>NW_026522047.1:24107115-24745384 GCF_021234435.1 Artibeus jamaicensis
AACCAAATGTTATAGGAAAATGAAGCAACCAGACACCGAGGGATTCTGGGGTACGAGGTTTATTATTAACGTGCATGGGCCCAGAGGAGTCAGTCTCCAAATTCTGAGCCCTGAACAAAGGATTCTTGGGGTTTATACAGCCTATAGAGTCTTCCTGTCTACGTAGCAAAGCAAGATACAGAAGCAGAATGCGGTAATTAGTTCTATCTACGGGGCAGAAGCAGAGTACAAAGGCTAAATGTGAAAATTAGTTCTATCAGCGGGGGTGCTAGTCCCAGTCCTTGTGACTATCCTGCTGTTTGCTTTTCCCAGACGGCCTTATCACTCTCCCAGGGCGCCTGGGGTTTTGGGTGAACAAAGGTTTTCCAAAGCTTCCCACATCATTACCTCGTACAGCCTGAGGCGCTGCTCGGACCAGCAGCTCTCCAGAACCGAGGTAGAAGTCGGAGCTGCTGGGTTACGACTGGCTGTGCTGCATGCAGGGGGCTCGTGGGTTTGTCCTGCCCCGTAAAGCCGAAGGAGGTCTGGGTGACCATGGAGCCTGTCCATGACGTCAGGCACCAGGAAGGTGTAAAGACACAGGTTATGGGCAGGAAAAGCTGTTCTCTTCAACCTAGCCCCACCATTTGGAGTAAAGGCTGTGCAGTCAGCTGGGCGAGCACTGTGTTCTCTGCTCAGGGCGTTGAGTAGGTCACCTTGACAAACTTTACACTGAGGCATGGCAACCCTGACTGTGCGGGTTCCCAGAGACCCAGTGATAACCCTGTGGCCCAACTGCTGTTGCTCTTGCAATCACCAGTCCTGGGGAGGGCTAAATGGTTTCTTTCCCTGCCTGGTCTGGTGCTGACTCTGTTGGCAGGTATTTTAGTATTAATACCCTGATAGATCACTGAACTTGCCAACCAACTCTAAATAAGTAGCACGAGCAAAAGGCTGCAATGGAAATACTATAATGTTCAGCCCTCCGCTCCCATTCATTCATTCATTCATTCATTCAGTGAGAAGGACCTAGAAAGTTTGTATCTATAATAGTGTCCCACTGGGTCACCTGTTGTACCATAGAGCAAGCTGCCTCAAAGAGGAAGCAAAAGCCATTTAAAGGTTATCATTACACTCTATTATATATACATTAAAGCTACAGAATATTAGAGGGAGAGATTAAACTCTGGTTCTGAGTAATGTATGCCCTTATTGGAAAATGAACAAGCTGCAGCCTTGAGTATAAAGAACAAGATATTAGACACAAAGTAAATGAAAACAAAATTTTCAGACACGTTTTCATATTCAGAGCTCTAGTAAGTGAGCTAGCAGAGAAAACGGTATCAGTCAGACTGACAATCACTAACTGGTATTAAAAGTATCCACAACCACTATTAAATGATAAAAACTCCAGGGCAAGCCCATTTTAATTAAGGAATGATGATTACAGGCTTTTTTCACAACTTGGTTCCAGAGAGGAAATGGAATACAGCTAAGGTAGGGTATGGGGGTCTTTTACATTAAAGGTATATGAAGTTGAACAGTTCAACTAGTCTTTTCCTTTAAACATGTAAAGGAATACCTCTACATTATTTACATAGGTTTTCCATCATGTAGGCTAAGAAATGACCTAAGCCAATTTGATTTGCACAATTATTGCTCCTCTCAATAGATAACTGTCAATAGTTCTTTGTGTGTAAAGGTTAACAACTACTGGGTAATAAAAAAAAAATCAAGTCTCAGTCAAAACTTTGCCCTACATGTAGACATTTTTAAAATTGTCTATATATTTAGCAGGCAGTCACTATACATTGTCTTGTTTGTAACTTCACTGTTCCCAGCATTCTGTCCTTTGGGTGCTTTGATCTTGTAAATGGTTCACTTGAAGCAAACACAATTCCATAAAGCAAGATTCATCTAACATTATATTGATAGTTACTATGAGGCTACCAGCACCCTCAAAAATCGATGACTGGACAGATGTTTTTGGAGTTCTAGGCCCATGTTTAATGAGGTACAGCCTGCAGGGTTCCTTCCCTGTACTTTATTGTCCTATTCCGGCTACAGTGTGGAGTGACTCAAACACTTTAGTCAATCCATGTATGTCCAGTTCCACCAATGCCATCCATTTTTTGTCCATTGTAATCCATTATTTTAATTATAGCTTCAGAATTTGTAGATTAAGATAACTGAAGCAATTGTAGCACATGGGGCTTGAGGTTCTTCATGGGAAAGCCAGCTGAACATCCCTGAATATGAATTCCTTGTCAGGTTAACCGACCAATTCTGTATACAGTATTGAAAGTTGTGCTTAGGCTCTGGTTGGGTAGCTCAGCTGGGTAGAATGTCATCACAGTTTGCCAAGGTTGTGGGTCCTATCCCCAGTCAGGTCACATAATCAACCAATAAATGCATAAATAAGTGAAACAACAAACTGGTTTCTCTCTCTAAAATCAATGAATACAATTTCTTTAAAAAGTTGTGCTTATAGCATATTGTCTATGCTGATGTGTTTTATACACTTTAGATACCACAATGAAAATGCTAAAAATGAGCAAATTATTTCAAAACTAGAATTTTGTACCCTGAGGAACGTTCAGTTAAATATCAGGATAGCCTAAAGACATTTTCAGACATACAGTCCTCATACAATTTATTTCCCATGTACTCTGATTAGGAAGCTACTGAAGGACATTCTCCAACAGAATGAGACACTAACTTCTGAATGGACAAAGATATGGAAATAGGAAAAACTCAAGAGAAGCTAAGGGTATCCACCCCCAAGATGTTATCTGAGCAGTTGGCTTAGTGAACAACCTGCCTGCACTGGGGTTGGTAAGATGGCTCCTCGGGTAATCTGCAAAATCAAAGTGGTAGAAAGCTACATGTGCTTAAATTGACAGATTTAGACCACTGCATGTAAACATCAGAAAATATAAAAAAATGAAGAATTCTATTTGGAGAGGGCCAGGGTGAAATTCTCATCTTCCGAAGTAGGACATCAAATGATACCTCAAACTAAAAAATTCATAAGTATCACTATTAGCTTATTTAGTGACTATAAAATACCCAGAGAACATGAGTTGAAAGGGGTTGCCTCTAAGTTGGCAATGGTGATTATAAAGCAATGGTTGGTAATTCTAATAAATCTTGTAAACAATGAACATTAACAAAAACATTAACACTGGATTAAAGATTCAGTTGGAATCAAATAAACTATTCTTAAAGCACAAAATGCTTAGCTGCATTGTTTAATCGAAATGAGAAAGGGGAGACTAGGTCTGAAGTCATGGTATTATTGAGGGTGGCAGCTGGGAGCACTTAAGTCTTTAATCAACTTTATGAAGTTGATTATTTTTCTATTTTAAAGGTAAGGAAACTGGTTCCAAAACCTACAAAGTTCAAACTCTAAAACTTTTGCTACCTTGTATATGTGCTTCCTCCGGAGATCACTTAATAATCTTTAGTAAAATTTCATAAGGTCCTTTTCGATCTATGGAGCCCACTCACTTGTCAGGAAATTAAGATTTAGTGGTCTTCTGGACTGTGAAGCTTTTGTCAATGTCTCATTTATGTCCACCTGAGCCATCTCATAGGGAACCCAAGGAAAGTACTCCTGGACTTCTAAGCTATATAGACTACAGCAAGGATTTCCATAAAAAGGAAAGCTGCTGGCAAGCTGATTACACTGTATCATTCTGAGTAATCTTGATGTCATGTGAATTATAAAGTTTAATTATAACCTAAGGCAGCCAACTGGTAGATGTCATATAAATTTTTAAGAGACACTTAAATAGATGTAAAGGTGTATTATGTTCAGGCAACTCCATAAAGTGGAGATTGTCTATTTTGTCCAATTTGACTTACAGCTTCAATGCAATTTCAAATTAATTCTCCATGGTTATGTTTAATTTAGTAAACTGATTGTAAATTTACATGGAAGAGGCCAAGAGTTGCCAAGATAACCCTGAATGGATGATGAAAATTTCCACCAGATATCACGAACGAGTGAGCTGTAATATTTGAGCATGGTATTGGCCCAAGGATAGACCAACAGACCAGTAGAACAGATTCTATGTCAGATACAAGTAGCATTGCAAATCAGTTGAAAAAATGATGGACTGCTTAATAAGTTGAGTTGTGACCACTGGTTATTTATTCATTATATATAACTAAATATCCAGGCGGGCCCCATCCTATTCCCCCAAACACTATCAACTCCAATTATGTTTAAAATGTTTAGAAGCATGCAGAGTATTTTAATAGCATTAGTGTAGGATAGGATTTCTTCAACAAGAATTCAAACCTTGAAAGACCAATATAATCAACTACATCAAATATAAGAAATTCTGTACGAGACACCATAAGAGATAAACTTGAAGATACCTGCAGTGACTAATTTCTACAGGACTAGAACCCAGAAGAGTTGATATCAATGAGACAAATAGACTAATTGAAAAACAAGGAGCACTAGTCAGATAGTTCAGTTGGTTATAAGCAATGTCCCAATGCACCAAGGTGTGGATTTGATCCCTGGTCAGGGCACATACAAAAGATCAACAAATTAATACACAAGTAAGTGGAATAACAAACTGATGTTTCTCTCTTTCTTTTTCTTTTTTTAAATATTTTCTTTATTTATTTTTCGAGAGAGGGGAAGGGAAGGAGAAAGAGTGGGAGAGAAACACCAATGTGTGGTTGCCTCTCATGCGTCCCCTGCCGGGAACTGGCCTGCAACCCAGGCATGTGCCCTGACTGGGAATCAAACCGCGATACTCTGGTTCGCAGGCCCGCACTCGATCCACTGAGCTACGCCAGCCAGGGCTTTCTTTTTCTTCTCTCTCTCTAAAGTCAATTTAAAGAAATGAGTTCATTGCTGATCTTAGCAAGACCATTAAAAAAAAAAGGAAAAAAAAAAGAACAGGTACTTTATAGGGAAGAAACAGGGATAACTTAAACTTATGGAAATATACTCTATTAGAAATCATAGAAATAATTATAACTATAGATAACATTTAACATCCTGCAAACTAGTAAAGAATTTGTTAGAATTGAACTGTTAATGCAGAGCAATGAGGACATTTATACACTGTGTAGGAGTGTAATTTGGCACTAACTTTGGGGGAAAAATTGCAGTATCCAATCAAGATGAAGGTCCATTAATTTACACTACAAAGAAACCAGATGTATAATTTTCATAGTTTCAAACTGAGTATCCATCAGAAGTGGAGTGAAAACAAATACTACCTTAAGCAAAAGCATGATTAATCTCATGAACATGGGGGAAAAAAACCCTGACAGAATAATCCAGTGTTGATTTTATGTAAAACTCAGTAGAATGTCAAATTAAGAATGGTGGAGAGAACTGAATAGAACCAGGAAGAGATGGGCTGAGAAGAGGCAGAGTTCAAAGGTGATGTTAGTGTCAGGTCATGGTTATGTATGTGGGTGTCTTCTTTTTCATTATGGTCCACAATGGAAAAGTATAAATATATATTCAATGTACATTATTTGCAAAAGTTAGCATGACCTTAATATATACCCATCAGTGGGGAAATGGTGAGGTAATATTGAATTGACAATATTAAAGATCATTTTAAGCGAAGACTGAGAGCTATCCAAGTTAGGTAATAAAAGTAACAACAAAAAAAAGAATAGAAATTGAGTAAATGTGAGCAGTAAAATGGGGGATAAACCCAATCAAAATAAGAATCAACCCTGTGCTGGAGGTCCTAGTCAGTGCAAATAGGCAAGAAAAGAAAAAGAACTTAGGCTGTAAATGAAAAAGTGGAAGTCTATTTACAAATGGCATGAGCACCTCTACAGAAAATCCAATGGATTCTACTTAGGGATAAATCTACCCCAAAATGTGAAAGTCAGATATACTAAAAACTATAAAAATTGGAGAGAAGTTAAAGACCCAAATAAATGAGTTCATGGATTAGAAGTCCCAATATTGTTAAGATGTGATTCCTTGAATAGAGTAAACCTAAAAAGAAAAAAACAACTAATCAACAGGGATTTCAAGAAGAAAGGTCAGTTCCCAAACGAGGTGAGGGATGGCAGCTGAACAGAGAGGGTACATTGCTTAAAAAGAAACAGAGGGAAGATTATCTATTGATTGTGTGTGCATACATAAGTATATATATGGTGAGATCACCATTTCATTTTTCATTGTATTACGTCAAAACTGAGAAAGACAAGAAAAAGAACAAAGCACATTACAGAGTTATTAAGGTAAATAAACAAGTCTCCCAATAGCTCATTATTCAAAATCTGTTACCGTACAGATTTTAAGAGGTTTTGAGTCAGTTCCAGTATGGAAATAGGGCCAAAGTGCTCCTGTAAAGTAATCACTAAAAACATGAAGCAGAGATCTATCACTCAAGTTGTAAAAGGAAACCTCACCCAATTCATAGTCTAAAAAAATGCCAATCTTTCTAGGTATTACTTTTGGCAGAAAATTAACCTTTTCAGGACCCAGTGCAGTGTAATTAATTGGACCACCTCGCCTGATACACCACAACCCATCCTCTAATAAAATCGAAGCATTCTGACTCTTTCTTCTTCTGGGAAGAGAGTCTTTGCAGACGCCCAAGGCCCATTCAGTCTTGTCTTTCACTTCTACCTCCCAATACTGTCTGCCTGAATCATATCCCTCAGAACCCAGAACAACTGGGCAGAGATAAAATCTCTTTGGGTTATGGGGTACGTTTTGCATTCTATTTCCATATTGTACAGTTTTTCTATCATGTGAAACAATAAGTTTACGATGTGCTGTTTCGGGATCTAGAAATACATCAACGTGAAAATGCTTGATAATTTTGTTTAGGCCAGAATATTGTGGAGGAAGATGGTAACCATATTCTTTTAACTGGAATGAAAAAGGTTCAGGGGCCTTTAAGGTTTTATATCTATGGTAGATGCTTTTAACATCTGTCAGGAATTCCAGTTTTGACTTCACATATTTGCTGTCTATCTCCTTTAATAAATATTTTAATGTGGAAACATGATCTGAAAAATTTGTTATGTTTTCATTTAGTTTTGCTAAAATATTCGTTTCTTCATCTTGTAATTGCCGAAGAACAGTCTCTTGCTCGTTTTGAAGAAACAACAGAAGTTGCTCAAATTCAGACCTTATTTCTTCTCTCCTATATTCTACCTTCTTCTTCAGTTCCAGTGATTTTCTGGTTTGCATAGTTATCACCTTTTCAATTTGTTCCACTCTATCTTTCCATGGTTCAAGGCAATATTCCAATCTTTGCCGATGATAGGGGGCGGCCTTCTCTATGGGCCAAACATAATGTTTCCGGTGATCATCAGAGAAAGTGCACTGTGCACACAAAACCTCTAAGTCCTTCTGACAGAAAAAGGTCAAAACCTGATTGTGCTTTTTACATAAAAGCTTCTCTTCTTGTCTCTTCCTCTTGCTTCTTCTTATCTGGAGTAACCTAGCAATTTCAGTCAAATTGCCCAGCTGGGGGTTGCTTGCAAATTTCCTTTCTAGACAGCAAAATCGGCAAAAAGGGCAGGGGAAAGTATCAGTTAGATCCTTCCAGGACATACTGATGCAGGAGAGACAGAAGTTATGCCCACAGTTAATGGTCACTGGGTCTTTCAAGTAGTCCGAACAGATGGGACAGCTAGCCCCTGCTTGAAAGTCTGCCAGGGCTGTCGCAAACTCCATTGAGCTGTGAACAAAGGTGGTGGCAGGTAAGATAATGTGTCCTTTAGTCCTGGCTCTAGCTTCAAGACCCAGTAAGCAGTGGATATCCTCCCCCAGACCTCATGCACTGACCAGCTCCTACAAACCTGTTTATCCCTCTGCCCCTTAGCTGAGCTTCGTTGCTAAGTATATACCACAGGCTGAACTCTATGATCCCACAATCACCAATGTAATAAAATACCCACACAGGAGTCATCCATGAATGCTAAAATCACCGAGTGGAAGTTCTTGGAAAAACAAGATTTCATAGTTGTAGAGATTCACCTTTTCTATTAATCAAAAACAAAAATAGGGAACAAACTGACCTTACGTGCTTCCTGATATGCTGCAATACTGAGCACATAACATTGCCTATAAAATATTCTTGTCAAAAATATTCCATTTCAATTTAATCAAAAAAGTTCTAGGCCCTGGCTGGTGTAGCTCAGTGGATTGAGCACGGGCCCGTGAAGCAAAGAATCACGGGTTCGATTCCCAGTGAGGGCACATGCCTGGGTTGCAGGCCAGGTCCCCAGTAGGGGATGCATGAGAGGCAACCACACACTGATGTTTCTCTCCCTCTGTTTCTCCTTCCCTTCCCCTCTCTCTAAAATATTTTTTAAAAAGTTCTAGACTGAAGACTATAGAAGTATGACAAAATGTGCAAACCTGGATCGAGTCTGGTATCTTAAAAGTTAAACTGAAATTTTGGGGACAAATGTGAGAATTTTAATACCGATATCATTATTGTATCAGTATTAAATTGTGCTTAATTTATCACATTAACTTATCATAGGTAACAAATAAAATGTCCTTGTTCTTAAGAAATACATACCGATAGCCCTGGCCTGATAGCTCATTTGTTTAGAGCATCATTCTGATACACCAAGGTTGCAGGTTCGATCCCTAGTCAGGACACATACAAGAAGCAACCAACGAATGCATAAATAAGCGGAACAACAAAGTGATGTTTCTCTCCCTCTTTCTAAAAAATCAATAACTAAAAAATTTAAAAAATGGTGACTGCAACTTACTTCCAGAAGGTTCATTAATTAAAAAATGTATATGTAGAAGGTCCTTGAATAACACTGTTTTGTTCAATGTTATATTGTTATAATGTTGATGAGATGTCAGAAGAACTTAATTCTTGTTTCTATCAATTAGCTGATGGTAAAACTGGTTTTGTTATACAGCATTTTCCTTCAAGTCATAGAACCGACAATGATGTTAAGTGAGGACTTACTGCATAAATATAAGAGAAAAAGCAACTATGGAAAAGGTTGACAATTGTTAAATCCGGGCAAAAAGTATATACAGTGTATTTATATTTATTACAATCCACTCAACTTTTCTGTGGGTTTGAAAATTTCCATATAAAAAGTTAAGGAGAAAATTTCCTGACTTGTTTTCAAGATAGCCACCAACAATCAATTTTAAGCATGGTTTTGACATTTGAAATTATCTTGGTGACCTAGCAAGTTTTTACTACACAGACTTTCTGCCAGCAGAATAGGAAAACGGCAGTAGTTCTACAAAGTCTCCACTGATAAATTATCCCCAAATTCAAAGCTTGACTCAGTGTCTTGGGCCTGCACAAATAAAAGCTATTATACCAACATGCTACGGGGGGCAGTGTTTCAGGGCCAACATTATGCAAAGGATACTAGGTTTCACTTCTGATTATTTATGCTGTATTTCTTAGGAAAAATGCACATATGTTTTTTGAATGCCATTTGTCTGACCTATAAAATGGGGATTAGGACCTTTTAAAATAAGGATATCATATAAATGCCAACTAATATATGCCTACTGTTCTTGGCCAAGGAGGAGCTTTTTTACTTTAAAACATTTTTTTAAAAAATTTATTTATTTATTTATTTTCAGAGAGAGGAGGAGGGAGGAGAAAGAAAGGGAGAGAAATACCAATGTGTGGGTGCTTCTTGCACGCCCCCTATTGGGGACCTGGCCCGCAACCCAGGCATCTGCCCTGACTGAGAATCAAACCAGCGTGACCTTTTTTTGCTTTGCAGTCCAGCACTCAATCCACTGAGCTACACCAGCCAAGGCAGGAGTTTTCCATTTTAGATTTATTTGCATATGGATCCAAATATAACACACACACTGAATTTGATTAGTTCTCTTAAATATTCCCTGCCTCTCTACTTTTGTCCTATTGACTATCTCAAGTTTTTATATTGCGCGCGCACACACACACTCACACTCGTACCAAGGCACTTGTTAATTCGTTCCAGAACTTGTGATGAGTGCCGAAACCAATGAGTACCAAGTGATGAAGCACTTTCTCCTGTGGGGTGGTGTTGTACTCATACAACTTCTAGCAAGTACGAGTCCTGAGCAAGCGCCAAGTGTCCATTTTTTTTCTTGTCAAAATGCAACAAGTACTGGGTTTGATGAGGCCTAAGGTTGACAAGTACGAAGTATGCCTTTTATATGTATATAAAGTTAAGAAAAATATATAAAGGCATATACACACACAAACTTTTATATACTATCTCAAGTTTCTTATCTTTCAGATACCTTCATAAATTATCATCTTCATCTGGCTATGGCCCTCACTAAAGCACTTGGCCTTTATTTTTTAGCAACTGTTTATTTTTCATCAACCTTATTTCCATTCATGTTGTTCTTCCTCTTTGCAAAGCACACTGCTTATTCTTTCCGAGAACTAAATTTGCTCCTTTGGGAGACTCGGACCAAGAGACATGTTCTCTAGGGGTGGCTTATTATGTGTTGGGCATTAAGCTAAGAACCTTTCATACAGTCTCTGATTCCAGTAAGCTCTCAGAACAACCTTCTAAGTTAAGAGCTATCATCCTCAATGAGCTATAAAGCTGAGTCTACAATAATTTGGATACACTCACAACATTACATTAATTGGCATAACCACTGGCATGATAGTCAGTCACTAAGTTATACTGCCCCTTCTTCACTCCCTCAGCATTCTATTCATCTCTCTACATCTAGTCCAAAGACCATATAATTTTTGTATTGATATGTTCATATTTATTCACATTTGATAACATATTCCAAAAAAAGTTTTAAGGGGAAAAACAGGAGCTTATTGATTGCAGGAATATGACAGTGAGGCAGATATAACACAAATTGAGATGCAGCAGTACCTGACAGAACTGAATTTTCATCCAACTTGGTCACTTATCTTGGCCAAATTTCTCTGAGCTTCAGTTTTTCAGAGTGATATCTATCATTGAGAAAACAAAGCAAGGCACATGTCATGGAGCTGGCATTTAACACATGTACAATAAAAACTATTGTAAGACTACCTCATAAAACCTCAAAAGCTCTAAGAAATCTAGCTAAATCCACACCTTATATTATCCCATAAAATGTTACACTTTATTACATTATATATTACATGTGTGTTTATTTACTTACATATAAAAAGCACTACTGATATTTAACCTAAAACTGCTGTCTGGTTAGTTGTTAAATCCCCAGGGAATATTAAAGACATTAATTCTCAGCAGGCTCACCGTAATAGCATGATGCAGAAAACTTCCTACACTAATTTCGGAGGTGCAGGAGACAAGTTTCAGAATTTTAAAACACATTTAATTTTATCCAGCTTTTAATAAATTCCAATACAGAAGTACATCAAATAAAGCATAAGTCTCTGCCAAGCTACTGTCCCTATCTGCCCACACTATGTATAATGTTTTGGTAACTTCTAATTGTCGAATGGTACAGTCACACCCTGCTTAACAATGTTTTGATCAATGAAGAATCACATATAACTCTGGTGGTCCCATAGATTATTACAGAGCTGAAAAATTCCTATCACCAGAGCATGGTACATTTCAATACATTACATAAGTATCATTGCGTCACAACTGCCTATAGTCTTCAATACAGTAACAAGATGTACATACAGGTTCACAGCCTAAGGGCTCTAGGGGAACAGAATTTGTCACCCCAAACATGCCTCTTTGGTGTAGGATGATAGTAGACTAGTTAATTTTAACAAAGAGTACGCTAGGGAGTCGCTCAGAACACCAAATAAAAGTTGCCCTTTGTAAAAGACATTTACATTTGTAGGAGAAACCATTTGTAAGTGTATCTCCCTAGGCAGAACCAGGAAGAGGAATAAAACTTTAGGAACTCTTATCAATGCAGAAGGCAATGACTCAATCTGCATAACAATCTTACCCTCATTTATTGTGCGTTTTCCAGTAATTCTTTTACTGCACCCTCCCATAACTGACTCTCCCACCCACATCTTTTTGTCTTGAGTTTAAGATAATATTTGAGGCGGTGTTTTCTGTTATTTTGGTGAGTTTTACTCAGTTTTCCTGGGTCTCTCCCCTGTACGCACGAGGTATATGCATTAAGAAAGATGGGGACTGCCTGGGATTGGGTGTGAGGTTGCAGAGAGTAGTGAGAGATTAGAAAATTGAGGCTGAAGGGTGTTTTATGAGACTTGCCCAACCAATATCATGCAACTAGTAAATTGCAGAGTATAATGGGAAAACTAAAATCAAAAGAAAAAATAAATAACTGTTAAGAAAATACGTACAAAAAAAAGGATTCTAGCGCTGTACAAGGAACATAGTAGGTACTCACTCCAGGTATCACTGTGCCTTCCATTTCCCAAGCACTTACACAAATCAGTCTTCCCTGCTTTTCAGAATGAGGCCATTAAGAAAACAGACCATGAACTGAACACAGCTAGTTTTACAGGCACTGCTACCATTCCAGTTCAAGCTACCCACATCTCTTGCCTGGATTATAGTGTGAGCCCTTTTTCTACCCTAAAACACAATGGTGCCTCCAATCGATTGCCCCACTGTGGCTAAATTGATCTTCTGTTTGCTGGGCCACATCCCCAGTTTCTAATTCGGTTGGTGTGTAGTATTCCCCATAAATTTCCAGGTGATGCTGTTAATCTCAGAACCTTCCTTTGTGAACCACTGGTTACACAAAACTTAAAAAAAAAAAAAAAAAAACCCCAAAAAACTTGTAGATTCCTAGGCCTCCATTTCAACCTGTGTTATACAGGATGATTCCTAACTTGCCTGAGCCTAAATCAGCTCACTTGTAAATTTGTAATAATAATCCTCAACTGTAAAATACTTGCGAGAATTAAGAGATGTTTAAATTGGCCAGGAGGTGTAGGCAATGTAGGAGGGAATGTAGGAGGGTAGTGGGTTCTCAAATGGTACCAACCACTCCACTCACTCCCTTAACCTCCCACCCCTTCTCTCTCCTCCCTGCGTTCTCCCACCAAACACAGTCATTCTTTGGAAATAACAAGGCAACCCTCAAATTCTTGTTCAGATCAGTATCTTCTCGAAAACTTGTAAGGCCCGCCGCCCCCAATCTGATACCACAGGTCTGGGACCAGGGAGTTGAGCCTTCCCAAGACCTTTGCCTGACCGAGGAGACCCCCTCGCGGCCAAGCCGCGACGTCCCGGGGTCCGGCGCACTGGAGACGCTCGGGAAGCCTCCGCGACGTGCTCGGCTGAGCCTCAGCACAGCCCCGCGCGGCCCGGTTCGGCAGCCTCCCGGCTTACCTGGAACCGATGGCCAGGAGCGACACTGCAGGAATCTCAGAGCCCGGTCTCACCTAGACCTCGATCCGACTGGCGGGAGCGGCGTCTTTCCCGGCCGCGGCGCGCTCTCGGCCCGCGCGGCGAGTGGCGGTTCCCCCGGAAACGAGCAGGTAACAGACGGGCGCGAACCGACTGAGCCCGAGTGGAGGGCGAAGCGTGGCCCGAGCGCGGGAGTACAGCTGCGGGCGTTTCCCCGGGTGCAAGGCCCTTTTTGGGGCTTCAGCCGATCATTCCGTTCCCAGGGGCAGACTTCTCCGATTCCTACTATTGAGCAACTGGAGGGTCGAAGTAAGGTTTCAGGGTGGTTTTAAAAGCTTCGCCACCACACCCTCCTCCTCGCAGACACAAGGCGAAGGGGAACTTTGCGGCGGCAGAGGAGCCGGTTCACTCCGTCTGTATGGAATGGGAACAATCGCCTCTATGGATCAGTTTGTATCTCAGTAGGTGAGTGGGAGGGTGTGACCCACTGTAGAATTAGGCCAATCCCATCTCGGCTCACTGAGAGCTTCTAAGGAAGTGACATTTAAGGGAAAAGTTGACTGATAAATTTGAGTTAGTTGGACAAATTCGAGGGTAAAAATCTAAAAGGATAAAGGGAGAGCGAATGAGAAGGCTCTTTAAGTTTGAAGTTTGAAGGTGGAACCTGAGTGACTGAAACAAGTTGTTTTGGCTGACACCTCGAGAAGAAGTGGGGAGATGCGGGGAGTAGAAAAGATTTAAAAAGTGGCTTTTGTGAGGCTGATAAGATAGGCAAGAATTGCTGCTGCAAGACCATTCGGGCAGTTGAGGATTTCGGTCTTTATCAGGTGCAAAGGAAACAAGTGGAGCATTTCAAACAGTTACCATAATATACAAGCTCATCTCGGAGATACTGTGGATTTGGTTCCAGACATCGTAATAAAACACGTATTGCAATAAAGCGATCTTTTTTTTTTTTTTTTCTAGTGGAGGGTCTTGCCTTTCGTTTGTAAAAAAAAAAAAGCAACAGTTAGGAAACACAATAAAGCAAAGCGTGCCGGTAATAAAATTTGAAATTTTAATGGATCACTGACTGCAATTCAGAAAACAGATCTCTTGGTGCCTTTAAAAAATCCAAGAAGTAGTGGTGCATGCGTAGAGCAGTTAAATAGAGATACCTCAACAGACACTGTTAAAGTTATATGTCTAAACCTTTTGAATTGCTGGTGGCAGCAACTTCCTCTTTTCATTGATTCTTTTACTGTGGGGTGAGTGTATGGTTTTAATTTAAATACTTTAAGATACAAAATATGAGTCCTTCCTATCATGGTTTATGACATAAAAAGTTACTTAAGACAGGAGCTCCTTTGTTATGAAGCTGGCCTTGCTTTTAGGCTATAGCATAATTCAACAGGATGGAGCCCGCCTACCTGCTGGATGCTAATTGCACTAATGAGTTGATTGTTATACATTGGATTCTTCCTCTGGACCCACGGAGTTTTAAGAATTGTTACTTTCTTTTCTACAAGACTAGTTCAGAAGCAATCTCATTTTCACCCTACTCCTTGTATAAGAACTGAAACTTTTAATTTTTCAGGAATTTAGTTGCTTAGTCAAGGAATATATTTCATGCCTGTTACTGTCTGAGATGTTATGTAGTCTTAGTCTCTACTCCCTGGTTTTGGCAGTTGCTACTCTTTCCCTGTCTTTCATGCTTACATGTCAAAGTCTGCAAGGACATCTGACAAACTTTTAAAATGTAGCATGAAACATGTATATGGATGTGCATCTGTAGGCATACCCAGTCTATGTCCTGCTGCATATATAGAGGAAGCTTAAGAGCAGTGGTTAAAGATTCCTGGCTTTGGAGTCAGGCTCCTGGGAGTTCAAATCCAAGGTCTACCCTTTTTGTGTGACCTCTGGCAGGTTATCTTTTTGTGCCTGTTTTCTCATCTACAAAAAAACGGGGTGGGGGCAATAACAGTACAATTGCCTCTTAAGAGTTGTACTAAATGACTTTTCATATGTTAAACACCTGGAAGAGTGTCTGGCATGGTAAATGCAATATAAAAAAAATGACAGGCACTGTGTATATTTGTGTATGTGTATATGAACACACACTTTCTATAAATTCATTTAATGTCTGTTTCAGAGCAGAAGGGAGATTTAGAGGGAACAGGTGTGTCACATTGTTTTATATCACTTGTAAAAGTTTTTTGTTTCAGTCTCTTTTGATGTTATGTTGTGTATTGGTTTATGTGATTTTAAAACTGCTTTCTTATGACTTACATGAAGTTGTTTTAATCCACTTGTTTATGACAAAGAAAAAAGTCACTTTGATAGAGGAATGCAGTAAGTTGTGCCAGAATGTCATAATTCTACATCTTAATCATTGATAAGCTGGGCTGCTGAGGGGCCCTGCTGGGGGCTTATCAATAAGAACACAGGGAGAAAGAAGCCTGTGTGGCAAGGGGACATTTAGAGTATAAATACTGAGTTTGTGGGGACTATTTGAGTTTTAGTTTGGGTAGGGCAACTGTTCCCCAACCTAGAAACTTTCTGAAGATCTTTGGGGCCTTTGCTCCCGGCCTGGGGAGATACTCCTCAAAAACATTGTTGATAAACCCACATTGGCCTGGTGAGTGATCAGACTACCTATGGGCACTGGCATCTTTGACCCTATCAACCTGCTCTAGCAATAGGGATCTTTTACTTTAGTGCTGGCAGCTGGCCAACCACCAACCCTTTGGTTTGGTTGGTGGTTGCTGACTCTCCAAGTGCCTTAGCCTTGTATAAAATATGCACCTCATATGAAATTTAGACTTCATTCCTTCACGTCGCCTTGCCTGGAAAAACTGTAATTAATCTGTTATTTGTTTGGACTGTTATTTGTCTATTTAGTTTTATTAAGAGATATTATCCTGGAGGCTATTGACTTGTGAAATTATGACTCCCACATCAAACCTGTGCTAAATTAGTTGCTGGCAAAGATAAAAAATAGTTTCTGGAGCATAATTTTGCTACCTCTCCAAAACAAAACAAAACAAAACAAAACAAACAAATTATTATAATTGTTTGAAATATTCTGCTTCGTACATATGATAAACAAAAAGTAATTTTACTTCGTACAAGTACTGTTTTTCTCTTTAAAAATAGTTAAAGCAAACAATAATTTCTAGGTTTCCTTGAGAGGAGAAGGAAGGTTGGAAGGGATGAACCCTAACTTTGTTCCGTGGAGTCACACACAAAGACCGAACAGGTCTCTGGCCAAGAGAGCTCAAGTGGTGATGCTACACCGACCTGCTTCTAGAAGGGGCCTGAAACTATAAAGTTTTTTCCTGTTTTTCAGGTGCAGGTCAGAAAACATTTTTTTAATCCCATTGCAAAATATCTGGCTTTAGTAAATAACTTAAAACTCCTAATTTAATAGTCCTTCTGGTTAAGAGCACATTTTGGAAGGCACGTGGAGTTGTATCCCAAATATATCAGTTTACTAGCTGTGTGATTGCAGATTACTCTTACTTTCTAAGTCCCTGTTTCTTCATCTAAAAAGGGGCAAAGTGATACTTAATCCCACAGAATTATTGGGGAACTGCTTTGCAAAGGCCAAGGCCCTTCTTTTCTAACAAGTGCCTTTTTTTTTTACATTAAGCAAGCACCTGAATAATTGAAAAAGAGACCTGAATAATTTAAAAAGAGAGGGTCAGATACTTTAAAAACATAACTCCAAAAATTATAATATGGACAATATCATCCACAATCTCATCATAGGGAAGAGTATCTTAACAGAAAACATCATTTTTTGGTCAAATTTCAATTTTAGAACTTTTTTCTTTCATTTTTCAAAGCTAATTTATTTTTTAAAGATTTTATTTATTTAGTGTTAGAGCGAGGGGAAGGGAGGGAGATAGAGAGAGACAGTGATTAGCTGCCTCTAACAGCCCCCAGCTGTGGACCTGGCCTGTAACTCAGTCATGTGCCCTGACCAGGAATTGAACTAGCAACCTTTACTTTTGTGGGATGATGCCCAACCCTCTGAGCCATGCTGGTCAAGGCTCAAAGCTAATATTATAAAAAGTTTACCAAATGCTGAAGAATTGGAAATATTTTTGTTTTGGCTTAATTGTAGTATTTGCACTTTTTATGACTTATATGGCTTAGTTTCTAAGAGGCATAGTTAGTTAAGCGTTAACACTATTTGAGTTATAAAACACATTGTCTAGGACTCACTGGAGGAGAAAAAAGAAGTGTGGAAACTGACATACTAACACATTCTACCGGGTAATGTTACATTAAAAAAAAAACAACCCGAGAAATGGCTGCAAACCAAAATATTCCTTTACTATTTTCTATTAGTTAAAAACTTAGAATAATATTATATTATAGTCACTTACCTAGCAAGTGCTGAAAAACAGTTGATATAAGGTATGAGTGTTGTGATAATATTTCAAGTATAGTCAGGAGATATTCTAAGTAGTTCTTAAGTATACAAGCAGATTATTCTAAGTAGTTCTTAAGTATACAAGCAGATGTTAAACTTCCAGATGAAATTGACAGGACTTTCCTGTGGAACAGCTGGCAGGGGCAGGAACCTTTACCAACCTCACTACTTCTCTTACCGAGACTCTTTGGAATCCAATTATATGATTTTATAGTAAGACATGAATTCAGATGAAAAAGCCAGGGCTAGAATTCAGTGTTCTTTCTACAAACACTGGCCGGGTGGAAGCCAAGTATGGAAAACATCATACAGATTTAGGGTTTAGGGAGTGAGGTCATTTTTGGAAGTGAGAAGGGAGGAATCAAAGGGCTAGAACTCAAGCTTCAATATGCTTAAAATAAGGCTCTTTTTACTGACAGGATTAGGATTACTAATCTTTTCCTTTTGCCTCAGGCACTAATATGGCTCAACTGAGCCTGTCTTTTTAAAAAAATGGTTTTAGAGAGACAAAGGAACACAGAGAAAAATTCATTGGTTGATATTTGTATGTGCTCTGACTAGGAATTGAACCTTCAACCTTGGAGTATCAATCAGGATGATGTTCTAACCAGCTGAGTTATCCGGCCAGGCTGATCTTGTCCTTTTCCTAATAGTTTAGTATTTTGTTCATCATACTTCTTTTTAGTATTAAGTTTTATTTGTTTTAAAAAATGGTATAAAAATATTACTGATGTTGATTACTAAGGCTTTTGGCACACCCTTAAATTTGGTAACTTCATTCTGCCCCTGCAAAGGAGTAAAAATGATGTAAGAATGGGACCAAAGACTGATTTCAGAGTTTGGAAAGGAATGAGCCAAGAAAGAAGGGATCAACATTTACCATTGTTCTTTGATCTACAATCCATCTGTTCTACTTCACTGACCCACTCCAGATCCCCAAGTTGGGGTGGCATCATTATTTCTGATCCCCCTAACCATCTTGGTTATACTGTGTAAAATCTCTTCTGTATTCTGAAAATATTAGAAATTACAAAGCACCTTTACTAGAAAAATAAGGAGACAAACACTAAATCATAGACATAGTTAAGTTGTAAGTACAAATATTTAACATTCCTCTGGTCTGCTGCTCTATCTCGCAGTGAATATGGTTCCATTGTCATGGTCTTGTCCTGGTTCACCACTTTCAGCATACAAGCCACTGGTTGTTGAGTTTTTATAGATTTTGAGAAACTTTTCCTTTACACTGATAATCTAGAATGAAGTAAAAGATCTGCTGTAGCAGGGCATACAAGGAGAGAGAGCAAGGAGATTCAGGCTGAACTGCTTCAATTAAAAGGAACAAACCATGCAATAGAGACAAGTGTTAGGGAAATTTCTGTTATACTACACTCAGTACTCTGAGTATTTCTTATAAAAACTGGGGACAGCTAGATACTCAAATCCCTGAGTGTTTTATTGAACAATTATTCAAGTGGTATGGGCAGAAATGTATAACCGTTCAATTACTTTACAATGGTATGGCTGGATTTTAACATTCTGCAAATGTGAGAATCTGTACTTGAAAAAGTAGACTTGTATTCATTGAGATGTATCTGAACTATATATTGTTTCTCTTTTCTTTTGTACAAGATATATAAACATAACAGGTATGTGCTTTAAACATAAGTGATAATAGCTGATGTTTCTATTGAAATGCACTTGTGTAAAAGAATTATAATTTATGCAGAAAATCATTTAGAACTCCCTAATATCCAATGGAAATAATGAAGTAACACATTTTATAAAACATCTTGTTTGAATGTAAATTTAATTGCAGTGCTTTACGTAAAGCGCACTTTTATTTACAAGACACCACTAATGAGCTATGAATAGGAGACAAACTCCATGATGTCAGAATATATCTTTATATCTATCAAATTCTTTATATATCAATCCCAAACTTTTATTTTGCAAAATAAGGGTTAATGGTTTATGGCTTCTCCTACTCTTTCACAATGTAAAATTTTCAGTCATGGTATGAATTGGTAAATTTTATATCTGAAATTAACTTACAGTACAATAATGTAAGCTTTATGACACTAAGCTAAAGTTTTTCAATAAATACAAATTAAGAGCATATTTAACAACTTGGGAGCACCTAATTATCAATACAATTTAGATTTAGACAGGATAGTTTTCTTCTTGGGTAATCCTTAAATTCCTCCTGACTTTTTAAACAAGTCTTACCACTGCAGGTTCAATAGCACCTAGACAGAGCCTAGCAGAATGATGAACACTCATATATTAGATAGAGCTCTTGACCAGCTTAAGGTTTCATTGACATAACACAACACACACACTCTCCCCAAAACATAAAGTTTATTTAGAAAGTTACAGAGGTAGTAGAAGTGAGCCAGCTGGGCTGTGTAGGCTCAGGAAACAAGTTAGAGGCAAAAGGATCCTTGGAGCTTCAGAGAGAAAAAGGCAAAAGTAATGAATGGGGTGGGGGTGGGGGGTGGCAAGTGGCGGGAAGGACAAGAGGGGGAAGGGAAAGGTGCTCCTGAGAGTGCTCAGGAAAGAAAGGAGAAGGCACAGGCATTCTCCCAAGATAGACAGTGACGGCATAACTGTATTTTAAACGTCACCTTTATGCGGGCCTTTCTAAGAAACTGCACTGAATCAAGGACGTGAAACAACTTCAAAGAAACTCAAACGTTGGTTTCTTGTAATTACATGATGAGAAAAAGATTCAGAGATGAACATTTGTTTTAAAATAAAATGAGCTACAATTAGTATTTCAAACTTTTTTTACAACTTTAAATGAATATTATTCAAAATAAAAATACTTTTATAAACATTAAAGCCTATAATATAAAATTGGTAGCAATTAATAACCTCTTTCTTAGTCTTTCTATACAAATAATTGATGAACCAATTATTTTCTCTCAATTCTGCAAAGCCAAATAGTCATTAAAATTGATTCCAGATATAGCATTTTTTAAAATAACTACTCAAACATACATAAATTTATTTTAATATTTTAAAGAATTTTAGGAATATGAAAGGAAAACATTTAATTTTTGTACTTTTCACTATTATAGTCTTAAGACCTTACTAAGTATTTTTCTTTTCAATCCACATAAGAATTATAATGTACAGAAAAGATGAGATATTTGTTGTGCAGGTAAATAACTGTGCTTCACACTGTCATTGCTTTTGAATTTGTTATTTTCCCTTTTGAAAGAAGAGAAGAGAATCCTGTGAAACTAAGAAGACATCCCAGGTGCTTTCAAGTGATTTCTTTTCAAACAGGAACTTCTAAGCAAGCACAGTAGTTTGTGAGTGGGTGGGCATCTTTCCTTGGCTCCTCTTCTTCATCGGGCAGATGGGGTGAAGTTAGCAAGAGACGATCTATATTTGAAAGGCAAAGGAGAAAGAACATACCATTCATCAGGCCAATTTACCAATGCTTAATTTTTAAAATAGATAATGAGTTATAAAAATTTCAGAATTTCAATTGAATAAAGGACAAAAAACACATGATAATCTCAGTAGATACAGAAAAAACAGTTAACAAAACCCAACACTCTTTTTTCATGATAAAAACACTCACACACTAGGGATAGAAGGGAGCTCCTTCAACTTGATAAAGATGTCTCTACAAAGACCTATAGCTAGCACAATGGTGAAAGACAGAATGCTTTCCATCTAAGATAAGGAGTGAAACAAGGATGTCTGTTCTCACTTCTACTGAACATTGTACTATAGGTTCTAGTTAAGGCAATTAGGCAAGGAAAAGAAAAAATATATCCAGAGTAGAAAGGAAGAAAGTAGTAAACCCCTATTTGCACATAATCTATGCTTATATATAGCAAATCCTGTGGAGCCTACTAATCAATCAATGATTTCATTATGGTTACAGGATATAAGATCAATAACCAAAAGTTAACTACATACCTATACATTAGTAGTTAATAATTCAGAACTGAAAATTTTATCTATAGGCCCTGGCCAGGCAGCTCAGTTGGTTAGAGCATCATCCTGATAAGCCAAGGCTGTGGGTTTGATCCCCAGTCAGGACACATACAGGAAGCAATCAATGGATGAATAAGTAAGTGGAACAACAAATCAGTGTTTCTCCTTTTTCTTCCTCTCCATCTCTCTAAAAAATCAATTTAAAATATTTTCATTTATAGTACCAGCAAAAGAACAAAATACTTAGGAATAAATTAAACAAAAGAAATATAAAACTTTTATTCTAAAAATTATAAAATGTTGTTGAAAGAAATTAAAGTAGATATGGATAAATGGAAATACAGCCCTTGTTCACAGATTGAAAAACGTAATTGTCCACATAGTGATATTTCCCATATTGATCTACAGAGTCAACACAATACCTATCCAAATCACAGCTGGATCTTTGCAGACACTGTCAAGATGACCTTAAAATTTACATGGAAATTCAAGGGAACCAGAATAATCAAAATAATCTCAAAGAACTACAAAGTTTGAGGATTTACAGTCTTAGTTGGAAACTTGCTATAACGCTGCAGTTATCAAGACATTAAGAGTATTGGCACAAGGATTGACATATGGATCAATACAATAGAACTGAGAGTCCAGAAACAACCCCTCACATTTATGTCGATTGATTTTCAACAATAGTGCCAACATGATTCAATAGGGGAGAGAATAACATTTTCAACAAATGATGCTACATATTTAAACTGAGTACGTGCAAAAGAAGTTGGACCTCTATTTCACACCATGTACAAAATTTAACTCAATATGGATCATAAATATAAGTGATAAAGCTCTTAGAGAAAAACCTAGGTGTAAATATAAGTATAGAGTTGAAAGTTCTAACAGTTTCAATATAAGTGTAATGTAAAACCTAAAAAAGTACAAAGTTCTCCCCACCCCCGAAATTACTGGGGCCAGTGTAATGAGAGAAGTTGTATGTGGTGTACACACACCCACCAAATGAAGTGACAAGTGCTCAGAGTCTTGATTGAGTAGGAATAAACTAGGTAAAGATAAGAAAGAACAGCCTAGATTCTGGGCTGAGAAAATAATGTGTGAAAGTCCTGCAAAGGAACAGGATGCCTTTGATAAACTCTTATAGCCACAGTGAGTCAGATAGGGCTGGAGAGAAGTGCTTGACTGTGCAATTTTATAATAACATTAAGAATTTTATTTTAATCCTAAGTGTAATGAGAAACCACTAAAGGGCCTTAAGTAGGATGAAGCTACAATATAAAGAATGGATAAAAGAGAAGCAAAAGTGGATGTGAGGAGGTTAGTGCAATGTAGACAGTAGTTAAGTTTGGGTGCTGTGAACTAGAGAGGAAATAAGTTTGGATCTGGGGGACAGAATATACAAATGGACAATGGCCAGACCATAGATGAAAATAAAACCCTGACCCACAAACTCTAACTGGCTCAGGAAACCAAATTGTAACCTCTGCAGCAATTGGTTTCAAATGATCAGGATCTGATCAGTAATGGCCAGCTTTCCTAATCCTTGCTCCTCCTTTCACCTGAAGTGGGGAATGGGTTCCTGGAGGAATGGTCATGGCTTCCATGGCACCAAGAGACAAGAAGAGGATAGGAGTGGGCAGGATAAGAGGTGGCTTAGATGAGATTCTAGTTTGGTACTGGGAAGTTGAGGTACAAACCACCTGATGATTTTTTTCTCTCTTTGATATAAGATACAAGTTCATCTGCTGGAAATGAAAAGAAAGGTCTAAAATTTGAGGCGAGTCAAAAAGTTAGAAAGAGTTACTATGGAATACATGGAGCAAGTTGCCTATAGGAACGTAGTAGGTTTGCTGGGCACTGTGAAGAACTGAAATTATAGATAAGAATTTAAAAGTGGCTCCAGCCCTGGCTGGATAGCTCATTTGGTTTGAATGTCATCCCCATATGCCAAGCTTGTGGGTTCAGTCTCTGGTTAGGGTACATACATACAAGAAGCAATCAATGAAAGCATAAATAAGTGGAACAGCAAATCTGTGTTTCTCCCCACCCCTCCCTCTTTGTCTCTCTCAAAAATCAATAGATTCAGTGGATACAGAAAAAGGTGGTCAATATTCTGCAAGGCCCGACTGTAGTGGCAATGGCTGACCAAGCTCTCAGTGCGACTATGGGTGTGCATGGCTGAGACCTAGAAGAATATCGTGGGAAAGCTTGTGTATTCTACCTATTTTTCTTCTCTAATAAAAGTTTTACAAAGCAGCTGATATGTGGTTTGTATTATTATTTTATTTATATTTTTAAATATTCTATCAAGGATTTTAATTATAAATTAGCAATGTTCTGAGGAATTGTAGATACACTGACACAAATATAAATGTTTCTGGTGATAATTACTTCTAATTTTATTATGATCAAGAAGTTTACAATTCATCTATATATATTGATATTGATAGTGTTGGAAGAATTGTGGCATTCAGTAATATGTACTACTATTAAAAAATACATTAAAGTATTAAATATGTTGACATTGTTAATTAGCAATGATTTTGTTTTTCAAGTCACCCACAAAACTATAAATATTTTCCTGCTATTATCTAAGAATAATATATTTTTCAAATGTGTTAAAGTTAACTTCATATCCCTAGGTCACTAATTGAATATATAATTGAGAATAAACTGAAGACAAAAGATTTATGCTAAAAAAATTTTAGACTTCTGAACATGATAGAGAGCTACTATTTAAGTAAATATTTAAGTAAATATTTGCAGAAAGAATTATTCAGACTTTGTAAATGAAGATCAGTTTCCAAAGTGAAGAAACTCTGAAGTTGGGCTTTAGTTCATCATATACACATTTAGTTCATTGTATACATCAGTACATATGGGGGAATATACATTTAAATCATATAACTATATTTTGTATATTTATGTATTCAATATATAATATATAATTATCATTAAGGCATCATGACCTTTATAGAAAAGTTCCACTTCTTCAGTAAGTTAGAGACATTAGGGATTTTCTGAGCATGGTCCTTGGACACTGGGCTATGACTGAGAAAACAGTAGTTTTTTATATTTAATTTTAAGCAGGACATCTTGCAGATATTATAGTCCATGAAGGAATCCTTTATACTTAAAGGTGCTTTCAGGGCATTCACACATTATAAAGGTATATACATGAAACTTTAGGGGCCCTATCTTGTTTTCAAGGCACTCACATGCAAATATGGATAAAATCTGATGAAATAAAGATGAATATGATAAATAGCTTTTAAAAATCTGCTGCTAAAAATAAAATTTAAAAACCTCTACTGATAAAAATGCTGTGATTGTTAAGAGAGTGGAAGGTTATTTTATGACAATTGGGTCAGGGTGGGCCTCATACAGAAAACGGAATTTGAGGGGAACCCTAGGGGAGGGAATGGGCTTGAACTTGATGAGGGAAGCAATCAGTTCCTGGAAGACCAAACACTTCCAGCACAGCTATAGGAAACTGAAGTTTAGTTTGGCAGTTCATGTTAGAAAATAAAGATGAAAATGTGTGATGGGATCTGTGGATGGCAAGTCTTAAAGGCTAAGATAATAAAAGTTTCATTTCACTTCTTTTAGCAACGTTTGTGGAATGCCTGCTGTATTTTGGGCTCTCTTTTTTGGCTGAAGACACAAAGGTAAATGCAGCAACCCATTGTTGAGAATTTAGGTAAGCCACTCCATGGTATTCCCGCCTCAGCATTCATTTCATTTGGCCAAGTGGCCTGCAAAGACCTTAAACTGATACTAGCCCCCTTATGCAAACACATGCTCTGGACAGCAGTCACAGAGTCGCAAGCAAATGTAAGTTCCTGATATGACTTCTCCAGCAGCCCTTGCGATCAGCAGTCTCCGGGGCCTTCCAAGGCCTTTATCTTCCTCTTAGATAAAAAAAATCCCTGTGGAGCCTACCCAAACCCACCTATTTTGGTTTCAATTTACCAATCCAGCCCTAAGGCCAGTAATGCAAAAGCGCTCCACCCACAAACTCTAATACAGGTCCCATTATCTTTCTCTCCTTCTCTGTCACTATTCTCTCTCTGTCTCCATTCTGCCTTGACCTCCCCATGTGGCCCCTACAGGCATGCCATGAATAATAAACTTCTCTATTGCAATTTATCTGTAGTCAGCTGTTGGATTAAGGCTCACCATTATGCACTCTGGGTGCTCCACTTAACAAATGTTAATTTAACAGAGTCAGAATACCCCATTCAGCCTTCTGCCTTCAGGAAATGTATAGCCTGCAGGGGGTGGAGGGGAAGAGTACAGTCAGTTCACACATTTTTACAATGCAGTGAGTCAAGTACTTTGACAGAAGTATACAATTGGTGCTGAAAAAAGTGGGCATCTAATAATACAAGTGGTAGGGACATCAAAATCAGGGAACATTTCCTAGAGAATGACTTGAGAGTAAGCAAAAAAATACAGAAAGGTCATTGCAGCAGATGTGTAGCAAGAGGTGAAGAATTAACTGACTTTAAAATAATGGTAATAATAGTGCTAGCTACTCTCTGTTGTATTTAGCATTTATTATGTGCTGGGAATGGTTATTATAAGCTTAAGTATCATTACCAGCTGCATCTTACAGGTCTGGAAGTGGAGGGAGGCTTAGACAGGGTAAGTGACTTACCAATGATCACCAGTGAGTAAGCTATGTAGCCAGAGCTTAAATCCAGAAGTCCAAAGTCTTAATTCTTATTCCCTCCATAAGGGGAAAGGGGGGAAGGGGTGATAGATAATGCCGAAGAGGTACAATTTGTAAGGTGCTGTTTATTAAACTATGGGAATTCTCACTATCCTGAAGGCTACAGGGACAGTTAAGGGTTTTGATCGTGTTGTGATACGATTGGATTTAGTTTGGAAAGACCAGATGACAGCTAAGGTGATGCTGAGAAGGCATTTGGACACCATTACAGGTCCTGAAAAGGACAGTAATTTGTCTCCAATATAGAGATGAACAGTCACAAGGGAGGATGGCGTCACTGAAACCAAGGACAATTCATTCAGTGATTTGACCTATAGCAAGATAACCGAGATGAGGGCCAAAACGTGTTCACTGGATTTGAGAAGTCACTAGGGACCCTTCCCAGTATGTATAGGGGAGCAGTGTGTTAACAATAGCCGAGAAGACAGGAAAGAGCCATCTTTTCAAGAAAATTGGCTGTATATAGAACATGGGTTGTTCACTAGAGAGCACAATAAGGTCAATAGTGCACTTTTTTTCCTTTAAATATAGAGTAGAATAGAACAGTTTTGACTGAGGAACATTCTAGGGAGAAAAGGGAGTAATTGCCGGATCAAAGTTCCTGAAGTGTAGAAAGATTAACCTTACCCAAGAGAGGAATCTGTTAGTGAAAGACTAGCAAGCGAGACTAGAAGTGTTGCAGATGTAGATGTTTGTAAGTTTGGGCAGGGTCTGATTGTGCAGCTTGGTTATCTCCATTTTCTGTGGAAAGAGGAATTAGCTCTTGCTGTGAATTAGAAAAGGAGGTGGAGAAGTTTAAGGAGCCCTGACTCGTGTGGCTTAGTTGGCTGGGCGCCATCTGACAAACTAAGGGGCCACTGGTTCCATTCCTGGTCAGGGTACATGTCTGGGTTGCAGTTTCGTCTTGGTAGGGGCACAAAGGAGACACAACCAATGGATATTTCTCTCTCATGTCGATGCTTCCCTCCCTTTTTCCCTCCATCCCTTATTTAGCTAAAGATATAGAAATAAAATCTAAAAAAAAAAAAAGAAGTTTAAGGAAACTAGAGGTCACTGAATATTTGAAATATATAGGTGAATGGGACTCAGAAGCACCAAAGAGTAAACGGAAGAGTACTTTCTGGAGAGCGCTGCTGAAGTTGGAGATGAAGTGCTGCACTAAAACGTGGCGATTCTGTGACAAAGGCAAACTTGGCTTTTGGTTTAGCCAGAAAGGCAGAATGGAGTGTGAAGGGCTAAGGCAACAGGACATTTGTGGAAAGAGTTGGGAGGTAGGGCAGAGATTTGGTCATTCTTACTTTGAAGGGTAAGAATAAGACAAAAAATAGAACTTAGGTTTTGAATGGCAAGGGTGGCATATAGAATTGTATATCTGAAAACTGTATCATTTACCTAACCAATACAATTTTTTTAAAAAGGGTGGCAAGAGAATATTAGCTGGTCTCATTTATAAAAGGCAACTTTACCAGAACTCTTTTTTTCATAGCCATTACTTCTGGTAAGTGAAAATGGGCATGAAGGTAGGAAGATTTACTTCTGACTTTACATACCTCCATACTGTTAAAAAGAAGTTACACACCATGAAAATATATTACAATTATAATGAAAAAGCTAGGGGATGTACTAGTAG
Organism: Artibeus jamaicensis; assembly: GCF_021234435.1. Taxonomy (NCBI): domain Eukaryota; kingdom Metazoa; phylum Chordata; class Mammalia; order Chiroptera; family Phyllostomidae; genus Artibeus; species Artibeus jamaicensis. The sequence continues at coordinate 24,135,112 of NW_026522047.1, forward strand.
GATATATAGTTATCGGGAGCACACATTTATATGTAAAAGCATTGATGTAGTAAGATTCACTGTTGGAAGAGAGAAATCGTTACAGTCTAAAGGCCCCTACCCCATTTTCCACTCTGGAGCCCTCACATGGACCTGCGAGCTTAGAATCCCCCGACAGCCCTTCTCCTGCTTCCCTCTACTCCAGCTCACTTAGCACTGAATGTAATGCCAAAATACTTCAGTGAGAAAAAAGAGATCAAGAACAGGAATTGCATGCAGCCTAAGTTTTCTATAGGATTAAGTCAATTTCTACTTAACTGTTAGGGAGTTTTACTGAGGATCACTGAAGAGGACTCTAGAAGCTGAAAACATTGATGTTCAAGGTGATAGAACATTGCTGTGAAGTGAGTTAAAAGTCTAAGCCACTCTAAAGGGTTAATCTGGAAAAATTCCAAAGTTAACTTTTTACCCTTCCTATCCTTTTACAGTTTTACTTGACTCTAACTGAATCAAGTAAGCAGAAGTCATTTTATCTAAAGCATGCAGGAAAACAGAGGGGAATAAATGAAGGGGAGGTTCTGCCTCAGAGTTCCACTACCTAGGTCTATGGGGCCGGCATGCAGTTATCAAGCTGACAGGAAGTTTTGTGGCCAGGCATATAAAATATGTGCAAATTTCAGGCCAGTGAGAATTATGCTATCAAATTTGAAGGAAGCACTTGCTATTCTAGCACTGGTTCAGCGAGATCTTAGAACATTATCTAATGTGTTATCTTGCCTTGGTTCTTTTGCCATCTCCAGATTCCAAAATAAGGTTTTTATACACTCTTCAAAGAAGCGTGGCTAGGATGTAGAGCTAGTCCAAAGACTGACAAAATGAATGCTGTAAGCTGAGCAGTTCTTTAACAGGTTCCGCCTAATTTTGTGCAGGATTCTTTTTATTAAATGGTCTATATAGCCTTCACTTAAATTTTCCTTTGGTTTGCAAATTTGGTTTATAGGTCAAAACTTTTCCTTAACTTTGCAGATTCAAATTTCCTAACTTTATCTTGTTTGCATGCAACACTAGCTTTTATGGCAGGTGGTTTGTGGAGAAAGCCAGTAAAGCCTGAGGCTCACTGAGGGCTTTTATTTAGTTATGTAAGGTATCTCGCTCTGTGTATGCAGGAATTCCCTTGCTATTGTGAAATGCCTCCTCTCCTCTTTGTTATTTGTGGAGGAGTGCTGGGAAAATCCTGAACTTCTTCCTCCTCCTCAGCACAGATTTTACCATTATTTATTTCTATGTGAGACTAAAATGCATGATCAACACACAGCAAAGGACTTTTTAAAGACATATAAAATCCTTTTAAAGCATAGTTGAGCCTCTACTAATTCTCTTCTCAAGAACTTCTTATTGCATCTTTCTGGATTCTTTCACCAAATTTATTTTTCATATGTTGATAGCAAAGAGTAATTTGTTACAGGTATTGACATAGAGACTTTGGCATTTTTGTCTCAGTCCTCGTGAAAAGTGCTTGGTACTGAAAGCTTATTATCGAATTGCTCTTCCCTCTTTTAATGTCCTATGCAGGGCTTTCACTGGGTTTGAAAGCACATATTAAATAGGTATAGCAACCATTCTTTCCTCTGAATGAATAGTGCCATAAAAGCTACAGTTCATAGGCCAGCTGAATAAGCCAATTCAGCAATTGTCTGTGTATATTTACCAGCCCAGGAATATTTCTATGGCTTTTTTTTAAAGGAAGATACATTTTATGACTTAACAGCTTAAAGTAATTAAATGGAATGCCAAGTTAATTACTTATTTCATGCAAAGTAACTTCAACTTGGGCAGTGTTTGAAGCTAATTGATTTAGACAGTATTACTGCTTCATGGTGATGTAAAATCATTGGTCTTTTAATTTTTTTTCCAACAAAAAAGTGGAGGAGGAGCAAAATTCCACTCAGAATTTGTTCTTAAAGATGCAACCATCAAGAATTCCATGGGTGAGGCTGTAAAAATGCTATGCCATTAAAATTAAGTTGATTTTATATATTAGAAGAAATAGTACCAGGAAAAAGAAACTATATTAAGGCTATCACATCATTCATACAGTGTAGTTGGGCATACATATCCAAACGCTTCCAATAGGGAGCGATTCAGTGTTTTTCGAAACACATATTTAAAGGTACTTTCTTAATTATATTCTCCTGGTGCCTGATTTTTAATTATAATTGTCAAACACACAAAATAGTATTAATCCCCATATAACTATTACTCAGATTCAACAATTATCAAGATTTTCCTACATTTTTTTCATCTACCCCATTAAACTATTTTAATCATCATGTCATTTCACTGTTTCATCTGTTAGCACGCATGTCTTAAACTGACATTACCATAAAGCCATTGTTGCATGTTGCAAAATTGGAACAGACATTCTTTGGTAAGTCTATCGGATATGGACCTCTGCCTACATGTAGGAAAGCGATTTTCCATCAGAAATACCTCAGGGGAAGGGCACTCGTGAATGGAGAGGAATGCATCTCCTCTGGTGGCAGCTGAGTCTATGTAGTTTCCTTCTCGTGGCCAAATTAGCTGAGGGGAAAAGAGAGAAATATTAGGAGCATTTTTATCAGAAAACGAACTGTTTTTTCAGTCTGGGGGATGCCAGGGAAGATTTAGGATTTTTTACATAAAAAATTAACGTGATGTAGAAATACAAGGTTTATTCCCAACAGTTCACCTTAATAGAAGGATCTAATAGTAATATCCCCCTCTTTCTACATTTCTTCGTCCTAAATGCTCCTGGAGCTTTTATTTTATGTCGTGAATTAATCAGAAATATTTTACAAGAACATTGTCCAAGATGTTCCATATTTCACAAAAGGGGAAATGGTTTGAGGAGCAATGGATGTAAACAGTGAAAAGGAACGCTTTCCAAGTCGCTAGTTGGGGACTTTTTTCTTATTTATGTAAAAGGACACACCAAGGGACTCTATTCGAAATAATAACCTCAGTGATCAAACTTCCGATTAACTAAAGGGCAGACTAAATTTTTAACCACTGATGTACCATTTTCTGTTCTAAATGGAGAATTATATTATTAAGTGAACAATATAACACATTCGAATATAAATATAATCACCCTTCCATTTAAATTTGGGTATGCATTTTCCTGAGTCAGAAAATTTTCTGTTTTGTTTTCACTTGCAAGTGCTTAGAAATCTTAGATATTTGGTCTTGAAGTAAAAGCACTTTAGAATAACTGTTTACTAAATTCCTGTTGGATAAGGACAATACAACTGATACCAGCTTTAAAGAATATGCCAAGTAAATGAATATTTATCTTAACCATACATACTTTTGGCAATTTTGGCTTTATAAACACAATACTAAAATTGTACTTTTCTTTTTAAGTGACACATCTAATTATGTGTAACTGGAAATAATGCTATTGACCAAGTCTAAGAATTCATCTACAGTTTGATACATTATGAATTTTATATGTTGTTAGTTAAGTCAACATTGCCTCATTTTAGCTGGCTACGTGCTCTTTTAATAAATTGCTTTGAATTTTGCATTTATACCGAAAAATCTTTGTTTTGTTTACCTCCGTAATGAATGGACTAATCATTTTCATTCCTTTAACATATCTACAATAGCTGAAGAATCAATATTTTAAAAAATTAGAAAAATAGTAGTAAAGTATTTACCATCGTTTTAATATCCATTTATTTAAAAACCAGCGAAATAATAGACCTAACAGGTTAAATAGCGTACCTCTGCAGTCCCGCACACCCCCGGCGCCTCCACGCACACCGAAGTGATTTTCGACAGAAGCACAACTGTGCTCAGAGAAACACTGAGACAAACAGGCGCAAAAACAAGTGACTTGCGACAAATAATGTCAGTCTTACCTGGTCTTTGTCCATTGATAAGAAGAAGACTCATCATAAAAACTAAAAATACAAAAAAGAATTGTTGAAATCTCATTTTTCTGCCACACTGTAAAGGAACAGTAGCTCCCAAAGGGAATCAAACTTCTTTGAACAGCCTGTGCAGTGTCTGTGAGGCTCTTCTCACATTCTAATGACAAACCTCAGAGCACTGCCAGCTGCCGTTTCCAGAGGGTTAATGATCACATCAGACAAGGTTACTGGTGTGTTGTGCTGCGGTCAGAGCCTCCCTCAGCCCCAAACCCCGCCTCCGCTCCCCTCCTCCTTCCCCTCTGTCACTCCCCTTCATTTCCATAAGCAAATATTGGTGAAATAAACCATTCAAGTGTGCAGTAACTTCAGTAGAAGTCTGCTCTGGAAGCTTTTAGGAGAGACTGGCCTAATTCAATCTGGATTTGGAGAAATATGTAAAACGAGGCATGGCTTTGCCTCCTCCCCTCACCATTTGCATCTGTTTAAACTTTGGATTGCCCATATTGGTCCCACATGCAGAAACCAGTGGAAATGACAGGAAGTCTCTCTTTTGTCCTTTTCAGAAGGAATTCTGAAGCTCTGACTTAAGACTCCCAAATGCTTTGTGGCAAAACCTGTGCTAAAATGCTTTCTCATTACCCAATCTACTGCAATGTCCTCCCTGTTTATCTTAAATCTCTAAATTGCTTCATCCATATCAATAAACATTCCTGGGGTTTACAGTGTTCTGAAAAGTGTTTTTATTTTTATTTTGTAAAGTACAATTTAAAAAGCAACGGAGATCATATTTATCTGCACTATGTTTGGGATTTTTAAAAAGGAAGCTTAGACAAACCACAAATTCATGAAGTCTGTGTTCTGTTAAAAACCTATTTTATATGTGGTGGAATACCAGACTAACAGTATCACAGTCACAGAAATTAGAGGTCTCCCAATGAATTCAAAACCCATCCAGCCTTGTCTTTGGCACACATACACTAAGATCTCTCTTTTTGTTGTTGTTGTTGTAAGTGCTTCCTTCTCTGTTATAAACGGAAATTACTGTACTTAGTATAAAGTAAACCAAAAGAATCATGTAGATACACTTGAAATGCATGTAGAACCACATACCAGATCTAAAACACATGCAGCTTTTATGAACTACCAGCAATTTTGTTGCATTTGGTTTCTCTAGATTCAAGTAGTTGGTACACAGCCTTGGGCTTCCTGAGGTTTGAAATTAATGCATGATTTGTTTTGATCTTACAAGTCAGTTTGTGAATTTCCCTGCCTGCTTCGTGTGAATGAAAAAGGGGCCATGTACTAAACCTGACAAGCTTAAGGGAGGCCTGCATTGTGGCTTCACAAACTCAGAGACTTGAAATTAAAACTGTAACTAAAAGCAGTTATATCCTAGGCCAGTGTTTCTCCCTAACAAAGGTCAGTTTTGACTTAACGGAGCCTGTCTGTTGTGTGTGTATGTGTGTTTGCCTTTTTGTTTCTACAGTAACATAACTTTGGAATATCAAAGTAATTTCCTTTTTTCTGGACCCCTCAAAGAACAACCAACCACCAGAGCAGAGACCACAAATTCCTTTGTTGTTGTTAGTTGTTGTTATTATCGTGTGAATGGTTAGCTGTCCTATAACTGCTCACATAAAAGAACTATGTGCCTATTTGTTTTACTTTTTATCCAATCCCAGAGATTTCCCTGCTTTGCTTTCTCCTTCCTCCCTAATCTATCACCAGTAAATTTCATGTAACCCACTTACATCTTCCCCTTTGATTCTAAGGTGTAAAGCTGACATTTTCTGGAGCATTTTCTCAGTCCGTTGAAATTCTGCTTCTGGGCAACCGTTGTTGGTTTGGCTCATATCGACCCCTAAAATTTTCTTAGAGGTTTGGCTCCATCTTAAATGGACACTAGTTATGCATGCACCTTACAACAGGCAATAGCATTCAGAAATTCTTAAAATCCAAAGAATATTGGCCTGTTTGGCAAATGGAAGCTCAGTGTTAAGGGTATTACATTTCCATGTTGTATTTGTGCATCGCTCCATGCAATCAGTTGAATATAAGAGTTTGGATCCATAAAAGTGTTTCACAAATGGCAAAAAGTGCTTCAAATTGTTACTTCTTCTGCTAGCTTCTCTGTCTGGCACAATGGAAAACAGCAAGCCAACCAGGTTGAGGGATAAATCAAGCAAACCAACAGAAGACCAATGTAGATTTGACAAATTAACATCAAGTTTTAAGTCTATTCAAAGGTATAGTAGCAAGTTTTCTCTATGGATAAAATAGTGACCACCAAGACTGCATATGTAGATTAAAATGTTCACATTTTATTATCAGATGTTCAACAATAGAATAAGGCCAATCCATATAAGCAAGTACATGGAAGATACATGTATGACATTTCCACTGACCAGGGTATAGCAAAGTGCTGTATTTCTCATGTTACTACTTGAATATCAACTTACTCATTAAAGAAATGAGATAAAATACTTGGTTTTCCATTTCCAAGAGTTCTAAAGGTTTAGTGAAATAATGTATTTATGAAAGTTAAGACTTTATTTATATATATATTTTAAAATAATTTCAAAAAAACAACTTAAGGAAGATGATGGTGATTGTGTTTAAACAGTTGCTTTTGGGAATATAATAGTGAAGTGTTATAAAGTTGATGGGCAAACTGAAATTCTAAACATTGAAGGACAGTGATGAACGATCCAGCATTTCTATGGAATGTGAGTCAACAAGGGTGGTGGTCCATCACTCATGTTAGTATCAAACAACCAGGCATGGAGGAATCTTGGTAGCAAAGTGGTAAATCAAAACAATGCAAGTAGCTCTGTAAAGAGGACCATCAGCTGCAACTATATGGAAATGATAAATTATCTTTGTTTATGTGAACAGAAACACTCATTTCCACCTCCTTACAGCAGAGGTCGGCCTCTGTGGAGTAAAGAACTGTTTCTCTGGGCCAGGTACCATGCTAAATGCATTACGCATATTATATCACTTAATCCTCCTCAAAACACATGGAAACATCACTCCCTGTTTATTCAATGAGAAAACTATCAACTGAAGAGGTAACACAACTGGGAAGAGGAACAGATGGAATTTAAATCCTATGACCTGAGCATCCAATCATTTTCCTATCCTCCTGTGTAAGGTTAAAATTCTAGTTCTTATAATAATAGCCTGTTGAAGCTATTATAAAAATAAGGGTAAGAGTCCTCACCAATGTGGCTTAGCGGGTTGGGCATCATCCCATAAAGCACAACATAGCCAGTTTGATTCCTGGTCAGGACACATGCCTGGTTTTGGGTTTGGGCCCCAATGCAGGGGTGGTGTATGACAGGCAACTGATCCATGGTTCTCTCTCACGCTGATGTTTTTCTCTCTCTCTTTCTCCCTTCATTCCCTTCCCTCTAAAAATAAATAAATAAATATTAAAAAATAAAGATGAGTTAGGAAAATACTTATACTGGGTCAAATACTGTCACCCCAAAATGCCAACTCAGAACCTCAGAATGTGACTGTATTTGGAAATAGGTTTTTTATAGATGTAATTAGTTAATATTGAGTTCATACTGGAGTAAGGTGGCCTTTAAATCTAATATGACTGGTGTGGTTATAAGATAAGAGACACAGAGACATAACAGGGACACACAGGGAGAATGACATGTGCCAACAGAGCTAGAGATTGGAGTTATGCTGCAATGAGTCAAGGATTGCCAGCAGCCACTAGAAGTTAGGAGAGACAAGTAGAACACATTCTCCCTCTAAGTTCCCAAGAAAGAATGAAACCTTCTAACACTTTGGTTTTGGACTTCTGGCATCCTGAATCTTTCTTACTTGTATTTTGATCTTTCCTAAAATTTCTCTCCTTTTGCGCATTTTCATTCAGCCACTATTCAGCCAGATGTCTGAAATGAAGATTGTTAGTGGCCCTTACCACCTTCTCGGGATACATCTCCTTGATAATGAACTCCAGCCTTTACCACACAGCTGACACTGGTGTGTCTCACATAAAATCATTAAACTTTCAAATAGAGCCTTTCTGTGAGAACTTTGATCCATCCAAATGAGGCTATTCTCTGCCCACATTTTCCTCTTTTTGTTCAGGCTTTATGTTTCTTTTCTTTGCAAACATCGGCTCTGTTTTGTCCCAGTTTTACACAATTGAAGTCCTACTACTTGTCATTCAAGATCAGTTTAACAGATATCTGTTGAGTACTTAAAATGACTACTATGTACCAGGCTCTGTTCTAAGTATAAGGTAAAAAATGAAGACTCAGAAATGGGCCCTACTGTTACAATGGCTGGTGTGGCTCAGTGGATTGAGTGCCAGCCTACAAACCAAAAGGTTGCCAGTTTGAGTCCGAGTCAGGGTTGTGGGCCGGGTCCCTAGATCAGGGCACACAAGGGGCAGCTGATAGATGTTTCTGTTTTCCTCTCTTTTTTCCCTCCCTTATCTTCTCTCTGAAAATAAATAAAATCTTTATTTTTAAAAAATTATATTTTATTGATTATGCTATTACAGTTGTCCTGATTTTTACCCCTTTGTCCTCCCATCCAGCACACCCCCCTCCCTCAGGCAATCCTCACACCATTGTTCATGTCTATGGGTCATGCGCACAAATTCTTTGGCTACTCCATTTCGTATACTTTACTTTACATCCCCACAGTTATTCTGTACCTACCTATTTGTACATCTTAATCCCCTCACCTCTTCCCTCATTATCCCACATCCCCTCCCATTTGGCAACCATCAAAGTTCCCTCCATATCCATGGTTCTGTCTCTGTTGTTCTTGTTTGCATAGTTTGTTTTTAGATTCATTTGTTAATAGATACATATTTATTGCCATTTTACTGTTCATAGTTTTGATCTTCTTTTTCTTAAATAAGCCCCTTTAACATTTCATATAATAATGGTTTAGTGATGACAAACTCCTTTAGTGTTTTCTCATCTGGGAAGCTCTTTATCTGCCCTTCAATTCTAAATGATATTTTTGCTGGGTAGAGCAATCTTGGCTATAGGTCCCTACTTTTCATAACTTTGAATATTTCTTGCTAATCCCTTCTAGCCTGCAAAGTTTCTTTTGAGAAATCAGCTGACAGTCTTAAGGGAACTCCCCTATAGTAAACTAACTGCTTTTCTTTTGCTGCTTTTAAGATTCTCTCTTTATCTTTAACCTCTGGCATTTTAATAATGATGTGCCTTGGAGTGGGTCTCTTTGCATCCATCTTGTTTGGGACTCTCTGTGCTTCCTGGACTTGCATGTTTATTTCCTTCACCAAATTAGGGAAGTTTTCTTTCATTATTTTTTCAAATAGATTTCCAATTTCTTGCTTTTTGTCTTTTCTTTCTGGCACACCTATGATGCAAATGCTGGACTGCTTGAAGTTGTTCCAGAGGCTGCTTATACTATCCTCATTTGGGGGGATTACTTTGTCTTCTTGCTCTTCTGATTGAATGCTTTTTTTCTTCCTTATGTTCTAAATCATTGATTTAATTCTTAGTGTTTCAAAATACCCACTCTATTGGTGGTTCCCTGTAAGTTGTTTTTAATTTCAATTAGCGTATCCTTTGTTTCTGACTACATCTTTTTTATGCTGCTGAGGTCCTCACTAATTTCCTTGAGCATACTTATAGACAGTGTTTTGAATTCTGCATCTGATAGAATGTTTATCTCCTTTTTATTTAGTTATTTTTCTGGAGTTTTGGTCTGTTCTTTCATTTGGGCCATGCTTCTTTGTCTCCTTGTTTTGGCAGCCTCCCTGTTTGTTTCTGTTTATTAGGTACAGTTCCTTTGACCCTGTGTCTTGGTAGTCTGGCCTAATATAGTAGGTGTCCTGTAGGGTCCAGGGATGCAGTTTCTCCTAACACCCAAGTTGGGTACTTGAGGTGTGCCCTCTGCATGACCTGAGTACACCCTCCTCTTGTAGCTGAGCCTTGATTGATGTTGGTAAGTCAGTGAGAGGGATTTACCCAGACCAGTCAGCTGCAAGGAGTGACAGGGTCCACTGTCCACCAACCTCCACCCTCTGTGCGGGATCAGCTGTTCAGGGGCAGGCTGGTGGTGCTATGATGTGTAGATGACCACTGGGTGTCCACTGAGTGTTCAGGCTGTGCGGTTTCCCAGGCGGGGCAGGCCAATGTTAGCCCCCACCTGTTTTCTACCCAGGACCACCCTGCCTGAGCTGTAAAGCAATCTGAGATGGCTGCTACTTGTGCTGGGCTTAGAGGTTCCCAAGTGAAGCAAAGCTGTAAATCTAGGCTGGTTGCTGCTAGTGCCTTGCTTGGGGCTACTTAGCAAGAGGTAGGGGGGCTGGGAGCTCACTGAGGTCTGCTGTTGCTTGTTTGAGAGAATTTAGAAATTATAAAGCATAATCCTATGGAAAAGTTACTTACATAAGATTTATGTAAAGCATAAGCCCTATGGACCAGCCATTCATATAGAAAAGTTACTGTTAACAGCTTGGATGGGCCTGTAAGTTGGGTAGGATGGAGTCTCAGGGCATCTCCAGGTTGGGGCAAACAGTGTTAGCCAGGTTGATTGAGTCTCATAGAGCCTACTGGCTCTATGGCTCTGTGGGAGGTAGGACCCGAAAAGGGACAATGGCCTCTGTCTTTCATCCTGGGAGAAAGCTGACCCCCAGCTCTTACATTGATGCCAGATACTTCAGTTCCTCCCTGTATGCGACTTGTGCCTTTTAAGCTGCTACCCTGGTGCCGGAGCTCAGAGGGAGTGAGTAGAGTAAGTCTGAGTGTGAGCTCTTTAAGAGGAACTGCTTGGGGCTCCAGAAGTTTCTTCCACTGACTCAATCCCCACTGAGTTTTGCAGCCAGAAGTTATGGGGGTTTATCATTCTGGGAATTATCCTTCTGGGTTGGGGATCCTGGTATGGGGCTCCTCGCTCCTGAGATATCTCTTCTGAATTTTTGTCCACCACTCATGGATGTGGGATCAGTGCATTTTGCACCTCCACCCCTCCTACTAGTCTGGATGGATGTGGATTCATCTTTTTTAAAAATTATTTTATTGTTGTTCAATTACAGTTGTCTGTGTTTATCCTCCACCACTCCCCCGACCCCAGCCAAACCCACCCCCCTCCCTTGCTTCCATCCCTGGATGTGGATTCTTTAATTCTATTGTCAGACTTCCGTTCAACTCTATTTCCGACAGTTCTGCGTAATGCTTGTTCTATAGTCTAGTTGTAGTTTTGATGCTGTTGTGTGAGGAGGCAAACTGTGTTTACCTATGCCACCATCTTGATTGGAAGTCCAAATAAAATCTTTAAAAAAAAGGGAAATAGGCCCTACTCTTGTATTTAATGCTTATTCATTACATTTTATCTAATTTAATTTTTAACTAAATTCACTAGGCTTCCTCTATAAGATTTTCTTCATTCCTGCTAACTGGAGTGATTTTGATTCTGTTTTGGAGGTCTGTAAAATTTCCTCTGTTATCATGGCCTTTTCATCACTGTGGCACTTACTTCCTCCCTTGTGGGCTGTAGTACATTCATCCTGGTCTGCCAGCATCTTGAGGACACATGGACTCATGGAGAAATAAAAACTTCTTAAGTGGAGAGACTTGCCCTTTCTCATTATGATGTTTTCTCTGGAGCCTAGAAATACTGAGTTCATATTGAATTAAATATGGAAATCATGAGATATTTAAAAATGAATGGGTGAGAACTTAAAACCAGTATGGCACCGGAAGTGATTATTGGATAAAGAGAAGGAATTTGTGAAAAATATTTACCTGGAAGAGGTGAAGAAAAATGAGTAAATTCAGGAATTAGAGCATATACAAGGATCGTGGTTTATGAAACTTGATCTAGATAAGGATGGAAACTGAATTGCTCTTTAAGTTTACCTACCTCTATAGAATGTCAACTCCGTGAGGATAGGAAATTTTATGTTTTCCTCATTGCCATGTCTTCATTCTCTAACTTACTGTTGAATAATCGTAGTGCAGGAAGTAGATCTTAATATTATCAGAGTCTACTCTTGATTTCTGTCTCTTTGTGGTGGGACTATGTCCTGCCCACAGATGGAGACACTTAAACGAATCTGGTGGAGATATAGTATAGCTTAATTCAGAGTTTATGTTCCCAAGAATATTCCCTATTTGGTTCCCGATTGCTTATATGGTGTTGACTACCCCTTCCCAATACCTTGCTTTGACCTCACTTACCCGCCTGAGGCCTTATTTTCTTCTGACTTCCCATTCCTTGCATTTTTGCTTTCTGACTCTTTTTGCATTTAAAACAAATACATTCATTGACCTTTAATTTTGGTACATTCATCATAATTTTTCTTTTGATCCTTGGTTTTATTTTGCCCACTTCTAAGTATAGATCAGTCCCATGCTTTTTAGCTTTCATTTCCTACACTAGCTCCCCTAGGGCTCCCTTAATTATCTACTGCCATTCTTTGGTCCCAAATTAACACCAATGAGAAAACTAACAACAAGAATTATATAAAATTGAATCATAGTAAATAAAAAATTATTGGTTTTGAAAATAGGTGACCAGATTGACATTCTTCCTGCTTAGAGGGAATGGTAACTTAGATATGTTGGAGATATCAAATGTATAAAATTAGAATATTGAATGTGGTAAAGCATTTATTCAGTACAATGCGCATTCAAAAATTTTCCCAGGATCTTCTTGGGCACATGTACTGGTTGAAAAAACATTACTGATTATAAATGCTGCATCAAGATGATATCTGAGCCAAAATACATATTTTCACAAAAAACCATAACTCCAAAAAAGGCATTCACTTTTGAGAGTATGAATATCTCCCTAACCCTCATATGCCTGGCAAACCTGAAAAAAATAACATGGTCATGAGAGTAGTAGACTCTTATTTATATGAAGTACATAAATAACACAGGTAACAACATATGTGGAACATTTAGATACCCCCCTACACTGTGGTGATTCTTATACTGAGTTAAAGTGATTGACAATTGACCTAATGACATCAAGAAGACATTTTAAAAAAATGTATTTATTTTTAGAGAAAGGGGAAGGGAAGGAGAAAGAGAAGGAGAGAAACGTTGATATGTGAGAGATATATCAGTTCGTTGCCTCTTGCATTCCCCCAACTGGGGATCTGGCCTGCAATCCAGGCACATGATCTGACTGGGAGTTGAGCTGGTTACCTTTCAGTTAGCAGGCTGGTGCTCAGTCTACTGAGCCACACCAGCCAGATGAAGAAGACTTGTTATCGATTAAACGGGATATTGGGGATCTCTCTCTCTCTCTCTCTCTCTCTCTCTCTCTCTATATATATATATATATATATATATATATAAATTTTCATTTACTTATTTTTAGAGAGAGATGAAAGGAGGAGAAAGAGAGAGAGAGAAGCATTGATTTGTCATCTTCGCCCACCTATGCGTTCATTGGTTCATTCCTGCATGTGCCCTGACTCAAGATGGAACTCACAACCCTGGTGTACCTGGATGATGCTCTAAATAACTGAGCTACCTGGCCAGGACTACATATTTTTCTAATGAAGAACAACGTAGAGCCCTGGGCATTTAACTCAATTAGAGCGTTGTCCTGATATACCAAGGTTTTGGGTTCCATCCCTGGTCAGGGCACATAAAAGAATGAACTAATGAATACATAAATAAGTGCGACAACTAATTGATGTATCTGTCTCTCTCTAAAAAAAATGACAAATAAAAACAACAAATTAGGTAAAAATTGTTCAGTGGACATAGGAGAGGTCCTACTTAGTAATACTATTCTTTTTATTTTAAGATTTTATTTATTTATCTTTAGAGGGGAAGGGAAGGAGAGAGGGAGAGAAACATCAATGTATGGTTGCGTTTGTGCATCCCCTACTGGGAAGTGGCCTGCAGGGAACCTGCCTGCAACCTAGGCATGTGCCCTGACTGGTAGTAATACTATTCTTTAAAAGAAAAGTAAGTGAAAGATTTTGAGTTCATCTTTTCTACTCCTACCTTTAACCTTGTTTACATGCTTAATATTATTATTTATTAAAAACAGTCTCAGGAATTTTCATAATAAATTTGAATGGCTCCTGGCCAATAACTATGCTATACTGGATGAATTATATATGATATAAAACTGCTAGTAAACCTTGTGTAGGAATTCTTTAAGGAGGTATTTAAGACTTTGAAATTCATGGAATTTTAAATCACTTTTGAACTACAAAACTTGAATAGTCTAGAGTTTAACATTAAGCTAAAAGAATGGAAATCTGGTATTTGGCTTGTCATGATTTTGTCACTGAAAGTGAAGGTAGTTTTGTCTAATGGAAATAGCATGACCTTAGGAGTCAGGCAACTTGAATTTTTAGTCCTGGCTTCTGTCTCTAAGTCATATGGATTTGCTCAACTTATTTTTATCAGAGCCTTCATTTAAAACATGAGGTATTTAGTCTTTAAATGACAGATTCTTAAGTCCTCCAAAACTCTAACTTTTGGCTCTACTTCAATTTCCTTTGGTTGAAAATTTAAGAGGTTTCATTAGCTCATTTAATAAACATTAAATGAAAACACTTAGTATATGCAGGGGTTTTGTTGCACATTATGAGAAGGAAAAATATAAGCCCAAAGCATCTATATCTCAAACAGAACTCTAGGGTGGGTAGCATGTTAATTGGTATGTGGTTGACAAAGTGCAGAAAACTTTGTTGATCAATTTCCAAGCATTTCATCCTTTCAGCACTGACCTGTACTTCACTCCCAAGTAACATCCTGCAAAATATCATCTCTCTTTCCCAGAGAATGCAGTCCAATTAGTGTTATCCCAGGATGCTTAGTCCAGTTGCCTAACATTGCTGCACTTTGCCTGTCTGTTTTCCTGATAACTAATCAAGAACAATTTCCAACTCTCTCCTTTCTGTAGTGAGCACTCACATGGGATATTTCATACGAATGTTGGATATGGTTCTCTGTCAGCTTCTTGACCTGGCTGGAAGGGGTATTTTATTATTGTTTATTATTATATTGTTACCTTTGCAGTCCCCAAATTTGGCACCTGAACTAGAAATGTTTGAGATCAATTATTCAGCTACTGTGACTGTTAAGCCCGTATCATACACAATATTTAAACGAGATTATGTGCTATTGAAATACAATAAAGGTCCCAGAAATACCCATATGCAATGTTAAAAATGAAGTCCAATCTGTTTCCTTTATAAAAAAGAGGAAACTGCCATTAAATGGCTTGTTGAAGTCCAAAGCAAGTCAGTAATAGAACAAATGTGCACCAGTAATGGTTTTTGTTAGAAGCAACTTAATTTTTTTGTCTTAAAAAAAAGATTTAATTTATTTATCTTTAGAGGGGAAGGGAAGGAGAGAGGGAGAGAAATGTCAATGTATGGTTGCCTCTCATGTGTCCCCTGCCAGAAACTGGCGTGGAACCCAGGCATATACCTTGACTAGGAATAGAACCGTGATCCTTCGGTTCCCAGGCCTGTGGTCAATCCACTGAGCTACACCAGCCAGGGCTACAAGCAACTGTAATATGAAAGATCCTCTCTGTGTCACCTGCTATATTGCAAGTATTATTGTAAGAGCTTTACTTGAGCCCTGACAGAGTGGCTCAGCTAGTCGGAGTGTCATCCTGTGCACTAAAGGGCTGTGGGTTCGATCCCTGGTTGGGGCATATCCAGGAGACAGTAGATCAATATTTCTCTCTCACACAGATGTTTCTCTCTCTTCCTTCCTCTATTTTAAAAAATCAATAACATATCTTCAGATGAGGATATTAAAACAAAGTGCCTTGTTATTTTTTTACAGAATGTTTATTTTGATTTTTTCTAAAAATATCAGGAACTATTAAAAAGAAGCTCAATATTTTGCCATACCAAAAGCAATACAAGTAAAAGTAACATTTAGAAATCATGTTTAACCTTAGAGAAACATGTTTTAAAGTAGCAAGTTTAACACTCTTCCCTCCATAGAGCAAAACAAGTTTACTGAACCCAAACACTGAGGTGGACTTTTTAAAACTGACAAGATTTTTTAAAAGAAAAACAAAAGCATTCAATTCTTTTTAAAAAATTTTATTTATTTATCTTTAGAAGGGAAGGGAAGGAGAGAAGGAGAGAAATATCAATGAATGGTTGCTTCTGGTGCATCCCCTGCTGGGAACTGGCCTGCAACCGAAGTATGCGCCCTGATGGGGAATCGAACCGCGATCTTTTGGTTTGCAGGCCCATGCTCAATCCACTGAGCTACACCAGCCAGGGCCTAAAATGCTATATTATTAAAAAATGAACTTTACTTGAGTTAACTAATTTAATCTTTATAATAACCCCCTTATGCCTGTTTTATAAATTAGTCTACTTAGGTATAGAGAAATAAGATAGTTTTCCAAGACTGCATATCTGGTAAACAGACCTAGGCTTTGAACCCAGTCAGAGACCCCTGAGTTCCTGTTCTGAGTTGCTAGCTACCTTCAACAGGGGCAGAAAGAGACAATCCTTACCGTGTGTTACCAGGGCACCTCTGGGCCTCACTGGAAGAAGAGTTGTCTTGGGCCACACATTAAATACACAAACACTAATGAAAACAAACAAACAAAATCTTGTAATGTTTTAAGTGAATTTACAATTTTGTGTTGGGCCACATTTATAGCCGTCCTGGGCCACAGGCTGCGGGTCGAACATCCCTTTGTGGAGTCTTAAGATTTACAATGACTTTAAAATTTTATTCATGCTTTTGTCTTCACATGGACAAGCCATTGGATTTCTGACTCAGCTGAACTTCCAGTCAAATGCTATTTTTCAGAAATATAATGGTTATAGGGATATACAGAGAGAATGTGTTTGTGTATCTATATATATACTTATAGAAATTTAATTTTATAACTTAGGTACTATTTTCTTGTGAATAGCTTTAAATTACTCTATTACTCTATCCAATTACTCTATTATACCAGCACCAAAATCTGTGCTATAACATAAGCACAAGTCTCCATAAAAGATGGGTATACTAACTAGCCAGGAAGTAAACTAGACGAGTAATAGTGTGTCCTTTCTTACAGAGATCAGAACTCCACATTGAAGTTAACGTCTTTTTAAAATCCTGTAAGACAGCACATATGGATCCAATTATTTAATTGTCTGCAGAGTTGTAATGACAGGTACCTTTGCCCATTTCAGCCAGTCTGGCAGATCTCTACATACAAGCTGAAGGATGGCTCCTCTGACTGACCCTTTGTCCTTTTTGCAAGAAGCCAGTCAGTAGCAGATGCAGTTGGATGAATGATGTGTGTGCATGTGTGTGTGTGTGTGTGTGTGTGTGTGTGTGAAGGAAAAAATGTTTATGGTAATCTTGTCATTTGAAAAGGAAAAGATTAAAGTAGAAAGGGAAAGGGAAAATGGGAAGATGTAAAGAGAGAAAGAAGTGGAGGGAGTGAGACAAAGGGGAAGCTCATAAGAGAGAGGTCTTGTGTTAAGGAATTTCAATGGGATCTTCTTTTGTTTACTTTTAGGAAAATCTGTTTTGTAAATTTAATGACCACACAACGTGATCGCTCCTGGTAAGAAGGAACATTAAAGCCATGCAAAGTTAAATGCATTTAAGGAAATCGTACAGCTGGAGTTAGTATATCATGAAAACAACCTTGTATTTTGAAAATACTTTGCTAATGACACCTCAGCATGAGAAGCAAAGAGGGTAGTTAACATATCAATGTTTTCTCCTGATTGTAGCAAGGACAATAGAGTTATTTTTCTTAAAAATCTCACCTTAAAAATAAAATTGACAAAGACGATAAAGCTTTTCACTTTGTTTTCTGCTGAATCTCTGCACTATTTCTGATTTCTTTTTAGTGTTTCTCTTTTTTAATCTAATGCAGGAGGATTTTTATCAGTAAAATTGGGTGGAAGGAAAATTTTCAAGCAGACTTATTAAGGAGATGGCTTTCTCCTCTCTACCCTCTTGGGGACCATATTCCTTTACTCTTCATAATTTTTCAATGCTACCTACAGGTTACAAATGAGGGGCAGGTAATTGCTGGGAGTAGTAGTCCAGATAAATGATCTCTCAGGTTGTCGTCAATGTTTATGTTGTCCCTGCTCTCACTGGCCCACCACTGTTGATTAATGAAAGGTAATAAGTTTTCTATTCCAATACCAATGTTTTTTCTTTCTCCCACCTGGGAGAAAACTTGGATCCAATACTAGTCATAATCTCTTGAACAAAGACCAAGACCTATTTAAGGACAATATTACATATAATACGCAGATCAATGAATAACAATGCCAACATGACATTATGTTTAACTTCAACTAATAAAAGCAAATATGCTTTCTGAGTTATATAGCTTTAAGACAGTGACTTTCTGCAGGTGTTGCATACAGCTTTTTGGGAAGTTAAATCAACATCCTTGATATTTTATCATTTGATGGAACAGTTTAGTTCACTGATAACAGATATTTTAATAATTAAAATAGCAACCATTGATTGAGCTCATGATATATGATGTTAAAGAGAAGACCATAGACCCAAAATGGCGGCACTTATGCTAAATCCCATGATACCAAACCTAAATGTAATACCTAATCTCATAGATATTTCAACTTCTCCCAGAAACGTAATCTTAATCAAGAAGTCTGGAATTTCCTGAGCAACAGAAATGAAGGGCTCTGAGACATGGGTCCTCTCATCCCCGTAGAAAGAGGCAGTGTACATGATAAAAATCCATCCCCTCACCCCCAAAGATGTATGGGTCTAAAAATAATCTTTTCTGGTCCCAACCTTCTTCCTATAAAACCTTCCACTTTGTACAGCCTGTTGGGGAGCTCTTCTAGTTGTTAGATGGGATGACTTCCAGATTCATGAACTGCTTCATAAAGCCAACTAGATCTTTGATTTTTCTAGGATGAATTTTGTTTCTTAACAGTGACAAGCACCACAAGTACATACACTGCTTTACATTATCCACAACACTAGGAGGTAGAAACTATTGTTTCTCTATTTTACTAACAATAAATTTGAGCCACAGAGAGATTAATCATTTTCTGTCTCACCCCGAATCTACATTTCCAACAACTGTGCTAACCTGCAATTTCCAACTATGTAGGTGGTTTATCGGTATGGAAATTATTCTTTTATTTTCTTTCAATAAAATGGCTTTTATTGGAAATTATTCTTAACATAATGTAGTTCTGCCATGTTGGACATGTAAAAAGGATGAATAAATATTAGGCATGTCAAAAATAAATGTGTCATGAGGTCAGGTAAAACAAAGAATTCCATGGGAAGGGGAGAGGAGAGAAGAAGAAATGGCTTAAAGGTTGCCTAAGCTTGCAAAATAGCACAAGCTCACCTTGACAAGCAAAAACAGAGACAGACAAACATGCAAGAAAAACCACACCCTGTGTGTGTGCCTGTGTGTAAACCGGAGGGAGATGTAGCATTGTGCTGTGGTTTTTGGTGGCTATCTCTAAGTAGTAGAATTTTAAGTGCCTTCTTTTCTTTGAATTGCTTGTGTACTTAAAAATAACTTGTTGATCATTGTTGAAACTTGAGGCTTATTGTACTATTTTTTCTTCTTTTGTATATGTCCAGAATTTCAAAATAAGTAGTTTAAAAATAACTTTTAAAAATAAAAATAGCTCCAGCCCTGACTGGTGTGGCTCAGTGGGTTGAGTATTGTCTCACAAACTGAAAGGTCACTGGTTCTATTGCTGGTCAGGGCACCTGCCTGTGTTGCAACCCAGGCCCCCTAGGGGCGTGTGAGAAGCAACCAGTAGATGTTTCTGTCTCACACTGGTGTTTCTCTCCTTCTTTTTTTCCTTCCCCTCCCCTCTCTCTAAAAATAAATAAATAAAAACATTTGAGAAAGAAAATAAAAATAGCTTGAAACACAGATGTAGACTCCAAGTGGCTGCTGTGGCTTGTTGGGTAAGCGTGGCTAAGGGAGCAGCCTGAAACAAGTTTATAAAAAAGATGCCCTTCTTGAACGTAGGTTACCTGGAGTCTCGGAAGCAAAGAAATGAATGGTGGAGGCATTTTGAATGGATTTTCCACTGGGGAAAAAAATCAAATATGGCACCAGTTCCTACTGAGCTCTTTGTAGCCTGGCCTGTGTCCGCCATTACCTCCTTCTCCTTCTGTCCCCTTGCTATGTTCCTCTGCTTATGAAACCCACACATTTCTTTTTCCATAGGTTATTTGCACCTGCTGTTCCCCCTCTTGGGAATTCTCTTCCTCAGATCTTCATGTGGATAGTGATGGATTTTAGATACACTATCCCAAAATGTGGCACCTGGCCATATTGAATATTTTAAGCTGAGGGAGTCTGGGGAAATGCAAAAACACAAGGATCACTCTGATCTTTCCTCCTATTTCCCATGAAATAGGTCATAAAACCCTTATGTTGTATGGGAAGTGCCCTCCCTCTAACTGAAGGAAAGGAGCCTTCTTATCTCCTAAAACAAAGGGCTGCCAAGAAGAATCCTAACAAAACAGGCCTTGCTAAGTTTCCCCACTTTACCATACTTAATTCATAGTTTCTAAACTCACAACTTCCCACTTCTCATTAAACCTAGTGTAAGAGTACTCAGATCTCTTTCTTTGGGTCTTTATTTCCTTCAGATGGCTCCCGTGTCAGGTAAAACTTAGGCTAAATAAATATGTATGCTTTTCTCCTGTTAACTCTATGAGTTTAATTTTCTGACCCTCTGAGTGTCGAGAAAAACTTTTTTCTTCTTTACCAAACCTCTTTCCTTCTGGTTTCAGCTACACCTCTAGTTAGAGTCTCTCATATTGTTCTGATTCTTTATCTTTGAAATATTTAATGCAGTCTTAAGTTTGTAAATATATTTGTTTAGTGAGTCCTCATTAGATTATTAACTCTTTGAAGGTAGAGGTCTTGTCTCTTGCACTCCACACATTCTACTCAGAGACCCTGGAACAGTGCCCGGTACATAGTAGGCACTCAATAAATCCTTGGTCAATAGTGGGATGAATGCAAAGACAATCTCTGCATGAGCTCTCCTGCCTGTTGCCCTGGATTCATCTGTGCAATCAGACTTGAGCGCCTGAGCTTCACTGCAAGAACTCTGGAGAGGGGAGAAGGTGAATTTGAAGACTTTGTTATCACTGCAGGAACCCTGGGACTTTTGCTATACATGCATATAAATAATATTGCATAATGATATCTGTATCATTATGAATCTGTATTCATAAATGCTAACCCTTATAAGTCCCAAAAACTTAGCTCCAAGTAACAAAATATAAAAATGTTATACATGCACATGAGGGAAGTAATTTATGTTTAGTAAGGCAAAAAAACTGTTAAAATATAAGCAAAACAAAACAATATAGCCCTGGCTGGGTAGCTCAGATGGCTAGAGCATTGTCCCAATACACCAGGGCTGTGGGTTTGATCCTTGGTCAGGGCACGTACAAGAATCAGCGAGTGAATGCATAAATAAGTAGAACAACAAATCAATGTTTCTCTTCTGCCCTTCCCTTATCCCTTTAAAATCAGTACATAAAAAACCAATATAATTTATCATTTTTACAATAAACAGCTAACTTTTATTGCAAAAGGTACTTTTTGAGGTACTTTGCCAGACCGGGAAATGATATTTTCCAGAATAAATTCCATTTTCCTTGTATACGTCCTTATATTCGGACCACCCATGTGGCAAAGCAGTTTTACGACTCGACCACATTAAGTACAGGAGAAAATGTTTATATCGTAATGTAGATGGAAAGTTATTTTTCTTATTTTGTGAAAGCATTGAATTTGCAGGGCCTCCAGACAAACAAAGGTAAAGGTTAAATCTCACCAGAGTACTCTGTCACTGTCCACACTAAACAGAGAGTACAGCCCGGGGCTGCCTCTGCCTCATTGTATGCGGAAGACCTGTCTAGTGGATTGCAAAACGCCGGAGGAGGAGGCTGTTCAAACATACCGTCCCCTCTTTTTGTGTTCAGAGAATTAGAAAACATCTGCCCGCTGACAAAGGTCACCTCTGGATTAATGACTGGTAGGTTTAATGTATGCAAATATATAAATCTTCAATCTATGTGCTTTCCGCATTAGGTTAATAGTACCCATTTCAGGGAGTTTTGTAAACCCTGAGAAACAAAAACACCTTGGTCTAAAGGAATCAATTACTTCGAGTCTTGGGGTTCAAACACATGAAAGTATTTTAATTCAATTCTTATTATATCATGTAGGCAAAACTGTATTATTCTCCATGAAGGCTGCCTGACCAACAGAAGAGTCAAATGTAGAATGTACGACAGAAACTCACCTTACTGCTGCCCCCAGCCAATAACATCTGAGCTTCCTTTGTTTTGATTTGGGAATTTAAAACATAGTTCTTACTGCCCCAACTTCAAGCTTATTAAGTCCCATCAAATGTAGAGGTTCAAGGAAGAGGAAAAAAATCACAGTCCTACACACTTAGAGGCAGCTATGATGAACATATTGGAGTCCTTTCTTTAAAAATTTTTTCCCGTTTTTGTGTTGCCCCTATTTTCTAATGAAAATGTTACTCTACACATTTGATGACTGACTTGTTTTATCATTTTGTACTTGAGAGTAATGGCAATCATGAGAGCGCTACTCTAGCTGACTTTTGGCCTGTAATAATAAATAAACTTAAAACGTGTGCCTAGTTTTTAGATTTTTGAAAATGAGAGCTCAAAATAATTTGTAAAATAAATATTCTGCTATGGAATTATATTTCTCCAAATTAGGAAAATATGCCATAGTCATTTCTAAAGGGCGAGACAAAAACCTGGGAAAGGAACAAACTTCAGAAAGATTCCCCCCAGTTAATGGAGTTCCTTTGGGAAACAATCCAGGTTTTGAGGACAGGAATTCAGAAAGGACAGCTAATTGATATCGGCGCTCAACAGAAGGCTAGCATTCCCCTTCTCACTAGTTTTTATTTGTATATAAAAATAAACTTGTGAATTATACCTTAAATTATGGGAAAAGGGTCTATCGGACTGGCTTCATTTAACTCTGTAGCCTGCCCAATTGCAAAGCTGTTTCATTTGTCTTTGTTCTAGCACATTCTAAGATAAGTGTTAAGTGCCTTTTAGTGTACCTGGTGTTAGTTTCAGTCGTATTGGAAGAAACTTTTCCCTGATTTTATCAGAATATGTTGTTGACCATGTACTGATGATGGACAAGCCAAGAGTGCTTAGGGTGCTGATGGCCAGAGGTGAGTGGAAACGGGGACATCTGTAATAGTGTCAGCAGTAAAAATAAAGGAAAAAAAGGGCCTTAGGTGGTGTCTCTGTGTGTGTGCCCGTGTGAGCACGGGAGGCATAACCGAAAACTCAGGCATAACCGAACTGCAGGCTTCCTGTGACTATCACTCTTCCCTGCCCTTTGCTTTTGTGGAATTTACATATGAAAAGCTAATTTGTAACTTTGAGAATTTTTATTATTAAGACTAGTAAGGTGCTTATTGTTTTTTAAAGACTAGTGTAGATCTTGTGAGATGCAAGATGAAAAAAAGCGTCAATATTATTTCTCTATTATTTTAGGAGACAGAAATGAGGCATAGTCAAGACCTTTATTCAGAAGGGAAGTTTTTTATTTACCTCCTCAGGCAGCTCCTCACCCTGGGGAATATTAAAGGTACAGATCAGACAAAGATTTAGCTTTCAAAGTGCTTTATACTGATGACGTCCTTATTACCTTCCCAGTGTTTTCATGGGTTGTACTTAAAGATCTATCATTTCTTCTCAACTACAGTTTACATTTAATATTATTTTGTATTAGCTTCAGGTGAGCAACATAGTGGTTAGACGAACACATACTTTACAGAGTGTTCCTCCAATATTTCCCCGGCACTATTTGTAGTTATTGGCACTATACATAATTATTACAGTATTACTGACTATATTTCCTATGCTATACTTTATATCCCCATGACTCTTTTGTAACTACCAATCTGTACTTCTCAGTCTCTTCACCTGTTTCAACCAGCAGTTCGTTCTCTGTATCTGAGTCTGTTTCTGTCTAGTTTGTTGGTTTTACAATTTTATTTATGAAAGGCTCTGCAGTAAGGATGTTGAGTAAAGCATTTTAAAATAGACTTGACTCTTGTCACAAAATAGTCAACAAATATTCACTTCAAAAAACAGCACAACAAATAACTTTATACCTCTCTAAAATGCTTATCAAGGCTGCAGTATTTTTTAAAAATATTTTATTTATTTATTTTCAGAGAGAGGGGAAGGGAAGGAGAAAGAAGAAAAGAAACATCAATGTGTGGTTGCCTCTCCTGTGTCCCCTGCTGGGAACTGGCCTGCAACCCAGGCACGTGCCCTGACTGGGAATTGAACCAGTGATCCTTTGGTTCTCAGGCTGGTGCTCAATTCACTGAGCCATCCCAGCCTGCAGGGCTACCTGCAGGGCTACCATCCCAGCCCATTCCAGGGCTACCTGCAGTATTTTGTCTTCAGGTACTTTAAGGTAAGAACAGCTCATAAAGACATTAGCATTTCATGCTTTAGAATAATCCAGATAAATTTAGCCATCTGTCTAAGGTTTATTTATGAAAATTTTCCATTCGATCAAATGGGCTACAACTATCAATCCAGAAGTACCCAGTTACCTAGTGGTAGTGGTCAAACCAGAGAATAGAAATGAATTGCCTTTGCTTTTGCCAACAATAAGACCTTCTCACGCACTGTGCCTTCAAATCAAATTATCTTGTCAAGGAAGACTCCCCTGCCCCACAAATACTCTAAAAAGCAGCACTTTTCGGCTTTGGGATGTGGATGGTAATATGTATTATGACCCCCCCCCCCCCCCCCCGCCCGGCCCCAGAGGCTGAGGCCTGGGCCTTCCCAGCCCTTCCTGGTACAGTACCGATTCTGGTTCTTGTTACTAAACCATTAAAAACTGCAGTTTGCAGTGGAAAGTCAAATATCTATTTTCCAGTGGAAATCAAGTAGGGGAGAGCACTGGATGGTCTCCATCTCTTCCAAACCACCTGTGGCACTGTTCCCAGTCGGACGCCACATCACCCAGCTGCTGGGGTGGACGTCCATGTAGTGTGGAAACTGTGTCACTGATATCACTGGCAGTGACATCTTGTGTGTGTGTGTGGCAGGAAATGACATCTGCATATTTCACATGGGAATGGAATTTGCCTTTTTAAAAGAATGTGGATATTATCTTTTCATGCATTTCTTTCTTTTCTATTCTCCCTCTCTTTTTTTCATTTATTTTAACTTTTAGACAGCCCCAATTTATTTCAATAAAGGAAATATAATATAGTAGTTAAGAGCCCTATATAGTCTGATATCAGAAAGATTAGGAGCAAAATTTAGCTCTACCACATGTTAACTGTGTGCCCTGAAATGTGTTTTCTGTAAGAAGGAATAAAGTCTAATAGGAAAGAGGCGAGGAATCAATTAGCATGCAGGTGAAGCACCCAGGCAGGACTTAGCAAAATGCTAGCTTTTACTATTAATGGCAGTCCTGCTATATTTTAAATTACACTCAAGTTGAGGAAACAATAGCTGGTGAATGACATGATGTGGACACAATCTCTCAAGGTGTCCAGTTTCTTTAGTTCTTGATAACACCACCCATGAATCCCATCTCCTCTTGCTGTCCTGGTTTGTGGGATGTGTGAGGAGGAACACGAGATGGACAATCAGAGGGAAGAACAAAACAGAGGGATTTTTAACTGGAGGCAAAGGGAGGGAACCAGGCATCTCACGCCGAATTGAGCAACGTTAAGATCTTCCTGATTCCTGAGGTCTTTTGCAGGCTTGGTCCTTTGACTGCAAATGTCAAAGATTATCTTTCCAGACCTCCTACGTTAGTTGAGTAACAGAAATGCAGTGCGTTGGGCACAGCGATGTCTCTTTGAGACTCAGCAGTGTGACTTCCTTTTCCTCAATCCTCTGCTCCTGGAAACACCCAGGTCTCCCCCTTTTTCTCAGAGTGGTGGATGTTGAAGTCTTCCTTCTCTGTTTAGCAGGGATTTGACTCAATCATGGCAGAGTTTATCAATCCCTACGTTTTCCTCCAGTCCTCTCTTTCAGATTGTCCTCCTTAGAGGTAGATGGGGCTCAGGGTAGAAATATCAGAGACTTGCCACTCACGAAAAGGAAGAATTAAAGTGCTCCGGAACCGAATAAGTCATGGCAGCCCAAACACCCTATTATCAGAGATTTTTGTTAATAGTCCTAATTTTGACACTCGGCTGCCAAGACAGATCTGATATCATTTTCTCGTATGACCTCAAGAAAGTTATGAAATGTGTTTAAGCCCCACTTTTATTACCTGTTAAATGTGTGCATTACTTCTGCATATTCTTTTAAAGGGTCACTGTGAAAATACTGAGAAATGAGAAAATTGATTTAACAGAAATCTGTTGCCTATCTATTGCATGCCATGTTAATACATGCAGGTATTAATAGGCAGTTTGAAGAAAGGGATCCTATAAATTCTAAGTAACCATAAACATTACTTAGTACTTTCATTATTGTGTGCCTTATGTGTGTGTGTAATGAATTAGCAAGATGTGGAGAAAGAACATCTGTATGTTGGAATAGAATAGGACTCTTAAATGCAAGAAAGGAGAGTGACTGAGAGCGAAGGAGGAGACACACGCCTATGCCTCTGGTTGTATTTTAGCACCTGGGGTGGCTGGATTGGGCTCTCCTGTGTGCTTTGGTGGGTGCCAGTTTATGGTGGATGCCTACTTCCCCCTCTGCTGATGCAGCCAAAGTTCCTGCTTCCAAGGAGCTGATGACGATATAAATTCCAGAACACAAAACCCACACTTTTCATAATGGGTTTCAGGCCTCTTACTGGTAATAATTTAAAATTGTTTGAGTTCACGGCTAAAGAGAGATGCTTCTGCTTTTCATTAAATGTTACCAAACAGGTGCTGAGCTCTGCAGTCTTTAATGCCTTCCAGCCTCGGCTAAGTCAAATTTAAAAGTGAAGTATTTGAATTCCTCCCAAAGTTTAATAGTCACGTTAGTAAGAGAGTTCAAACAAGCACACATTTTATAACCTCACTCTGGCATCATTTGATTTCCATGATAAAATTCTCCTCTTCTTATGGAAGCCTGAGTAGAGATAAAATGGTTGGAAAAATATATCATTTTGTCTTTATTACATATGTGGTTGCACAAACATTTTGGGAACATTATGCCTTCAGTTTTTCTTTTTTGGGGGGGGGGGGCGGCAGTTTGACTGCACCGAGTTGTATTGAAAACAAGGCTGCTCTGCTAGGGAATGTTTGAAGCAGGGTAAATTTGTGCCTAGGAGATGGGAGGTAATTACAAGACAAATGACTCACACATCCGGCAGATTCTTGGAGGGTTAAACTAAATATTTCAAGCTGTTGTTTGGTCTGTTTACTCATGCTTATGTGAGGCTAACAACTTCCCCAAGTGCTCCCAGGTGTCTTCTGTTTAAGGTCATTCTCATCTGAATTACTTTATGAGGAATATTTGGAATAGAGAGACACAGGGGTGATCAAGGGTGACTTGGGCCTCCCACGGCCCAGTCCCAGGGAGAATGCCCAGGACCAGGGCCCGCTGGTCCTCATGGCAACTCTGGTGCAAAGATCGCTGTGGGCAACAGTGAAATCAGATTTTTACTTATGATTTCTCCAGATTCCTACAGGCTCAGTAGAAATTTTACAGGAGTTAAAAACTTAGTTATTGAAAAAACTCCTTTGATTGTGAAGACTTGGACAGGCCTATTTATTTATTTATTTACAGAATTTTAATGAGACAACAGAAACCTTTTCCGCAGTGGGGTGTGGGCGATATTTGAGGGGTGATGATGTTTGTGGACATATATAAGAATGTCCAGGTTCTTAGGAGATGCGTGCTAACGCATGCAGACGTGGACTGACGTGAGGTCTACAACATATTTTGAAATGTTTCAGCCAAAAAAAAAAGGAGATAAAGGAACTGGGACAAGTTGTTAAGATATAGTTGACTCATTACTTGGTAAACGTGCATTCCACATTCAATCCTTCCAACTTTTCTGTGTGTTGGTAAATTTTTATAATACAAAGTTGAAAGAATCTATTGAAACATCAGAAAATACTAAGTTAAGACTCAGCTGATGAACTTCGAAATTACTTGCCAAATGTATCTCATATATAGGATTATTGTCCTTAAAATATAAATCACTCCTATGAATCAATAAGAAGAAAGATGAACATGTCAATAAAAAATATGCAAAGAGCCCTAGCTGGCATAGCTCAGTGGATTGAGAGCGGGCCTGCGAACCAAAGGCTTGCTGTTCGATTCCCAGTCAGGGCACATGCCTGGGTTGTAGGCCAGTTCCCAGCAGGGGACGCACGAGAAGCAACCATACATTGATATTTCTCTCCCTCTCCTTCCCTTCCCCTCTAAAGATAAATAAATAAAATCTTTAAAAATACATATGCAAAGAAACACTCAAGTCACAAAAGGAAAAACAGAAATGCAATGAATATGTAGAAAACTATGTATTTAACTGTATGTTAACTCATTATACTTAAAAACATAATTCAAAGCAGATAAAAAGAATAATAACTATCAGGTGGTTACTCTGAATCAGGCATTATTTGAGTATTTTCCCTCTTTTCACATTTCACTCTGGCAAAAGTCCTAAGATGTGGAAATATTATCTCCATTTTACAGAAAAGGAAACTGAACACAGTGCTGAGGTTAAGTACCTTGCCCAAGACCACCTGGCATAAAAGTTTACGAATCTTTGTCATGATGAATTTCTTAAAGTTTTATTGCAGTAAGAATACTTCACATGAGATTTACCATCTTAGCAGATTTTTCAGTATACTTAAAAATTTCTAGTTATCTTCCCCGTACTCTAATTTAATATATTTATATGTGTGACTGTTCTTCAGTTGGTATTTGTACACGGTGAATGAGATAGACGAGTATTAAATAGCAGTTGTGGAAAGAATGCAACAGCAAATATGACCACTCATATTATAGTCAATATGGCGATCTGCAGGCATAGTGTTGTACGGCAGCTCTCTAGGACTTACGTGTCCTGCATAACTGAAATTTTATACCTTGCCTCTAGCACTTGGCAACCACAATTGATTCTTTGCTTCCATGAGCAAGGACTATTTGACTATTTCAGATACCTCCTATCAGTGAAATTTTGCAGTATTTGTCCTTCTGTGACGGACTTATTTCACTTAGCATAATGTCCTCAGAGTTCATCCATATTGTCACATGTAGAAGATTTGCCTTCATTTTTTTAAATTTATTTTTTTATTGATTATGCTGTTACAATTGTTCTATTCCCCCCTTCATTCCCCTCCACCCTACCCCCCGTCCCCACCATTACCCCCCCTTTAGTTTATGACCATGTGAGTCAAGTTCTTTAGATTCTGTATTTCCCATACTATTCTTACCCTACCCCCCATCTATTTTCTATCTACTGTCTCTGCTACTTATTTTCTGTACCTTCATTTTTAAAGCTGAAAATATTTCATCATATGTGTGTGCTACATTTTCTTCATTCATCTGTTAGTGTGCAGGTAGTTTTCTTCCCCATCTTGGCTGTTGTATATAGTGTTGCAATGAACGAGGGAATGCAAAAATCTCGTCATGATCATTTTTTTTCAGGAAAACATCTAACATTGTAATCCTGCCGATGAAAGACTGTGTGGTTCAGAGGTTATTTACCACGGTATGAGTGATCATATTTGATATTGCGTTCTTTACTCAACTTAGCTATTTACTACTCTGTTTTCTCATTCATAATGTAGAAATACTACCTGAAGAACAGTCACACATAAAAATATATTGAATTAAAATATGGGGAAGATAAATAGAAATAGTATGTCAAGGAAAAAAATATGTATGGTTCTGCTAAAGAAGAGTCAATGTATTTTTAAAATAAATGATTTTGGATTTCTAAATACAATGCTATTTTGATAAGATATAAAACATCTGAAATGTGCAAACAGGTGAAAGGGTGACCACATGGCTTTTTAATGTCACACTGGAGTGCTGTCTCAGAGGCTCAAACATGAGTTACCTAATTTTCTAAGGGCTTGTATTTTTTTTCACTTACTGTTTACTACTGATCAAAATAATTTATAATTCTTCAAAGGGCAGATGCTAAACTGTAGAAAACTACTGGCAATGCAAAGACTCTTTGTCCAGTAACATTGCAAATGAATTTTGTCTGGAAGAGATGTGAATGATTTTTGTCCAGTAAAGATGTGAATGATAAAAGATAGCTCAAAAGTTATATTTTTATTGCTGTGTTACAGTAACCAGTTTTATAGCTAATTTAGCAATTTTATTTGATCAGACGTCTTTTTAGAGACTGTGAACACTGTTTCTCTCGTATAACTCTTTGAGTCCGGTGCACCATTCTGCTTGTTTTCTCATAAATGAATTAAGTCTTGGACATATGCTCACTTTACACTCGTATGAGTCATGTTTTTTATTTTTTATGAATTGTACTTTGAGTAATTCCAGTGACTATATTAAAAATAGTATAAAGGCTTTATTTAAGATATCTATGTTAACAATATACCAAACACTATACTTATAGCAACTTTTAAAAGCCATAATGAAGAATCTTGAATGTTAACTTAAAAATATATGAGGAAATAGTTTTAAAAAATTATCTCAGAGGTTATCTGAGAATGAAAAAGTCCAGGGTGATTCTACCATTACTCTTTTCCCTCTCAAACTCTCAGCACCTTTCCCCCTTCCATCTAATCATTCTCAGTTTTGACCTTGCTTATATTCTGTTTCACTAATTAAAGTGGGGGCATCAGAAGAGAATTTCTGCCGCATCTATTCACCCACCATCAGTGGTCCTTGTCTACTCTGCCTTCCAGATCCCCCAATACCGTTGCTGTGCTCTGGTCGGGTTAGCCTGTTGATGTTCATTGTTATGTTCATGTAATGATGGCAGTCTTCATGATCTAGAGCTAACACCTTCTATACTGGGTATTATACTTTTTCAATACCCAGAATCCTCATTATATAATAATTCCCACTTATTACTAAGGTACTTATTTTTCAGACACGACAAATTACAGGTCATGAGCTAGAAGATTCATGAGAATGTGTGTTTCTGTGCCTGTGTGTTTGTGTGTGCATGTGTGTTTGTGTGCGTACATGTGAAAAAGACTCTGTGCTAGGGAGACAGCAAATGATAGCACACAGTATTTATTCATTTCTAAAGCTGTGGACCAGAGACACGGCAACTGTCTTTCATCCAAGATCTCGTGCTTTTTACTAAGTGTTCATGTTGGAACTGTAAAGGGAAAGGGAAAGGCAAAGTTGGCATGAAGAAGTTTCACCATCACGCCCTGTGGCCAGCCCCGTTCTGCCCTTCGGTTCACCAGGCTGTGAAATTTCCTAGACAGGTACGTTGTCTTTGTTACTCCCGGTGTCCGTCTAGCTTCAGTGCCTGACACATAGCTGTTCAGAAAATATTTGCTAAATAACTTAGTTTATAAGTTAAATTAACTTATTTAAATTGCTTTATATATATTATTTTATAAAGTGAGATACTTTATGTATTTTTATTTATTCAATATGTTTACTAAGTTTCTACTGTGCTTTAGGTTCTTATCAAGATCTTGGAGTTAGAATCAATGGTGACTGAAGACAAACACAGTTTAGTAATGTTCTATCTACTCAGGGCCCAGAAATGTTAAAAATATAGGCTAGGTTAGATATTTTATCTGTAAATCAATAGACTTGATCATAAAAACTCATAGGTGAAACGATGTTTATGTATACTATATTAAAATAGTGTTTTAATCCTAATCCAAGGATATTTTTTCATTGCTTTGAGAGAGTGACATCTGTGTGACAGAGAAACATTGATGGGTTGCCTCCCATAAACTGCTTGATCAGGGACCCAACTGGAATGGAACCTGCAGCGTAGTTATGTGCCCTGCCAGGGACTGAACCAGTAATCCTTCCGTAATTTATGGGGCAATGCTGCAACCAAATGAACCACACGGGCCAGGGCTAGGTACAGTATAATATGGCTTAATGGCCTTATTTTATAGATGAGATAACGGAAGTCAAGAAAGTTTAAGTGATTTGATCCAAATTACACAGCTAGCTCATAGTGAAGCTGAGAGCTCTATTTCCAGGGCTTTGTCCATAACCATTGTCTAGCTGTCAAGTAGATACATTAATATAATTAAAGACAAGCATTTGAATATTAGACAACCTTTTTATTTAACAAAGTGGATTCTTGAGAATTGTTTGCATGATTGAATTTAATATTACCTTTAACTTTCAGGCACACAGGGGGTCATCTGCTCTTTAGTTTGTCATATAGTGTATAGTATCTATGATACTATTTTCATCTGGAAAATAGAAGGGCTGTTTACCTTCAGAGTCCTTCAGAAATGCTGGTTCTTTTAAAAAAAGAAACAATTTGTTACAGCAAAGGCAAGCAAACTTCAGACTATGGCCTTAGTTTTGAACTATCTATGAACAAAGAATAACTTTTACATTTTTAAATAATGGGGAAAATATAAAAGAAAAATAGTATTTCATGACATGTGAAAATGATATGAAATTCCAATTTTAGTGCCCATTAATATAATTTATCAGAATACAGCAATACTTATTTGTTTAAGTAATGTCTATGACTGCTTTTTCTATACAATAGCAGTATCGAATAGTTGCAACAGAAACCGTATGGATTGTTATGCTTAAAATATTTACTACTTGGCACTTTATGGAAAAAATTTGCTCACCCCAGCATTATTGCAACAGATATATTATTCTTCCCTTTCAACTCCCAACACTTGGGATATATTTAGAGAGCTACTTAATAGGAACCATGATTTTAATATTTCCGAGGACTATACCAAAGGTTTATTCCAAAATTGCAAATAACCCAAGAAAAATCCAGATTTTTTCCTACTTTCTCATTTTACTTAATACTGTTAATATCTACATGCTACTTTTCTAAAAAAACAAACAAAACCCTACTTAAAGCTTACAGGTAATGTCTACATTTGGCAGAAATAAAAAGTTTTCTACAGCCTACCAATAGGTGAGCAGTGAAAGAAATACGCAGTGAATATAGATGTGAAAATGTTTGGTTCCATTAGAAGTTAAATAAATACAACTGAAAACAGTGGTGAGCCCTGACTGGTGTGGCCCAGTGTGTTGTTGTCGCCCCACAAACCAGAAGGTTTGGTGTGATTCTCTGTCAGGGCGGGGGGGGGGGGCACGCAAGAGGAAACCTATTCATGTTTCTCTCCCTCTCTTTCTTCCTGCCCCTCTCTCTAAAAAATAAACAAATACAATCTTTTTTAAAAAGTATCAAAATACCAATTTTCCTATATTAATTTATAAAAAAGATTACACTTTGTATAATGGCAAAATGAATGTTGATAATCTTGTGTGAGACAAACTTTATTTGTTGACACTCAAAGGGTTTTCAAAAGATGTAAAGAGCCATCCACTGCAGGTTTTGGTGTGCTATAAGAAGCACTGAATTTCAACAGTAGAGGTCAGTTCCCATGCTAAGCCAAATCCCATCTTAGATAGCTGTTGTTATCTAAAGCAGGAGCCTAACGTGCCATTCCTCTGCTTAAAATCTTTGAAGTTTCCCAATAATCTGCTGAGTAAAATCCAGCCTCTCTCAGCCGGATTTTAGGCTCTGTTGTTTTGGCCTGGACCATTCTGTCTATTTCCTGTCAGTTTACCTTCATAATCCTCTCTTCCCTCACCCACTTAAACTCCTCCCTGCAGCAGTTGGCTGCTAATGTCTTCTCTGCGGTTAACTCCCACCCCTTTCCTGGACCCCTTGCAAATGCTATATTTCTTCTCCTCTTTAAAAAAAAAATTCCCTTTGAACCTCGGTTACCCTCCAGCCACCATCCTATTTCTCTCCTTCCCTTTAAAACAAACTTTTGAAAGAGTTGCTTATATTTTTTGAAGATCTGTCTCCAGTTTCTCTTCTCTCATTTTTTCTTGAACCCATCCTTTTATGTTTTGTTTTATTCCTTTTTATTATGGAAAAATTTAAACATAAACAAAATGAGAAACGAACACCTATATATCCATCATCTAGTGTCCACCTGATTGTTTGGAGCCAATTGCAGATAAAGGAACATATTCTAACCTGCCTTTCAGACTCATCATCCCTGCAAATTGATCTTGTCAAAGTCAACAATGACCTTCATCTCATTTATTTTGTGGAGTAAAATACACACATGCACAATTGACTCTTGAACAATATGGGTTGAAACTGTGCAGGTCCCTTATACACAGGTTTTTAGAAATAACTGTTACGTATGCCCTGGTTTTGCATCCGTGGTTTCAACCAAACTATGGGTGAAAACCAGTATTTTTCATCTGCAATGGGGAGTCCATGGGAGTGGAAGCCCAGGGTATGCATCATTCTTCGCTATTTTATATAAGGGACTTGAGTGTCTGTGCATCTTCGTCCTGGAACCAATCCCCCTATAGATACCAAAGGACACTGTAGTTAAGTTTAGGGCAGTTAAAAGTTATATGCGGATTTGTTGACGGCACAGGGGTTGGCAGTCAAAATCTCTGCATTGTTCGAGGGGCAACTGTATATTGTTCTACAAAGCAGTAGCTTGGATTGAGAAACATGTGTATTTATTAAAAATAAAAAAAACAGAAAAAATCAGTAGAACTTTTAACAGAAATAATTACTATTAACATTTCAGTGAATTTTATCTCAGATTTTGTTATGCACATTAACATGTATTTAAAAATAAGATTATACTACTTTAAAACCATTTTTTAAAAGATTTTATTTATTTTTAGAGAGAAAGGAAGGGAAGGAGAGAGGGAGAGAAACATCAATGTGTGGTTGCCTCTCGTATACCCCTACTGGGGACCTGGCCCATAACCCAGGCATGTGTCCTGACTGGGAATTGAACCAGCAACCCTTTGGTTCACAGGCTGGCACTCCATCCACTGAGCAATATCAGCCAGGGCTAAAATCATTTATTTAATGAATTATGACTGTGAATCTCATTCTGAAATGGTGGAAAAGGACCATTACATTGCCTACGTGTCTGACTGTCTACCTAATCTTTTCCTGATACAGAGAAGGGCCTAGTAAGTAAAATTTCGCCCAGGTGTTTCACAGGTAGCCATTTCCATCAGCTTTCAGGGAAAGCTCCTGAAATACAGATTGTCAAAAATAGGCCTGAGCATGGATTAGTATAATTTGAACGATAATAAAAACTTTAATCTTTCATTACTAAATGAAAGATTAAAATCTAAGATTTAATCTTTCATTACTGAGATTTCCAATGTCTAAGTAACAAAGGACAACCTACTTGTTTACTATACAATTTTACTACCAGGGAGGTAAAAATTGGTGGATCTGAATTCTGTGTTCCCTAATGGCTTTGATTTTGAGTTAATTCCTTTAAACAGGATGTAATGTTAGTTTCCATTTCTTGAGATAGATAGATTCTGGGTTCAGTCTGGGATTTAGATAAGATGCTCTGTGAAGTCTTGAGAGTTCAGCTTAATATGAGCTGGGGGGGGGGGGTTGCTTTGATATCCTAGAGAATGCTTTTAGTGAGGAGTGGTGCAGTGTTTTCCAGATTAGATGTGACCAGGATCCAGCCAACCTTAAGATTCTCCAAGTCAGTACACAAAGTCATGGTTGAATGGGAAAATGAACGGTTGTGGTGGTAAAGGGTGGGTCGCAAGGGCCCTATTTCCTTATTGAAACTTTCTGACAGCTCTAATGAAAACTAAGCCACAACGTTTCGTAGAATTGTAGGTTTGATACGTGCTTTAGAATTATTAGTCTTAGTCTCTTTTCCACCTAGTGGAAGAATTTTGTACTCAATATCTTAGAGAGATGGTCATTATCAGCTCTTCCAATGAAAAATCTATTTCTTTCTTTCTTTCTTTATTTCTGAAGAAGCCCATCGAACAAATTTATATTTTAAAATGTATTTTCATGTAAAATTTTAATTTTCTAGTAAAAGTACTTTCTATAATGGTAATAAATTATATCTTTCTAAAATATCTAGCCTTTTTTTAAAAAAGTTTTCAACTCGTGGCATTTTAGAATAAGTCTAGTTCTTCCTTTGAAATAATACTTTATAAAAAATGACTTTCAGTATTTGGAGAAGAGCTTTATGCCTCTCTGTGAGCCTTCTCTTTTCCAGCTCAGGCAGGTATCTTTAGTTTTTTCAGAAAATTTATATGTGACATGAGCTGTATATTTTGTCCTTTGTTATGCTGGGGGACCCAGTGGTAATTGACATACAGTATTATACTAGTTTCAGGTGTACAGCATGATGAGTCACGCTTAAATATTTGACAAGTTACCTTAACCACCTGTTAAGTTATTATGATATTAACTGTACACAGTTAATTATGATATTGATTAACTGTACACAGTTATTATGATGTTGATTCTATTCCCTGTGCTCTACTTTATATCTCTTTGACTGGAAATTTTATAACTGGAAGCTTGTACTTCTTAATTCCCTTTCTTTTTTCCTGCTCCTCTCCCTACCCACTTATCTTCTGGCAAATCTTTGTAAGTCTGTTTTCTGTATCTGTAAGTTTGTTTCTGTTTTGTTTTATTTGTTCATTTGTTTTGTGTTTTAGATTCCACATATAAGTAAAATTATATGATGTATATCTTTCTCTGTCTGACTTATTTCACTTAACATAATGCTCTCTAGGACCGTCCATGTTGTCACAAATGGCAAGATTTTATTCCTTTCAATGGCTGAGTAATAGTCCAGTGTGTGTATGTACTACATCTTTTTCTATTCATCTATCGATGGACACCTAGGTTGCTTCCATTTCTTACCTGTAGTAAACACAGCTGCGACAGGTGTCCATATGCCTTTTCAAATTATTATTTTGTTTTCTTCAGATAAATATCCACAAGTGGACTTGCTGTGTTGTACAATATTTTATTTTAAATTTTAAATTTTAAAAATTTTTTGAGGACTCTCCATACTGTTTTCCATAGTGGCTGTACTAATTTAGAATCCCACCAATAGTGCATTAGGGTTCCCTTTTCTTCACACACTTGCCAACATTTCTTATTTATTGTTTTTTTGATACAGCCATTATCAAAATGAGGTGCTATCTCATTGTGGCTTTGATTTGCATTTCCCTGATGATTAGTGATGTTGAGCATCTGTTGACCATTTCTGTATTCCTGTACCTTTTCATATGAAATGTCAAGACCAGAAAACAAGGCTTTTACAATATATATGAACTCTTTTAGGACCATATTGTTCAAAAACAAAATCAAACTAAGTTAATTTTAAAGATATTATTGGCAAGAGATATGGTCAGTAGAAGGAAGCAGGAACAAGTAAGTTATTATATATTAGGCCCCCCAAAACTGATTGGTTGTTACCAGGTTACTTTCCTTATAGGGGGTGGTAGGGGTTTATCAGGTAGATTACCCAACGCAAGTAGGTTAGCCAGTTTCTGACTGATTGGTTTGATTCCATTTCTGGGAGAGCTGCAACCATAAGTCTCAGTTTGGCGATGTGGGGCTTAGCATAAGAAAATGAAAAATGGGCCCGCTGTCCTTCATAATATTGCATATTTGTTGCTGTCATTACATAATAGAGCCAAGTACTAATTTTTATTGCATTAATTTCAGTAACAAGGAAAAGTCTCTTTTTTTCCTGTTTGGCAAGAGGCAGAGATACAGTTGATTAAGAAAAGTTCACCTTTTTTTTTCTGATGAAATAAGTAAGAAATGTGATAAATTACAGAAATGTTGACTTAATACCTGAATTTATCTGTAATCTCTCTCCTCCTCACATGCCAATGTAAATGACTGGTAAATGTATTACCGATTTTTCTTTCTTGTGCATTTGTATGTAGTAACACTTACAGGAAGAAGACTTATTAAGAAGTTTGGCTTTGAAGTCTGATTGTCTTAAATTCTGACTCTACCACTCACTGGGTGTTGCTCTGTTTCCTCGTTTCTAAAGTAATAACAATACACCTGTCTTATAAGAAGTTGTGAATAGTAAATGAGATAATATATAGGATGCTCTGTGCATGTGGCATTTTATTAAGTTTTTTAAGTTAGCCACTTTTTATGTTTATATAATATGCATTTACATCAATTTATAGACATGAAAATCATAGGGAATTTAATTTCTTAATTTAATAATATCTGCTTCTTATTATATTAGTATCATTACCAATTTCTATCATATTTTAAGGGTTGCACAATATGGTAGTAGTATTATAATATTGTATACATTTACCTTAGTTTATTTAAGTAGTACTTATCTGGTAGACATTACTTGAAGTCTCAGATGGGTTCTGGAGGTTGCTTATACCAGCTCATAAGAGCTCATTGTCACATCTCTTCCTAACTCTGTGCTCTGCCAACATCGTTTCAGTAGTCTGAAATCGTGGGAGGAGTATGTATACCACGCAAACTGGCAAATGCTAGTGATGACTTTTCTTCCTTATCCTCACCCCAAACACCATTTACTAGTTATTTCATAACATATAATTAATATTCTGGAATATACGTATTTGCATGTTGGTGAAGGCATCAAAAAAAAAAAAGCCTTCAAAGAAAAAAGAAAGAAAAATACTCAAAACCAAAACAAGAAAAAAGCCACATGAAACATTTTCATTTGTTCCTTCTAGTAGTAACTTGCTTCCCCCAACCGAGTAATGGATCAGGAACTGAGGGAAAATTGT
This sequence comes from Artibeus jamaicensis, assembly GCF_021234435.1. Taxonomy (NCBI): domain Eukaryota; kingdom Metazoa; phylum Chordata; class Mammalia; order Chiroptera; family Phyllostomidae; genus Artibeus; species Artibeus jamaicensis. The sequence continues at coordinate 24,173,690 of NW_026522047.1, forward strand.
TTGATTTCTTTAGGGTATTTTTTCCTTCCCTTGCTGGATCCTACCAGTGCTCGTCCTTGCTTCAAAAAATTATGGTAACTTGGCACTAATGTTGTCATTACTTTCAATTAATGTAGATGCATGTGTGCACAGAAAGGTTTGATTGAAACCTTTTGGCTTTAGAAATAACTATTAGATGCTCAACAGGAAGAAAAAGATGCTTTTCCAGACATCCCCCTTTCAGTTCTTCCCTAGGAAATGGGTCACAGAGAGGAATGTGAAAGGAGTTGTAAATTTGAACCCTTACTAAATTCCATGCCTATTCTTATTATAAAGAAAAACTTGCTAATCACATCACAAAACAAACTTCTTTTGAGTTATTCTCTGAACACAAAGTGGGCTTGTAAAACGCAGATTAGTTCTTAAAGGTACATAGAGATATACAATAGAGAAGACCTATGAAGGAAACATAAGGAGGGCTAATAAAAGATGAACAAAGCAGTAAGTAAACTAATCCCCTGAGTTCATTGTTGTCTCCTCTCCCATCCTTTCACCCCCTCCCAGGAAGGTATTGTAAAAGCGGTACAGGACTGACCGAGAAACAAATGGTTAGTTTGTGCTGAACTGTTTTGTGCTATTCATACTTGCCCTCCTTATTTTGAAAAACTCAAATAATTTATTTGACAGTTTTAGTTAGGGCTGTCACTTAGGGGTAAAAAGAAGGAGGAAGGAGAAAAGCCAAAAGAAAGAAAAGCCAGAATCTAGGATCTGGGGTGAGCCTGGCTGAGTAGCCTGAAAGGAAAGTAGACCAGGACTGAATAGAACACGTTTAAACTTATTTGCATATGTGAGCTGCACAGTACAGTCGATTTAGTTACAACTTCAAACACACAGCAACGCTTTTAATAAGATCATGGTTTTATATTTAGTTGATTGTAAAATTCCAAATAAAAGCTCCAAGTTTTAGAGAACAAAAATAAGAACATGACTGTGACTATACAAAGTCTAATTTTAAGCACATATTAAAGCAGCTGGAGAGGAGGGGAGAAATAGAAAGAAGTTTTTCATTGAAGAAATAGAGTATTTTTATTGGATATTTCTTAACCTCATCGTATATTGCTACAAAAATATCCCAAATGTTTAAAAAAGAAGTTAAGACCTCTGTAATTTTCTCCTATTTTTATGTTGAATTTAATGTGATTTTTGTTTTCATAAAGCAAAAATGACGAACTTTGCTAAAAATTTATGATTATGGCTCATAATTGTTTGGAGAGCAAGACAGTTAAAGTCAGAGAGTGTTTACTCTGGGCTGAGGTGAATGTGCATAAAAAAAAGGCCGAAGAGATTGGGAATTTTGTAAACCTTAACACTGTTTTCTCTCCAGGAGATGCTAATTAGGACTTGGCTGCACATAGATTTGGGGGTTGGGGGGAGAGATGTGGACCTGAAATACTAGTTACAACTTGGGAAAAAGATGTTGAGTATAACCAAAGTATTTTTTGTTTGCACTTGTAATTTTTCAGGCTTTTTTTTTGTTCCAGTCCATGAAGTCTCATCCCCATGACCCTTTGGCAAGCTGAGTGATTTTCCAAGGCTCAGTCATGGGTGATGTTTAATTAAGCAGGAGGGGATGCCCAGAGGACATTTATAGGGCTTAGTTTTCTGACTGAAGATATAGTATTGGTGTCTAATTCTTATATAAATAAATATAAAAAGGTGCTTTGACCTCTCGATCCAACCACTGGCCATAGTAGATTCTGTAAGACATGCTAATAACTTTGCAGGTATATGTCAGGATTAAAACAATTTTTATCAAATCGAAACCCGTCAAAACAGAGGTGATGCAAAAATTATTGTAGGATATCACTAAGTTTTCTTCATTAGCTTGTTAACAGTGAAAATTCCTGAATGAGTCTTCTGAATACATAGAATATACACAAAGTCCTTTATGGTTACAGAAATAGAATGGTTACATCATTTAATTAGCATGATTCTTTGAAGCAGGAACTGCTTCATCTGTTTTCTGGGTAACGCATTTTGTAGGTACTTTGACATTTTTTCTTCCAAACCCCTCTGGCATTGTTTTCTTAGAGTTTGAGGTGTGCTCATTTTTAATGTGAATAACAGCATCCATGACGACGAAAATACTGCAGGGAAGGCATGAAAACAGGCAAAGTAAACAGAGCTGTGGTCTTCTCCAGCAGAGTGATCACAGCTCCAATAATATTGCAGTCCTATAATTTAGGCTGGGAAGTTTGCAAGCTAGTGAAAAAGGCAAGTTGCTCCCTTCTCTTCCTGTCATGTAATCTGTGATATGGCTGTCCTGATATATACATACATATGAAGATATATTTATTTGTTTGTTTATTTATTTATTTCTGAGCAATATATACATTCCTTAGTCCTTTGAATAGTATTCCTTTGTTCCCAGTCATGCGGAGCTTCCCATCAGCGGTTCTCCTGGTTCTCATGATGGCTGAACAAGATCAAATGCGGTTGATATCAGCATTGGTTGTCAGGGCTCTTGCCTGCATGATTCATTTCCATGTGTTTTTCAGATTCTTTCGTAGTTCCCAGGCCTTAGAAGTAGTATTACTTAATAGAAAATAAAATAAAAGCTTTCCTCACTGCTCATAATGTACGAGAACAGGAAAAGGAGTTTAGATTGTCTGGCATTTGAGTGATCCTAAAGATCCTTTCGTGTATCCACTATGTATAAAAATGTCTAAAGGCATTTTATTGGAACAATAGTGGAATAAAGTGATATTTCTAAAGAAACATTTCTTTTTGTCATTGTACGGAAGGAATTTAAATAACACAAATAAAACTGCCATGGAGACTGAAACCATAACGGCATAGACAAAATTATTGAGATATTTTATAAGACACTGGCAATAGCTACCATTCACTGATCTTCTCCTATGGGCCAGTCACTGTGTTTTAGTTCCATTACAGGTTTTAAACTTCGCAGCAGTCGTAGGGTCTCGCGATGCATTGGGATTTCCACCTTCCCCATGATAAAGACAGACGGGGAGGGATTCCGTAACTTGTCCATGGTCGTCCGTCAAGAGACTAAGTATTTAATAATTTATAAAGTATAAATACACAATTATAAAACTAATAAAATACTCTTAAAAAGATGGTTTTCAGAGTGTAAACATTCTGGAAAGGAATGTACTTTTCTGGAAAGAAAAGGCGTCTCTGAGGCCTTCTGTGCAGCCTCATAGTTAGGGAAACAGACCCTTTTACATAAGACGTTTTTTGTATCTTTCATTCATAGTCCTGTAATATCTTTCTCTGGTCAGAAATCAGGCCCTTAAATGCATTACGTTCTTTCCTGTTTTCTTGGGTTTTGAGGGGACAATTTGAGGTTTCATATACATTAATCAGGGAATAATCTGGAATCAATTTTAACTACTCTGGAGCCAGTTCTTCTAAAAAGCAGCATTTCCTCTTTTGAAAATATTGAACCTGATTGAAATTTAAGGTGGGAAATTTTTACCTTAACCCTTTAGATGCTTCATGTGTTTTTAGTACATCCTATCCCCCCAAACCTGACCTTGACAGGTGTGCTCATCTGTTGAGATCTGGCAGGCATTCCCCCATCTGAAACTCACTTTTGAGAACTGAAAGATCTTTTAGTCAATATCCTATGGAACTTTCCTGGCCTGTCCAGATATATTGGGAAGTTGTATATTTTTTTTAAGCTAGACAACTGCTTTTTTTTCTGGGCTTTGAATTTGTGTATGAAAGTTTACAGGTATAAATTAATGTCCTCTATGAGCTTAAAGTACAGTATGTATATGCAGTGCTTACATGAAATTAAGGGGTCTATCATGAGAAGTGAGTAGAAAATGATTAGAAGCATTAGGACGTATTAGTGCTTCAGGGTTATGGTTGATTTGTTTCTATATCCCCTATACACAAAACACTTCCTGACTGTTGTTAGTATGTGTTCATTTACTTTTTAATTGAATAAATAAAAATAAAAGTTTTTAAAGAAACAAACAAGGAAATGCTTTGACAGTTGATTTTGAGATTAAGTTTATGCATGTATGTGTGCCTACTACTTTATTATACATTTTAATTCTTATTTATTTTAAAAATTGTATTTTAGCTTTAGAGGAAGGAGAAGGGAGGGAGACAAAGAGGGAGAGAAACATCAATGTTTGAGAGAAAAATATTGGTCAGTGTGGCCTCTCGGAACCCCCCTACCTGAGGACCTGGACTCAGGTATGTGCCCTGACTGGGAACTGAACCTGCACCCTTTTGTTTTGTTTGCTGGTGCTCAACCCACTGGGCCATACCAGCCATGACTATACAATTTTATTTCTTAAAAATCTACTGAATAGCCAAATAAAATATGGAGCACAATGCTTTAATTTTTTCTCTCGAAATGCATCTAATATAAGTAATCTGAACTTTTCTCCTTTCACTGAGCCATAGCACAACTCCCTCGTCACATGAGATTTCCTAGCTCCCAGTCAGATTAAATAGTAAAGTGACAGTGCAGTTTGACTTATAATAGCCTGAAGTAGTAGGTAAAATAGATAATCTTGGTCTTAGTAGAAACACGAATTTGTTGCTATTAGAAAAATGTTTAACTGCTCTGTACCACCAAATTATGAAAAAACATCCTTTTGAATTACTCTGTTGATACCATAGGTAATGGTAATGACCACATTTTAATAGATCTTTCCTTTGTTTGATTAAAAACTCATTCAGTTTTCAGTTTCATGCTGTTTTTATGGATGGTTAAAAAGATGATGATTGATTACAAGCTGAGCTCAGGTTAAAGGCCCAAGTGCATGAGGAGGTTCATTTATTATAACTGAATGCTTTTATTTTCATTAGCTATGTGATATTTTTATTCCAAAAGTTGCTGAGTTTAGTTATCAGGTTACTAGTTATCAAACTTGTTGTTGGAAACTTGGTTATTTTTTGCTAAAGAGTCTGCACAAATCTTATTTAAAAAACATTTTGCAAATTTGAAAAAAAGCACAAAAGTTTATTAGGTAAATCATCAAAGACTGGAAATTAAAAATGGTAGGATAGCCCTGGCTGGCGTGGCTCAGTGGACTGAGTGTTGGCCTGTGAACCAAAGGGTTGCAGGTTTGATTCCCAATCAGGGCATGTGCCTGGGTTGTGGGTCAGGTCCCCAGCAGAGGACACATGAGAGGCAATCACACATTGATGTTTCTCTCCTCTTCTCTCTCCCTCCCCCTCTCTAAAAATAAATAAATAAAATCTTTAAAAAATATTAAGATAAAAAGTTTAGATTTCTGTTAGTAAGCTTTGTGTTATTATTAGTATACGAGTATTTCAGTAACATTTATTGTGCATCCTTCTATCCCGACACTCATTTTGTCATGAAGTTAAAATAGAATGTGTTCTAGGTTCAGAGAAAACCGATTTTCAATAATGTTTCATTCAGATAATACTTACCATTATGGTTTCAAAGAACAGATAAATTATCTCAGTATTTCAGTACAGCTCAAACAAAGGAATGTGACTATTTCACCACCAAGTTTGATATACTCCTTTAAGACATGAGTCTAAAGCAGTACTTAAAAGCACTCAATGAATTTACAAGTCAGTTTATTGCTAATCTCTATAGACACTTTAAACAGTCTTCATTAACTTACTGAGAAAAAATGTAGTCTATTGACCTACATTCCTAGACCTTTCGCCAGTCATTTGAGGTCCACTAGGACAATGATATGAGGTTATCTAACTGCCCTCTCTTGCCACCAATGTTAACTAAGAAAGATAAGCAAACATTGATAAGACATCAGAGGGCCTTTTACAAACCTTAGCTCTTGGAAAGGCTTCAGGACTTCATTCTTCAGATTCAGAGGAAGAAAAGAAAAACTTCCTCTCCTCCTCCTTCTTCCCCTCCTACTCCACCTTCTACCCATTGCTAATCCGTGAGTTCACCTGATTTCAAGGTTTAGACTGATGGTGAGCCTGGTTTCTTTAGACGTACTTCCAATTCAAGAGATCAGGCAATATGAAGTTCGTTTCCTGATTGGGGTCCATTTGCCTGTGGCACAGGGTAATGACAGATCTCACAGGACGGGGCTCAGTCAGCCTTCTCACACTAGCTGGTTGTCCACCCTGTTTCTTTCCCACCTGGGAGTGTAGCAGATGCTTCTCTCTCCGAGTCTCACTTTGCTCCCATTCATGCTTCTGCTTCTTCATAGGATAAAGAGGTTCAGGTGTATTACAAATTGAAAACCTGCTACATGTGAACATTAGCTTCACATTTATCCAAAGTGGCTTCTTCTCATGCCTCCAAAAACAGAACTAAAAATTGTATTTTGAGTAGAATCATGTTTCATATCAACTTTGTGGAAAGTGCTATTTCAGTCAGTAGGGCTGGAGTAAGGTTCCCATTAAGACAAGCCTTCAAATAGAATCCACTCACTGGGCATTGGTGTCGCTGAAGAAGTGCCTGGAATGATCCATCAGCCAGGCAAAGAAGGAGGAAAGAGCGATGGGCAGAAGGAAGTGCGAGGTGGTTTGATGCAGCATAGCCGGTGCCAGGGACTTAAAGGTGGTCAAAGAGGCCACATCTGGGAGTCAAGGGGGGCGCGGTCTGAGATGAGGGTGGAGACCGATATTTTAGGGCTTTACTGGCTGAGTGAAGGAGTTTTAGCTTTATCATAAACGTAGTGGGGAGACATTGGGGAGTTTTAAGATGTGTCTGTTGTGAGATCAAGGATATTGGCAGATGGGTGGGAGGACTGGGAGTGGGTGAGTGCTGAACACATTTTTGAACAAATCACTCTGGCTATGTGATGGAGGACAGGTGAAAAAGAGCCAGCGCAGCTGACAGAAACGATCGTGTAGTGGGGACTCAGATGGCGGTGCTGGAAGGAAGAGAGGGGAATGGACTAGCACGTGGAAAGGTGGAGGAAAGTCATGTGATGGTAATGGAAGAAATACTAACAATAAAGTGAGAGCAATTAGAATTTGGGGGGCGTGTTGTAAGCTCTAGTACAACAAGGAGTAAAATGTTATAATTTACTTTACAAAACCTGGCAGAGAAGAGATATCTAACTTAAACTAGTTTATATCCAACAACACATTGTACTGAAAAGTTTAGCTTAACGGAGGTTTTACTGTTAGACAGTTAATTTAAATTCCTTATGTGATTAGGCCAAGGAAGATGTTTTTGGTATTCGTAGCAATAAATTTAATTGAAACACTTAATCAAACTTACAGATCTTTTTTTTCTGAATTTTTACAACATGATGCTATGATGTAATTGGTAAAATTTCTCCTATTTGGCTCATAGCATTAATGAAAATTCAAAGAGGAGCTTGTGTAATTAGGTCCACAAGGTACTGACATGTGTTCTCCATCTGGTCTAGGTTGTTTCCAGTTGTTACTTAAACCACAGCAAGAGCAGCAGCAATAACAAAGTTGTTGTACTTTTGTGTTTTTTCCTAAGTGCAAAGGAATTTTTTTTTTTCTTTTTTAGTTACATCAGTGTGTCATTGCCTCTCACGTGCCTCCTGCTGGGGACCTGGCCTGCAACTCAGGCCTGTGCCCTGGCTGGGAATCGAACTGCAACCCTCTGGTTCGCAGGCCCACACTCAATACACTGAGCCACACCAGCCAGGGCAGAAATTTGTTTTTCTTGATATAAAGCGTTTGCTGTGGCTGACGAATTGTAGTTTTCACTCATCACTCAGCACAGGCATCACGCCTCTGGGAAGAACTGAGTTTCCTGTGTGGGACTGATCCCAGGACTTTGGCCATGGGGGTGGGGGACAAGGAAACACGTTCTGTTTCCAGAAAACTCCAAGGTCATCCTGTCTTTTCCAGACTTTAATTTCAAATGTATCTGTTGGAAATGTATCCTTTTAGCTATTTCCCTTGTTATTTTGAAATGTACACAATTTCATATTATCCTCCCCTCCTCATTGGTTGAAAAAATCACACTTGTGCTGTGAGTCACAGGGCCTGTACCGAGGGCAGGGGCAATCTTGTATCCTTTGTTCAACAGATGCGGGAGGGTTCTCCACAGCTGCCACCCCGGGGGGCCTCTATGGCCAGAGCTCCCCTGCTGTACAGGGACCCCAAGGAATCTCCTCTGGTGCATGGATTAGGAGAATGATTCATTGTTTCAGGACTTGGATAATATTATGAGGTATTCACTCAAATACAACATCCCCCACTACTGCACCTCCCCCCCCCCCCAAAGAACCAAAACAAAAAACAAACTTGCAGAGCATAAAATCCTAAAGTCCTGCATGGAATGTTTCCAAGAAACTGGATCTTTTTGGTTGAGATTTTCATCACTTTTCTTCTGAACACAAATCTGTGGTCTTAGATCTAGATTGAAATCCATAACTACAAATTTATCTTATTTATGATTTTCTCAGCCAATTTCTACCACTCCTTTGACAATGCCTTTCTTCACAGTCAACAATAATTTGAAATCTTAGCTGTGGATAGAAAGTTTCTTCTTATTTCATTAATGGTTTGATTACTAATAAATATCATTAAATTTTTTAATTTATTTTTTAAATTCTTTATGTCATCTGGCCTCTAATTCGCGTTTCCTTTCTGAATTGTTGGATGAGTAGTGACATTTTCCTAGAAATGTTTTTATATTGCTGTTTCAAGGGGGGAGAATTATTATGAAGCAGGACTTTCTAAATTTGGCAGCCTGACAAAGTCTCCTGGACTTTCAGAAAATACCCATTCCCGGATTCCACGTCAGGCCTGTAAATTAAACCCCGAGGGCTGGTCATGGTGGAGGGGTGGCCAGGCTCTAGAGTTTGCATTTTTAAATGTTTCCCAAGTGATCCTGATGTAACCATCTTCTCATTTACAGATCGGCTTTGGGAGTCCCGGAAGCCCTTTAAGAGGGGTCAGAATTAATTTCCTTAGAAATCTTCTATCTTTGGAAGTAAAAAAACATTTTAGAACATTGCTATGGGCTGAAATGTGTCCCCAGGAAATTCACATGTTGAAGTCCCCGTGTCCAGTACCTTTGAATGTGACCATATTTGGAGATAAGGTCCTTAAAGAAGTGATTAAGTAAAAATGAGAGCAGTAGAGAGAGGCTCTAATTCAGTCCGAGTGGTGTTTTTACAAGAAGAGACACTGAGGCTGAGGGCGTAGAGAGAGAGAGACAGCCGTGTGAAAAGGCGGTAGGGGGGCACCATCTCCATCTGGGGCGGATTCTTCTCACACAGCCCTCAGGAAAAACCAGACCTGCCAACACCTCGATCTTGGACTCCAGGCCTCCAAGTCCTCTGACAAAACATGACGTGACATAACAGATAAAAAAATAACCTGGGGTTGGGGGTCAGGGGTGGAGGGACGGAGCCAAAAAGGACTCATGGACACGGACAACAGTGTGGTGATTACGAGGGAAAGGGTATAAGGAGGAGAAATGGTAATGGGAAAAATACAATAAAAGATAGACTATTAAAAATAAATTCATGTTAAGAAAAAAATCTGAGGAAGGGGATAAATAAAAAAAAGTAACAGAAGAGGGATTATTGGAAACATTTACCAATATAAACCTCATGCAAATAAGTGTAGAGAGAATGAGCAGAGAATTCTTAAATGCTTATTTAGTGTTACCACCTTATTCAGAGTGATCAAGTTTTTCTGTAGGTCTAGATATTCCCTTTAGTTTTTGTTTCCCCTCCATAAACATGAGGTAGACTTTTAGAGACTGACTGTTTCCCTCATTTTTTTTTTTTTTTGCTTCAACCATATACTAGCAAACTTTCTCACAACAAAATTCTATGATAGAATTAAGCTCTAATTACCTAAGGCAGAGTCAACAAACTCTTTCTGTAAAGGAGTAAAGGGCCAGGCAGCAAGTATTTCTGACTTAAAGGCCATGGGGTTTCTGGTGTAACTATTCAACTCTGTCACTATAGTTCCCAAGCAGCCACCACAGACGATACATAAATGAATCAGCATGGCTGTAATTACAATAAAACCTTATTAACAGAAACAAGTGGGTAACGGGATTTTGCCTGTTTGTGAACACCGTCCCTGAGGTATTGAATGAACTTCTCTCCTATGCAATTATAATGGAACTAGCTATCTGGTACACTTGGAAATACTGAGAAAATAGTCACTCACATCATTTTCTGCATGACTAATTCTTCTGCAAACCGTCAGTGAGGAAGGTTGTGGGATCTAGAAAACGATCTGGTAACTGATGTCAACTGGTTCCTTTGAAGCTGAAAGCTGGTCTCCTCTGTAATGGCAGGCAGCGGCCCTCTTTCTCCTGCTTTGCACCTCTAGCCCGGGGCATCTGTATTTGCACCTTGCTCTTGCTTCTGAAGTCTGGTCAGAAGTACCTCCTCCTACTTCTTGTGCTAATTCCCCAGCAAACCCCCTGGCTTTATGTTCTCATCACTTAATGGATGCCAATAGTATTTTTAAATAAAGCTCTAGCCCCACTAGTAGTTTTGTTAGCTTTGTCCAGTGGGTGGAAAACTAGTGGATGGAGCACTGGAAACATTCCTAACTCTGGGGGATGCCAGATGTGATTTCTGGGAGGAAATGAGCGGCCAGAGACCAATGACCCAAGCACAGGAGAGCGGCATGTGAGGCCCAGGCGGGCACGTGGGTTGGACATTGAGGTGTCACCTCTGGATTATGCAGGACAGGATTCGTTTGTGACTGGGAAAAAACACAGCCGACTCGTCTTTCCACATTTTCCTCTCCGTTTTTATTTTCTGTAAGCCCTCTAGGTTGGGGTGTTTTTTTTTGTATTTTTATATCTTTTCCAGAAGGATTTAAGGTTGAAAGAGGAGAAAGTTAAAATTTAAGTGAGTTAGTCTAGTTTCTGGTTAGATCTTCAAATAATAGATTAAGTTTGAGAGAAACTCAAAACCATTGAGTAAAGTTGACTTTTGTATTATTTGTAAAGTGTTCTGTCTCCATTTTGGGTTAGCGCAATTAGTAGATTATTAGTTTTTATCTTAGAAAAATTTACTTCAGTCTTCAAGTAATTAGACAATAATTATTTTATTGGGGTGGATAAGTGCAGAGGCAGCATTTAGAACCCATTTGTGTATTTTATCACTATCACAAGCACCTGAAATACAAAGGTTTTCTTAGGAATAGAGTGACCCGGAATTCCTGTCCTTGGCCTTTTTTCCTAAATCAGACCAAAGAGAAATAAAATACTTCAGTCTTTAATCAGTTAAAATACTGATAATTGGGAAAATAACAAACAGTAGATTGTTTTCCTGCCTCTTGTAAAGCAAAATAAAATGTTTACTTATCGGAAACACTATATCTTCTTTAAGTCTCTCTCTCTTCCTATCTTTTCTTCTTATTTTCCTGATGGAATCTTTCTCTTATCTGAGCAAACATTTTTCTTTGTTTGGTTCTTATGCTCTGAGCGGACACAAGAGCAGCCCATTAACTCTGGGGTGGGCTCCGAGTGTTTCAGGAATCCAAGTTTGAAATACAAGTCCTATCCATCATATTTCTCCAATTCTTAGCCCTCCTTTACTGTCCTTCAAGTACTTCACAAAATAGAAAACCTGTTTGAATAAAATCAGCTAATTCTTTTGGAGATGCGCAAAGAAAAGCTAAGAGATGAAGCGGGGTTTCTTTCTTTAGTACATGGCTGACTGCTTGAAAGTTGCTGTTAACTCAAGAGAATTTTTTTGGTAAGTGGGATTAGAGTTCAAATACGTGTACTTCTAATATTCTCATTAGAGAATATTCTCATATTTTCCCTAATATTCTAATTAGGGAAAGAACATAAAGGATTTATATCTATATTCGGGTGGGGCAAAAGTAGGTTTACAGTTGTTTGTATGGAAAATAATGCAATAAATAGTCATATAGGAATGAACTTTTCTTTTGCATAGTCACGCCTGTAAACCTACTTTTGCCCCACCCTGTGTTTACAATAAAGGTCAGAGGGCAAGTATGTTTTAAACCTGCAAAGCCACAGAAATATGGGGATACACCTGAGGGGTACATTTCAAAAAGTTCCATTTAATGTGAATACTTCAAATTTTCTACCTTAAGTCTGTAAAGAATATATTATGTCCTTTCTTTTTCATGTTTATTTCAGATACAGAAACAGTGATCCAGATAATTGCAGGTTTTCATCAGCATGTGTTAGGAGATTTAAGGCTTATATATTACCATAGGAGTTTCAAGTTTTAAAAAGAGTGATTAAAAATTATTTTTCCTCTTAGCACATTATAATCCATGCTGTTTGGGCTCTTCTAGAAGATTTTATTTATCTGTTTTGAGAGAGATAGGGGAAGGGAGGGAGAAAGAGAGGGAGAGGAACATGGATCAGCTGCCTCTGGATCCCCCAGTGAGGGATCCAGCCCGATGCCCAGGCCTGAACCCTGACCAGGAATCTAACCATTGAACTTGCACCTGCAGGAGGATAAATGCCTAGCCCACTGAGCCACTCAGGTCAGGGCTGGACTCTTCTTGCTCATTGTACTCTCTTATTATTGCTTCCACCCTGGCCATATTCCCATGTGCACTTTATTGCCTCTAGCATGGTGTGTTGCTCTTACTAAGCATAAATGAATATTTTTTAATAAAGCTGAGTCACAGAAACGTTATAAAGCCCTCTCCCCAGTAGTCAGTTTGTTCATGGTTATTATCACCCTGTCTGATCCGTAAGTGCATGTTATAACTTTCTTGATCATTCCATCTTAATAGCTGTGGGTAAGTGGCTCCCACGGTTCGCTTCCTCCATCTCTTAGTGGAAAGTAACTGGCCATGGCATCGTGGGTAACAGCTCCGAACCTAAATAGCTTCAGTGTTGTGCTCTTCCTCTGGGCACGTTTTCTTCTTTCCAGACTTTCTAATTTTCTTTCTCTTTTCCTTTATTTGGTGTTCTTCCTCTATAATAAAAGAAATAAAAAAAACATTTGGGAATTAGTCATTTGGAAAAGCATACATTAACTTTGGTTATAAAAGGACTTGGGTGCTCACTAATGCAGATTTTCCCATTGGCTAAGAGAAGGGATTGTCACCCAGGGAAAAGAGGACAAAGCAAAGAGAAAGTATTGGGTTGGCCAAAAAGTCTGTATGTTTTCTTTTTTTCTGTAAAATAAGCTACATTTTCCATTTTTTACCAATAACTTTGTTGATTTGGATATTTTGAACATGTTGACTGTCTCCTGCATGGTATAACATTGATTGTTCTTAATTAGTGTCTCAATTTGATTGCTATCAACTGGTCTACCCGACCATGGAACATCATCCAGTGAGAAATCTCTAGCACAAAACTTCGCAAAAACACCTTTGGCACATTCGATCAGTCACAGCACTTTCTTCATACACTGCACGAATCTTTTGTGTTTCAGTTGCATTTTTACCTTTCTTGAGATAATAAAGCATAATATGCCAAAAATGGTGCTTCTCCTCTTCCATCTTCAATATTATAATGGCTACACAAAATTTTACCAATTTTGATACTTTAAAAATGCGCTTTGATATGACAGCCGTCACAAGGCAGCTAAGTGCTAGCAGAGCCATCTTATGGAAAAAACCAAACAACCTTCTTGGCCAACTGAGTAGAAATCCAGTTGCTCTCCTCTGACCACTGAGCAGACTACTAAACCCTTATTTCTTCCCAGGTTATTTTTTTTGTTTAATACCACAAAGGTGAGTAATGTCCTTTGTAAAGATGTGAACTGCCCCTGAACCATGCAAGCATATAGATGATGTTAAAAATTAATTGCAAGTGAGTAATATCATCTATAAAGACAGAGCAGCTATAGAGGGCTGGGTGTTTGAGACAACTGGTGGTGGATTCTGGGGCCCTTCTGCCCAGATCCCTAAGTCTGGGGTCATTATCGTTTTGTCAGGTGGTTGATCTCAGTCTGTTGTGCAGTCCTTGGGCCTATTGTGTGAGCTTTCACAACACCATTTATTTAGGCACTAGGTGAGATTTCTTGGGAGGGATAAGGGAAACCTTTAGATATGCCTATGATGGCTCTCTAGAGCCTCCAGAAGTCTAGGCCAATCTTAGGGAATAGGCAAGACAATCGGTGAAGATTGGGGAAAATTACTAAGACAAAACAACCAGACTTTCTTTTCTCTTTGCCATGAACTAGCAGTATGGTCTCTGATAACTCTTAGTTCTCTGGTTTTACTTTATAAACACTTAAATTGGTTGCATTGTAAGCTTTAAAGCACCTGTGGCTTTGAAATTCCACTTCTATCAACTCTGATCATTCATACTGTTGATTTATATTATTTAGAGCTGATGTCAATCAGCATCACTATCTTTATTCATTCAGCAACTTTTATTGAGCGCCCACCATGCATCAGGCTCTGTGCTAGGTGCTTGGGATACGTCATTGACAGAGATCCTGGCCTTCTTCTCCCCAAATCCCCCAATCTCATATTCTTGCAGACGAAGGTAGGAAATAAATAAAGATGATACCTAGGAAAATGTATAGTATATTGTAAATGCTATATAAGAAAAGAGTAGAACTTGGTAAGGAGGATGAGGAGACTGAGGTAAGGAGGAGACTGAAATTCACATGAGGTAGTCAAAGTTTATTGAGAAGGTGACATGGAGTAAAGACTTGAAGAAGGCGAAGGAATGAGCCATGTGAATATTAGGTGAAAGAGTGATCCAAGCAGAGACAAGGCCCTGTGGCCAGGCACTCGGGTGGAAGCACGCCTGTGGGCCCCAGGAACAGCAACGATGGCCGTGTAGTCAGGGGGTCTGTGGGAGATGGGGAAGGAGGTCAAAACTGGGGGAAAGACATTTGGCTCTGTGGGCCATTGCAGGAATTTTGGCTTTGACTCTGAATGAAATAGGAACCATGACAAGGTTTGAGCCAAGAAATGATATCATCAGTATTTGTAGTGCTCTAGGTGACAGATGGTGGTGGCTTGAACCGAGCTGGTGACAGTGGAAGTTTAATAAGACGCAATTGAATTCCGATTATACAGGGGTGGACCAAAAAGTGGGTTAAATTACTGGTCATCATTACCTAAAAGATAAAGCATAAGTAAGGATATGAAATAATAACACTAACAATAATAATGACATGTAATACAAATACATATTTAATGTAATAGTTAATTTAATGTAAATAATAATGCAAGAGTAAACTGCGTTTTGCATACTCACAACTGTAAACCTACTTTGCCCAGTCCTGTATTTTGAAACTAGAGCCAGCAGGATTTACTGGATTCACTGGCGATTTGGATATGGAGTCTGAGAGAGATTTGTCTTGAGCTTCTGGAAAGATGGAGTGGCCAATGACTTAGACAGAAAGACTGCAGGTGGAGGAGGTTTGGGGAGTGATGATGTTAGGAATGAGTTTTGGTGCAAGACTTTGAAGTAGGAGTGCTGAGCAGAAAATAAATAAACCTGTGATATAAATGTGAATCACTAATTTAGAGATGGCGTTCAAAGCTACGGAGACTGGATGGAAGAGGCCACGAAGGAAGTGCGAGTAGACAGAGGAGGGCAGCGCTCCTAGACGGAGTCTTGGCTCCTCCAATGTTAGGAGGAGCCCACGAAGGACACAGGAGCAGTAGCAGTGCAGGTGGGGGAGATGTTTCCATACTGTATATATTGTGCAATAATCACAGTAAGTCTCATTAACATTCGTCACCACACATAGCTATGCTCTTTTTTTCTTGTGATGAGAACTTTTAAGGTCTACTTAAACTTTCTTAACTTTCAAATACACAATATTGTAGTATGAGCAACTTTCAAATGGACAATATCACATTATTAACTATATTCAACTACTTTTTGTAAACATAAGTATTACACAGTATTTAAAAAGTTCTTCCAAATCAGGACCAGAGGGTTTAATGAACACTGGTGATATTCGTATGATTTCCCAAGAAAAGCAAAGATTTGAAAAGACACCTGAAAAACATTTATGTGATCCCAAGTCTTCCCAAGTCTTCCTCCTACTAGTGTAAGGCTGAGGATGGTAGGGAAAGTCTTTGGAAAGGACTGAACCAAAGTGCTGACATTGGAACTAGCATGGCCATGGTATTGTAGGCTTGAAAATTTTGTAACATCCCATGCTCAAAGGGAGTGCACAAGCACAAAAGTACATTGCCAGAGAGGTGAAAAGAACAAATGTGTGTCTGAATGAGAACTTGATTCTGTGTTCAAAGACCTCCTCTTAACTGGTTGACTTCTTAAGCACTACAGAGACTAGAACAGAACAGGATAAAAAGCAGACCCATATCCCCAGGCAGCTGATAGTGTGCATATGTTTATATATAATGCATTTTCTAAAGAGGTAGGGACTTTGAGGTCAGGATTAAGGGATCTAGAATTTCCATTATCCGAGCTAAGTGAATTCTAGTTCATGACATTTGAGATTCAACTGTTAAGGATGAAAGAGCACAGAGAACTATCCTGGGCCTACCCTGACTTTATCCAGAAGTTTTAGCTTTAAAAAAAAATGCTTATTTTTAACTTGGACCTAAGAGAAAGATACAGACAAAGAATGGAAAACAAGAGAGGAAGTCAAGCCTTTTAACCTAGGCTAGTATCAGAGTGTTCAACGGGGCTGCGGCAAAGCCCTCTGGGCAAAATTTAACCCAGTGTTACAGGTTTGGATTCCTTACTTGGAAAACCTTGCCTCTAGCATTTAGGCCTGAAAGAAGAGAGACTTAACAGTCTAGTCTTTGGCCCTGGAATGCCAGAATAAAGCCCTAGAATACTTGAAGAAAACATGGATACAAAGTAAAATGCATTTTCAAAAGTGAGCAAATTCTCTCCCCCTCACCCCATTCCTAAATCCTAGGGTTTCTGGCAATAATTCTGACCACTGAGTGGCAGAGTTTTAGCTACCCATGAAGAAGTGTAGTTACCAGTTTCCAGCATGATGTAATTGATATACCCTTTTGGCTGAAACATAGAAGAGGCCCTGGGAATAGCTTCCCCTTAGCTCTTCAATAGGATTTTCAATATCTCTCAAGAGAGTCTGATTTAAAACTAGAGCCACAGAAGATGCAATGCTGGTGGGTGGAGGTTGGTTTACTGGGCAAATAGCTTCACAAACATCCTTCAACTAGAATTAAGTTCCTGGGAAATTGTGTCATAAAAATGAATTATACTTTCCTCAAATCTATAAAGTTGATTTTTCCTTAGGGTTATAATTTTTAGATGTAAATTGGATATTGGTTTATTGTACATACATACTTTCTTAAAAATGTTTGGTCTCTTGCCATCTCCAATGGGAAACCAGAGTTTATGTGGTCTTCAGGGATAACCACTATCCCTCCTACTGCATAACTTTTACTGTGTACAAATTGAAGTTTGGGATGGGATTTAGGAAGCCGAGGATTCATGTTATCTGTTGCCATGGCATTTAATAACCTATTCCAAATGATATTTTGCTTCTACCATTGCAAGAGTCTGATTTTTATAATTCTCAATATATCGCCTTCCATTTGTTAAAGATATATATATATATATATACCTGGCTGGTGTAGCTCAGTAGATTGAGCTTGGGCCTGTGAACCAAAGGATTGTGGTTCGATTCCCAGTCAGGGCACATACCAGTTCCCACTGGGAACTGGGTTGCAGGCCAGTTCTCAGCAGTGGACACACGAGAGGCAACCATACATTGATATTTCTCTCCCTGTCTCCTTCCCTTCCCCTTTAAAGATAAGTACAATCTTTTAAAAAAAGACATATATAACAAGTTTACGTAAAATATATTTTGCATGATTGAAAGTTGGATCTGCCTCAAGAATCTATCTCATTAATGAACAAAACATTATTCAGTGCTTATATAAATAACTTCTTGAATGTGATTAATATTATTGTTCCCGAGATTCACTTGTGTGTATCACTTCATTGGATTCTTCCACCAGACACAGTAAACGGTGTTTTCTCCATTTTACAAAGAGACTGAGACTTACCCATGTGTGAAGATTGATGCTGAATTTTAGAGTTAAAGAAGTTTTTGAGAAATAAAGCAGTGTAAACCAATAAAAATAGATGAATCCATTCTGGAATGATTTTTAAATGCCTCTGTCCTGAGGAAATCTTTCTTCTTTCATTTAATGTTACAAGATTATCCGTTCTATTCAGGGGGAAAAAAGACAGCTCTCTTCTCCCCAAACCCCCTCCGGAACGACTGATAATAGCAAAGATCTTTCTACCCAAAGACACAGTGTTCCAAAGGTGCCCATGGCACTCTGTGTAATGAGTGGAATGAGCCCAGCTACGGCATCTCCCATTGACCCACTCAGTGATGCCTTCATTGGTTGATTCTTGAATGCATCCTCTCTGGGGATCAAACCTGCAACCTTGACTTATTGGGGTGATGCTCTAACCAACTGAGCTACCTGGCTTTCAAGATGGTTCCATATTGACTCTTGTTATGATTCCCAGGTGAAAAAAACAGAACGTAAGTTTCCCAGAGTAAGCTTTTCTTATTTGCATCTCAACGCTCAAGGAAGTTTGTGGATCTTATTTATTGCAACATCTTTTGCTTTCTTTTAAACAGGAGTCAACAAACCATATTCTTCAATTTACTAGTTTAGTGCTGAATTTCCATTCTTAGGAAATTCTTATGTGGTACCTAATTCCACCTATTGGCAGTGACTTTGCTATCTTTTAAACATTTCCTTATACCATAAAATATCCTTGTTTGCATTAGAAAATTACTGTATCTGGATATGTGGCATTTTTCTAATATCAACACCTGGAGGCATTTTAGAGTTACATTTACCAACCACAGATCACACAGATTGCTCAGAGTTTAAGCAGAGGTGGCCAGGCTGTGGTCGTTATCGATGATAACTCAAAAGCCGTCTTGGGAGTCAAGCCTGAAATGTCTTTTGTCCTCTAATCAAGTATTCTACATCTCCCCGGGGAGTGCTGAGAAAGTCTTCCTGCTCCCTTACTGCTCCCACGTCATCAGTCTCATCTCCCGTCCGGCCCCTGCCCCCAGCTGTCCTCACAGTGAGCTCTACTTCAAATTTTTATTTTTAGGGCCACCATTTTTACTTTGCTTTTCAGCAAATGGTGTGTGAGTAGGGAAATTTATTATGCCCTGGTGAGGGGGAATCATGCCTGGAATTCTTGCCATTTTCAAGTTGCTAAAGCAGTATTCTGACAGCTAATTTAAACATTTTGCTATTGCTCAGAGAATAGATCTTGAAAGTTCTCATCGCACACAAACAAGTATTTGTAACTACGTAAGGTGATGAGTTTTAATTAGACTTCTTGTGACGGTCATTTTGCCGTGTATGAGTATGCAGCTATTGAATCAATATGTTGTATACCTGAAATTAGTGTAATGCTAAATGTCAATCATATTTCAATAAAACACATATTTTTCTAAGATTACAAAAAATAGTACTGTATATAAATGAAGTATCGAGTAACTGGCACAAAGTTATTAGTGTCTTTGTAGACCCTTGTCCTGTTTTTCCTCCCTGTAGAGCGATTGCTCCTTTTATAGTTTCCTTTTTAAACCAGTTCACCGACATGAGGATTCTTTGACCTACAAAGGCCTTCAGGACACGTGTGGCCCTGGCCCAGGAGAAAAGGAGAAGCCACTCCCATTTTAAATTAGGAGGTTATCGGTCAGAGTTGCAGGCACCTCTCATAGTTTACTGGGACAAGGGACAAAGCCTTGGTGTCCCCACCCTACGGCGTGCTATCTGGCGGGAGGCGAATTCCACAGAAGCAGCACGGAGCACAGCAGAGCAAAATGATTTTTCTTGGATCCAAGTGTCTATAAAACATTTCCCTGTACTGGCTGGCAGCTCGAATCACTTCTAAGGAATGCAGGGGAGCCGGTTCATTATCTGCTCTGAAAATCGGCTGCGTTCCTGTCTCTAGCAGCCCTCTGTTTAGTGCTTTCTTGCATCTTCTTCTTATCTCCCCATTTCCCTACACGAGGCGTGTCAGGAATATTGATGCAGAGGGGATGTGGTGATTTCTCTCACCACACACTTGAAATTCACTCTGAGAATTAACCAACTGTAGGTAGTCCTGCACCATTCCAGTCAAGTTCATGATTTCCAGGAAAGACAAGGGATGGGAGCACCTCAGTCCTACCAATGGCCATGCCTTCTTAACGTTAGACAATCTGGTTCACAAGGGCAGAAGACTCATGGTGTCCAGTAAGAACAGAAAAATTGCAGACAATCTTAAAACTGTGTGTAACGATAATGGACCTATATAGATTGGCTAGCAATCTCAATTTGATATTTTGCCAATAGGGGCTTTCCTTACTTTTATGAAGTGAAGGCAGAGGCATCCAATCTGGGATTGAAGCATTTTGGCATTTTACTCCCAACAATTTAACTGGAAACCCTGTGGTCTTTGGCCCCCACAGGACCGTGTTGTGAAGCATTAGTTCAGCTTAGTAGTAGTTCCCCCATATGGTACGGAAATAGCCTGGGGCGACCAAAACGCAAACCCCGCTCTAATTAGTAGAGAATTGGAAATGAACACCCACAGTCTTTACCTACATTCTTCAAGACCACACCGCTTTTAGTTTTACATGTCCCAATGCTGAACTTCTCTGGGATTAAAAGACATTTATGTTCTAGTTTAGGTAACAAACTTAGGTAATTGCACACACAATTTTAAGGGAGTTAAGGAAACCCTCAGTTGAAAATAATATAGTCCATGCTCTGGATTTCCAATGGTGACTTCCATTCTCAGTATTAGTTTCCCTTTTCTCTGGGTGGGAGGCCACCTTTTATTTACTAACGTTCACTGGTATAGTGGATGATGGTGGATTGTCTTTGTTCAAGGATATCTGAATTTAGATGCAAAGGGTTGGTTTGGCAACTCATCCCCAATCACACAGCTAGTTCGGAATCAGTCCTGCTTTGCACGCTCCTGACTCAGCTGAGCGGGTTGTGAACGGGGACTACGATCATGCACTGAGACTCAGACCCTGCCTCTGGCTAGCTGACCTTGGCCACATTGCTTCTGGGAGTTTCGTTTTCCTCATCTCTCAGGTAGAAAACAGGCATCCCTACTGTGCAATGTGGTCATAGGGATCAAATGACGACTGAATATGTTAAGTGCCTGGCACGTAGTAAATGCTCAAACTGTAGTGGGCAGCCAGGCAGGCATGGGCAGAGCGGGGCAATAGGTCAGGTGGGGGGTGTCCAGGGTATGGTCGCACTTACTGTACTGTGGATATTTTCATGACAGTGAGTATGACGTTCTCTCAGCTGTTGCACAGAATTCCTTTGTGTGTACGTGCTATGATTTATCACGTCCGTGTGGATGGACACCTTGTTTGTTTCCATTTTTGTCTTCTATAAATAGGGCTTCAGTGAACATCCTTGTCCAGTTTGATTCCTTATCTTCTCCGCTTTAAAATTATTCAATGGATTTCTTATTTTTACACTCTACACTTCAATCTCCTGCCCTGTGGGTAAGCCTGGTGCTTACAGAGCAGCAGTAGAACCGGAGGGGTCTTTATGATACTACCTCTAGCTTTGGGGCAATTTTAGAATCATCTCTAGTGTAGCCTCCCTGCTCTGAGCAACTTGGCCTGCCCGCTGCACGGCTTTCTCATTCCGCCTTTTTGTCTTTACCATGTAAAGCCCTTGCTTACACACGTTCCCTTAACTCTCTCTTTATAAATTTCCTTTCTTTTTTCTTCTTCCTTCAAGACACAGGCAAAAGTGCTCCCCTTCCCAAAAGTCTGTGTTGGGCTAATTCTATTATAGTTATTTGATGCCATCAATGTTTTGGTTATTTTATTATTATTTTTTAGATCTTATTTATTTATCTTTAGAGGGGAAGGGAAGGAGAGAGGGAGAGAAACATCAATGTATGGTTGCCTTTCATGTGTCCCCTGCTGGGAACTGGCCTGCAACCTAGGGATGTGCCCTGACTGGGAATTGAACCACGATCCTCTGGTTCGCAGGCCAGCGCTCAATCCACTGAGCTATGCCAGCCAGGCCTGGTTATTTTATTTTTTTTAAATAGCATTTATTGAATTGTTATGGTGTCCATTTCACTGCATCAGAAATGCATACGATTGTATTTGATAAGATTTCTTTAGTTTTTCCTTGTTTTTAAATCGCCATAACCTAAGTTAACAATAAATAACAAGTGTGCCACAGCCTCGCCTTCAGAGCTCTCCCGCCAGATTTTGATCGCTCTTTCGAATTTGCTTTTGCTACAGCTGAGAGCACACAGGGTCGGCTATGAGGTGGTGCAATGTGGTTAGAGTGGAACACCATTTCCTCGTAAGCGGGAAGAGGAATTCCTTAGCATCAGAGCAGTACTGAAAGATTCTATGTTCACTGGAATGTGCAAGAATTTTGCCCCATGAACATGTAACAGATTGTGGTCAGGCCAGGGAACCCACCTAGTCAGCAGTGACATACAATGTGACCGGCTGTTTCGTGAAGTAACTCTGGAGGCATTTGTAGGCCTTGTCTGACATGGTTGGGCTAGTGCGGTGACTGTGTTGTAATAACCGGTGTCTCTTAATGCTGTTTTGTATTTGTTCAATGTTCCCGTAAGAACAGTCACATAAATTCCAGGATTCAAAAACATGCCTGGAACAATTTTTTTTGGGGGGGGTGGCCAGTCAATATGTCTTTCCAGAACAAAGCAGGTGTTTTTTCTTCTGCAATGCCTGCTACACAGTTGAGTAGCAGGTACTCAACAAATACTTCTCACTATCAACTGGCACCTAGTGTCGCCAAGGAAAGCAAACCAAAACCAAAGAACCACAACAAAATCAAAATTAGAATCAGTGGATAAGCCACTACAGAAGTGAGATTTACTTCAACACACCTCTGTCTGAGGTGAATAAATAGCACGTATAGGAGAAAGGCCGAAAGAGGGCTCTGTGATGAACGACCAACAGAGAGCTAGGAGACGGCAGTCGCCCCAAGTGCCGCAGGCTGCTGGATTCCCAGAGCCGAAAGCACATCACCTTACAGAGAGCAGATTACAGGCACAAACTGAAGAACAGTCTGAACAGCAATAGCAAAAGTAACAATAAAATAATAAAAGCAGCAGCTATGATTTAATGCTTTTTCAAAAAGATTTTATATATTTATTTTTAGAGATAGAGGAAGGGAGGGAGAAACAGAGAGAGAGAAACACTGACCAGTTGCCTCTCACATGATCCCCACTGGGGACCTGGCTTGCAACCCAGGTATGTGCCCTGACTGGGAATCAAACCTGTGACCTTTCGGTTCCCAGGCTGATGCTCAGTTCACAAAACCACACCAGCCAGTGCCAATTCTTATTATAGGTAAAGTTTGTTTTAAGTATATTATGTCATTTTAACTTTCAGCACAGTTTTGGGTGGGTCATTATTATCATATAAATGAAATGAGCCTCGGAGAATTTGTGCAATTTGCTCCAGTCACGCTGCAAGTGAGTGGTAGGGACAGGATTGCGATGTGTTCTCACTGACCCTAACACGTGCACTCTAACCTTCATTTCCAACTGTCCCTAGAGCTCATCGCTAAGGCAGGAAGGCTGAAGAGGTTAGTAGGGCTTTTTTGGTCACATTGACACAGTCGGACAACAGCGGCTGAAACTTCTACATCAATGCTTAACCGACACAAAGCTTCGGAACTAAGTAAAGAACTCCAAGCTAATTTAAAATGTATCCTAATCAGGGAGGAGGCTTCCCAGGCTCGGGCTTTGTTTCTCTCTAAAGCTCCGTGTATCACGGGTGGATGAAGTCACCAGGGCGGTGCACCCAACAGCTCCCACAGCCCTCCTGGAAGGCGGCATCTGGCACAGGGGTGTGGAAGGCTACTGTTTGTCAGGAAGCTGGACACACCTTTGATCACTACCTACCCAGAACGTCCTTACGATTCCCTGATGGGTCACTTGCATTTTATCACTTCCTACTGGTCATTAGTGCAGCAGCTTTCAAAGAGAGGGCCTGGCATGCAGGTGGACGCCAGTCTAATTCAGGCAGGAAACAGCGGCACCTCAGTGTGCTGTTCTCTAAAGATACAAGGAGACGTGACACCAATCTCTTGTGATACTGCGGCTCCGCAGTGTTCAACTCAAAAATGAAAGGACCAGAAAGTGGATGGAAAATGATTCTTCATAATTCAAGGAAATAAACAGAAGCAGTGGTCTGGATGTTAAAAAAATAAAAATCCACAAAACCATTTATATTTGACTCGGGCGTGGATACATAATTTCTCCTATCAAGTGTACCTGTCCTACTTATGTTTTATTTGACAGAGGATAAAACGTATTTTCAGTTTATAGACCTGAGCATAATAAAAGCGTGGTCAAGTGTACACTGAGTACAAAGAGCCTCTCTATCAAGTCCTGTTATTCTGAAGTAGTTTGTGAGGCATAGCACTGGGTTTTCAAGGAGGCTTAGCACTAGTTCAGATATTATCCTTGTATACAACCAGCTTCACTGTGGCAGTTCTGTCCATTCACAGGCTCATAGGACAAAATCCTGCTTATAGACAGGATTCTAATTGACATTCTTTTGGGATTTTAGATATAGTATGGTAAAAATACACTTCACAAGAGGATTAAGTGATGAATATACATAAAACAATATGAGTTATTATTAGCAGTAGGAAGAGCTATAGAATAAATGAGAAAGACAATATGTTATGCTCGTAATATTTGGAACTCATGTTGAGCTTGTCTAAAGTTTAAGGGCAAGACTGGCAGTTGGTTGATTTTTATTCTCACTCCATGCCTGCACAATGGCTTGTAGAGTGTGAAGTACAAATATATTTGTTGAATGGCCAACAACCAGGTCCGGTAACAAATTATGAACTCTCATTATATAACAGTTGTAGTGTCTGTTCATGTAAAGGTTACCAATATTACAAGTTGATAAATGCTGAATTAATGATATCTAAAAGACGTGCTATAAGAGGTCCGCAGGGAGAGAGCTCATTTTGGGTTCGAGGGACTGCTGAAGAGAGGAATGGATTTAGCCTTGAAGAATGAGATTCAGGTGAAAGAGAGAAAGGGGGGCATTGTTAACAAGGGATGGAAATTCCCCACTTGGGAGAATACCGAGAGCCTTGGGAATCTGCACTTCATTCTTTAGACAATGGTAGGTTAGTGAGGGTTTTTGCCCAGAAGATTAGCATGTGGTTTGTGAAAAGGGTCTTCCCAGTTATACTTGGTGCCATTGCCTAAATTTGGAGATTAGAAATGCTCAGAATTTAATGGAATTTAATAGAAATTCATTATAATATAATATGTCATGTAGTCTATTAGATGGATTGCCATTAGCATTAAAAACAAAAAATAAAATGGAATATAGTATATTAAAGTTTATTGCCTGTAGTGAGGCTAAGTATTGTTTTACGAAAATTCCATTTCAGCTGTGTGCATGTGGGTAAGTGTGTGTGGGGGGTCTGGGAGTGGATTTCAGCCCCCAAAAGTTTAAAACCACTGAGCTGGAGTCCTTAATGAGATTCTTTACTAATGTACAGGTCTTTCTTTCCTCGATATAAAACATAATTGTATTTCAACTAGCAATTACATGTTTTTTTAATTATATACATATCAGGTTATCATACACAGGGACCAGAATGTGTTTTGTGAAAGACAAAAAATCAAAAAGTAATGTTGGTTATAGTCAGGGTTCCACCATCGGGAGAGCACTGCAGGTCAGCAGGTCAGCCTCAGTGGGGTTGTCACACCCACGACTTCTGTCTGGAGGAGCAGAAAAGTGACAGGCGGTGCTTTGCAGTTGGAATTGTTTTGTAATTGAGGGGAGTCTCAGTCAGTTATCTGTTCAGGAAATGTTTATCCCTGTGTCTAGCTAGTTTCAGGGGGACAAACAGTTTCTGAACTCAGCTGAATCACTTGTGAGACAAAGAACAGGGAGTTGGAGGGCCTGTGTCTACTCCTGTCAGCAGGTTCAAGCAAAAGGGAAAAGGTCTTTGTCCCTGTCACAGGTAAACACAGGAGTTCTTGAGAGTCTTAAGAAAGGCAGGAGAAGAGTGGACGCTGACTCTTGTCTGTGTCATATGGGGAAAGGTGACTCTGCAAGATGACACTTTTCCCGGGACACTTGAGCGAAGGAATTTTTTTTAAGTCTAGCTGTTTTCCAGAAATACAGAGCTAAGGTGAATGTCAACACTATCTGTTTTCTCTTCTGGGTTGGCTTTGAAGAAAACATAGAGCTGAGTTTCTGACCCATTTGCTACACGTGGTTCTACTCCAGCTAATTTCTTGGATTACTACCCAAGCTACTGATGGTGGCTGACACTGTGGGCTGTAACTCTGTACTGGGTAACTTCTTTTTAATCTGGGAATATCTGGTAGTGGACAAGGTCATTTAAAGTGAATTGACTTTCAGAGCAAATTTCAGAACAGAGCAAAAAAAAAAAAAGGTTTGAATGGACCTTTATCTTGAAAAATGAAACTTAAAATGATGAAAATAGCCCTGGCTGGTGTAGCTCAGTGGATTGAGCGTAGACCTGAAAACCAGAGGATCACGGTTCAATTCCCAGTCAGGGCACATGCCTGGATTGCAGGCCAGTTTCCAGCAGGGGACGCACGAGAGGCAACCACACATTGATATTTCTCTCCCTGTCTCCTCCCCTTCCCCTCTAAAGATAAATAAAAAAATTTTTTTAATGATGAAAATAAATGGATTGAATGGATTATTTAATAATATGTAATTTGTAATGGCAACTCTAAGCAACTTTTAGAACAAAGAATGGACAAGATATTGATTTTTCTGACAGAGTTCTATCATAGCCCTATAAAATATTCTTTTTTTGTTTAAATAGTTGCTTCTTTTTTTTTAGATTTTATTTATTTATCTTTAGAGGGGAAGGGAAGGAGAAAGGGAGAGAAATATCAGTGTATGGTTGCCTCTTATGAGTCCTTTGCTGGGAACTGGCCTGCAACCCAGGCATGTGCCCTGACTGGGAATTGAACTGTGATCCTCTGGTTTGCAGGTCCGCGCTCAATCCACTGAGCTACACCAGCCAGGGCTCTTATAAAATATTCTTATTTTTATTTGTGACATTCATAGCACAGTTTTATAGAGGATACCATTTTCAAAAAACTATTCAAGGCTTGATCAGTTTTTTGAAATGTCTTTCAGTCTTTGATACTCACTTTACTGTTTTTTTGAAGTGCCTGTGTTTCCTTCTCTTCTTCATTTGGTCTGTGGTCTAATTCCGTTCAATGTCTATTTGTCAATGAACTTGCTTGAGCCGTTCCAGCAGTCCTCACCTCCCCTTACATCAGATTTGTATCTGTTGTGTGCGGTGTCACCTTGTAATTGATTTGTATTGACTGTATCGTATCGATGACTATTTCAAACAAAGACATTTACTCAAAGTGTGAATCACTTAAGAGGGGGCAGATTTTCTTGGTTCAGTAGTCAATATTTTCTTTCACTTTACGATGAAGGAAAATACTACCTTTGCTTTACCACTATCTCTCCATCTAGATTCCTAATTTTGAAAACTTCAAAAGAGAAGACTCTAACAGCCACCCCTCTGCATTGTACATGCTTTATTTTATGTAAGCCTCACTTCAACTCTAGGAAGCATGAGCTGTTATTATCCCTATACACAAATGAAAAAAGAAGAAAGAAGCTTTGAGGTTTTGCATTAATTTGCGCTAAGTCACAGAGTTACCAAATGGCAGAGGCGGGACATGAATGCGGGATGTTTAGTGACACAGTCTGTACTTGTTGCTGAGGTGGTATGCTTGCCTTCCCCCCTGGAAGAAGTGGAAACTTACTGGAAATTTAGAGGCTTTAAAATTTAAATTTTCTCAATTGCAGTGTACATTCAATGTTATTTTGTATTAGTTTCAGGTGTACAGTATAGTGGCTAGAATATCATATATCTTACACAGGGATCCCCCTGATATTTCCAGGGCCCTCCTGGCACCACACAGTTTATTACAATATTATTGACCCTATTTTCTATGCTATATTTTACACCCCCGTGACTATTTTGTAACTACCAATGTGTACCTCTCAGTGCCTTTATCTTTTTCACCCAGTCCCCAACCCCCTCCCCTCTGGCCACCATCAATCTGTTCACTGTATCTATGAATCTTTCTGTTTGTGAATTTAGTTTTATCTTGTTAATATATTTTTAACCAATTTAAGTCCTTTGTAGGAATAAAGAGAGGTATATACCCATTTTTTTTCTTTGCAAAGCAAGCATCTTTTTCAAGGTGATCTGGAGACAAAGTGTGCTAGTTACCTGAACAGGTCTGGAGTTCAGTTTCCTGAGTGATCATCTGAGGTTAAAGTTTAAAGCGTCTGTGTCCTCACTTGTAAAATAGTGTGGTTGTTATTACCTACCTCATGGGGTTATTTTTAAGATTAAACACAATAATAGGCTTAGCATCCTGCCTTTTACATGGAAGCTGCTTTGTAAATGTGGAAGCTGCTGTTTCTCGTCACTGTTTTTATGCCGACACTGAGATGAGATGGGGTCATCAGTCACATGACAGGGTCAGCAGTCACATGATGGGGTCATCATCTGGCCTGAGAAAAACCAGCCTGTGTCATTCTAAGTTCCCTTGCTATTACGTAACTTCCATTTTTCTCAATTCTTAAGTCATCAAGGTGAGGCAACCATTATTTTTTTTTCAGGTTGAGTTAATTCTTTTTTTTTTTTTAGAAGTATTTTATTTTATTTATCTTTAGAGGGGAAGGGAAGGAGAGAGGGAGAGAAATATCAATGTATGGTTGCCTTTCATGCGCCCCCTGCTGGGAACTGGCCTGCAGGGAACCAGTCTGCAACCCAGACATGTGCCCTGACTGGGAATCGAACCGCGATTGTCTGGTTCGCAGGCCCGCGCTCAATCCACTGAGCTACACCAGCCAGGGCTAATTCTTAAACCTTCTCCTGGATTATAATTAGGGACACAAGATGGTATAGAAGATGAAGTGGTCAACTTGAAATTGAGGGACCTGTGCTCGGCTTTGGCTCTTGTGGTAACTAAGTCATTAAACATTTGGGGGCTCTGTTGTCACACTTGAAATATGAAGGATTGGATTCGGAGCCTTTTTAGCGTGTGTGCGGCTGAAGTGAGCACAAGATTCAGTGTTTCTTAACCAGAGACAGAAGCTGGAATGATGTGAGGAGCTTGTTTACAGACACATGGCCCCGTGTGACACCCAGAAATGCACATTCACTGTTTTTCTGAGGGGCCCCAAGCATGACGTGTCTTTCCCGTATTCATTTTTGGTTAGGAATCAATAGAAGATGCTCCCTTAACATTTCTTCTAGTTCAAATGTTCCCTGATTTAGTGACTGTCAGCCCCATAGTGACTGCATGGTTAGGAGTCTAAACATCTGGCAGACACCGCTGGTTGTATCCTTCTTCCTTTACGAACACAAACCCAAAATTTTAGCTCAGCACGTGGCTTCCAGAATAACAGTCACATTTCTCAGCTTCCCTTTGGGTAGGGCCATGGAGTGAATGCTGGCCAAAGGGAAGGGGCATGTAAAAATTCTGAAAGTGCTTTTACCCAAAAGAAATGTGTCATTCCGACTTCTTTTTGCAGACTGGCATGCATGTGCGAGAGCAAAAAATGGGTCATCCATATTGGTCCATGACACGGGACCTGCAAGTTGAAGATGGACATAACCCAGGCCCTAGATACCACGGAGTACCATGCCAGCCATGAGCTTACCACCTCCGGGCTTCCCGCCGTGTGAGAGAAATACATTATTATCCAGTTAAAGTAACTGCTATCTTGGTTTTACTCTTTTTTTTCAGCCAAACCCATTTTAAATGACAAAAATGCGGAGCAGGAGAAGACTTTACGAACTCCAGTTATGTTTCCCAATCTCCATGTTGGCACGCATCGGAATGTCTATTTACGGTGGCTTTTTGTTTTCTGCTTCTGTAAGTGTTGTGTATCTGTGAGACTGAGAATAAACTCGTACTTCACAGAGAGCACTTCTTTTATAGTAAAAAAAAATTGATGGAGGCGTATCGCAATTGTAGAAAACACAATGTTTTAACGATTTTATCGTATTTTCTACTAATAGGTATAATTTCCTTGGCATATACTATATATACTCATATAAATAATATTTGGCCTCAAAAATAGCCAGTTATCATCAATTTTGAATGTAACTTGGTCCCGAACTATAGTGAAATACCAAGAACGACCACTTATTTTTTATTAAAAATTTAAATATATTGATTTTAGAGAGAGGGGAAAAAGAAGAGAGAGAGAGAGAGAGAGAGAGAGACATCACTTGGTTGTTCCACTTGTCTGCTCATTCATTAGTTGGTTCTTGTATGTGCCCTGACTGGGGATTGGACCCACAACCTTGGCGTACTGGGTGGGTGCGCTAACCAACTGAGTTATGTGGCCAGGTCTACCATTTAAATTATATACTCCTTTGCTAACAATTGTTATGGTTGGCAATCTGCAAACATATGGTGTTGAGTTTTTAAAATACTTCTATATATTTTTCAAACATTTGGGTTTGACAAGAATTCATTAGAAAAAACTTTTAATCCTTTCCCTTCCCATGTATAGTTCAATGAAAACACACACACACACCCCATATATACTATAATGGAATTTGTGTCTTGTTAATTTGCATTTAGCCTGTAAAAAATTACCTTTAAAGACTTTTTAAAACACTAGGTTTTGGCATGTATGTTTCTTTTTTTTTTTTAATATTTTATTATTTATTTATCTTTAGAGGGGAAGGGGGGGAAGGAGAGAGGGAGAGAAACATCAATGTATGGTTGCCTTTTGTGCATCCCCTGCTGGGAACTGGCCTGCAGGAAACCGGCCTGCAACTCAGGCATGTGCCCTGACTGGGAATCGAACCGCAATCGTGTGGTTCGCAGGCCCGCGCTCAATCCACTGAGCTACACCAGCCAGGGCTGGCATGTATGTTTCTAATTAGGGGCAGGGATGGGAGGATGGTGGAAATAATATTATATATATATGTATGTATTTATTATATATACACACACACATAAAAACAGATAGAATACATTATATATATATATATATATATATATATATATATATATATATATATATATATATATATAATACATTATATGTAAGAATTAGGTTCGGGGCATAAGATCTGCCAAATTCTGGGATTAGAAGTCATGTAAATGATTTTTTCCCCATTTCCAAACCTTTTAAAATAAACTGTGGTTAAATTTCAGGCTATTTAATAAGCAAACATTCTCTCTCCCCCCCCCCCCCACACACACCCTAAAACAAACTCATCTTCACATACTGCATAAAAATGTAACCAATTCAATCCGTATAAACCATACAAAAAGGTGGTTGGGGTGGGGAAAGGAAATATTCTAAGCACGAAGAGCTCTGTCTTTTTACCTTTGTTCCTCTCTGCTGGGTCCGGGTTAGTGTAGATGGAAGCCGCAGTGAATAAGGAAAAGATAACAAAGGCCAATAGAATGAATGCCATTTCCAGGTTGGTGAATGGAAGCTCCATGAACCACCACAAACTTCCTCACCTTCAACAGAAAGCAAACATTGGCTTAGCACACTCTGTCCAGAGAGAGCTTGTTCAGCAACAATTTATTTTAGAATCAAATGCATATGAGATTTACGAAGCTTGTTAAAGTACTTCTGCACACTTGGAACAATGTATCTGGGACTGGCAAAAATGGAGTGTGCTCTCATGTTTTTGAACTTTGGCATAACTCTTGGTATAACTGAACCTTGGCATAACCTTGATTGTGTAGGTTGGAAGAGAGCATGGAAGTCTGAATGGCAGAGTCT
Organism: Artibeus jamaicensis; assembly: GCF_021234435.1. NCBI lineage: Eukaryota > Metazoa > Chordata > Mammalia > Chiroptera > Phyllostomidae > Artibeus > Artibeus jamaicensis. The sequence continues at coordinate 24,205,372 of NW_026522047.1, forward strand.
GTTTATATTTACACACATCGATGCATTTTTTGGACACAACTCAGAGTAAGCCTGGGGTCTATTACATTTCATGAAGGAAGACATAGTCACGTTGACATGTACCTGACGTGACTACGCCTGGGTTCAGAGTAAAACCTCTTTGGTTCCTGTGCTGGGAATTACCTGGCATCTGCTTGCCAGGTAATTGGCAATACATAATTGAAACGATTTATTTATTTATTTAGTTAGTTATTTAGTTATTTATTTAGTGGGCGGGGGAAGGCATAGACTTCAGAGCAGCTGGATCAAAACTAATCCAAATGAAACCAAATGTGTTGACAATCTGACCATGAGAACTTGCAATTTCAGATTCAAAAAGTAGAGTAGGAGGAAAACTACAGCATTACCCAGTTGAAAGTAACCTCCCTCTTTCTGTCTTTCATTGTTTCCTGCACAAATGCTAAATATTTAAACCACTGTAGACATATGTACGGATGTTGTAATTTTAAGAATTCCTAGAGAAAGAGATTTTACACCCTCCCATTGTAACTCATCTCAAATTCTCCATTTACCATCTGTATTAGGGAGGTAGCTTATTGGGGTCTTTCACATAAGGGTTCAGGTTCAGGAATATGGAGCAGAGAGTACAGAGAGTTCCACACACACTTCTTGCGTCCCCGCCATTTCTTCTATTACTAACATCTTGCATTAGTGGGGTCCATTTGTCACAATTAATGAACCAATGTCGATACATACTTATTAACTGAAATCCATGATTCACAGTAAGTTTCACTCTGTGTTATCCAGTTCTATGGGTTCTGACAAACCATGTCACCCACCACTACAGTGTCATACAAAAACAGTTTCTCTTGTGCTTGGCATAGTCATCTCTCTCCTCTCTTCCTCAGCCCCTGGCAATCTCTTTACTGTCTCTAGTGGTGCCTTTGCCAACTGTCATGTAGTGTGTAGCTTTTCCAGAATGTCTCTCACTTCATCATAAGCATTTAAGGCACTCCCTGTCTTTTTATGGCTTGAGAGCTCATTTCTTTATACCACCGAGTGATATTCCATTACATGGATGTACCATAGTTTGTTTATCCATTCACCTCTTGAAAGACATCTTGGTTGCTACCAGCTTCTGGTGATTATGAATAAAACTGCTATAAAACATTCTAGTGCAGGTTTTTGTGTGCCCATGATTTTTCAGTCTAGGAGCATGTTTTATGGGTCGTATGATAAGACCCTGTTTAGCATTGTAGGAAACTGCCAACCTGTATTCCAAAGGGGCTGTACAATGGTGCATTTCCACCAGTGAACAGGCAGTCCCATTGTCCTGCATCCTTGCATCAAATTGGTACTGTGATCTTTTTTTACTGTAGTCACTCGTGTGTGGGATATTATTATTGTTTTCACCTGCAATTCCTGAATGATATATGTTGCACAAAATCATTTCATATACTTATTTAACACTATATATCATCTTTGTCTTTTATTCAGAACTTTTGTCCATTTTAATATGGGTTATGTATTCTCCTTGCTGTTTTAAGAATTCTTTGTAAACTTTGGATACAAGTGCCGTGTCAGATGAATGTTTCCCAGTTTATCTTTAGAGGGGAAGGGGGGAAGGGGAGAGGGAGAGAAACATCAATGTATGGCTGCTTTTTGTGCACCCCCTGCAGGGAACTGGCCTGCAACCCAGGCATGTGCCCTGACTGGGAATCGAACCACGATCCTGTGGTTCGCAGGCCCACGCTCAATCCACTGTGCTACACCAGCCAGGGCTTAACAGTGCCTTTTGCAGAGCGTTTTTCTGTCTAATAAAGCCCAAATCCTCTGTGGATCATGCTTCTGGTATTAGATCCGAAGACTCATTGCCAAAACCAAGGTCATGTAGATTTTCTTCTCTGTTACCTTTTAGGTTTTATAGTTTTGCATATTATAGGTCTAAGATTCATTTTGAGTGAATTTTTATATAAGGTATAAACTCTGTTTAGTTTTTCTTTTCTCCTTCCCCTTCTCCTCTTCCTTCTTCTTCAAATATGGAAATTCAACTGCTCAAATACCATTTGCTGAAAAAATTATCCTTTCTCTATTGTATCACCTTTGCTACCTTGTTAAAAATTAGTTGACTGTTTGTGTGTGTCTATCTCTGAGCCCTCTATCTATGCCCATATATATTTCTAGGAACTTATTTTGCAGTGACTGTTTTATGACACTTTAAGCACTGTCCTTGTTCTCAAAGCAACTTTTATATTAATTATTTTAAGAGACAAGGTGAGCTGTCTCAACAAACTGAAGCCAACTCTTAATTTTGTGTTATCAGTCTTCACCCTGGAGAGCCTCTGTGCATACCTGCTGTCATGATGGATAAAAGTAGCCCCCAAAATTCAATACTGAGCCAAATACTGGTGCTGGTTTAGGAAGGAAGGAAGGCTTTAGAGGGAAATATGGACCTTCAGCTTTGCACTAAAGAAACCCAAGCTTTCGGTAGAGAGGCAAAGTCATTCCAAAGAAAGGATTAAATATGCATATGGTGTGTACACACACACACATACACACACACATATTTTGAGTGTGGAATTATGTTAAATTGTTTTTGTGGTGAAGGGAGGTGATGGGAGGAGAAGCAACAGGAACAGGACATGGATGACGTGCAATGAGCACCATTTCCAGAGCTTTTATCTCCTTAAATCTTTATCATAACTCTCTATGGCTGATGCTATTACCGTCTCCATTTCATAAATGAGGGCACTGAGTGCTGAGACATAAAGTAACTTATCTTAAACTGTAAGACGGTACGTGGCAGAGCTGGAATATCAACTTGGGCAGACTGGTTCCACAACCTTCCCTTTTAATCAGTATACTCTGCTTGCATGCATCAACTAACTGACCAAGCAAACCAAACTCACCTTCGAAGTTAGAATCCAGTTTGGTAAAGCCATGTGTGCATCAAGGGGACAGGAGTTTTTACGTTCGGCACTGTGAGAAGATGATATGCAGACAACTGACAAGAATGTAATGCGTGGGCGAGAGCCTAGACTTGTTTCAGATGCTGTTAGAATGTGAACATACGGTCTCGGATAGTACCACGACATGGTACTATTCTGAAAGTATAGCAGTATTCTGAAAGTATTCATTGCATTTCTGTGTGAAGGAGAGATTGAAGGAAAAGAACGATAATTGGAAAAAAAACTCAGAGTGAGATTTCAGCTCTGTGTTAGTTTCCCCAATAGTAACAGAGAGGGAGGGATGAAATGAGGAGCCACTCTGAAGAAAGGACAGGCAGACCTTATGACTGCTGGTCATATGGGGTTCAGAGGTTGCCCCAACCAGCAAAAATGCAATACAGGGAAGAAGAGGGCAGATGGAGAGCACTTAAAAAAATCCACAGACTCTTGTGTGAATCGGCAGTAGAGAGTATTACTCAAACTTTCTTATGGTTGCTAGAGATGTATGCAGACTATACTCTCATACATTCTGCACTCCTTCAATATTTGGAATTGGATCGATCATGCTTGTGCTTCTCCAGAGAATAAGAAGACTATTGAGTCAGTTAAAAGAAGCTCAGAAGAAGAAATCATTCTTATTGCCAATATCCTATGAGGACTGTTTCCTCATGAAAAAATTCAACAAAGCAAAATAAGAACAGAAAAGAAAAGGAAATGGTGCCATCTGGTGGTGACCAGTTATAGTGGGGAGAAAGAAAGGATTTACTCAAGCTTTCTAATGTTTCATTTTATCTGTACAGTATCATACATGGTCTCACAAGCCTATGGCAAAGTGTTTCTCATATTCTTCAGTTTTGTCCCACTCCACGAATAGTCACTGACTTTCAGGTAATGGTTTCTAGGAGGCATCCAGTAATGTTTTCTGTACATAGAGATCATATGCAGCGAGGAGTTCTTTGTATCTCATCATACTAGATGCGATTATTCTACGCATAAAAAAGACACAGAAACAGAAAGATGGGTAAGAAGATGCAGAATGATAATATGCATTTGTCAGATATTTATGGCTATTCAACATGAGACTGAATTATCTCCTTGATTTAGTGCTCAGGGCTGAGAGCCCTTAACCAGGAACTCTCTACCACCTGCCCTTCATTCCAGAAAATAAACTTCACCATGTGAAGTTTATTGCCTAAAGGCAAAGATGAAGCCTTTGGACGGTGGTGTTACCTGCACTCTCCTTACTAAGAGTATTCTTGTGGGAGCATCTGAAAAACAATCGGTTAAACCTGCATTTCTTCCTGGGCTGTTATCTACGGTCTGATTTCTGGACGCTTTTGCCCAGCTCGGTTTACTTGGTGTACAAACGAATCACTTGTTACCCTAGCTTAGCACAGGGTAGGACTAAGTGTAATCATTTACTAGCAGACGGTAGAGAACTCATATTCATTTTTACATAATAAAAATAAATCTTACCCCTTTTTTCATATTGTAGATCATATCACATCTGAGCTTATTTAAGCTTATTTAAGTTGCCGTCATTTACTACTAATCACCAAAGCATGGCCACCCTGATTGTCATTATTACCTTAGCTAACCCCCAGAAACCGATTGAACTGATACTGTTTTCTTCATTTGGGGAGGAAAATGAGTCACTAGTCTAATCCTGCCCAACCACCCAGCACTCCTGCTGTCCTTCAGAATGATCTTCATGAATACAAATCAGGTCATGACACTCTACTGCTTAACTCACAAATGGCTTTCCGTGGAATAAAGTCCTAATTCCCAGCCCTTCCCTGCAACGCCCTGCATCACCCGACCCACATCCTCTCGGACAGAGGCGGCACCTGTGACACTCTCAGGGCTCCAGCAGCTGACCTTGTTTGCCTTCTGGGTCACACCGAGCTCATGCCTGCTGAGCACCACCCTTGTTCTTATCCACTGCTTGCTTTTCTGTCTACTTCCTTCCTCTTTTTATTTTCCCTCCCTCCCTCCGTCCTTCCTTCCTTCCTTCCTTCCTTCCTTCCTTCCTTCCTTCCTTCCTTCCTTCCTTCCTTCCTTCCTTCCTTCCTTCCTTCCTTCCTTCCCTCCCTCCTCCCTCCCTCCCTCTTTTCCTTTCCTTCCTTTCTTTCCTTTTCTCCCCCCCATGAACTAAAGGTCCATGAAAGCAGAACCCTCTGTTGTTTATCTCTGGGTCTATGGAGTTAGGAGAGATGACTGGTAGGCAGTCATTTTTCTATAAATACTCATGGGATGAATGTAAGTGAATAAACGAGTGGACAAAGCAGCGCATAAGCAAGTTGACACAGAGATCCGAATTTCATAGCTGTGGATAGAAAGCCTGGGTTAAAGGTATATTCAGGAAACTTAGTGATATCAAGCACTCTATTACTTGAGCAAATCCTACCCAGAGGACTCGAAGTATGCTTTGAAAATGGTCCTACGGCTTCCAACTAGGAAATGGTCCTAGTCAACTAGGCAGCCAGCTGGGGATTGATGGTTTTGCTTTGCTGCTTTTATTGCCCGCACAGGGGAGATGTGTTTCTTCTCGTTTGTTGTTTTATTTTTCTCTGGTGGTTGCTTGCCGAGCTCGCTGCTCTTTTGGTGCCCCACCCGCTTACTCCACGGATCTTGGAATAAACCCTCTAGTGCTGTTTTGATTGCTTGGGGACTGTGCGGGACGCGTGCTTCGGCGCTGAGTCTCTTTCCTTATGTAAATGCTGTGTGTGTGATACACCGGGGGTGGGGGTTGGGGGGGTGCAAAGGGACCGGGTTAAATGATTGCCCTAATCCAAAGAAAAATCTGCCAGAGTCAGTACAGAGGGCTCATTCACAGTAAGTAAATATTTTTTTCTGCAAACCAAGGAATTTTTAAAAGTATTTTGAACACTTACAGCCTTCTTGATTAGAAAGCTAGAGGCTGAAAGAATTCTGTGAGATCCAGAGTTCCTCCACTTGTTTTCAGAGGCCTTGGGAGAAAGTCTAAAAGCTTCTTGTACAGATGTTTGCACGGTGTCTCTTTAAAGCACAGGCTCCGGCCCGCGCCCCCATGCACACCACTCCTCTGCCTGCAGGCTGTGCCTGTCTGCTTCTTCCAGACAAAGCGTCTCTGCCTCCTTTTAACACTCTGAACAAGGCTCACCTGCGCAGGAAGCGATGACCTCACCTGAATAGTTTGAAACCAGTAGCACCTCTTTCTGTTCTGTTTGTTCCTATAAACAGAATATGTTTGTTTCTGTCATGGCATAATGATCATCTATAAAACGAGGCCTTGGACTGTAACCCTTTACCTATTTGAAAATACTGTTTGGTCATCTATGTATTCCTGAATTATCTTTTCACTTTCTACGTTCATTGTGATGGAGTGTGGGTTCGTGTTTCCCCAGAATTCCTTTATTGAAATCCTAACGCCAAAGGTGGGGCCTTGGAGAGGTGATTAGGTCCTGTGGGTGGAGCCCTCCTGAATGGGATTAGTGTCCTTCTAAAAGAGACCCCTCGGAGCTCTCTTAGCCCTTCTGCCCCGTGAGCACAAAGTGAGAATGGAGAGGAAGCAGCACCTCACTGGACACCGAATTTGCTGGCGTCTTGATCTGCGACTCGGCAGTTCCTGGAACTGTGAGTAATGAACGCTGTGCAAGCCACCCAGTCTGCGGCATTTTTATTGTAGCAGCCCAAACGGACTGAGACCCCGGTAGAGGCAGACTTGGTGTTCTGGGTTGCACTTGCTGAATGACAAACGATGTGTCCCCAGACCCTGTCACTGTTGCTTCCACTTCAGACTTCATCCTGCTAAATGTCTCTTTGATTGATTTCTCAGTCTTTATTTTGGACTCCTTATCGTTTTCACCTCTCTTTTTTTGAGAACTCCAGAGTCGAAAACATCTTCTCTCCAAAATTTGATCACCTTGTCCAAACACCATGCAATGACCGAATTCTCCCTAAGCTGTTCTGGTGGAATGCTCAGCCTCAACTTGGGTTTGCTAGAGACACGGGCCTCACTGCCTTTGGCAGCATCTCAATTACCCTCAGCTCAGCTCTCCTCATTAGGGAAATCTCTCCACATGAGCTAGATTTCCTTCCCTTCTTGCTATTACTCTTCGGCGCCTGCGAGCAGAGCAGGCAAGGATCTTTTCCAGGGGAAGAGTCTTCAACTATCTGGATTATTTTACATGTTTGGGTTGAGTTGCTTGTACTGTCTTTCCTTTGTCTGAACAAACATTCCCCATCTGACAGAGTTTGGCATCCTGTCTCCTTCGGGATTCCTCCCCTTCGCTTCCTAAAGCGGGGCCCGTGCTGAAGGCGGGAAGTCAAGTTAGGGGGCCCTGGGTTCAGGCGGCCCCAGCGTTTTAGCTCTTCTCCTTTGCCGTAGATTTGGTTGCCAGCTAGATCTCTCTCTCTCTCTTTTTAGGATATGTTTATGGATTTTATTTTATTATTTTTTAAAGATTTTATTTATTTAGCTTTAGAGGGGAAGGTAAGGAGAGAGGGAGGGAAACATCAATGTATGGTTGCCTCTAGTGCGTCTCCTGCTGGGAACTGGCCTGCAGGGAACCGGCCTACAACCCAGGCATGTGCCCTGACTGGGAATTGAACCGCAATTATCTGGTTCGCAGGCCTGCACTCAATCCACTGAGCTACACCAGCCAGGGCTGTTTATGGATTTTAAAGGGAGAGGAAGGTAGAGAGAGAGAGAAACATTGTCACACTAACCTCCCATCTGTATTGTTATTATTAAATTGAAATCATAGTTCTTGTTTTTATAGTTGGTTGCTTGCTCTTTACTATTTCTAGCCACTAAATTTCATATTATTAGATTTAGTCCATTTATCCCACCTAGGACTTTTATCTTTTATCAAATTCTCACTCAAGGGTAATTTTTTTCATTGCTTTGGGGGATGGGGGGAGAAAGGGAGGGAGAGAGAAACATCAGTGTGAGGGAAGCATCGATTGGCTGCCTTCTCACGTGTCCCAACCAGGGACTGAAACAAGGGATCGAACCCAAAACCTGGGTGTGTGCCCTGACCAGGAACTGAAACCTTGATCTTTTGGTCCATGGGACCGATGTTCCAACCACCTGAGTCACACTGGCTAGGGCTGGATCCTTTTGTTACTATTCCATATATTTGCAAATTATTTTAGCTTTCTGTTCCCCACAGGCTTAATGAGTCTTCTATGCCTTCATTTAAATCTGTGGTGAAAATATTGCCTGTAACAAAGAGATCTTGTTCCATAAGAATAAGCTAGACATACTGGATTTACTTAATCTACAAGTTTTGACTGCTTTTGGGAGTTTTAGGAGGTTCCTGTGAGATAAAGCACCTTGAATAGTACCTTACGTTTGGTGGGTGTTCAGACATGTAGTCATTAAGATTTATCTTCTTCCTGAGATTAAGTTTAATTTACTTTTGGAGATCTGTTCTTTATTTTAAAAATCCTTTAATATTAATCTGCATCTCCATTTGGTTCATTTTCAAAACTTCTCAGGTTTTAGCCCTGGCCAGCTCAGTTGGTTAGAGTGTGGTCCCCATAAACCAGGGTTATAGGTTTGATCCCGTCAGGGCACATACGAGAATTAACCAATAAGTGCATAAATAAGTGGAACAAGAAGCCAGTGTTTCTCTTTTTTAAAAAATCAATAAATAAACATGAAAGAAAGAAAACTTCTCAGGTTTTACCTACACATTTTAAGAAAGATTATTCTCATCCCTCCTGATGTGTTTATTGGTTTCAAATTTATTTACTCTTACCTTCTGGGGTTCTCAAGGATGATTTAAAAATAACACTTTTTTGTGCTTATAAAAGTTATAATATTTGGACAGTTTTGGAAAATAAAGAAAAATAAGGAAAAGAAAAATCACGGGAGGGTCTGTTTTCATTTAGGTATTCTTGGTGGATTCTGCAGGCAGTGGGTTTTCCACAGCTGAGAGATGCACGGTCAAGTTTGCAGTTCTCTAGGGTGTGCATTTGGCAGGGTTGTTCTTCTCCCCTCCTAAGAGAGTGTACATCGTATTCAACTCAATTTCATGCTAAAAGCAATAACTTACTTTCTCTCTCTCCTTCTCTCTCTGTCTCCTTTCTCCCTCCCTCCCCCCTCCCCCTTTCTCTTCTCCTCTCCTTCTCTAGTTTGATATTTATCCCCTAAGCAAAACAATCAGAATCTCTATGTCTGCAAAATAATAGCTCTCCCAAGTCTGTTCAACTCAGGGCCAGCCGAGCTCTATCTTTGCTGAAGCGGAGCATGAATGCAGGTGTCTTTGGAGTTTGCTTGTTATTCGGTGTCTCACTTCTCTAGGCAATGCAGAATCATATAAATCCACCCCCAACTGAGTAGCTTTTCAACTAAGTTGTGTGTGACATATAAGCAGTTGTTTTAGATCTTGTTTTATGCTAGTGTTGTGGGCTTTGATTAGGTGCTTCTAAATATTTTCAGTTATTTTTGTTAAATCAGCCGTCAGTCATTTTGGCTGCATTATGTTTTGTTAAAACAGGGGAAGCTTTGATTTAGGACGTTATACCTAAACTACTTCCAGTACCTCGCATTCCAGGTTGGTTTTTGGTGTATCTGCCGTCTTTGGGCTCCCTAAAACTTCTCAGAGGCTATCCTGGTTTTGCCCTTGCTTCTTGCCATTTTCAGGCAGACGCATGTACAGTCTCGTCCCAACTATAAGCTTTATTTCCATTACAAAGTTTCTATTTAAAGTTAAATATGTTTTCCATTCTGTGACCATGAGACCATGCAGAGAGTGTGCTGTGTGGTTTTGGGGGTCTGAGGAGTTGAGGTGGGTGGGGTTGCTCACTGATATGTCCTTCTCCTTTCTATTAAGCTTGGCTGAGCTCACCAGGGCCCTGGAAGTGGGAAGCAAGACAAAGCATTAGCTCTCTCATCGCACTGAGTCTTACGTCCAGCGTGGGGGTTACCTGTCATGTCAGGCCATTGGTGTGACGGTGGGCCACAGGGCTGCTGAACAGCAGAATCGGACTGAGCTCATTCTTTGTCATTACAGGCTCTATTGGAGGCGTAATTGACCTTGGCTTGTTTTAGTGTGAGTTAATGCTGTGATTTCTAGATTGCTAGATTTCCAAGGGTAGAAATTGTATCTATTTGTGTAACTACATTAAAAAATTACAAGATAAGCCCTGCTAAGGGTCAAGAGCATTTTATAAATAATTTTTTGATGAGAACAATGGTGGCTTAATACAGATGTAAGATGGTTATGTGAAGAATAGAAATCAATTCAAGAAAACTACTCACTTTGAAACTCTTAAAAATGATTTTTTTAGTTTACTACTTTGTGTTAGTAATAGCCACAAGAATATTTCTCTGATAACATTATTATACTGGTGTGAAGCTCAATTACTAGTAAATCTGTTTTTTTTTTTTTACGAAGAGTTGGTACTCAAATACTATAAATGAAAATATGATAAGCCTCAAAAAATGGGCAGAAAAATAATGAAGGCACTTTCACCCTTTAGCTTAGAAGAGCAATAGAAACATAATAGAGAGACAAATTTGTTTTGAAAAAATATAAAAAAATATAACAGTATTTCTAAGCTGCAAGGAACTTAAGAGATTTCATTAGAGAATGATCTCATGTATCCTTGGGCTCTTACCTAACACTTCTCAAACTTATGTTCAAAACTGAATTCTTGCTTCTCTGTAGTCTTCCATTTCTTCCTCGACAGCATCTCTATCCTTCTGGTTGCTTAGGACAACATCCTTGGTTATACTCAACTCTTCTCTTTCTTCCATACTTGCTTTTTCATCAAGAAACCTTGTTGGCTTTATCTTCAAAATATGTTCAGAATCCTACTCTAAGACTGCAACCACCCTCTTAACTCTCACAAGACTTAGTGAAGTAGCTTCCTGAATGATCTTTCAGCTTCTTCCTTGCTTTTCTTAAGTCTATACTTATGACAGCATGTAAAAAATTTGTCCTACTCCACCACTTTTCTGCCCAAAACTATGTTAAAACGCCCCACTCCAGTCAGAGTAAAAGCTAACATCCTTATGATGGCCCATTAAGAGATGTTACATGGTCTGGTTTCCATTGTGTCTCAGACTCTTCCTCTCCTAGGTACACAGTCACTCCGTTCCGGGTTCACTGGCCTCCTGGCTGTTGCTCCACCACTCCAGGTGTGCTTCTATCTTAGGGACTTTGTACTGGCTGTTCTCTTTGCCTGCAATTCTCTTCTGTAGATAGCTGAATGCTTCCCTCCTTCAAGCCTTTGCGAAGATGTGTTGCCTTCTCAATGTGGTCTACTCTTAACCACCCTATTTATATTTGAACCCCACCAATCTCCTTACCCTGCTTTGTTTAATTTTAGCAGAGCATGCATCATCTTCTAATTATTTACTTATGTTTTTGCTCAGTATAATAATAGAATTTAAGCAACGTGAGGGCAAGAATTTTTGCTTGTTCAGCTGAGCCTCAAGTACCAGTACATGACACGTAGTAGGTACTTAATATTTATCAATATTATCAACTACATGGATGAATGAAGAGAGCTCTGATGGGTTTGGCATAGATTTGGAATGAGTCCTCATCAGTGGGATACCTTTGATTAGATAATTATAAAGATGAATTTGATAGACAGTCGATGAGAATAAAAAGAGCTTTACCTTTAGAGTCATAGTTGATTCTAGTTCCTGCCACTTATAGATATAGTTTCTGCATTTTTGATGTAAGAATAATAATATCTACCTCTTAGGGTTGTCTTGATAATTAAAGGAATTAACACATCTAATATACCTAATATAGAAATTGACCCATCATAGGACCTTATAAAATGAGAGCTGTTATTACCAATCTTTTTAACTTTGGAAAGATTATGATGGGTGTATTCTACCAAACCTTTAAGAAACAAAAATAACACAAATCTTACATAAAATCTTTCAGAAAATAGAAGCAGAGGAAATAATTTCCAATCATTTATGAGGCCCGCATTAATTGTAATGCACAAAACTGACACATATTAAAAAAACAGCAACAAAAGATAATTGCATTATATTCCTAATGAATATAAACACAAAACTCCTAACAAAATAGCAGCAGATACATTTCAGGGATATACATAAAAGGATAATATAATGACCAAGTAGTATTTATTCCAAGTTATCCTAAGGTTAGTTTAAACATTTGATAGTCAGTCAGTGGCATTTCCCATGTTAACAGAAGAAGAAAAACCATATAATTATTTAAATAGACACGGAAAAAGCATTTGATAAAATTAAACACCATTCATATAAAAATTTTCCTGCAAAAAAAGAATAAAAAATTGGTGGCCCTAGCCAGTGCAGAAAGGTGAGAAATAAAAATGAAAAAATCCTAAAGTCATAACAAAAGAAGTAAAATCATCTCCATTTGCAGATGGTACTATGGTTTAGGTAAAAAGTCCTAAGGCTTCTTCTGCAAGTTAATTATTAGAATTTGTCAAGACCTCAGAATACAAGATCAATCTATAAAAATCAATTGCATTTCTGTTAATTCAAAAAGTGTAAATAAAATAAAATGAACCTCTCTCTATTTCTATTTCACATCCATGCACCAAAAACAAATTCTACATAGTCTTAGAATTGAATGTAAAAACTGAAATGATAAATCTTCTGGGAAAAAATACATAACAGGGTATCTTTGTACCTTGGGGATAAAAAAGACTTTTTTAAAGATAGCACACAAAAAACAGAAATTAATAACCATAAAAAAGGTAATTAGCCCTGGTTGCTGTGGTATAGTGGATTGAGCACCAGTCTGTGAATTAAAAGGTCGCCAGTTCGATTCCCACTCAGGTCACATGCCTGGGTTGTGAGCCAGGTCCCCAGTGTGGGGTGCATGAGAAGCAACCACACATTGATGTTTTTCTCCCTCTCTTTCTCCCTCCCTTCCCCTATCTCTGAAAATAAATAAATAAATAAAATCTTAAACAAATAGGTAATTAGATTTTATCAAAATTTAAAACTAGTAATCATCAAACTATACCTTTAAGAAAAAAATGGGCAGGCCATAAGCTGGGAGAAAATGCTTGCAAAATATATTTGACAAAAGACTTATAGCTGCATTATATCCTTACAAAAATTTTTTCAAGTCAATAATAAAAACATTCAATTTTCTTTAAAAGTGGGCCAAATATTTGAAGGGACATTTAACAAAGGACGCTATACAAATGAATAATGAGCCTAAGTGAAAATGTTCAACATTAGTCGTCATTAAATAAATACAAATAAAACCACAATGAGATAGCATTACCCAACCACTAGAAAGGCAAAACTTAAAAGGACTCACAACCGTAAGACTGGCAAGGATGTGGAAGAAGTGAAATTCTCACACGGTGTTGGCGAGGGTGATACAATGAAAAGTCACTTTGGAAAGGCTCTGTTAGTGTCTAAGTAGAACTACACTGCATTACAACCCAGCAGTTCTGCTCCTACATATTTACACAGGAGACTGGAAATAAAGGTCCAGAAAAAGGTATTTAACACTGTTGGTAGCTGGTTTATTCGGAAGAGCCGAAAGCTGAATGAAGCTCAGGTGTCCATCAACAAAAGAATGGATAAACTCCAAATTCATACAATGTAATATTATTGGAATACTACTCACCAGTAAAAAAGGCAGAGCTTACTGATCCCATAAAGACATGAATGACCATCATGCGTATATAAAGGAGGAGAAGAGGGTTTGCCCCTGGACAGGGGCTGGCCAGGCAGGGGCAGATGCTGCTGCTGGGTGTCACGACAGGGGTTTGCATTGTACAGATGTATGTACTTACCAGAACTCATCGGATGGCAAGTAAAAAATTGTGCCCTTCATTGTGCACAAAATTTAACTCGAGGAAAACGTTAAACCAGTATTAAACTCTAGTTCGTGATAATGCTTCCCAAAGTGTTAGGTAAAGTAGACTGAAGTCTATGACTTTAAAATGCATCATTAAAGCAAAGAAGACGAATTGATGGACGGATAGATGAATAAATATTGGATAGTATGTGAAGAAGCCAACATAGCAAAATTTTAATATAGAATCACCATGGTAGGTATTTGAGTGTTTATGGTATATTTAATTTTTCTTTATGTTTGAAAGTTTTTGTAATAAATTGCTGGGAACAAAAGTCTTTGTTGCTAAAGTTGTAGGTAAAATGACTCTTGGTTGGGCTGCTAGATATAAAAAACAGCATTCGGTGCTTATAAAGATTAAATATAAATATTGTCTCCCAGAGATTTTTTTTTTGTTTTTAATTGTTGAGAATGTAATTGCTGTTCTGTCTCATCAGAAAGGAGCCCCATGAGACTGGGTGAATTTTCTGTACCTGTTACCTGACACAAGAGGCCACTCAGTAATATCAATCTGATCCAATTCGAATTTTCGAGGCATCGCCCATAACATTTTACCTCGGATTGCCTGGTCAAATATCTAGAACAAAGTAATGTTGTTCATGTGTGTGTGTGTGTGTGTGTGTGTGTAATCAGATTTATGCTCAAAAAGGCTTTAGAAATATTCAGGAGGAAATGTTATCATTTATCTGCTTTTAGTCATACATGGTTAAATAAGTATTTAACTATTATGCCCCTCAGAAATATGATATTTTCAACAATAAGAAAGTATGAGAACCGAGTGAGGGCTTGTGATTTAGTTTAATTTGCTTAATTCTACCTGGGAATTAAATGAAAATATATACCTTCTAACTTGAAGGAAGAAAAGCAAACTAGCAGAAAGCAACAAATCATGGCCAAGGAGAGGAAAAAATCTGAGGGAGTGTTTACAGAGATTCACTCTCTCTCCCCCTCTTTTAGCTGTATTCCTTTCACATTAAAAAAATCTTTTAAGAAAGAACAGTAAGTGAAATTTCATTTCTATGGCAATGAACTATACGTTAGCAGTCAATTGGGAATAATTAAAAAAAATAAAGAGTTTCATTTTGAGGCAGAGAAGACACGCAGGTTTCACAGAAACTCACCAAGTGTTCCTGTCCCTGACGATGCCTAGGAAGAAAGCCATGCGCCTGCTTCAGACAGAGTCTCCTGTGTCCTGTGGTTGGGGCAGGACAGGCTGCTTTGCTTAATAAACGTCTTCACTGAGCTCTACCAGGCTATGAAAAACGTAGGCACTTCCTTGATGCTACTTCATTAGGCAAGTGTTTTGCCCAAGGAGAATGTGTACCTCTGAAGAGTCAAGAAGGAAACAGGAACTGGTTTGAATGAACTCCAGTTACTTTTTCTGCCACACACCCTTCTGTAAACACCACTAATATATACAGCTCTGGGCAAGGAAAGACTCTCTCTAGGCTGATAAACGCTTGAGATTCAACAGGCGGTTGCTTTATAGGGGTGGCATATCTGAACACAGGTCGACTTCTGTTATTCTTTAACAGTAAGTCAGGCTGGCAAATAATGACCTTTCCAACCACTGTTTATCTTGGGACTTTACAGCTAGTTGTCAGCTTGTCTTGGTTTTAATTGTTGTGTTTTAAGTAATCCTTTTGTTGTTTATTCCACGAGGAGATCTCATTCCTTTACTTCCCCCTTTTCATTATTTTTTAATCTTAAAAGCATTAATTAATTAGAAAATGAAGGAGTAAGAGAACTTCTAGAAAGACTTAAGCAGCATAGATATGTGTGTAAACTGAGGCCCTTGAATGGACGAGCTGTAATGGACATGGACTGAATTCACACGTCCCCCACACAGGATTTACACATTGAAAAATCGTGCTCCTCTGTACTCTCCGTGAAGTGCACGAAGGCTCTGTGGCTGATTAGTTTACTGAAAAAAATAAGCATGTGGAGCACCTGATGTTCTGATGTTCTTTGGCACCGGTGCCTGACATCCCTTCTCTTGTCCCCTTTCACGGCTGTGTCACTCCAGGCAGATGACTAAGTCTCCACACACACCAAATACCAAACATGTCCTTGCATTTTATGTTTTATCCTTCCAAAAATTAGCTTTATAGTTTTACACTGATGTCCTGTGGGTTCCTTAAATTCACCTTTTTAAAAATATGCTTTTTTTCTCTTAAAGTCAGTCTTTCTGTGCTGCCCAGTACAATAGCCACTAGTCACACATGACTACCCAGCATTTGAAATGTGGCCGGTCCAAGTTCACGGTGAAATACACAGTGCATTTATAGATTGAAATTATATTTTGCATACACTGGATTAAGTAAAGCATAACATTAAAATTAAATTTGACCATTTTTGGCTTTGTTTTATTTTCAAAAAGGGCAGACTTATTTTACTTTATTTTTTGTTCTCACTTGAGGATACATTTTATTGATTTTAGAGAGAGAGAGAAGACGGAGGGGGGGGGTTTGGGAGAGAGAGATGTAAGAAACATTGATAGGTTGCCTCTCACATATGCGCCCTGACTGGGGGTTGAACACACAGCATTTTGGTGCATGGGATGAATGCTCCAACTGACTGAGCCACCTGGCCAGGGTGCTTGTTTTTATTTTAATATTAAAATATTATTAAATGTTATATGAAAGTTAAAGTATCTAAAAGTTAACATAGACCACTAGATGGTGCTGTCATCACGAAGATATATCTATCTATCTATCTATCTATCCATATATAGATATATATTTTTTAAAAATAATTTCCACACCATAAGGAACAACAGCCTAGTATAGAACTGTATGCAGTGAAAAGTATAAGCTAAGCTTCTTAGTACTATTTCCAGAAGGCAGCCGCTAATAATATGGGGTTTTTTTTTCTCCTCCCAGTTATTTTACCTGTATCTAGATGTATGCCTACATCTAGACCTGTGTAGCTATATTCTTCATAAAAATTATACTGCACAGTGCTATTTCAATAGTTGCTTTTTAAAAACCTAGTAATATACAGTGGAGTTCTTATGTGTCAGTACATGTAGGTTAATTTTTGTTGAATAAAATGTATGGTTTTAAGTGATCCGAACATTATAAAATGTTACATTATTTCTATGTTATCGTATTTTATCTATTTGTATGGATATTGTAATTTTATAATATTACGTCCATTTGTTCCATTTAATTTCACCTCTAACACAGGCATTTAGCTTGCGTCTGAGTTTTCGCTTACACCAGCCAGAGCGCAGAAGGCGTTGCCGCAGTGGGCATTGATCCTGGCGCACCGGCCGGGAAAGGGTAGGCTGCCGGGCTGACGTCGTTTTCTCGCAGAGAAGCTTCTGGTTATGCTGTTGAGTGAACATGCCAGTTCTTACTCCTGATTCCATGTAAACCCTTTGAATCTGATCCATTCTCTCTGTTTCTAACACTCTTTCTTAAAAAATCGTTTCTTCTGAGCACTTTGATAACGTTCCTGGCTGCCATTTGTTTTTTCTCCAAACGCGGTTCTGGGTCCTCAGTGGCCCTTTCAGTCTGGAAATTTATGTTCATTCGTTGCAGAAAATGTTCTTGTCTTAGTTTCCTGATAATTTTCTTCCCTCTGTTTTCTCTTTCAAGAGCTCCTATTATTTGAACAGTTTACCTCTTAAATAGATTCTCCATTAAAAAAAATCTTTTTCTCTTTTATTTTTATCTTTATCTTTGTCTCTGTTCTATTCCTGCTCAACTTTATTTTCCACCCTTCCACTGGCTTTTTGTTTTTCCCGTCAAATTTTAACTGACCAAAACTTCCCCCTTATAGTAGAGTCACCAACTGTCCTGGTTTGCCTGGCACTGAGGGGTTTCGGGGGAGAAGGGACTTTCAGTGCCAAAGCTGGGGCAGTCCTGGACAAATCAGTATGGCCAGTCGTCATAACTGTGGGCACTCTATTTTGGTGATAGCTTTTTTTTCTTAGCTGCAATATTATTTTAAAAAAATTTCTCTGAAAATGTTAATTATTGATTTTAAGAAGATCTTTGCTTTTCATAGTATTCTGTGTTGTCTGCTTTCTTTGAGTGCCTTTGGTTTACTTATTTCAGTCTCTCCTTTATGTTGGAGACTTTTCATGAATGTCTCGTGATTGGTAACCGGCTGGTCATAGTTACGGGTGTTGAGGGGCTTCGGGAGAGAGGTGAGGTTCTAGAGCCGTTGGGTCTCACTGAAGGAGGTTGGGGAGGGACCTAGGCATTGCATTGTGAGATTACCGAATATCACTCTGGAGCTCCTTCTTCTTGGGCATGCCAGTTTTCCCAAAACAGAAATCCTGCAAGTTCTTGCTGGGTGGTCATCATCCTGGGGGAGCAGAGGTGAGTGGAGAAAGCACTGGAGTGGCCATGAGTAAGCAGGCTTCCTCTCGCTCCCTGTTTTCAGAATGGGGCCTCGCTCCAACAGCCGTGCTTGATGTCTCTGTGACTAGATGCTCTGTGGTCAGACTCTCCAGGAACATAATCTCTAGCTTTCTTTTGCTTCTGGAGCAGGGCCCTTTCTCGTTCTGTTGGAAGAGGAACAGTTTTGGAGAGTCACACCACTCTCTGTTAGTGACTTTTTTCTTCTGTCTTATTTTAGTGACTTTCAATTAATTCATCAAATTTCAGCTTCAAATACTTTAGAGTTTCCAGTCTCATTTCAAAGTCCTTAGAACAGCCTCCAAGGTGTCCCAGTTACTTCCTGACTTTATCTGCTAACGCCTGTCCTTAACGCTGCCCCCCCCAGCCCCTCCCGCATCCACACCAGGACATTTACATTTGAGCTACCATCTCCCACCAGACAGCCAAATGAGTGACTCCCTCGAATCCTTCCACCTGAACTCAGGTAGCACCTTTCAGCAAGGCCTCACCAGGTCACTGAGTCTCACAAAGCACTCATACCCCTAGTGTTACCTTGCTCTGTTCTGAATTTTTTCCCACAGCCCTTAATCCCCCATATGAATATATATAGTTTATTTATATATACACTTTATTAGTATACATTCCAATAAACTCTTTTTTTTTTTTATTTGGCAAGATAATTTCAAAATGCTATCTTATTTAAAAAAGAGGAGAGAAACCACCACAGGGCCCCAATAAACTCTTTGTTTGTTAGACTGCACACTCACTATTAGAAGATAGGCTCCATGAGGACAGGCATTTTTGCCCCCTTATGTTACACTGTTTCTTCCAGGAACAGGAATGCCTGCAAATGGAATGATTTGCATCTGTTTCCTGCCCTGCATTTTTGCTTTTGGTAGCGTTTGGTACCTCAACTCCCGGCTCTTTCCAAGGCAGAACAAAAGGCTTGATTTTACTGAATTGCCCAACTTCACAGCCCCGTTGCCATTGGCAATTAATTTGATTAAGTTTCAGTTCTAACTCAGGTATCACTTTCCTGAGTGCTTCCTGGATTCTAAAACTTTGTCATCTCCATGATCTGCTGTGATTTGATTTCACACTCTCTTTGTCTTTACAAATGTATGCCTTAAAAATTCCCCTACTGTCATTTTAATGGGGATTTGGGGAAGGGTGGAAAAAATCATGTGTTCAGTTCATGAAATTTAAGCAGAATCCTAAGGCATCTATATACATAGTCTGGATATTTGCTTTCACTGGTTTGTGAAGTGCTTGCTTATGTATTTTTCTCACTTTTCCTCAGTGCTTCTCTCCTTTTGCTGTTTGCTTGTGGTTTCCTTTGTAAATTAAGAAAATGAGCTTTCTGTTATTCATGCTGTAGAGATTTTCCTCAGAAAGTTGTTCGGTTATGGGTTTTGTGCATCTATGTGGGTGTCATTCCATGACATTTTATCAAATTTTCCCATATATCCATCCCTTTCATTCTTGGATTTCATTTCTTGTTACTCTAGTATGTTTGACTGATTTGCTACAAGATAATTCAAACATACTCAGTACAGCAACATACTCGATATTACTCTGATTGGTTGGCAGAGGCATAAATGTAAATATGTTCTAAACATTCTTTACTGTAGTATTTCATTTGGTCATTAAGAACATTCCTGCTCCTTTTACTTTTACTTAAAGTAAATGCAAACCCACTGATTCTTTTGTTAATTTCCTAAAAAATTTTCCCCTGGACAGTACTAGTGTGTGGAAATCTGGGATTTGGAGTCTGTCAGAAGCTGCTAGCCATTCTTTTATTCTCCTCTTTCTCTTTAGTAGCAGAATGATGCTTTTTGGTTGCACACATTGTAGTTCAGAATGAAAGACATTTCCAGCACCCCCTGCAGCTCTCTCCCTTTTGTTTCGGTATTTTTCTGGAGTTTTGGTCTGTTCTTTCATTTGTGCCATGCTTCTTTGTCTCCTCATTTTGGCAGCCTCCCTGTGTTTGTTTCTATGTATTAGGTGGAGCTGCTTTGATTCCGAGTCTTGGTTGTGTGGCTTAACATAGTAGGTGTCCTGTAGGGTCCAGTGGCACAGCCTCCCCTATCACCCAAGCTGGGTACTTGATTTGTGCTGTCATTGTGGGCTGAGTACACCTTCTGCTTGTAGTTGAGTCTTGGTTGCTGTTGGCAGACCAATAGGAAGGATTTACCCAGACCAATCAGCTGCAAGGACTGGCTGTGCTCACTGACCACCAACCTCTGCCCTCTGTGGAGGATCGGCTGTGCAGGAGCAGGGTGTTGGTGCTCTGATGTGGCCTATAGCTGCCCATTTGATGTGCTGGCCCTGGGGTTTCCCAAGTGATGCAGACCAAGATCAGCCCCCACCTGTGTTTTGCCTGTGGCCACTCTGCCTGAATTATAAAGCAATCTCAGATGGCCGCTACTTGTGTGGGCTTGGAGATTTCCAGGCCAAGCCAAGCTGAGACTCTAGGCTGGCTGCTGTAAGTGCCAGACCTGGGGCTCACTGAGGCCAACTGTTGCTTGTTTGATAGGATTAAGGAAGTTGTGAAGGATTTGGGAAGTTGTGGAGTATGAGCCAGGACCAGCCATTCACATGGAAAGCAGCTTGGGTAGTCCCATAAGGTGGGTGGGATGGAGTCTCTGGGGAGCTCCAAGGCCGGTCAAATAGTGTCAGCCAAGTTGATGGAGTCTCAGACATGGCACCAGCTGGAGGGCTCAGTCTGGATGATGTGGTTCTTTATTTCCGTGGTTGTCACATGTCCATTCAACTCTATTACCGATGGTTCTGAGTGATGGTTGTTCTTTATTTTACTTCTAATTTTGATTTGGCTGTGCAAAGGGGTAAGTCTTATCTGCCTATGCACCCATATTGACCAGAAATTCCCAAAATATAATTTAAAAAACCTCTGTTTTCTAACAATAAATTTCTGATAGTTATGAATAAAAACCACAAAAGCAAAGAAAAAGCCCTCCAATAAAAATACTATGGAAAAGTCAACTTATGATAACATTGTGGATAAGTTAAGAGGATCATGGTCAACAGCTTCCACATATAAGAATTTCATCAACATGTAAAATAAAGAGCAGCAGAATGTATCCAACTCCAATTAGTCTTGAAAATATATATCCTCCTGCAACTACATTAATTACATCATCCCTTTGTGAGATGCATTGACAGTACATCACCACAAGAGGGCACTATAGGAACTCCTATTGCTTGGGACAGCACGTTCTTTTTTTGCATTGTTAGTTGGGTTTAATCTTTTAGTAAGTTGCTCAAACTTCCAGTCTTTTAGGGAGAGGCTTTTCAGAAAAACATATAAAGTGATTATTAGATGTAAATTCAGCATCGAGGGGTACCAAAGGGAAGTCAAAAGTGACGTCATTGAAAAGACAGTTCAATATGAAAACACTTTTCTTTTCAACATGTTTTTAAAGTTAAACACAAATGAAAAGCCTCTATTTTTACTAAGGAATTCAACTCTCAATGTAATGTTAATAAACCAGAGGAAAGCTGATGAAAGTTTGCTTTGAACATGAGGCAGATTCAACAGACGCTATTTTTTTTTCTTATCTTCAGAAAACATAATTACAGTTAAAATTTGTAAAATGTTACAAATGTTATATGGCTTTTGTATAACATATTACATGGTAATTTCCACAGTTCTAACAAGTATATTGTTGATCTATTATTTAACCCTCATTTTATAGAAAAGTTTAGAAAAGTTAATTAACTTGTCCAAAGACTGACAGAAAATTTGTGGCTGAATTAGGACCTGAGCCCAAGCACAGGTTTTTAAAAAAAAAAAAATTAAATAAAAATTTTAAATAAAGCTATTTTATGGCTCATCCTCACATAAGGCGTGCTTAATTGATTGCTCTAAGGAGGCTTTAGAATTCTATAAACAGGTCTGTTCCACATTTCTGGAAAATGCCATTTCTTAGAAGTTCACAAGCCCTATAACTACTAAAATAAGCATGGTCCAATATTAGTGCACTATTAGTGCTTTCCTGCGTAATTCTGAAGTAACAGTGCAATTTTCACTCATCGTGAACATTGCCAGAAAAGGCTATCAGCACACATAATTTTATTATGAATAAATCACTTACCACCAATTTAACAAGGATGTGAAAACAGTTAGCTATGGCATCAAAGGCAAAACAAAGGAAGAATAGAATGGGAACCCAAGAGCCCTGCAGCCTTACGAGGGAGAACCACCTGCTGTTGAATTTCTCGGCAGAGCCAAACCTCAGGACAGCAATTCAAGTTACCTCCCGAAACCATGTTGGGGCAAAACGTCAGTGCCCCTGGGTGCTCGGCAGACAGCACGATAGGAGAAACTTGTTAAGATTCTTTTTTTCCCCATGATATACTCAGTCCTCTTAGTAGCTTTCATTTTTCAATTTTCAACAGAGATGGTAGTGTCAGGAAGATTTCACTTTTCTCTCAGCTCTTTGTTAAGAAGAACAAGCACACAAACCTCATGGCCGCTGTGGGGAGGCCACAAGGGGTAAGGGCTCCGCGGTGAAGGGGAAGGACCCTTCCACGTAGGGGGAAAGCACACTTCTCAGCCCTGAGTCTTCGCTAGCTTAAGCAAATATGGGTTTAACATAACTAGATTGTCAACATTTTGCTTAAAAAGGTAAAAAACCTGGATTTTCATGTGCAGTCCTGTCATTTTTAAAAGTTACCAGCTAATGGGAATTTTGAAAAAGGCATGCTGATTCCACAACTCTGTGCAGGTTTCGGCCGGTGGGCCGTCATTGGGCCCACTTAACCATGCCTTAGTTTCTCGGAGAGGCTTGTTCCCTGAGCTTCTAACCCGAGCGGTCACTTATCTACCAGATTTCTCTGTTGAGTTGTTACCTGTCTCTTGAGTCTTAGACACCATACCCCTCGCCAGTCTCCCCTGTAAAACCGTCTTCTGCTGTTACTGCATCTAATCAATAGCTCTGCCACCTGCTCCACCTTCAGACCCTTTTACTTTGCCACCAACACCCGGTCCACAGCCGCATCTTATTTGTTCTCCCCCTTGAAACTCGGTCAGCTTAGTCCCATTCCTCCATCCCCTGATCTGGGCGGTTATTTCTCACCTGGATGTGGGCAATAGCTTCCAAACATTCTTCCAGCGATCCACTCTGCTTTTCCTTATTCTCCCATCAGTGCTATCTTTTCAACAGAAATCTGATCACGTAGTTTTCTAGTGAAAAACCTTTTAATGACTTCCAATTGATATTAGGATAGAGTGGAAAATTTAACCTGGTTTGTAAGGCCTCCAAGATCTGATCCCTGTTCAGTCTTTCACTTGTAACTGAGTGCCTGCCAGACACACGTTAGGCTCTGATACACAGCAATGAGCAAAGCAGGCTGTCCCTGCCTGCGGTGTTACTTTCTGCATGCGATTTGGTTTATTGTGGTTAATACATAGGCCAGACTGGGCTGGGGTCATGTTAACAGAGAAGGAGGTGACAACAAGGAGTGGGAAGAGAAGGCACATTTTGGGGATCTGGCGTAGATAACTTCAAGCAATTCAGAGTAGCCATTGCATGTCTATGAGACCAGAGCCACCGGCAGTCCTCCTGGCTGACAGTTCTTAGACACGTGGGTTTTCTTTCTGAGCTAATGCCTACCATCAAGTATGCCTCCCTCCTGACAGCAGCTGCTGCCCTGACTCATGGGTCGATCCCCACGCTTGCCTGTGTGCAGTGTTCTGTCCGTCTGACTGGTTGGCAGGCTCAGCAGAGAAAAAAGACCTAGAAAAACGTTGATTTGCTCTTCAAGGGTTCTAGAAGCACAGGCTGTAGCAGGTTTTAAAAACAAAATTTACCACTTTAATAGAACTGATGAAGTCCTTCTCACTTTTATTTGTTGAAAGGTGATTCAATATTCACTGGAGATGAAGTAGAGGTCAAGAGCACGTCCCCAGGGCTCCTGGGGAGACTGAAGTGGTGTCGTCTGAAATGAAGTCGAGGCATCATATCTGGAGTGGGCTCTGGGTGGGCTGGAGGAGATGAGGTCAAGGGTGCCAGCAAGAAGTGAGCAAATACAAAATAAGAGTTTAGGTCAGATGGCCTTACTTTTTTTTTGTGGGGGGGGGGCATTGTGCATTGCACACTGGAAAGCTAGAGGAAAGGAGAGGGAGGGAGGGCTTGGAGGGGCCTCAGCTGGCTGGCTTCCCCCACTCACAGGCTGCACTGAGTCCCGTGATATCTGACCCTGATTCTCATTTACTTAAAATGGGATATAAAACAATGTGCAATTTCATCTTCGTTATTTGTCTCTCTCACCCAGATCCGGCAAGAAGCAAATTTGCACATAATGACAGATCGCAGGCATCTCTCCCCAAATGGAGGGTCTGGTTGTGATCCATCATCATGGCATTTCAGCTTTCCCAAACATGGCTGCTTACAGGGGGACACTCTCCATGAGAGAAATTGGAGGGAGTGGAGTTTTGGAGCCGTACGTCACTAAGAGAAGGGCTGGGGGAGGGTAGTGATGGGCTATGTCCTCCATCATTTAGGAGCAGCATGATTTCACCTGAAGCTCAATCAAAATTCTTTTACGTTGTATTTTTTTCTTCTACAATGAATATCCAAAGATCATACATCTTTGTCACCTGGGAGCTATATGGAGACTCTTAAATCAGATAAAATCTAAGTTAGTGGCAGTTTCACCAAGAGAGTCGAATCCATTCTTAGAAGATAAATCAGAGAAAGAGAACACAGAAGCTTTAATGCGATTGGTTGGCTCTAAAATCAAATGGCGCTTCAGTTTTCTGGCATTGCTTTGAATTTTTACCAGGGGTCGGATCATCACTGGATCGAATATGAAGAGAGATCATGCAAAAAAGATCAGCTGCTGTATACCTACCTCCTTTACCTCACACAATTGGGGTGGGCTGATCACAGAATCTCACTATTTAAGAGAAAGTGAAGGGATTCAAGAATCAGGCCATCTGTAAAGTGTATATTTGAATAGTTTAAAAATAAATATATACACATTCGAGAATTAAGGCTGATGGTTCAAAACTAGAAAGAAAACAGATGCATCAAAGATATTGGAGAGTAGGGGTTATTATGAAAAGCACTTACAATAAAATATTTACTCTAGCTGGCACTGGAAGAGCTAAGTAAGATGAGCCTATAGCTATGTGATTACTTGTGTCTCTGATATTCAGCATCCCAATCTAGGTTCAGTCACCCAAGTTTTTAGCTTGAGTTTGCTGAGATAATTACTGATCCTTCTAGAATACCTGCCACAGAGTCAGGAAAAGAGTCAGAGTCAAACTTGGATCTAATACTCGTGGGACCCCCCCCCGGCCCCACCCAAGTCAAATAGCTAATGAGAGATATTCTAGTTAGAGTACCCACTGGTGTTCCTGAAAGAACACAGAGCCACACAGTGTGGGGTGTTCGCTGCATTTCTCCAAGTCACGCTGATTGATTAGGTGTACTTTCCGATAGCTCCAGGAAGCAGTTTGGTACAACCTCTCATTTTGCTAAGTTAAAAAATGAGGCAAAGACAGTAGAAGATATTGATTTTGTGCCACAAATGAAGGCCGCATTCACCTGATAGCTGTAACGTTCTCTGACTTTAGGCGAATAACACCTGACAGGTGTTGTTCTGTTCGAATAGAAACTCAGTTGAAACCAACTGGAGTGAAAAGAGAAGGACACGAGGGTCTCCTGCGACTTTAACAGCAGGACGCCTGTGTGGCCTCTGGACAGTGATGGACTGGGGCGTGGAGGGGCCCAGGATGCGCCCTCCGTGCACCCGCTCTCGCCGTCCTCTTGTCTCTACAGATCCCTTTGTTCTGTTTCCCTGTGCACGTGGTGATTTCCAATACAGGGTTCCACACACCTAACACCATCGGTTGTGGTTGGCAGGGTACGTGAATGTCTCACTCGAGATGGGCAGCAATTTGCACATTTCATCCCAAATGTCATATGGTGTGCTTGAGTGTTACATGATTTTGTAGTAACAGATTTTTAGATAATAAAAGAGAAGTGTTATTTGTGCCGGGCCCTATATATTAATAAAGGCCGTTAGAGTAAAATATGAGGAGATAGGCATAAGAAAATCTAGGAAGGTGAGAGAGGATGCTAGAAGTCAGTGGGCAAGAGCAACCGCGATGGAGGAGGTTGACATAAATGTGTGAAAAGAACTTAACAGAACTAAACAAATGGAAAAACAATGACAAAAGCCAGAGGTAGGTAAGGGAAGGTCACTGCTTGCCAATTTGGGCACTAAAATGTATGTGAATCCTTTATATTTGTCAATGCCATGGGGGTCTGTTCACTCTCACTGGGAGGGTTTAACAGGGATATTGCGTCTCAGGGGAAAACCGGGGATATTGTGTCTAGGAGGACGCAGGGTGGCCGAGCTCCGGCAGGGCGTCGTTCACGGTGCTGTGGTACAGAGGTTTGCGGAGAGGCTGTGTGGGGTTTGCATAAGAACACAAACAAAAGACATCTATAGATGGTTGGTCTTTTCCTGACAATCTCTTGCTCTCTTCTTTTGTTTGGCTCAGTTTGTTATTAGAAGCAAAAGTGATGACGTTAGCATGTTATACCCTTTCGTACTACATAAACATGATAGACATCCCTAAACAGTTTGAAAGTTTTTGACTTTAATAGGGTATCCTGTGTTGAACACAAGAATCTTTCATTTTGCCATATTGTTATTTAATCCCAACCGGTTCTTTAATCCAGATGATGCTGTTGAGTGGTCCATGCCGTGTTGTGTGCGATCCTCTGAACCGGTCATCTCTGACCAGGGATGCTAACGGAGCCCCGCCCTGTTCTAAGTGTTTCATTCATATTATCTCCTGTGATCCACACCTGCATCCAGTCACGGACATTGTCGTTCTATCCCGTTTTTCTGGCGAAGAAACTGAGGTACAGAGGCATTAAACAATTCGCTCTGGGGCACACCGTTAGGAAGTGCAATGTGAACTTTAGTGTACAGACCCCATAACCTACTCCTCAACTCAGCTGTCTTCCCACGAGCTACACGTTTAAGCATCTAAACAGCAGTTCATCACACACACCGAGAATGGCCTGCCACAGGTGGAGAAGCATGGCCACTGTGGTCTCATACCCGCTTGGTCTCCTCGTGTAAGGCTGATGGTGGAGGACTGGGAACGTTCCGCTAACTGTTAGACAATGGGGACCTCCTGGAGGATTGGGAGTTATGCAGCCAGGAAGGAAAAGTACCACGCTGATGTTTTGGGAATTTTTTGGCAGCCACATGAGGGATGGTTTAGTGGGGAGACACAGGAGGTGGGAGATGAAGACTGGTCTACCATTTGCCTAGTTGTTCAAGGATCTGGGTTTAAAACAGTTTATGACTTCAGGAGACATGGAAAAGATAACAAGCAAGTAGAATATAACCAGACACAATAAAGAACAAGCCAACAGTAACCAGGGGGGAGTGGGGAGGAGGATTACAGGGAAAGAAGGGGAAGGGTTGTCAAGGAACAAGTCCTTTAGGACCCTTGGACAAAGCCAAATGGGGTGGGGGGAGGATTGAATGTGGGAGGTGAGGAGGGGAGAAAATGGGGACATCTGTAATCGAACAACAGTAAGAAAACAAGATAGACCTTAATACCTTCCCTTCTTCCCAGCTTTCCTGCCTCAACACAAGCACAGTTACGGTCCCTGTTTTCTCTCCCTGTGAGGGCTTCCCAAGGCTGCAGAACAGTCATGTTTTGCTTTGATATCTGAGGGCTGATCAGGCTCTCAGGTTCTGCTGCTCGGGACTTGAAAGGTAACCACATGGGACGGAAGCCTCGCCCCCAGCCTGTGCTCTCCTTTGTGGTAGGTATTGGACAAGCAGCTTCAGCGGCTTCTGTGATGTTGACGTGCTCCAGATAATTAAACATAAGCCAAGCCTTTTGAAGGATTTGGATGATGTTGATTAGTTTCCAGAAGGTGACAGGCTATGTGAGACACAATCTCCCAAGAAATTATATAACGGGAAGCGGTATCTTAAGCTCTTAACATCTCTGTCCTCTGTATTAGAGGATCGCCCTCCTGAGGAGTTTTAATGCCCTCATATCCGCTAGTGCTTCACATTCAGGTGTGTATTGCTTGTCTTTTTGCAGTAATTCTAATAGGGCCTCTTGTGGTGTGAGGGTCTTTTTTTTAAGTGGGCCTCAGGCCTCCTCTTTTACAAATGAGTTTTCCTGAAACCATTATACTAAGTGGGATGTCAGACACAAAAGGACAAATATTGCATGATTCCACTTACAGAAGTACCTGGAATGGTCAGGCTCATAGAGACAGAGGTAGACCAGTGCTTACCAGGGGCCGAGGGGTCACGGGGGAGTGGGGATTACTGTTTAATGGACTGAGAGTCTCAGGTTGGAAAGGCGAAAAGTTCTGGAGATGGATGGTTGCGAAGGTCGCAGAGTAATGTCGATGTACTTAACGCCACTAAACTGTACACTTAAAAATGGTGAATTTTATGTTATATATATTTTACCATGATTACAAAAAAAAAGAGTCTACCCTACCTCCTTCTTTGGGTTTGAGCTATTGATGGCTTGGTTGCAGGAGTCCTACTAATCTATATTGCTTAAAATTCTTTTTTTAATTTTAATATTTAATTGTATTTTTCCCATTGCCATTTGTCCCCCCAAACCCTCTTCCACTTCCACCCACAGCACCCCTCTGCCCACAATCACCACACTGTTGCCCATGTCTGTGAGTTCTTTTCCTTTTTCCCTCTTGATCAAAATCTTTTTTTTTTAAATGGGCAATTTTAAACATGAATCAGATCCCATAACTCCCTTTCATCCAGGTACATAACTGGTACTCTGCCTAGAGCAGAATTCTACAAACCATATTCTAAAAATTAGATCTACAAGGTGCTAATTAATGTCATGGAAGAACAAATAATTGAAAGAATTCGAGAACTTGAGAAACTGTAAGTTAAAAATACTGCAATGTTCTTTACTGTGTCAGACTTTATAGAAATTTTAGTATATTAAAGGGCTTAAAAAATATTCAAGAAGGGATTGTAGCATGTATATTTTCCCCAAATTTCTGACCATGTAACTGTTTAATTACAAAAAATCTTTTAGGACTAGGGTTTCTTGGATAAGAGTTTGGGAAGTACAGGCATATCTCAAAAATATTGCAGGTTCAGCTCTAGGTCACCTCAATGTCATGAATATCTTAGTAGAGCAAGTCACATGAATTTTTTGGTTTCCCAGTGCATATAAAAGCTATGTATACACTATACTGTAGTCTGTTGGGTGTGCAATAGCATTAGGTCATAAAAGGGCACATGTCTTAATTTAAAAATACTTAATTGCTAAAGGATGCTAACCATCACCTGAGCCTTCAGTGAGCTGTAGTCTCTTTGCTGGTGGAGAGTCTTACCTTCATTTATAAAAAATGCAATAAAATAAGGGATGCCCATAGAGGCCTACACAATAAAATACAACTATTTAGTCTGACTTTCAACATTCTCCATGATGATTTCAACTAAGCCTCCAACTTTGTCTCACATTTTCCTCACTGACATAATACACAGCTGTATTACACTTTTCATTAGTTTTTGAGTGTGGTTTGTACTCTTTGCTCCCATGTACTTGCTCAGGCTCAGTCTGCCCTGCTCTCATGCTTCCCTGCCCCAGGCACCTCACCTCATTCATGTAGCCTCCCCTGGTCTTCTAAGTGTAAAGGAATCGCTTTCTTCTGTCATCACTATAGCAAATGTCTTTAAGGATTTGTCCACGCTTTCATTAATTACACAGGCAATGATGGAATTCTACCTTGTGTTATTAGTTGTTCAGAAATCTGTCTTGCCTACTAAGTGTTACGTTTCATGACTGCAAAGGAAGACTATGCCTTATTCATCTTTGCATTTTCTACAGCCTGTTGTTATTCACATCAAATAGGTGTTCCATATGTGTATATTTGCAAACTGGAATTTAATCGCTAAGCAGCACCTATGATGCATAGAGCCCTGAACAACTAGGGCGAATTGGTAGGATTAAAAACTACTACTCACAGCTTCTGTTTGCTAGGAGATAGGAAAGCAACTTATGCAGAATTGAAATGATTTTAGAAAAATTATAAAAATAAGGTAGCTGGTGAAAAAGGTGCAATAGAAATCAAATATAGGAGTGCTGAAGCTATGAACAGTTAAGGACTAATCTATGCTGCCTGGGCTTAGGGATAACATTCGAGCTGTGATTTGAAAGAAGTGGTGGACATGGCTGAGTGAAGGGGAACAGAATGCCTTTTCCTTTGCTGCCATCCCACTTCATGTGATCATCAGCTTTGCCAGCGTCATCAAAGTCACCATTCCAACCGCTATTTTGTTACCAAAGAGTTGTCTGTGAACAGTGCTATCTTGACTTCATCTACTTCATGTAAACAGGGCGTCCAGGGGTCAGTAAGATTGTATCTGTAGAGGGACTGGACCGCAGTATCTCGTTGGGATGTTATTTTCCTCTTTGATCCTGGGGATGGAGTATAAATAACAAAGAGAAAATGATGGAAGTATTTCTTATACTCTAGCAAGTCATAGTATATCAATCCCATGACAGTTCTGGTGCAAATTATTGTTTCATGAATCAGGTTGACCTGAACCTTAATGCCGTGCTGACACCATATTCTGGTTGCAAAAATCCTCTTGGATATTTCTATCTTAGTATTATTTGCTTATGTAGTTCTGATTTTTAAGACTTCATGAATGCTTTGACAAGTCTTGCTTTCCAGAAACCAGCTGAAGAGAGTGCTACCTAAATGACTACTGGCCCATCTTAGTTACTTGGCAACTACTTAGCCTTCCCAGTTAGCATGGAGGTTTCTGCTATTGCTGGCCAATGGGACGGGATTGGTAGTGATGTTCAGTGTGCCACAGGCTAACAATAGCAGAGGCAGATGATCTTGGCAGCTCCAGTAGTGAAATCTCAAGAGGATAAATTATTGGAAAAAAGATGCAATTTGTTGAACTGCATCACAGAAATAATGAGACTATTTAGGCCAGGTGAAAAAGGTGCCTAGGGACTTGACTGCATTTAAAAGATCGGCCATCTCATTCTGCAAACCTCCTGCAGCCTGCCTTCTCCAATCTGGGTATGCTGCTCCCTTGCCAGGTGAGAGGCCAGCTGTGTTTGATCTTGTAAGCATTCGGTGTGTGAGAAGACCAGCTTTCCTCAACAGATGCACACCAGTGACACCTCCTTTCATTGGAACACTTCTTCGGAATGAGATATTGAGCTATTTCATTTCATCAAACGGCGTCAAAAGGTGCATTGTAAGCAGTAATCCCCAACGGCAATACCAGAACAATATGTTGTTCATTATGACATTTCCCAACACTCCATTGTAAATGCGAAGGCTCTTATTTTCATTATACGAGGCAATGTCTTGCATTGGAGTTTAGATCTACTTGACTCTTGCCGTTGTCACCTGGTACAGGTATGAGAGATGGAGGAAACATTGGCGAAATGTTAAGAATAAGTAAGACGTAGTGGAGGTGTTGTGTGTGGTAATGGGAGCGGCAGGAGGGACGTGATAGACCTGTCCTGACGATAAATATCATTCCATTGATGGAATTCTGCTATTGCAGGAGAAATGTCAAAGCCTCAGCTCAGGGGAGCACCCTTGGAGTGCGTTAATGTGTAGGATGACAGGAGAGAGAAGGGAGGGGATGGTAGGTTATCTGTGAGCCAACTATCATGACTGAGTGAGTTCGGCACTTTTAGGTTTTTTGCTCATTTAAATAATGTTAGAAATAACCCCAACTTCAGATACTTGTATTTCAGTCTACTCTATACATAGTGCTTGTGAACCGAGATTATATGTTGAGATATTATTTGTTGAGCTCTTCCCTCCCCCAGTTTTCTTCCCCCTAGTCGATCAGAGATATCCGTACCAATCCATGAAGAAGGAGGAGTGTTATGAAAGAAATAAAAAGAACTAGAGGGGAGAGGGAAGGGAACTTAAGGGGAAAAAAGGGGGGAAAAAAAAAAAAGAGGGGAAGGGGTGATGGGAGAAATAAAAAAAATAAAAGTAACTAGTTGAAAGAACTAGAAAGACCCAACACTTTAGTTTTCTTAACTCCCAATACAGAGCAGTGAAATTCAAAAGAGAAGTCGTGCAGCTTGTGGGGAATAGTGCGCCCCATGGGGAAGCAGAGCGAATGTGGAATTAGATGAGGAGGTGGTTATGCTGCGGTGGGGTCGCCTCTACTGCGCACCCTGAGGGACGCCGAGCAACAGCACGGGGTCAGTTTCAGGAAACATCAGACTCTAGGCACTTGACCGGTGCTGGGGGCCAAACCAACGGCCTGAAGACCACCGACTGTCTGCTGAGGGGTCCTGCCCGCTGCCGGGTGGAAGGGCTGTGCCAGTGGCCTATCTCGTTCCTGAAGGTCTTTTCAACGGCAGCTGTCTACATGCTGGTCTCTTGTCCTGTTGTTGAATGACGTCAGGCTGTACCTAAACTGCTTGTGGAAACCCCTTCCTGTTCTCACCCCTTTACAGCCTATTCCAAACTCCAAAGTTGAGTAGTTTGCCTTAGGGGATATAGTCAGTAAGTTTATTGCTAGGATTCACACCAAATATACACTAAGGATTCAAACCCGGATAGTCTAACCCAGGGATAGAGCTTTTGTTCAAAGCGAATTACAGAGAAATCCAAGAAGTGGAGTCCTAGGAACTTTCATCCATGAGTGCCAAAACCGTGACCTGCTTACCTCTGAACTGGGCGGGCAGCCCGCTGCTAGCAAGAGACTTTCTCTTAGTCATGATCTTGTAAAAAATGAAAAAAAGATCTTTATTTTACTGGTCTTTGTAATGGCTGTTCTTATAGATGTTGGTGATGGTGAGCTCATGCCTTATCTATACCCTAATTCAGGAAATTATCATCAGCTTTCTGTCCTTTGCTCTTCTCTGAGACTTCATTTTTTTCACTTGTAAAATTAGAATGGAACACCTACTGTGTAAAGTTATGAGGATTAAATTAGACAACATGTCAAATGTCAAAGCACTTAGCACAGTGGCTGACACGTTCAAGACCTAGAAAATTTGAGTTATCTTCTCAGAAAAAAAAAAGAGAAAATGTTTCTGGGGCTATTTTCATGTATTAACCAAGTGAAAAGGTCAAGTACCAGAACAAAGTGGATATCATTTCTACTTAATGGCCTTACATCTTTATTTGCCTTGGAGCTTTTGCCCAAAGACACCCCTTACTGATATTTTGCTTCTGCCGAGGCCCTGAGAGCTGGGTTCCAGTGGCTTCGCAGAGGAGGTAAAACAGGAGGCGGCGGAGACCCCCACCCCCTGCATAGTCCTTCATGGACTTCCAGCCAGACCAGCCCGAGCACGTGTCTGCCACGAAGCCCCACCCACAGTCTGAGTCTCTGTCCCCAAGACTGCCAGCGCCTCTAGTCAGCATGCGGCCCAGTGCTTGTCTTCGTGGAAGTCATACTCAGAATTGGAGACCTGCTCCCAAACTCACATATGTGATTCCTTGAAGATTAATGTGCCTCAGACTGATGGTTGCCAGAGCGGAGGGGTGGTGGGGGGCTGGGTCAAAAAGGTGAAGGGATGGAGGAATGCAGATGAGCAGTTATACGATAGTAACAGGGATGTAAAATATGACATAGGAAATATAGCCAATAACACTGTAATAACTTTGTACAGTGCCAGGTGGGTACTGGAAATATCAGGGGGATCGCTTTGTAAAGTGTACAGTTGTTGAACCACTGTCATACCCCTGAAACTCATGCAAAATAATATTGAACATAAACCATTATCCGAAAAGAAATGGTTAATGTGACTTTATACTATTTTCTTCTGAAGACTCTGTGCCATTCTCCTTGAGGACATTTATTCCCATTTTGTCTTTCTTTGGTTTGCAGAACTGAGGTGACTAAGAAGGGGAAAACCTTTATTTGAAGTTACACGGCGAAGGAAGCAGAGTTCTTGCCCTTTGTGGAGGCCAGCAGAGAACTCACGTAGGAGGGGGTGTGATGCTGCACCTGGGCATCTCGGGGTGAAGTGCCGCAGGTACGTCTGGGTTTCCCTTCTGTTTCCTCAGGATCCTTGCTCTTCATTCCCTGCTGCTTCACTCAATGTTCCTGAAATTCCAGGCCTGTGTTAATCTCATTGAACACAATAGCTACATTCATTAGAAAACGTTTCTTATTTTGTCTTGATGAGTTCTTCACAATTGTTGTATTATGGAAAAGGTGGTAGGAATAATTATATTTTAATGCCTAGAACCTTAGTCTCATCTTTTTTGTTGTTGTGCAGGCAATAAACTGCTGTGAAATCCCCATATTCTAAGAGATCGCCGGAATGACTGAGCGTCTGTTAGTCTGAGCTATTTCTCCCAAGGGCTCTGATTTGAATTTTTGGAAGCTAAATTTTGCTTGGTGGTTTGTGTTTCTCGAAGCAAGGGTATTTAAATCTTGGTAGAACTTTTGTTCTTCATGTGAAGAAATTCCCAATGACATTTCCTTCTCTTTCCCACTTTCCATGTACTCTGCATCAGACACCTAAAATGCTGGTAAGGCAAACAGAGGCCTTGTCACTTTATCAAGGTGGGAAGAAACAAACCTTCCAGTGGAAGGTTTTCTGGCTTAAGCCCTTCCTGAAATACATAATTTAAAGTTTTAGGGATGTGTTAAAGCACGACATGCATCCAAGGTGAGGAAGGGTGTGTCCGGTCTCTGCACGGCCAGTAGCTAATCGAAGGCCAGCATATCACGAAGGTACTGATGTTGGAAGAAGAACTTGATCTGTTCGAGTCTGACGGGGCATGTAAGAACTGGGCCACATCTTTGAGTAAAATCCCAGTTTCCCTTTGATAAGGTTGTGGGGACAAATGTGACACAGAGCTATTTTTGTAGAAGTAGAAACGTTGTAAAACCTTGAGGCATCACGGAGGAGTTGCCTGGACTTTTTTTGTCAGCGGCATTGCTAGAATTAAGTGCGTATAGACTGCTACGCTGCTGTCCCCTCTGTTCCGCTGCCCACACAGCTCACTGTGTTGACAGGAACAAGCAATTGTTTCAGTGTTGTCTTCGTATAACCAGTCTACCACACCAGGTAGGGTATTTCCTTCGTCTGTGCACTTTGAGGAAGCTATACATTCTCTTTTATTTTATCCAGAATGTCTCAAAATGAAATAAGTCATCACCCTAAAACGTAGCTTGTTATTCTAGAAGCTCTATCTTCCTTTGCAGGTGAGTTTACAATGCGAAAAAATTCATATCGCCTTGGACAAAATAGACAGCTGCTGATTTCACGGAGTGGTTTGCGAGTACTGGTTTTAACCTCCATTTAATTTAGGAATCTACTTTATTTCATCTAGAGGAAAGGCAAGTGAATTAGGGCATTGGAATAGGAATGAAAAAGAAAAGACTGATTTTTCTCCTCTCAGAGGTTGAAGGTTTGCTACAGTCGGTCTGCATGTTCCAAGTATTTCTCTGTCCTTTCTACATCTCTCACCCTCTTACAGAGGAGGCGGAGGCCTTCCTCATGCAGATGCAGAGCCCGAGGGGAGAAATCCGAAGCGGCCCAGGGCCAGAGGCTCCCAGGTGGGAATTAGCTTCGGTCTTCACGCTTCCTGCTATCAAACTCGAGGGGACGACAGTGCTGCTCGCCCCTCTTAATGCACTGACCCCACACAATCCCATGAAAAATTACTTCGGGACATTTTCATCTGACAATTGGGGGATTATGCGACTCTCAGAAGTAAATTATACCACTTCTCCTCCTCTCACATTTATGCTTCCCTGCAGTTTTTTGGTTTCATTAGTCAGCAGACTGTTCCTGGGTTCCTTCTAGGGGTAGGAGGTTCCTGGGTTTCTCTTTAGGAGGGAAAGAGGGGGCCTGGAACATGGGTCTTGCTTAGATGAGACTTCAGAGGGAGGTAAGGCAGTCACTCTAGAACACTAAGCAGTCACTGGGGCGCTAGCTGGTTAAGTGCCATTTAAGTTACCCAAAGGCTGTATGTTAGTTACTGGGGTCTCTTCAGAGGGTGGGTTGGCCATGGTCTGGAGCCACTGGGCTGTGGGACCTGGGCTGGTGTTAGAAGCAGCCACAGAGTGGGGTAAAAATATTAAAACGGGGCTTCCAGACCTTGGTTAACGCTGTAGATAGACTTGAGTGAGTCACAGAATCACCCTGCATCTCAGTTTCCTCGTCTGTAAGATGAAATGCTTGAACGTAGCACTGGGGTCTCTTGAGACTTGAATGTGGTTATTTAGGTGAGTAAGACTTGTTGGGATTCAGGCTCCGTGACCACCAATGACCCTTGCTTTCCACTCATCCCAGCAACATCAAGGGACTGTCACTTCAATGATCAGATTGGGGACTGCTGGGTTGCTTTCCTTGCTAGCAGACTCTCTCCATTGCTCCCTTGGCCTTTACACTTTGATTAAACAAGATGCTTTGTTGGAAAGGCCCCCAGGCAGGGAATGGAGGGCTGCCTACAAGAACAGGTGAGGAACTGAGGCCCTCAGTCAACAGCCAACGAAGAGCTGAGTGCTGCCGATGCTCACTCAGCCCCTGAGTGGTCGTGGAAGCACATGGTGCTTCCGTTCACCCTACAGGTGAGACTGCAGGTCCGGGGCCAACACCTGCACTGCAGCTTTATGAGAGCCCGTGATGCAGAGGGCGCATGTCCTGACTTACAGAGACTGTGCTGTAATAAGCGTGCATTGTTGTAACATGCTACATAATTGTAGTAATCTGATACTCAGCAATAGGTAATTACTACAGTTGTTTAATTAAAAATATTGTTTGATATCACAAAATAATGTTTATTATAGAGCTTTTACCATAACGTAGGTAACTTTTGTTGTAATGTAGATAAGCAAAGAGGGTATCTATCATGCTGCCTTAGAAATAATCCCTGTAAAAGCTTGATAAACCTTGTTAAAACCATCAGACCTGATTCAGTGTATGCATGGGGCATGGCTTTAGTTCTCTGTGCTCTCAACGCCTTCTGCTTTTCCTTCAGTCATTTCTTAAAATTCCTGCTCCTCCGGTGGTGCTTTTGTAAGAAACGTGGACCTTTTAAAAAACGAAGCTATGTCATTGCCTAGGGTGAAGGGTTGGTGGCGAGGCAGATCTTGGGGCTTCGTCCTACATTGCTGCTGGTGTTTGCTCTTCCTGACTCGCCTCCCCCTTGGGATTGGTGGCGGGTCTTGTGCCGGCTTCTCTCCTGCCTCTTTCTCAGCTCAGGCAGTGTGGTGCTCTGGTCACTGCTGTTCACTCTTCTCTTTCTGTTCACTTCGTACACGTGCAAAGATTTTATTTTCAGACCTTTTCTGGTCTAAATCGGTGCCTCTGCGCCTGCTGTCTGTCTGCCGCAAGCGCCTTTCCTCTGCGTCCCATCTGACCAGCTCCTGCCCGGTCTCTCCACGGGGCTCAGCTGACCCCGTCTCCCAAGCTAAGAAAGTCTCTGTCACCATATGTAGCACGCTATTTTTATAGCACATTTTTGAAATCATGAAGTGTACTATTGGAACTTTTTTAAGTGTTATGAAAATGCAAAGGAAGTCCTCCTTCTTGAATTCCCCCAGCCTCACTGTTTTCCCTCGAGGTAACACTATTAATAGTTTAGTATGTTTTCTAGAACGTTTTATCTGCATTTACAAACATACATATAAATAATGAAATCTATCTAAGAAATGGTTCCACAGCTTGTTTTCTTTTTTTTTTTTTCATTTGCTATCTCATGGGCACCTGTGCATGTCAGGGCTTGAAAACCCAGCACATTCGTTTTAGCAATTGCTTTTCGTTAAGGGAAGATCAAGGAAAGAGCCCGACTTTCATGTCTCCAGGGGTCTTTAGAAATAAGTTAGAAAATCTTTGTTTAATGCAGCAGCTTGTCTTATTTTTATTTTTATTGTATGTCCTTGAATAAAATATCTACACTGTTTTCCAGGAGTAATTTCAAGTGAAATTTAGTAATGACACTTCTTATATATGAGATTGACTTTGATGTCTCCAGGGGTCTTTAGAAATAAGTTAGAAAATCTTTGTTTAATGCAATAGCTTGTCTTATTTTTAGTCTTCTTTTGTGTCCTTGAATAAAATATCTCTACTGTTTTCTAGGAATAATTTCAAGCCAAACTTTTAGTAATGGACACTTCTTATATAATTTATCTATGTGGTCATTTATTTACATCATCACTCCTATCCTGTCTTAATGCCCATTTGTTGTCCCTGGGACCCTCGGTCACTTATCTCTAGAACCCATTTCTTAGTTTTTTATATTTGAATGAAACCTTAGGATGTTTCAAGGATATTATTGAATTGAATTTTCATAGTGACTCTGCGAGATAAGTAAGATAAAATTATTTCCATCTTACAAGGAGAAAGTTGAGGCCTACAGAAAGTTGCTTAACTACAGACTGAGTTTCCTGTCATTGAACCTGGACTGTGTCCGTACCCTGTTCCTTGCTTTCTCAGAACTCACCCTTGCGACGTCCCGATGTCCCACCGGATGTGCTCGAGTCCCTCGCTGCATCATCACCCCTGGACACACCCCGAACTAGCCCGTTTAGTTTCCTTTGGGTGAACTAACTTACACTAAAATATTCACACTGACAGTTGCTTGTGGTGCTGCTCCTTCCGGAGTCGTTATTCTAGGAGGTGGTGAATTCATCTAAATGAAGGAGAGTCACAGTCGAGGGTTTAGTTATTAAGTATACTTTTTGGTGCACCCCAAACAGTTTAACAGAGAAGATGCTTTGAAGCCATGTCTCTGAACGAAGTCGTACCTACCACTTGTGCATTAGGA
This sequence comes from Artibeus jamaicensis, assembly GCF_021234435.1. Classification (NCBI taxonomy): domain Eukaryota; kingdom Metazoa; phylum Chordata; class Mammalia; order Chiroptera; family Phyllostomidae; genus Artibeus; species Artibeus jamaicensis. Next base: position 24,244,266 of record NW_026522047.1, read on the forward strand.
GCACACAGGTAGCCCTACCAGACTTACTGCTTGTGCCTGTTCTGCTTTACCTTTTCCACGTTTTTTCCCCCTGGGATCCATTCCAGTCCATTTTTCAAATAACCTCGAAAGGAAATTCAGACTTGCCTAGATGCTTTGAAAACTTTTCTTCAGAATAACTTACAAAGTTTTTGAGCAGTTGGTATTCATTTTTCAAAATAATGCTTCATGAAAAGAACCAAAATATTTTCAGAAAGTAGACCACTGGGATCCCTTTACTATGCAACTGCCACCTGACTCCAGAGATCTCACTTGAACTCTGGGAATTTGTGGTTTTTATTGCTAAAGGGTGATTGGGAAAACTAATAGCAGTTTCTCAAAGCGCTTTGAGGTCTTCAGGGGCCGTTTATTGTTTCAACAAGATGTTACCCTCCTGGCGCGGGCCTATTATTAAGCGCGTTTATGAAACGTGGGGGGAGGGGCCCACAGACGTGCCCTTTGCAAAGAGTTTGCCTTCTTTTCTTTACATCTGCATAAAAAACGAAAAGGGCATTAACGCCGAACTCTCTGATCTTTATTCAGAAAGAGGATTTTACAAAAATAAAGAACAAGGCTGCATCTTCATCAGCCTGATGTTTTCACCCCTGTGGTGCTTTTCAGTGCATGTAGCAGGGTGGCCAAGGGATGGTGAGAAGAAAGCTCTCTTTGGCGGGGGGGGGGGAGCGGAGGGAGGTCAGCAACACCTGTTCTCGGAACAGGGAGAGGGAGCCGCGGGTAAGGTGAAGGAGGGCCTGGGTGGGCCGATTTGCACATCAGGGGACACCAGAAAATGGCTCATCTGGTTTGTCGTAAATGAGACTTAATGAACTTTAGAAAACACAAATAGAGAACCTGGGACTATCCTAGAGATAGAGCTTCTAGTTTCTCCTGTAACCTCAGTCTGTGGACCAATCATTCTTTATCTTACAATGGCAATATTATTACTAACAGCAGAGACAATCAATTAGAGTGTCCACAGTGAGCCCTGCTCTGTGCTCAGCGTGCTGCGTACAGACTGGTCCTACTCAGGCCCTCTCATGTCCTTTGAGGTGGGCACTAGGGGCCTCATTTTGCAGAGGAGGACACTGAGTGCTAGCCACCTGCTCCGGGACAAAGAGGCCGTCACTGCAAGACTGTGAGCTCAGCCAGGCGGATCTGGCGCCAGGGTCCCCTCCACAACTGATGTTCATCAGCTTTTTCAAATGTGGATTGGGCTGCAATGTTCTTAATAAGAAACTCGAGTAACGGAAAACTGAGGTTTTGATGCAGGTGCGCTCCTGGCATGCCAACACCGAACACCCTTTGCAGCATTAACAGTGTTACGAATCAAATACATGTTCCCAGGGACAGTAGTTTGATAGTGGAATTTTTTAACATTAAGTGACCAGTCACTTAGTCAACCAGATTTGATGGACATCCGCTCTGTGAAACCCAGTTAAATACTAGCGCACTTGCTGGGGAAACAGTTTCCTGCCAGGCCTCCGGGAAGCTGTGTTGAGATGGGGAATCCTGGGGGATGGAAAGAGGTGAAAGGTCAGAAAAGGATGGAATGTTCATCTTCACATTTATGCTGTTGACGGAGTGACTTTCTACAATGGGTTAGCACTGCACAAAACAGCAAACAAATGGCAATTTTGCAGTTAATTTCAGACCATAACTACTGTAGGTCCTGTGTGACTCCCTAATCTTCTCCAGAACACCGCCCTCCCCCACCCCCCCACCACCTCCATCAGCTTCTCTGTGCTACTCTGCCTGCCCCAGGGAGAAAGAATATTGAACTGGAAGCAGGAGCCGTGAGCTGTGGCTCCAGGGCCACATAGCAGCTGTGTGGCCTTGGGAGAGGCACTCTAGGTCTGGTGGGTTGCAAAGATGGCCACAGAGTCACCATCGTTTGCATTCACACAGTTTCGTGTACTCTCCCACATCCATGCCGGGTTTGACTGACCACGTGGTTTTCTTTGAAAGCAGAGACTTGCAACCGCCTGCACGTTTGACTTGCCCCTTTGTTGCTGCTGAACTCTGGGATTGCCATGTGAAGAACTGCAGGATGAGGAACTACGGGAGCCTGTGTGGCCCAGTCTCCCTGTCACTGTGGCCAGACATGTGAGTGAGGTCATCCCAGATCGGCCAGCTGCCAGCTGACTCACTGATGAGTCCAGTTAAAATTAGGTGTGCTCCCAAAGACGGAATTTGAGCTAAGTAAATGGTTGTTCTTCAAGTCACTAAGTTTTAGGGTGGGTTTTTTAATAGCAAAATGTAACTAAAACAAAATCCCATTTTAAAAAGTAATAAATTCAAGCATATCCACTGCCTACCCCATAGCATAGCATCGCAGGAAAGAGCACACGAGGAGAGGAAGTGAGGGCAAGGCTTCTGAAGAGAAGGGCTTGTGTCTGATCGGAACAAATGAGCTGCTGATAAACTACACAATTCGAAGGCAGCAACAGCCGCTGCAGTAGAATGGTCAAATATTAAAAATCTGCCAAGTAAGACGTTTCATTTTTCACCTGAATTAAAAACGTTGATACATCAGCTGTGTAGAGAAGAGAATTGAAGAGAACAAGAGCGAACAGTCTGGGCCACCTGCCGGCAGTGGCTGGAACAACAGCACCTGGCCTCTCTCCCGGAGGCTCTGGTCCCGGGCAGGGCAGGGGCCTGCATTCGTCAGCGTTTGCACACCGTGGGCACAAAGATATTGCCAACTGCTTGCTGGCTCTTTGAAATGAAACTTTCCTCAGTTATAGATACACACCCTCATGTTTCTGGATTCTACTCGTATGTCATTCCCAAGGAAATAGTCATGGAGTCCATAATGAAATATTTTTGAGAACCAGATTTAGAGATGGGGAGAAAGATTTCTAGTCTGTGAGTCTGGGACAACACAAGGATAATAAGATCAGCAAATGAGAAGTATTCACAATGGGAGTAAATATTTCCTCAGCTAAAAGCTATAATTGACCCAATTGGGTCTATAAGGAGTAAGTTTGTATATTTTGTTTTACATTTGTTTAGTAAAAAATTTTTCTTAACCTGGTTATATTGTGAAATACAGCCCATGTAAAGGAAAGTGCACAGAATGTAACGATACTACTGTTTATTGGAAAACTGTAAAGCAAGCACCCATGTAACAACCACCACCCAGGTCAGAGGGGAGCCTGGACTGCACACCAGAAGTTCCTACCCATTCACAGCCTCCCCTCTCACACCTACTGTTAACCTCAATCCTGACCTTGCTTAACACGATAGTTTTACCACCTCCGCAGAGTTCAATGACCTATGCGTGTATCCCTAAACACTACAGTTTAGTTTTACTTGCTTTGAATTTTATATAAATGAAGTCATTCTGTATATATTCTTTTGTATCTTTTGCTTAATGCTATTACCTGCTTTGTGTAGGTGTGGTTTATTCATTTTCATCAGCAGGTAGTTTTCTATTGTATTAGTACACTAGGCAACTTCCTGTTGGTAGACACATTAGTAATTTCCAACTTTTAGATAACACAAGCAGTGCTGCTATGACTGTTCTTGCACATGTCTTTTCATGCATTTGTATGCAAGTTTTTCAAGGGGGTGTCCTTTCTGCACCATAAGGCAACCATATCTTCAAATTGAGTAGAAGAGGCAGTGTGACCGTTTCATCTGCCACAAGCATTGTGAGGGTTCCCAATGATCCATATCCTCGTCAGCACTTGGTATTGTCAGACTTTTAAGTTTTTGCCGATCTGGTGGGTGTGTAGAATTACCTTATGACTTTAAGTTGTATTTTCTGATTACAAACATTTGTATATGTTATTAGTCATTGGATTTTTTAAAAAAGGAAGTACCTCTTCAACTCTTCTGTCCTTTTTATTTTATTGCATGTGTCGTTTAAAAATGCTTTTTAAGTTTTTTAAACATGTTTCAGATGTAAATGTTTGTCTTGTACATGTTATAATAGCTTTTCCCACTCTTGTTTTTTAAATTCTATTAACATGTGTTTTTTGATGAACTATAAGTTCTTAATTTTAATACACTGAAATATATCAAATTTCTTTTCTGGTTGATTTAAAATTTTTTTTTTCTGGTTGATTCTTTTGACTCTTTTAAGAAAACTTTTTCTATCCCAAAGCCACAAAGATAGTCTCCTATATCAGCTCCTTGAATCCTTATGGCTTTGTCTTCCACATTAAATGTATTGATTCTTCTATGTGTAAAAGGTAAAGGAGCAATTTCATTATTTTTCATATGGATGGAACATTAATCAAAAGGACATACTTTCTCCTATAACTGAGATGCTATAACACTGCCTTCTTATTCTTTTTTTCCCCATTGGTTCACTTATCTATCTGGGCACTAATGCCACATTCTCTTAATTATTATGGCTTTATAATAAGTCTTGATATCTGGTAGAGCGAGTTCATCCTAAAAAAAAAGTCAGATATTGATCTTTTCCATTCCCATGAAAATCTTAGAGTGAGCCTATGAAATTCTGCTTACACATATAAATTTTGTTTCTGATATATGGAAACATTAACTCATTCATTTTTACATATTGAGTTTATGCATTTTGACAGGGAATTGCCATGATCAGACGTGTTCTATAAAGACACCTGTAGAGGTAATACTGAACAACAGATGAGGAGAGAAGCAGAAAGACAAGGTTGGAAGCTGCTGCAGCCATTCAGCAGAAAGATGGAGAGAGCCTGCCTTAGGATCATGGGACTAGCAGTGGAGGCAGGAGCTGGTGTAAGAGCAGTTTTGAAGACAGTTGGGAAGAATGCCAAGTCGTTGCCTCAAAATCTTGCAAGAAAAGAGGCTTTGAGACAGAAAGATTAAATGAATATACCAGAGAGAAAACAGTGAATGGATAGAAACATCTTCAAAACATAGTGCCCACAGGCTATGTGGAAACTTTTACAATAATAAAGTTTCGCAAAGTTAAACAAATCAGAATTGTAGAGAACTTCAGAAGAACCAGGAGACTTGCAGTTGATAGGAAACTGGTGGTTGATGATAAATGTATTAGCATAGAAATTATGCACGCTCCACTTTGTTTAATATTATTTTTCAGTTTTTGACATTCCTAACAATAGGTTTCCCCATTTCTACATCTGGTGTCTTTCAGGTAAATTGCTTTGTTTATAACATCACAGATCCCATTGAAAATGCACTCAAATGTTTTACAATTGATAGCATCATCCAGGGCTTGACTCAACCACTGTTTTCTAATGAATTCTCTTCTTTTTTCTCTTCTACCGAAACATTTTTTTCCTAATGTGTTCTTTAACATACAACTGGACTAGTTGCTTCAAATTTATATTTGGTCCCGTTCCTGTTAAGAGATTACTAAGATACATAATAGTTTGTGACTGCCAGTTGATTATAAGAGAAATTTCATTTGCTTTAAAATGTACAGATATTTAATGTTAGGAGTGCACAATTAGATATTTCACAATCAGTATCAGACCTTGGACTTCCTACTTCTTGGCCCTATGAGTTTTCAGTTTGGAAAGAAAAGGGTTCTCTGGAGCGTGACGGAGTTGATTTAAAGGTATTTGCAACCGGATGTTATTTCATCTGTCAAAAACTAATTTGACCATAGGTGCTCTCTTGCTAGCTTGGGACTTTTGGGCGTGGGCTTGTACATTCTAATCTAAGGCCAGTGGCACAGCAAACATGGAAAAAAAAAAACCTCTTAGATAATTGTTCAGGTGATATAGATTAGGAGGCTTCAGGACCAGTAACTAAGATGTTTCTGAATTCAGTGAATGATATCCTGATTTTCAAAAGTAATAGCAGAATTTGCAAATGAGAGGAGAGAAAAAGAGAAATGATAGCATGTAGGAGTAAATGCACCTCAGAATGCAGGTATATACCAGAACTTTGTGCATGGTGGAAGTGGGGGTGGGAAAGGTTATTTGAACTTTTCAGAGGGAAACATCCCATTTCTAAAACAACGATGACAGGATGCCAGACAAGAAGAAAACAGGCCCTGAGGGCTCCCTAGGAATGTATGGCATGTTAATGAACATGCTTACCTAGCATGAAGGCGTGTCATCAAGATGTGGGAGACAGTGAAAGGGTCATAGTGCCTTGAACTCAAAGCTCAGTTACGTTTTAGGGGATGTCGTTCATCTCTGTGTTCTGCCTTCCACAGACCATGGTTTGCTCTGCAGCTGTAGCTCATCCCATACTCTTCACTCAGCAATGCATCACAGGAAATTTTTTTGTCATCTTAGGTCTGGTTTGAGATCAGTTGCAGCCCCCTGTTGTTCTGTGTAAGAGAATTCTCAGCCCACTTTTCCGCATTCATGAAGTGGGTGTTTCCCAGTAGTGAGCCCGTTACACATTGCCCTCAGGAACGCGGGATTGGGAGTGGAGTGCGGCCTTCCAAGCCACAGGGAAGAGTCTGTGGCAGCCTGGGTCTAATGGAAAGAGAAAACACATAGTAGGTTAAATAGAGGAACTGAATGGGATCAGCCAAAGAACACAGATGCATAACCCCTAGACACAGACAACAGTGTGGTGACAGCCAGAGGAAAGGAGGGGTGCTGGGTGGGCAGAGCGGGGGATGGGGACATCTGTAATAGTGTCTACAATAACAATAAAGCTAAAAAGGAATAGCATTAAAACAGTGAACACAAATAATTTTAAAAAGAATTCTTAACTCTAATGGGAGAGTGACTCTAAGATGTGGAGAAACTCCGTCTAGCACTGCAGGGCTTGGAGAGAACTCCCAAGCAAGGATACATTGGGAAGAGTTCAGACGACTTGGATGAACGGGGCTTTAGCCACCCAGCGGCGGCGAAGTGGACAGGAGTAGTGTTGCAGGGAACAGTGGGCAGCCCTCCGAATGCAGTTGAGAGCGGGTGACTCACTGCAGGTGGGGCGGGCAGTGGGAGTGATGATACCACTGTGGCTGGAGGCCCTCAGCATGCGAAATGCGCTGCAGAGTGCGGGGCAAAGGGAGGCAAGGTTTTTGGACCAGTGAGGACACCTTATCACCAGGTCGACGCTGCAGGGTTGCAGAGGGATGGTGTTCCAGTCCTGAGACTTGGGCAGCTCCATGCACGTGGCTGACACCCCACTGTCTTTCCTACCAGTGCTGGGAATTGTCAGAAGCCTAGTTCTTTCAATGTCCCTTTAGCTCCCTCTGCTGTGAGAGTTTAACATCACACCCACGGTAAAGAAGACATGCTTAAAGTAATTTAAGGTTTAACAGAAAGCATTATATTCAAGGATGAGTTTGGACTTATGAGACCATAAATTTAAAACTAGCAGCAGGCCTAAGAACAGCGAAGAGGGCCAATGTCAGGAGTACAAGAAAGACTGGTGGTTCTTTCCAGTCTGTGAAAGGAGAGCCCGTACAGGGGCGTCCAGCCTTTTAGCATCTGGGGGCACACATTAAATACACAAACACTGATGAAAACTGATGAGCAAAAAAAAAAATGTTTTAAGTAAATTTACATTTTGTGTTGGTTGCATTCATAGCCCTCCTGGGCTGCATGACGAGGGTTGGACACCCCTGCAAGAGACTGCTAGTGAACAAATATTCTCCCCTCATTAACAAAAAAAGACCCAAGCACTTTGATGTTTCTTCAGAGTATTCTGCTGTGTTAATTTGTGTGTGACTAAATAAAGCAGAGCAATTTTTATCTGTATATTTAAAAATACCAGTAAATGCAAACCGGGGAGAGTCATATTCAAATCAGCATGTCCAAATAACCAAAAGTCCTAAAAAAAAATTCAGTATCTGGGAAACGGTAAAGGGGATGCAATTCATAAACCCAGGGAATACTTCTCATGTTCCTTTTTCCCACCTTCACCATTCTCTTTCATTATCATTTCACGTTGGAGCTTCTCATCGTTGATTCTCCACCCCCAGCACACAGCGAGAGAGGACAAAGTCGGGGTCCTTTTTCCTGAAGCCCTGGGCGCACTCGTCTCTCCCCTTGTTCTGTTTCTCTCCTTGCTTTCTCAACTCTGGCTCTTTTTTGGTCTCTTCTAGTTAGTTTTTCTTTTCTCTTTGAGTCCTTCCTTCTCTTTTGTATTCTCAGCTTCCGTTGCTGTCTGCCCATCTTCTAACTCAACCTGGAGAGAGTCCTTGAACTAGTTGGTTCATCAGAGAATCTCCTCAGAAGTCAGGGGTGGGAGGGGAGACAGACTTCTCACTCTCTTCACCTGGGCGGGTGGGAAGGCTGGAGACATCAACAGATTGGGAATCGTGGCCCCTTCCTTCTTTGTCCTCATCAGTCTTTGTTGACTCCTGCAAGGAGATACTCAGTTTTCCATATTTAAATGTTCCATGGATTTCCATGAATTTACAACCTAAGCCAACCTATTCTTTCTCTTCACTGGGCTGTACGTGATTTCTCCTGGTTCCTTGGAAAGTGCAGCCAAGTGAAGTGTGAGTGCGCGCGTGCGTGCGTGCGCATCTGCGCATCTGCACGTGATTCTTCCGTCTGGAAAACCCTGAACATTAGTATTAGTGTGTATACTCTGCCCTCTAGTGTCTTTGCTCCTTCTAATTTGTAAAAAATCAGGTTCCCTAAGTAACCCTACCCACAGTCGTATGTTCTTTTCATGTGTTGTCCACGAGGGCAAGCAACCGCAGGCCTGCGGGCGTGGCCTGGGGAGGGCCCCTGGGTCCCCTGAGTGTGTGGGCCTGCCACATTGCAATCCCCTTAGGAGGCTGGACACTCCGTGCTGAACCGGCAGGGGGCTTCCTCTACAAACCAGGAAGACAGAGTCACTGGGGTTTAAATACAGCTTCGTTTATTATTCTTTTAAGAAGTTTGTAGGATTTCATTGTTTAATAGAAATCAGCCCGGATTTCCTTTCTAAATGTGGCAGTATTTATGAAATATTACAGCTTTCCTCCCCTTTTGGACACATAGTAAATTGTGCTTCCTGTGCAGATCAGGCGACTGACATTTTCTAAGCCGGAGGATTTAGCTGCCAGGGCCAGACTCTATAAAGAACGCTCTTCCTTCTTTGGCAAGGTAACTGGTCACATTCCAGATGGCCATTGCTCCATTAGCCAGGCCTTAAGTGTGGGGAGAAATTAAAGCAGAAAATTTGGCCACTCTGTGATGGGTAAGTCACAAAAGTGAGAAATAAGCTCTTCTTGGCTTAAAGCACTAAGGTCCAGGGGTTGTTACTTAGCACAGCACAGCTCATCCTGACCAATTCCCTACACAGGAACGATTTCTCCTTGCCTTAATCATAATACATATATTCGTTTATTTTAATCTTGGATAAGTATCTTAACTAACTATAGAGTGTCCGAGATGATGTGTAAACCTCACCATTTGGTGATGTTCCATCATTTTTTTGAAGAAACATTTGTGGAATTATATAAATGAAATTATTATTATTATTACTTTTAAAGATTTTATTTATTTATCTTTAGAGGGGAAGAGAAGGAGAGAGGGAGAGAAACATCAATGTATGGTTGCCTTTCGTGCGTCCCCTGATGGGAACTGGCCTGCAGGGAACCGGCCTGCAACCCAGGCATGTGCCCTGACTGGGAATCAAACTGCGATTGTCTGGGTCGGAGGCCCACGCTCAATCCACTGAGCTACACCAGCCGGGGCTTAAATGAAATTATTTTTTTATAGCAGGGATCCCCATCCACAGGCCATGAACCTAATGTGTTAAAATTATTGCGAAGAGAGATATTTATATATTTAATAGACATCAATGAGAAGTTCTCTCTAATTTTCCATATTAACTTCCAGGTGATTTCCTTCATTTGTTCTCATTCACTTATTCATTCATATATTTATTCATTTATGTTTTTGTTCAATAAACTACATGGTATGCCAGGCATCAGGCCAGGCATAATCAGTATAATGCGGTTCTATCATTTTATTCTTACATTGTTACCCACTCATTTCTTGTTTAGAAAGACTAGAATAATTAAAAGTAAAACAGGATGTCATTTCTAAATAATTTGCATTTAAATGTATACAAATCCTCATGCATATTGAACAGGTTTAAAGCTGCTTCAAGTCATTAACAGAGCGATAGAGTCTAATCAAAACTATGATGAGTCAGTGCTGGAGTAGACAGGGAACTTCTGGTTGCTTCCTCCCACACTCCTCCCTTACAAATTTAAGGCAGCTAAATGAAGTACTCTGTACATGTAATGCTAGTTTTTATGGGTATTGGGTATCATTGAAATAACCGACCTAGAGATGGCACAGAACTTCTGTAAACTGTGGCGGTGAATGACTTAGTTTTATAAAATTGTGTCATTGCACGTTTGCCCATATGTAATGGTACTTCAAAAGTGTCCCTCTTCAGTGGAGCAAGGGCGACCTCCAGTGGTTGAATTTACTCACTTCAGGGGTACTTGGCTCTCCTGGGATATCTTGCTGGTGTCTCATGTGTTGTTTCTGGATAGATTCCCACCGAGGAGAGTTGAATTCGTGCAAAGAAAACTGCAGATGATGTTTACCAAGATAAAAACTATGAATTAAAGAAAAACAACACATAAAAAATCAGAGCCCTCACAGGATGGGCCCTACCAGAGAAGAATGTACAGAAGAAAATGTACTACTGAGCCTCAATAACTTAGGTTGGTACTGGACGGGTCCACCAACATGCGGATTTTTAAAAAAATAAATACAGCCAGACCTTTCCATCTGCACATACAATCAACTACAGCTAGAAAACAATATCTTCCACCCACATGTGGAAATCTGCGGGTAGGAACGTGAAGACACTGGGTTTGATCCTAGCTTGGCTGAATCTGCGGATGTGAAACCAGGGACGCAAAGCGCCCATTGTAGAGTCAGAAACGATTTGCGGATTGCCCACGGAGCGGAGTGGGCGCCCTGAATCCCGCGCTTTCGAGGGCCAGTGTGTTAGAAAATGTTTGCGGTGTGGGTGATGATTTTACACTGCTGGCAGTGAGTCGGTACGAGGACAGGCTAGGAAGTCTCTCCCCCAAACAGGCCTCCCGGGCTGGTGTGCGGTAAGGGCTTCTATTCGGCTGACTTACATCTTTCATGAGACTGTCTCTCTCTGTCTGTGTATCTGTATCCCTGCCCCCATCTCAGTGATAAGCCTAAACTTTCAGAAGTGTGGCAGAGTATATTCTATAATGTACATCATAGCTCAGTGTCATCTTAACACTTGGGAAGAAAATATTCTATAACACTGCGTTGAAATATTGAAATATGAAATTGAAACGTTAGTCTTCTGCTCTGTTTGCCTTCAGGATGGTCTTGGTTTTTCCATTGAGGTGTTGAGGAGTTTTTATCTCATGTTCCTGCCAGCACTTCACACTAACAATTGTTAGGAGCAGAGCTGGCTAGACTAGGCCTAGGGCATCTGTTATGTTGACATCAATTCTGTCCCTCAACACTAAAGGGATAAACCTGATGTATACCAGTAAATTCGGCTTCTACCAGTAAATACAGGTGGGAAAGGAAGTATAAAGGGCATGTTGTTTTGTACCTATTTTTGCTTAATTAGTCTATAAGGCAACAGTTTTTAAAAAAATATTTTATTTATTTATTTTTAAGGAGAAGGAAAGGGAGAGAGAAAGAGAAGGGGAGAAACATCAATTGGTTGCTTCTCATTCAAGCCTGGACTGGGACTAAATCTACAACCCAGGCATGTGCCCTGACTGGGACTTGAACCAGCAACCTTTGGCCTTGCAGGATGATGCCCAACCAACTGAGCCACATCAGTTCGGGCAAGTTTTGATCTTGAAGAATGAGCAGGATGGGAGGGGAAAAAAAGACAGCTTTGGCAGAGCAAATGTGATATTACCCCTCTGGGGGTTGGCATTTTGTAGAAGCCAAGTAGAATTGCTCATATTTCAATATAAGTAATATTTGCCATGCATTAAAAATAGATTTAAATATCTCAGACCAAAGATTAGCTGAGAGGTCACAGGCATCTTTGAGAGCTATGGATGCATGTGGATAATGACATCAACTGAGAGCCACAGATAAACACAAGAGTTCGATTTAATCTCTGGCTGGCTTTTCAGAGAAAGTCATTTGAATACACACACACACACATTCATTAAGCATCTGCTCTAAAATCAAGGAGCCGAAACATAAACTTTCCACCAATATATCTAATAAGTACTAAAAAGCACACTTCCGTCCTCTGTGGGGACTGTTTAAAGGCGAGCGAGAACTTCAGAAATGAAGAGAAGATACAGGCTCAGTGATACCTGGTGAGCAAGGCTCTCATTCCAGTTAGTTGGACTTGGAGTTGAAGCATTACCGAGTAGCAGTGCACTTGGAAGCGATGGCTTTCTCATCGAACTCGTTCATAGTTTTTAACCAATATTCTTAAGCTGAGAGGCTCCAGGGCCATCATCACCCATTGAGGGCTCTTTGGGACACACTGATTGATACACTAGCACCAAATCGTCAGGCACTTGCTAAGGGTGGTTGAACACAAAGTGAGAACTGGACCAAGTGAATGAGCCAAAGATCCCTCCTAACCAGCTTCCACCCTGCATCTATCTGCCCCATCCAGACCACCCAGTGGAAAGTCTTCGTGTTTTTATGTTCCAGTAACATCACTGCCACTTTTGGGGTGAACTGGCCTATTTATACTGCAGAATCATGAAAGTTAATAACAGTGTACTTCTTTGCTTACTATGTTATGTTAAAGCACTGTGAATAGCTTCAGAAGTCTTTGAGATGCTGGGCTATTCCGGTACCAATATTATCTGCACGCATGACGAACCACTTAACAATCCAGAGACACTTACTCAGTGCCAAGTATGTGCCAGGCACTTTGGTAGCTATCGGGATCAATTTGTGAGCAAATATATACATATGCCTTCCCACCTCTGTTCCTCCTTGTGCTAGAAAGCCTTCCATGTGTCCCATGGTATTTGTTCTCCCCAAACTTCAAGGCCAAGCTTAAGTCTCCTGCCCTATGATGCTTTCATTCACTACTGCTTCCTAGAACCCTCTCTCTTCCACATATTTGATATTTAATGACATCCTGTCCGAGCTTCCTCTGTTCCTCCTCCTTCACCGAGCAACAATGCTGGCCAATTAAATGGCTCGATGACTATTGCTGATTGATTGCTTTCTTCTCTGTACCGGCTTGTTATTACAGACAAATGAGACAATAAAAAAGAATGCGCTGTAGACACACACAGATGAAAAAAAAATGCAGTTAAAACTTCAGTACCTGGTAAGAAGATTGTGATCTGAATCACGAAAGGGAAAAATAGCTTGCCTGTCAAAGCAAAGTAACAAAGGTACTTCCAGTTGCTATGATTTTGTAAGAAACATAATGGTCGTCTCCAATTTTATTTGAAAATTCTATGTTTTTACCTGAACCGTGTTTAGTTTAGCTGCAGCCTCTGTATCCGAGAGCAGACAGCCTCTTTCAGCCTCACTGTTTGTCGTGTGGCTCTTCTCCTAAGTAACTGCTGCATGCAAATGACTTTTATTTTGTGCCCAAAGCAATAAGGAGATGCTTTAAAAAAGGATACCCCTGCCAAAAGAATTCTGGTTGGCTGTCTGTCACACAAATTAATTTCTCTAAAAATGGACTATTTTCTCATTTGCTCTAATGGTGCTCAGAGCAGGTAGCTGTGTTTTTTTTTTTTTTTTTTTTTTTGCTGGCTCTTGGGCTCCTTGGCCGTCTGAGTATTTTATTTTGTTCTGGACCATTAAAGAGTGGAGTTGATAATATTCCATCATTATGCAGTCATGCAGAGAGTGAATTTCTCTTTCAGACAAATGGAGTTAAAAGGCTATTATTCTTTCCCCACGTTCTTCCCCAACTAATGGATCATTTAAAAGCCATAGGGGTATAGCATCTTAAAAATCTCTAAGAAACAGTTTTAACGGCCATAGTATATTCTTGTCTGACTTATAACCAAATTATAAAACAAGACACAGAAATCTTGGAGGAAAAGTGTCAAGTTAATAATCCCTTCCTCGTTCTTCCCCAGGGTGTGGTTCTGCCGCAGCCTTCGAGAAGGCTCACCTCCGGTGTTAGGTGGGAACAGTGCTGCTTCTGGGTTGGGTTTACAAGCCCTCAGTCCATAAAGATAAGCCTAACTGCTTGAATGGGGATGAGTAAGTTACTGCAATTGTCAGAGTTGTCCATTTGTGCTTAAACCAAGTGAATAATAATGACTCAATGTAATTCAAGAAAACTGGCCATTTCATTATTTTCTAAATGAAGTAAGTCACTCTCAGGATAATAGTAACATTCATATTCATTGGTTTTGAACTTAGTGTGTTTTAAGAAAAGTTAAAAATAGCATTTTTATAATGCTTTGTAAATATCACATTCAATGCTTAATATATTTCCGAAGTCAGGAATTTTCTTCTGATGAATGTGTAACTTGTCAGAAAGCAGTTATAAATAGGGATGCAGCTAAGAGCAAGGGTCAGACAGGTGGAATTTGCCCCTTACCACCTGTGTGGATCTAGGGAAACTGTTCACCTTTGCTGTGGGTTGAATGATTACCCCCCCAAAATATGTCTGTCCTGTATCTTAACGCCCCGAATCTGTGAATGTGACTTTATTTGGAAAAAGAGTCGTTGTGGAATCAGAGTGGAAATGAGTGAAATCTAATCTAAAAACACAATGCAAAAGATTAATGAAACCAAGACCTGGTTATTTCAAAAGACAAACAAAATTGATAAACCTGAAAAAAACAGAGAGGGCCCAAGTAAAGTCAGAAATAAAAGAGGAGAAGTAACAAGTGACAGCACAGAAATAAAAAGAATTATAAGAAAACACTATGAACAATTACATGCCATGAAATTGGACAATCTATTGGACAATACTATATGCATCAAAAAGAAAGAAGGAGCTCCTACCCTTCATGACAGCATGGATGGAACTGGAGAGCATTATGCTAAGTGAAATAAGCCAGGTGGCGAAAGACAAAAACCATATGATCTCACCTGTAAGTGGAACCTAATCGACAAAACAAACAAGCAAGCAAAATATAACCAGAGACACTGAAATTAAGAAAAATCTGACAGTAATCAGAGGAGAGGTGGGAGGGGGTAATGGGGGGAAGGGGAGACGGGATTTCAGGAACGTCTATAAAGGACACATGGACAAACCCAAGAAGATAAACACAAGAGTTCAATTTAATTTCTGGCTTGCTTTTTAGAGAAAGTCGGATCAGGGGAGGGAGGGAGGAACGCTGGGGTAGGGGGGTAGTGGTGGGAGAAAATGCAGGCAAGTGTACTTCAACAACAGTAAAATTAAAAACAAACAAAATTACGCTTATTTTAAAAGACCCATTCCAAATGCTACATTTCCTTTCCACACACATTTTCTGACCTTCTGAAGAGAATGCAGTATGTCCTTCCTTCGAGACATAGCACTTAAATCGAGTATTGCCGATAATAGGAATAGCTACCGTAGATGGTTTCTAGTGTCAGTATTAAGAGCTTGTGTGCCTTCAAGCATTTCATCCCAACACAACACTCGTGATCCACACTCGGTGGCTGCCCCCGTTTTCCAGACGAAGACACGGAGCCACCACCAGGTCACGCCACCCGCCCACGCTCCCGGGGTCGGCAGCTGGCAGGTCGGGATGACAACCGCCGGCAGGCAGGCTTCGGTGCCACTGCCCTCCTTCTGCCTAGTGACAGTATTCCCAAACACTCCCACCTGCTTCTGGATGGTCAGTTCTAAGAAACAAACCTCCCTTTCTCCTCTTTGTGTCCCCTTTGGATCTTCATATAGTGAGGGTCTAACAGATATTTGTTGAATTAAATGAAATTTCCTTGGATGGCAACAATAGTAGCTCTTGTGTAAGGGGAACAGATAAAAGCATTCCAGGTATTTGCAACAGGCAAAAAAAAAAAAAAAAGCCCCTGAAAACGTATAATTCATAGTGTCCAAAAAGAATTGCTTCTTCCACATCATGCCCTGTCTTTCCTGTCACCCTGCCTCCCCCACCTATGCTGCCTTAATCTTTGGGACAGTGTAACTCTGTGTAGGGAAGTGAAGGAAAATATTAGCATGCCAGATAATGTTTCCTATTCTCTCTCTCTGTTTCATTGTCTTCTTTTACAGTGGAGGCAGTTACCTAGGTTTGATCCTATCCCAGTTACTCGGCTGATTGTCCTTATCAAACATAACTGTTTTGCATAAAAGAACGTGAGGTAGTTATTTCATATTCTTAGGTGATAAACAGACTTGATCTTTGGCAGGTATTCCTCCCAAGCCCTCCTCATCCCTCCCAAATTTCAAACTCTCTTAATAAGGGGCAGAGCTGTACTTAGCAGCCTTAAGCTCCCTGCTGGTCTTTACCATCTGGCACATTTTCTTGGAACTTGTGACATAGATTTTTGAATGTCAAAGCAGGAAAACTTCTTGCTAGAGAGGCACTTCAGATGTCAGTCATCATTAAAATAAAGAGCTAGAGTGACTTCAGTCAATTCCCACATGTGGAGCAACTCCTGCCAATCAAGGCCGTTGTTAGCATGGTGATAGGCAGGACAGCTGCTGATGTGCGCCCACCTGCACAGTGGCGAGTGCCCATCAGGCCCTCATCTTCTCTGTGACCTTTAACTTTGGGCCTGAGCCATTTAAATTCCTGTATCAGAAGATGGCTTATAGATTCATAGTTAATTTTCTAATACCATTGTCATCGCTAGAGAAATAGCTCAAACACACAGCATAGCCAAACGTCTATAATGGTGTTTTAATCACAGCAATTTCCCACTCAAAAGCTAGTAATGAAGGAAAACATTTTCATACCTACCAGAGTGTGATCAAAGCGTACGCCCATCCCTGAAGAGTAGCTACAACCACCTCACTTCTCAGAACTTCCTGCGTGAGAAACTCTTCGCTCAATGACACAGGGGACCGCTAATCAGTGTAATTCATGGAGGGTCCCTGACTTCCAGGAAATAGAATCTTGTTGAGGGGTTACAAGGTGAATTGGAATATAAGTCAGCAAGTGATAATTTTGGAGGTCCGAAGTGACAGAGTAATTGTTTTGGTTCACAAACTTTTTTGACTGTACTCTACTTATTAAGGACAAAATTCTCTGTGGCCCATCTAAATCACCGGTTGTCACTTTCCATGGGGGAAAAATGGGTTACAAACAAACAAATAAAAAGGAATCAGGGAAGACCCAAATAGAACCTGTCGGTAACATGATTTGTTGTTTTTATTTTTGAGGATATGTGTTCACACCTTTAGTTTTTATAATGTTAATCTCTAAGAAATAAAAATGACAGCAGCTTAATTATGTTCCATTTGGTAATGTAAATTATTAAATAGAGGAAACTGACAGACCACAGGAATGACCTATCCATGAACAAGCGAGCTTTGAGGGGATCATAAAATCCTCTATTTTGACAGATGTGTAACAAATGACTCAACAGCATAGGTCTTAAGTTCCAGTTAGGGTAGAATTAAAGACCAAAACTATTTATGCAAATATTCATTACGACTCACCATAGACTTAACCAAATAATCTTACAAAACTAATTTGAGACAATGATAATAAGTATTTATTAAGAAACCACTAAGTTTAGCCCTATTCTAAGTACCTGACAATGTCCCGCCTTTAGTTCTGTGAGGAACAACACCACAGGAAGGTCACCTGGGCCGCAGGAAGGTCACCTGGGCCACAGGAAGGTCACCTGGTCTGCAGGAAGTTTGAGCCATGTGCCCCGGGCCACAGCAAGAGGCCGTCTGCCCCAGAGCCTCTGCTCTAACCACTAACATGTCCGATGTCCGGTGATGCTAGTTAATAAATGAAAAGTGAAAATAACAGCAACTAGGACCATGACCACATGAAATTGAGAAATAAAAAAAAAATAAAGCTATTCAATGATTGTCAGTAACCAAGAATATAAAGCGGTGGAAATTTCCACCATTTCTGTGTGGGTGTGCATGAAGGGATTTGGAGTAATAGCTCAACTTTAGGAAGACATTGAATTGGAGTTTTCTCCAAACTTTAATAATGTATGATTTTAATTTATCAATACCAAGTTTTAGGATACTTCAGAACTCATGAAGTCCCTTTGCCCCAGTAGGATGTAAAAATGCAAGCCCTTGAACTTTCGGGCCAATGAGGGGTGCAGCGAGAGGAACCCTCGGGGCCCAACACCAACAGTGGACATTTCTAAAAAGAATTTTTTGCTCAGAATAAAGGGAGTGCTTTTTACTTTGAGTCAGAATTGAGTCAGATTCTCATAAAGATTGTGCCATTTACATTGTATCTTACTTTGGGAAGTTACTATATTCCTGAACTTCTGTTCTTGATGCCTCGTCTGTGATATGGGGATAGTAATATTTAACCACGGGACTCCCGTACCGGTGACGTGAAAGTGCACAAAGTGCTCCTATCAGAGTCCTGGGCACATAGCAGGGGCTTGACAAGGACCAGTTTTCTTTCCTGCTCATGTACCTTGTGAGGAAATTTCTCTCCCCCCACAGGCCTTGAGGTGGCAGCTGGAGCCGCTGCCCCCAGCTGGGGGAAGCACAAAGAGGAGAAGAGGAAGAGAATGTTCTCTGCCGGGAATGCTTCTCCCCAGGCCCGCACGCCTCTCCCTTCTCACCTCTTTTAGCCTTTGGCTCAATTATTTCTCAGTGGGTGTTCTTTAAGCAACTTACTCATGATTGTGCTGCCTCAGATCACCCTCTTCTCTTCTTTTTGCTTCGCAACACTGTTTTCTCACAGTCTACATGACTGTTCGCCATTAAGTAGGATGTGGGTTCCATGAGGACAGAATTTTTGTCCGTTTGGGTCACTAGTGTCTGATGCATCATCATTGTTCAATGGATATTTGTTGAATGAAAGAATTAGTGAGAATAGCATAGGTAAGGGAGGTTTTTGTAAAATAAGCCGGAAGGGTAGAGCCTGCCTGAAAGCTGATGGGAAGGGTCTGGGAGAAATAGGTCAAAAATAGAGTGCAGAGAGAAAAGAGGCCATGGCCTGAGTTCCCTAAGAAGGTGGGCAGGCGTGGGATCTGAGCACAGGGCAGGGGCTGGCCACGGGAAGACTTGGAATGGTCTGTCTCTGCAGCTACACAAAGAAGAAAAGTTCAGTGCAGGTGCTACTGTGTCTTCAGGTTTGGAGGCAGGAAGGTGAGAAACCACGGACTTCCAGTAACATCTGTCTGTGGGATCTTGTGATTCCTTCCCAGCAGTGCTGAACGGCCTGGGGAAAAGTGCAGGGGTGGGGGGCAAATAGCTGGATTCAAACGGAGATGAGGCTTTGCACATGGGAAGGACAAAACAACAAGGGAAATCATGCATTTGGCAAGAAAGTAGTTGAAGTTATGGGCTGTGGTTTGAAAAGCAGACTCGATGGGAGTATATACAATGCAAACATAAAAGTGCACATATCATAGAAGTACAGTGTGATAAATTGTCACACGCAGGACCCTCCTGTATAACCAAGGCTGGGACATTATCACAGGTTATAGAATTCAGTGCAGAGCAAATGAGAGTGAGGACAGAAAGGAGAAAGTATCAGGGACTACGGAATAGAATGATATTCTGATAAGATTCAAGAATTGAGGCAGAAGTTGACTGAGAGGAAGAACAGCAAGTTGAGGCTACAGCAGGATGACTGAGCGTTTCATTCCAGGTTTCAGCCGTGAGCCTGACGTGGTCTTGGAGATGGATTGCCGATGTGGGGTGCAGAAGGTTATTTGGTGTCAAGGATCATAGAATCCAGGTCTTTGGAAAAGTCACTTACTCAAATATTTCAGTCACCCAGAACAATGCAAGAACTTCAAAGTATTCAATGCATATGCAGGAATGACCTCCTCCTCCCTTTCTACTTCCCTTCCCTTCCCTTCCCTTCTTTATCTCTTCTTCCTCTCCTTACTCCAATGATAACATTGTGGTATGAGGGTGACATCATCTCTCTGGCAGCTCTCAGTGAGTCATCTGTTACTTTCATTGCTACCTTTTCACTCAACGTGTTAAAACTCTTCCTTCATTTTCTGTGCACAGTACAAACTCTGCTTTGATGGACAGCTGACAGGTATTATTTCTAAAACTGAAAGGTGTCTACCACTAGTGAATGGACTTGAATTCACAGAAAGGATTCTGGTTTGAGGGGGAAAGCAATGCTGAACTAAGTGCCGAAAGTGGGGCCCTGCTCTCAAAATGAACTCACTGTTATAGGGGCAGCATGGTAATCTTCGATAACAATTCCTGGTTTAATTGTGCATAAATAAATACACGTTTGCTCTTTCCTGTATCTCCAATCGTTATATGATATACTCCCATCTCTAGAGGGGAATTCAGGATGTTTGCATCCATGTGCTGTGGACGGCGTCTAATGCTTCACATCTTCAGAAAACGTATCTGACGTCAAACTGGGTTCTGCACCATCCTGGGTGTGACGTTAAGAAGGAATATCTTCTAACCATGGGAAGGGAGCTATGGGAGCATTTTTACATTTCTTTTCCTCATAGAAACATACCCTAGTTTTAAAATATACCTTAGAGTTTTAAAACATGTAACTACTTTATTGTTTGGTTTTAAAAGAAGGTACAGCTAAAGAATTAAATTTTTAAAAAGTCGTCACTTGGACGTATTTCGTATACTGTCTCCTTCAAGACATCTTAGCATGTTAATGAGTAATATGAGCAAATGCAAAAGATGTACATTACAGACATTAGAAATGTAAGTTTATCACGGTAGAGTATAAGGTTCTCGAGGAGGCAGTTCTGTTAGTATTTTGTTTCCTTGTGTGTGGCATCTCCCTATTTCAGCTTCTTACTAAGTGTTAGTAGTGGTCTTATATGAACATGTTCTTTAATTTCCTTTCAAGTTTGGCTTTCAAGCTGTTACAAAAATATTGAATTATTTACTGTGAAAATTTTGCATTTTTAAGGCGGTATCCTATTCCCCCTAAGTTTTCTACTTTCCAGGTTAGACATTCCCAGGTTTTCCAAATTTGTCTTCATGTGGCACAATTTGCATGTGGCATCCTGTTCACCTTGGTCCAAAGAAACTTGTTTGTTAATATCCGATTGAAAGTTTAACACCCAGAACCCTGCAAACTATTCTTAAGAGGGTCTGATTAATGAAGGGAAATTTTACTTTTTGCCTCCGAAATACTTTACTATTACTACTATTGGAGAAGAATTTATATTAATTGATTTGTTTTGTCAATATGTCATCACTTGTTTATATTTTATCCACTGGGAACTGGAGCTCTTAAGATTTTAACTTGAGTTAATAAATAATCATCATAATAGTTGCAGCTAATAGAGCACTTAACAGCTGATCAGCACTGTTTTAAACACATTCCATGATTAATAATTTTAATCCTTGAGTGACCTTATGAATGAGGTATGCTGTTCTTTCATGGTCCAAGTTGGGTAAATAGACACCCTGCAGGTGCATGGAACTGGTGGTGGCAGACCTGAGGTCCAGCCCGTGCGTTTGTGCTGCATTTCTCTTCTCTACGATCTGATTTCCACACTCAGAAACTGGAGAGGCAGTCATCACTGTTGTTAAATAAACATTTTACTTTGCAGTAGTTTTCTCTTTCAACCACAGTTTTCATGCAATATTGTTTCGTATTCATTTCAGGTGTACAGCATAGTGGTTACACAATTGTGTAATCTCCAAAGAGATCCCCCTGATAATTCAGATACGCACCTGGCACTGTATATGGTTATTACAGTATTCTCACTAGATCCCCTCGGCTGTACTTCACGTCCTCATGACTGTTTTGTAACTGCCAATTCGTACTTTATTTTTAAACTGAATTTACTGGGGGGGGGGGTGCATATTTATTATTAAAACTACAGCATACAACTCTGCAGTACATCGCCTGCACACTGCATTGTACGATCACCACCACCCAGAGTCAAGTCTCTCTCCATCACCGTTTGTCCCCTCTTCCACCTCTCTGCACGCCTCCTTCCCTCTGGCCATCACCATACTGTTGTCTGTGTCTGGTTGTGTTGTTTAATCCCTTCACCTTAACTCATAGATACTGAGAACAGACTGACAGCTGTCAGAGGGGAGAGGACTTGGAGGGGATGGGCAAAAAAGGTGAAAGGATTTTGGGGTAGTTGTAGATTTACAGGAAAGTTGCAAAGACGTACAGAGAGTACGTCTTATACCATGCACTTTGTTTTTCTTATTTTAACTTCTTACAGAACCACTTGTAGAAACTAAGACACCGATATTGGTGCATTACTACCCACAGAACTTCAGGCTTTATCTGGATCTCACTAGGTTTTCCGCCAACGTCCTTCTCCTGCTCAGGATGCCATCCTGGGTCCCACTCTTCAGTTTTCCCTGGCCTGTGGTCGCTTCTCTGTCTCCTTGTTTTGGAGGCTCGGATAGTTTGGGGAAATGCTCATCAGGTATTTTGTAGAAAGCCTCTCAGTTCAGGTTCATCTGATTTCCTTTCTTGTGACTAGGCTGGGTTATGACTATTTGAGAGCAATGCCACAGAGGACAAGTGCCCTTTTCACTGAACTTCAGGGGCACATGCTGTCAACATGACCCCCCGCCATGTTGTCTTTGACCATGGGGCCAAGGTCAAGGGTGCTAGATTTTTTTCTCGTAAACTTACCTTTTCCAACATTCTATTCTTTGGAAGCAATTTCCTAAGTTTAGCCCAGGAATAAAATTATTCTTAATCTACAGTTTCATAATAAAAACTTGTCCATCAGATAGTTTTGTGTACCACTAAGTGTATATCAGGGACTTGAAGAAGTCAAGGGGAAGCTTGATTTTTGTGCCTTTTATGAATGACAGGAAACTGAGAGGGATGTGTCAGATGATAAAGCAAACGCTTATTTTAGGCTCCTATATAGAACAATTATTTGGATTTTTAAATAACCCTAATAGCCACAAGTTGCCTTTTACTTTATGTTTTTTTACTTTCAAAAAAATTTTTTTTGGTTTATGGAGGAAGCTCCTAGGGCTACAAGTAATGCCATGAAATTCACTGAAATGACATAATGTCAGTGAAGCCAATGTGATTTCATTCAAAGTAGGTCCATTCTGGCGCAGAGAATCGCACTCCCTCACATTCTCTTCTCCCTTCGTAAGGCATTCTTCTGCCCCTGGTCTGAAGCAGTTTCTCGGTTTCTTTGCGGGAAGTCACTTTTGGAGGCTCTTTTGCACCACAGCCTATTTTTAGCCCCCACTTTTGTATTTTTATATTATAGCACTGTTCCACATCTCAAATTATTTTTAAGAGTAAATGCATTTATTTCACATGATTTCTCAGGAACATTTCTTTCCTTCGGTCTTACCTTGGGCTGTCTTTCTCAGATCATCAGGAGGGAGAAGATAGCTTGAAGCCCGTGGAAGAGAAGTGGGTTGGATGTCAGGGGACCTGGGCCGTGTTGCCTCACCTCTCTGAGCCTGTGCCACTGTGAACACCCACAGTTGACGGGGTAGGTGCTGTTTCAGGTATTACATGCTCACCAATCACACAGACTTAGGGGATATGGCTGCCGTCCCAGGAACCACAGCCATGGAAAGGAAAGACAGTTTAAAAGCAAATGTTCCCTTAGTACTACTGAAGAAACAATAGCGTGTCGCTAGCCAAATGTGTTTTCTTCTACTAGTAGAGACGCACACTTCGTGACTCAGCTTTTCCAGGATTTGTCATTCCAAAAAGAACAGATCCCTGGCGTTTCTCTACTGAAAGGAACACTCGTGCACAGGCAAACATTTTCCAAGAGTTTTCAGATTATTCATTTGGATAAATCGAACTGATTTAAAATAAAGTGATTTTGACCTGTCCAAAAATTGTAAGTCAGTCTTGGAACTGCCCCTGATACCTCTCTGTTCAGTTACATATAACTCTCTGGCTATTGTATATGTTTCTGTAATTGACAAGCAGGGCAACTCATACATACCTACATTTACAGAGTAATCCTTTACTGAATTACTTTAGCCAGAAGTCTCTTTCTTACAGATCTGTCTTAAGTCTTGTCTCAGAGGTATTTCCTTTAACAGGAAAAAAATAAACTTCTGATTAAAATGTAAAACGAAGACTCTGCCAGAATTTTTAGGGCAGTTGCAATGGCTATTATGTGACTATAAAACATTTGATCATGTTTAGTTCATGCCCCACTAGAATTAATTTCAGCAAGATTTCAAATTCTGTCGAAATGTTTGTAGGAAGACCCTTCTCCCTCAGCTTTGATCAATTCTCACAGGGTGTAATGAGACATGTCAGAACGGACTTTCTTGAACCAGTGAAAGCAAACTGAGGATGATACCCAGGCAGCAACCCTTAGGAGCAGGAAGAAATCCCTGCTTGACCTAACTTCCTCACTCAGAAATAGGCAACTGTTTTCTGTTAGTAGTTTTTAGATAACAGTTAGCCAACAGCTCCCTTAAATTCAGTACCACTGATATGGCATGTTTAATTCCACATGGCCCTTCCCCTTTCTCCCCCCTTACTACCTGCTTGAATCAGCAGTGTTATTCCCAAAATGTTACTTCGACAGCTGTGGTGCCAGTATGGACAGCCTCATTTCTCGAAACAAATTCTAGCAGATTATATTTCCTAGTTTTTAGCAAAGTAGAGAGTCTATATTTCTGAGGCATTTTGGTTGCATTTCTTTTTTTTCCCTTTCCATCTTATTTTGTGTTGGTTTCGGGTATACGGCATAATGGTTAATCATATACTTTATAAAGTGTTCCCCCCAGTATTTCCAGTGTCCAGCTGGTACCACACATAGATACTACAATATTATTGACTACATTTCCTATGCTGTATTTTACATCCCTGTGACTATTTTGTAACTACCAATCTGCACTTCTCAATCTGTTCCCATTTTCACCCAGGCCTCCAACCCTTTCCTCTCTGGCAACCATCAGTCTGTCCTCCGTGTCTGTGAGTCTATGAGTTTCTGTTTTGTTTGTTCACTTATATTGTCTTTAGATTCTGCATATGAGTGAACTCATGAGGTATTTCTCTTTCTCTGCCTAACTTATTTATGTATTTCCTTGTTTTCAGCAAAGCAGAGGGCCTGTACTGTCTGAGACATTTTGGTTGCATCTCTTTACTTTTACATAGAGCGTCCTAAGGCAGCTGGGAGATCCTGACCGCTGGGGGCCCAGCACTGTGTGGTGCCTGCTCCCTAACGCAGTTGATGGTAGAGACAAGGATTGTTTGTTTATGGAGATGACAAGGACAGTTTAGCTAAGTCTTATGTCCTTTCTAGACTATAAAAAACATATCTGTGCTTTTCCAGCTCTTTGTGTGTATTTGGGGACATTTTGGTTCCAATCAGACTCAGCAGGCTAAATATAAAATTAAGTTGCCTCATCTTTTCCTAAAACATCCTTCACAGTGGGCACTATTATTTTGTGTGGCTTTTTTGAAATCAGACAAACCAAAGTGAGCTCTTGTGTCTGTCTCACTCACCCTCTCTCAAAACCATGTGATAGCAATGAACTCTGACCAACTTAAAGCAGTCCAGAGTCCATATTTATAAGTGATCATCAAGTTTTACTTGTAATCCTTTAGTCTATATTTTTGGACATCAGAAGAATCTATTGACCTGATTATAGTGTTTCCCACAGGTTACGGGTTCTAAGAATTAAAGGATAAGATTGAAAGATTTGTTTTTTTATCCCCAGCTGCTTTTTTAAAATCCAAGTCAAGGGAAAGCAGCAGATTTGTTTTGATGTACTGAATCACGGGAGTTCTCAGGGTCTATTATTACTTATCATTATTTCATATTTTCACTGGGGGCTAAAGTTCTTATCTGGTTGGCTAAAAAATGCTATTCTGTTTTTCTTTTTGTGGCTCGATTCTTTTTTGTGACAGTAATTAAGATCAGATGCAGGTAGGTAACTCTCTCTGGCAAAAGAAGAGTGTTTCGTTTATTCTCACTTGGATGACCTGAAATCTGTCATATCTGGCACATTACAGTGTTATGTGCTTGACCAACCAAGAATGGCGACTCAGCTACACAGAAAATCTTTATGGCTTTTCCCTGTGGCTTTTATAGGGCACAAACAGTGTAGTCAATATGACTGCAGTTCAATATGATATTTATTTTATTTAATCAAATAAATAGCCCATTAATCCAGAGAGTGCTAATGTAATAGTGTGATTATCAGCAAAGCAGAAGACTTTTATATCCATGCTTAATGTAATAATGAATGTGAAATTTCAATAATGGCTTCCTCTGATGGGAAAGGGTGGTCATTAATTGAGTTGGTTTCCCATCAGACAGCGCTAATCATCACTGTTTCCCAATGGTGTTGATTTTTTATGTGGACACAGAATACCAATCTACTGTATATTACCTTAACATTTTCATGTAATAATAAGGGTACTAATTCATGTTCCTTTTTCATTTATATTTACTATTCAGTCTTTGTAGTTACTATTCAGTCATTACATTTCTGCTCTAAAGAAAATGTGGGGCCTGGCTGGTGTAGCTCAGTGGATTGAGCGTGGGCCTGAGAACCAGACAATCGCGGTTTGATTCCCAGTCAGGGCATATGCCAGGGTTGCAGGCCGGTTCCCTGCAGGCCAGTTCCCAGCAGGGGACGCACGAAAGGCAACCATACATTGATGTTTCTCTCCCTCTCTCCTTCCCTTCCTCTCTAAATATAAATAAATAAAATCCTTAAAAAAAAAAAAAAAGAAAGAAAATGTGGGGACTTCTAAGGAGACAGATGTGAGGGACACAGAGATGGGGCCCTGGAGGAATGTACAGTCTCTTAGAGGAGACAAATGTGTCAACAGATAATTGAAATGCAATGAGGTAAGTGCCAGGTCTACTTTTCACCCCCTTTTTACCTCCAAATCAGCCCCACCATCTTATCAAAGCCACCAATAATCTCCCTAAAGCTAAATCCAGTACATTTTTCTGTCTTAGTCGTCCTCATGGGTGCGTTTCCCATTGTGAACTATTCCTATTCTTCCAAACATCTCTTGGCTCTTGGTTTTCATAACATACTTTAATCTTGGTTTCTTCTTACCTCTCTGGTTACTACTTTTTACTCTATAAAGGGCTCTTCTTTCTATCTTACTTTCATTTTACTCTGCATGTGGACCAGTAGTTCAATGATCATTTTTGAACTAATACCAGAATATGAACAGCCAGAGTTGCAAAGGCAGAAGGAGCATAGGAATGGCAGCCTAGGGGACAAATGAAAAAGAGGAAAACAGAAAGAAGGGAGCCTCGGGGCTGGGGCCAATGTACTGTTGGGGTGCGGGTGCCCTCCATGGAGCATTTGTTTCTGACTAGAGTCAAAGATCAGAAATCAGAATATGTCTCAGATGTGCCAAGATACTTGCATTTTGCCTGATAGGAACTAGCAATCTTCTCCTCCAAACCTTTCTTCTATTCATTAATGATCCCTGAACATTTAAGAATACACAGTTCTATTCAGTCACTATATATCTTGAAGCATTTAATCCATTTGCATTTAAAGTAATTGTTGATAGATGTGTATTTATTGCTGTTTTATCATTTATATTTTTTATCTTCTTAAAGAAGATTCTATAACATTTCTTGTAATACTGGTTTGGTGGTGATGAACTCTTAGCTTTTTTCTATTTATTGCAACATTATTTACAATAGCCAAGATATGGAAGCAACTGAGGTGTCCATCAAGGGATGATAAATGGATAAAGAAGTGCACATATACAGTGGAATAGGAGCCAGCCATAAAAAAGAATGAAATCTTGTCATCTGCAACAACATCAGACCTAGAGGGTATTATGCTGAGTGAAATGAGTCAGACAGAGGAAGACAAATGTCAGATGATTTCACTTATATGTGGAATCTAAAAAACAAAATAAACCAGTAAGCAGAACAGAAACAGACTCATAGATACAGCGAACATTTTGATGGTGGCTGGATGGGAGAGAAGGTGGGGGTGATGGATGAAAAAGGTGAAGGGATTTAGGGGTTAAGAAGTACAAATTTGTAGTCATAGAACAGTCACAGGGATATAAAGTACAACATAGGGAATATAGTCAATAATATTGTAATAACCGTACATGGTGCTGATGCATACCAGATTTATCAGGATGATCACCTCATGTTATATAAATGTCTAATCATGGGATTGTGCACCTATGTGTGGGGGCTTCACCTGCAACTCCCTGCCCCCCCCCCCCCCCCCCCCGCCAACTGCCAGGGATGAGAATAAGTCTACCAAGATGATCTGCTCAGGGAGGAAAGGTTGTTGATCTTTCAAAGAAGGGCCAGGAACCTGATCCTCAATGGGCTTTTATTGGGTTTAATTTGCATAGGAATAGGGGTGTATATATAAAGCTCATCAGTCACTGTCAGGCAGTAATGATCAAACAATAGATAACATTTAAAGAACTCTGAGGGCTTATTTTGAGTCAGGGTCAGATAGTTAAAGGGTCACAAACCATGGGAAACAAACTGGTATCAACTGGACCCTTATCATTTCCATTGAGGGTATTAGCAAAGCAGGTTTCACAGGATTTTATTCATTCTTTTTTAGGCCTGATCACCCTGGGGAACCCACCCTTTTCAGCACAGGGGTGCACTGCCCTCTGTCATTGTTTCAGGCTTAAGTCAGGCAGGGGAAGTAAGGCGGCCAGGAGATTAGGAGACTTCTTGCAGACAGAATGAGGACTCAGGCTATGTCAAACCTGAGGGGTGAGGGTCCATCACCCCCTTTTTCTATAGTCCCCCAAGTCCTTCCCTGAGGGCCCCTTCATGACCATGCCTCTCTGAGGCCATCTCTCCTTTGAGGAATCTTACGTCCTTGGCTAACCAGTCATCTGCCTGGGGCCAAGCAGGGTGAAGTGAAAGGGGGCAGAGGCGGTGCCCCTCCAAGGAAGATAAGCTTTGTCTCCTAAGTGTCTTATGGTCCTAAGGTCTTTTTACTCAGCCTTAGCCACAGGGGCTTACAGCTTCTGAAACCAGGTAGGGCAGTTCCCAATACACCTGAAACTAATGTAATATTGCACATCAACTGTAATTTTAAAATAAGTTTCAGAGGAGGGAACTGTGGGATCCAGAATGAGTCCCTCCAGTGCGTGCCTTTTGTAGTATGCAGATTGTCTTGAGCTAAAGGCAACTTTAGCCTCAGGCTCAGGAGACCCTTCTGCTTCTGGGTAGAAGAATTGAATTAGAGGCCTTGCCCAGAATAGATTATCAGCCATAACCTTTTCAACCTTCCCACGTGGGAGGGCAAACTCTTGTTTACTAAACATTTGCTCTTCTCATCCTACAAGGACCCTTTGAGGCCCCCAGCTGCATTACCTTGTCCCTAGGTCACAATGTCTTACACACCTCCATCCTTCTTTCTGTCTCCGAGCCTCTCCTGCCTGGGTGGTCTCTGACTCTCTCTTGCATGCAGGGTTCCCATATCTATGTATATAATACACTTGGTTCTTTTTTCTTGCTTAAAAAAAAAAAAGGATACACAATTTCACTCTTCCTGCCACAGACACAATAAAACTGTATTTATTTTGAAAGAAAGACATTGCCATACCTATTTTTTTCCTCCAATTGAACTTTGTGCAGAGAAAATGTCACTCAAATTTGCTAGGGAATCAGCAGCTGTCATTTGAGGAGAGGGGGCTACAGAAATGGGAGGGGCAGTGAGGCAGGCAGTGTGGGTACCTCTCTACGTGGGTGGGGATCTGGAAGAGAGGTGTGTGCATGTGTGTGTGTGTGCGTGTGTGTGCGAGAGAGAGAGAGAGAGAGAGAGAGAGATTCTTTTATCACCAGAGGCAGGACTTATAAGTGTCCCCACTTAGGTATCTCTAGATGAGAGAAGAGAGGAACAGACGTGTAACCTAAGAGAATCCATAGTGTTATGCCCTCCTCACATGTCAAGGTGAAGGTTTCAACATCCTTTGAAAGATCACGTTTTATTTTGAAAAAGAAATTGAATGTATCTCCTTCTCTATTAGAGCCATACTTGTTTTCATATAAAAAGAATATGTCAAGGAGCTTGCCAGAAAGATGCTAGTGCATTAAATCAAACAGTTTCAGAAAATGGTGCTGACCTGAATAAAAGCAATCCATTCAATAGGTTCAGAGTCCTGGCAGTTTTGAGAATGCAGTTTCGCATGAACAGAAACCTACCAAAGACAACAGTTTTTTCATTGCTTTTTAAGCTTTGCCGCATTGGGGAGAGACAGTCTGATGCTGCCAAAAAGACAGCGGGGTGCAACGCTTTCAGCCCCTCTTGGTGGAAATTTTGATAAGTGTATCTTCTTGTGTGTGTCATTTGGCAGATTCAGGCCTTTGATTGTACTCCTTTATTGCCACAGGGAAATCATTTATTCATTTACCTTCCAAAATGTTTTTTCACTGCCTACTGTGTGCCAGGCACTATTCTGGAATGATCAATGAACTTGGCAATGATTTTTTACAAGAAGAAAGATAACTGAAGGTATTATTGATATTTTAATGCTAATGCTGTAGTTTTTAGTCATTTGTAACTGAAAAAATGACTATAATTTCTACAATAATCTCTTTATCTAATGTTCCAACTTGTTTTCCTTGCAGTGATTCTGTCATATGTATTGAAAGCCTCCATTTATTCTTTGTCAGAAGGTGAATGGTGGTTTTGACTTTCTTACTGAAATTTTAAATCATCACCTCTCCCCAGTCGCTCCAGCATATGTTTCCGTGATATAGGAAGTTTTCAAAATGACTTCCATTTTCACTAAATTTAAATAAAAGTAAAAAGCATGTTTCTTGCAGTGGGCTATTCCTGGCACATGATGCAGACTGTCCTCTGGAGCCTCTGGGCCCCTTGGTGAGCCCTCCCATGGTTCGCTGTGGGTTTAAATCAAACTGTGACCACATCCGTGCACAGCTTGTAGTTCAAGCCCCTGAGGGCTTATGAAATATCATTTATCTAAAACCCGGTGATGACAGTTTCCATAGACTTTCTCAGGGCTACAATTCTCAGTCTTGCCCTTTCTGGCCACGTGAATTTAGATGCTTAGATTACACCTTCCTTTTGTGGAAAGATTGTGACTACCTTCCCATGTTGTCCGAATGATAACCGGGAGCCCCAATATAAAGTGCGTAGCACTGTCTACTGCATAGAAATCACAAATCACATTTTCACTCAGCAAAAGAGATAATGAAAAGAAAGCCACAATGACTGTACAGTATTTTTTAGTGTATATATAGCCCAGAAATGTTCGTTTTCTGTTGTGTAGATTGGGCAAGTTTCTTAATCTTTCTGTACCTCAGGTTCCTCACAAATAAAATGGAGATTAAAATTATGCCTACCTTCTAGGGATTGTAAGAGCATTTAATAAGTTAATAAAGCCTTAGTGATGCTGGGCATGATTCCCAAGTCTGAGACCACTGCTTAAGTTCTCAAAAGTGCAAATTCAGACTATGTAAAATACAACAACTCCACGTGATGGAGTAGTTGGTACACAACTAGACTTCCTAGTAAGCATCTATAAAAATGGGTGAAATACACAAAGCAACTCTGTTTAGGAAGCAAACAGATAGTACTAGACTATAATCTGCAAAAAGGCAAAACTCACATAGCTTCAAGCCCCATGATTACCCCCATTTTCTGCCTGAACAACTTCTCAACCACAGCTGAAGCCATAGCAGTTTGGGTAGGGACAGTCTTGTCTGCTACTGTTGGAAGTTGTCATGTGGAAGATGAGTTTTATTGGCCATTTATAGCCAATGAAAGAGTAAGAACGATTGATGGAAGGCTTCAGGACAGAGTGAGTTCAGCTCAGCAAAAGGAAATGCTGTCTAACTTCAAATTCTGTCCTTTGAAGACAAAATAGACTGCTCCACGAGGCACTGGATTTTCTGTCATTGGAAAAAGCCAGCAGAGGTGACAGCCAGTTGTCATAGGGAAGTGTGATGAGGATTCTGACATCAAAAGTGGACATGAATCTGAGTTGCTCTAGACTCAAACTTACCAGGCCTCCGGGAAGTGCACAGACGTCCTGACAGCCTTGGTCCCTGTGAAGACCTTAAAGAACTTGTCTCTTCCATTTCTATATCCCTGCCACTGTCTCATAGTAGGTGCTAATACATCTGCTAAGTAGCGTATGATTGTAAAGTTACTTAAGTTACTCCCCTTTCTGTCCCCTAGAGAAATATCAGCACATTTTGAGAAGAGGTGTAAAAACAGGCTTTGCAGAACATGCCTACTCAAAATGGAGTAACTGGTACTGACCTTGACCTCTCACAGTACACTTCTATAAAACCAAAGTATACAAGGCAACTGTTTCTGACAGCAAGCAAAACACAATATAAGACTGTAATTTCAGAAAGAAGCATAACTCACAAGGCCAGTCCCACTATTGCCCTCACTTGCTGCCCGGGGACAATTTCCCAACCACAGCACCAAGAGCTGGGGTCCAAGTAGAACATGGTGCACCTGCTAAGCTGAGGAGGCAGAGAGCAGAACTCAGAGTAAGTGGAATGGCTGGAATCTGCAGGACAAGGCTTTAGACAGAAGGGGCCGTAGACGACCACGCTGTGGGAGTTTCCCTTGAGTCTGTGGCTGAGAGCGGGGCTGTATGTCTCGGTTGCTTCGTGTTGGAGAGCAGAATAGGGTTATCCGGGGTAAGCAGTGCTGCAGAAGGAGCAGCTTCAAAGAACAGCCAGAGTTTGGCCCCACCAGGGTGGAGAGAATTTTATGTTTATAGACTATATTAGCCTTTCTTATAATTAATTTTGAGAGCAAGATGCTTCATTCACATAAACAGGGCATGACGAAGTCTGTCTCTTTTTCAGACCTTTTTGGAACTTGGTTTTAGGCTTTCTTATGCACGTCTAAGCAAATTTTATTGGGGAACGACCCTTTATTCTGAGGCTTACTTTATGGGTAATCTGATACTGGCAGAATGTTAGAGGTTCTTGTTGCTTTGACATAAATAGCAGCACAGGTACAGAGACGGGGGCATCTGGACCCCTGAGAGCAGCATGTTTGCAGGACATGCACGTCCTTTGACAAATTAGTCCATTCGACTGCTCCGAATGGCAAAGATGGAGAATCCTTTGTTAATTTTATTTATATTTTTACTGAAGGACTGTTGCATTGGAGTAAGGTTTTCTCCTCTATGTTTTCAATTCATTTTCCATATATTTTTATGGCTTCGTGGAGCTTGCTAGTGAGACTTCTTCATGAAATCTGCTTTTCCAAGCATGGTATTCCAAAGGCTCCATTCTCCAAGGATTAAAGGTACCCAATGTATATTTCGTACAGTCATTCACCAAAAGAAAAGCTCTGAAATATGGTCACAAAAGTGACCTTTCGTGTTTGGGGAAATGGCCAAACCAGTCTGGGCCTGGTATAGGAGAACGGCAAGGAAGACAGACAGCGTGAGTCCTTGTGCTCTTATCCCGGCAGGAGCGAGAAGTCCTTTGTAAAAATATACGTGCAGAACGATTCTCAGAATCCAGATCATCAGTTCTGGAAGCTATCATCCAGTTAGTTGTCTTTTTTTTTTTCTTAAATAGCTTTATTGAGCTGTAATGAGCGTATAGAAAACCGCACACGTACAAAGCACACCACCTGGTGAGTTCTGACACACACATGCATCTTTGAGACACCACCAAAATCAAGGTCATAAATGTACTGTTAGAAGTTTTTCCTTAACTTTCTTGTTTTGATGAGGAGAATGTCCTTTTGTTTAATAATTGGGAAGACACTGTTTGGGTTATACCGGGGCCAAAGAGCAAGCAAACCTTCTTAGTCAATAAGAAAAGGACAGAATAGGGGGCACCTCTGCTTAGCAGCTGCGCCTCTCACAGGACTATTTACACAGGACTTTTCTCACCTGGGACATTATTGAAACAAGGGATCTTCTGTGGAAAATTATATACAACTTTGTGGGGTTTTTTTGCAAAGGGTAAATAAGACATGCTGAAGATTCAGATAAACAAAGACAACTCTGAAATTTAACAGTGGCCTTATTGAAGTAAAAGATAATTTGCAGATAAAAATACAACAATAAAAGCAACAGCAACCATTCGTCTTCCCGAGGACAAACACCTCACATTCATCCTTTTTACAATGGAAGCCTTTTAGATAGCTAGAAAACATTCTATTGTAATTATTCTTTTCCCTCTGACATTCCTTTTGTAGAAGCTGCGTGAAGATGGTGGGTGAGCAAGTGTCAAAGGGTTTATATTCAAGGATCGGATCCATTTTGCGGTCATCCTTGGCTTCTTTCTCTCACACCTCACATGCTCCCCCAACCGGTTCACTTCTCACTATTGCCTTTGCAGGCTGGGGCACCCCCTCTCTCAGTGGCGCGTTGCAGCAGCCTCTTTCCAGTCTCTGTTTCCACGCTCTTCCTCACAGTCTGTTTCAACGTAGCATTTGGACGGAACCTTGAATAAGGCAATCAAATCACCTCTCTCGTCTGCTCATGCTCGGCCGTGGTTCTGTTTCACTCAACAAAAGCTGAAGTTCTTCCACTGGGAGAGGAGGTCCTGGCTCCAGGTGTCTGAGCTCAGGCATTTGTCCGATTGCATCTCTTCCCCCTCCTCAGTCACCCACTCCAGCCCCACTGGCCTTCTTGCCTCTCCAACGTACCAGGCAGCTTTCTACCTCAACACCTTTGCTCGAACTGTTCTTTTCTCTGGTTACCCACCCAGATACTTACCTTAAATCTTTGCTTCAACCTCAGCTTCTCAGTGAAGCTTCCCCTGGCACCTTCCCTAGTATTTTGGTCTATCATCCCCCACCCTCCACTGCCACGTTCTCTACGCTCCTGACATAACCTGAATCAGCTCTTTCTCCCCACCCTGGGGCCTGTCACCTTCTACCATATGTACTGTGTACCATGCTGTCCTTTATGATAGTTCCAGTTATTGTGTTCATCTCTGCTCTAAACCTGCTCCCTCCCCCAAAAATACAAGCTTCCCGAGGGCAGAGAGTCTGTTCATTTTATTACCCGAAGACCTAGAACTATACTTGGCACATAATACGTTTTCAATAAGTGTCTGTTGAATGAAGCAATAAGAGTCATCTGGGTCTCTGAATGGAATTAAAATCTCTGGCTGCTATTTGAAGTTCCTCATCAAACTCCTTGATGCAGTTGTAAGTTAGATTCTAAAATAACCAATGCAAGGCATGTGTATACAATTCTGAAGGTACAAAAGGATATACAGTCAAATTAAGTCTCCTTCATACCTCTCCTCGAGTCAGCTCTTGAGAGGAAACTAATTACTAGTTTTTTTAAACGCTTCTTTTCACAGGTGTTCCATACACTTAGATGTCTAGGTGTTCATAACCTTTTCACATCAACACAAATGGTGACAGTCCACTTACCTTGGTTTACCAACAATATATCTTGGTGATTATTTTATTATAATACGGAAATGACCTCTCTTACTCTTTTTTACAACCACACTGCAGTGCGTTTGTTGATGTACAGTTGGGTAGATATCATTTTTTGCTCTCCTCTGTAGCACTTCAGTGACAGTTCTGTGTATGCCTCACGGTAGCTGTAGAAGAAAATCCTGGAGAAGAAAATGCTGAATCAAATAGCATATGCAATTTAATTTCAAAATCTGCCAAATTTTCCTCCGTGGAAGTGTCACCGGTGAAATGTTACTTTTCCTAACACTGTATGAGGACTTAGATGCTATGACTCACAGTGGGTGTTCATTATTAAAGATTTTGATATTTATTTCTAATTCATACAGGCTAATGGTGAGAAATACAAACCCTAAAGTAGCACAGAAAGCATAAAGTGGTGAGTGAAAGCACTCAGTTTCTTCGGATCCCTCATTTGCAATCTCCAAAGACTATACTGGCTGGCAAACACCTTGCACATATTTTCAGAAATTTTCAAAATATATATGCCCTATATATGTATATCATTATTGTATACAGAAGTATAAACATAATATAATGTGCAGCCTTTTTCATTCGAAAATATATAGTATTCCAATTAATACATATACTGCTACTTTATTATTTTTGTATGGCCATGATTTATTTAACCTCGCTTGTATAAATGAAGGTTTAAAATGTTTTGAGGATTGTATTCGCAAACAGTGCTGCAAAGGACGGTTCTGTGTGTCCATCTTTGTTACTTGCTAGTGCAAATGTGTTTCTAACAGTCAAAAGATGTGTGCACCTAAAATTTTGATAGTTCTTTTCAAGTTATCTTCTAAAAAGGTTGAATGCTCTTCTTCAAATTAGATTCTCTATATTTTGCTTCTCTATATACTGCTGTCCTTTGCCATCATTACTTGTTTTGTTTGCAGACTCAGTATTTGTTCAACTGATGTGGACCGGAAGGTGTTCTGATGGGATATGGCATTGGAAAAAGAAACAACCTTCCCACTGCCATTGGGGATTCTCCACAATTCTGAGACTTCTGCAAAATGCCATGTGCAGCAATCTCAGTGTATTTCAGATCTTGGGAGAGGCCCAAGTTACAACTGGCTGCCTAGGAGGAAATGACAGCATAGCCCTTATGTTACTGAAGTTAAGAGAGAACTTTGTTACTTTTAACATTTTGCAGGCATAGGTTACCCTTCTACTGAAATTGTTTCCTGTATGTGTCCTCAATTCTTCATTGTGACTCAAAGTTGCTATTATAGCAAATGAGTTGCCATGAATTTGCATCATTGTGATCATCCTTAAACATCTTTGCATGCCGCTTATGCTCAGGAGACAAAATTATTTACATATATTTTCAATCTATTTAAAAAGGATACATACACAGTAGTCCAACAGTTCATTTATTCTATGGTCTTGATAAGAAAGCTGGGCAAATATAATACAGTAGTTTGCTCATTGATTGCAAGCATATAATGGAATGAACTATAAAATAAATTACATTTTCTAAAGATTTAGCAGTTGGCAAGCAAAATATCCAGAGAAGTTGTTGTTTCATCCTCCTAGATGTAAGCAAACTATTGGGTGTCTGCGCCTAATCTATTTTATCCATCAAATGACTTCCCTCTGTTTACTTTGGAAATTGTTTCCTTCCAACATTTTATAGGGAATTGCTAGCTATTTAAGGCCCCCATTTTGTAGCTTCCAGACTCGTAGGCAGTGCTTGTGACAACTTAACAGGGCAGTTAGTTATTTCAACACCAAGCCAGAGAATGGAGAGTAGAAGCAATTATAAAATATAATCACCTTGCTGTGCTGGAGATTAGGCAGCAATAGCACAGAGCCACACAGAAGGCATCCTATCTGGGATTCATTTCAACAGAAACAATCTGGCAAGGGCTAGAGTTCCAGGAAGGACAGGGGTCAAGGTCAAATACAGTGAGGCAGGAGGACCTATGGCTTAAATCTAAGGCTGTGGTTCCCAAGTTTTAATGATCATCAAATCATATGATCAGATTTGTCCAAAAACAGTTTCCAAGGTCTCACATTGAAACTCCAGTTGAGAAGTCCTGTGGCAGTGCGGGCAGAGGAGTGGTTAGAAGTCTGTGTTTTAACAAATGATTTTGCTGCGTATGGTCTGCCCGCTGCCTGTCAAGAGATAGTCAGCGTCTGGGGAGTTGTCTCAGTCTAGTGGATCAGAGGTTTCACCAGGCATCACAGGTAGGCAGGGCGGCTGCTCTCCAGTTCCAGACAGGATGCTTTTCCATCTGGTTTAATCTGCCTGGAAGATTTGAATCATCCTTGCACATTAATCTGAGCTGTCATGGAGAGATAGGTATAAATATCAGGATCCTCCACAGGCTACACCAAGCCAAGGAAGGGTCAGATCAGTAGCTTTATTTTCGTTGGGCTGCTTTTCTCGACATTTATGACTTGGGCCCAGACTTCACTTTTGACAGCTGGTGTGGTGTTTGCTTTTACTGAGTTTTTCCTAGTTAAGAAGCTATTTTGGCATGAGCCCTACGTTCTTCACACCTAAGCCTGTATTTCAACACATTTTGTGTGTCTTATTTATTTTCTGAGTAAGAATAGACAATAACTTTAAATCAGACAACCTAAAGGCGACTAGTTTCCATGAATTTGTGATTGACATTAGTCAGAGGGCCCAAACTCAAATGCCTTCAGAAACCGTGTGGGGAAGAATATATGTAGGGAAGAGCAGGGAGGCAACAGAAGGGAGTGTACAAGCAGCCAAAGAAGTTTAGAAAATTAAAACAAAGCACCATGTTGTTAAAACAGAACAGGCGTGCAGTCTAAATCCTGGCTGCTGGCCCAGTGTCTGTGCCCTTGACTTAAAAGTCTTACCTTGGTGATCTCGTAGCCTCTCTTTCCATTGATTATGGCTTCAAGGTGGCACTATTTTAGTGACCCTACAATAAAATGTATGCACATTAGAATGTAATATGATACCACGCAGAACCTTTTGCATATATTGGGAGGGTAAGGATAGTGGGGCGGGGAGAACGAGACCTTAGGAGA
The DNA here is from genome assembly GCF_021234435.1 of Artibeus jamaicensis. Classification (NCBI taxonomy): domain Eukaryota; kingdom Metazoa; phylum Chordata; class Mammalia; order Chiroptera; family Phyllostomidae; genus Artibeus; species Artibeus jamaicensis. Next base: position 24,282,549 of record NW_026522047.1, read on the forward strand.
GCCGTATCAAGTACTACTACCTCCGGGCCCGCGAATAAGCTACGAAGCTTCTCTGAGCCTCTGTTTCCTGTGTGGAGGTAACACCTGTACCAGGAGATTGTCTTTAGGTGTAAATGAGATAATGCTTGTCAACTCCACACAGTGCTGGGTACATAGTAGGCACTAAATAAATGCAATACCTTAAGTAGTTCTATATGGCAGACAACACTGGAAGTATTAATATTCTGGAGGAGAGGAGATCTCTCTGGCACTAATATGTGTGTGTTTGGTAATGTGAAATGTGATGCAGAGGTATCTTCCCCTTTGACAAGGCTATCGATTGGCCCCTGGTCCAAGGCTAAGCTGAAAAGGTCAACAGAGATTGCTCTTGGCTGAGTACATGGTAGACGTCATGCTTTAGCTACTAAATTAAAAGCTGTGTTTTTCCTGTTTTTGCCCCCTTCTCCCTTGTTGCCAAATCCAGGAATGGTACCTACTTCTTTTCTTGAGTTTTCTGAGTGACCGGCCCTGCCCAGAGATTACGGAGTGAAGTGCTGCCCTGGGTTCAGGAAGAGGGTGGGTTTCTATAAATACGACCCACCGCAGGCTTCAAGGAGGGCTCAGCGGGGCACCTGAGACTCTGTGAGGCGCCACACAGAAGGTCCAGTGACAGAAGCCCCTGAGAGAACACAGTGTGAGTTTCTGAGCCTCCGAAGGTTTCTACAGCCGCTGAGCTGCTGCATGTCCCAGTGAAGAGTGGCCCGCTCCACCCCATCCCCCCTCCATGCCCCCAGTCCCGCACCCCTCACACGGGCTCTGTGAGAAAGGGGGTCACCAGCAAGCAGGCGAGGAGAGCTGCGGGAGAGATAGTCACTAGGTGATGACAGACATGTCTGAACTGGATAATCTGCAGAAGATCAAGTTTTAAATCATAAGTGAGGGAAAATTGGTTGAGTGGATTGAACATACAGCAACAGGCAGAATAAGCTTTTTGGTCTGGGCAGGGCTGGGGTTGCAGTGATGCACCGAATTTTTAAACCATCGCAAGCTCCAAGTAGCACACACTTGATGCTTTTACTGTTCGGTTTCAGAGAACGCCATCTATGTTCTCTGAGCATTTTTTCCTATCATGTTTTTGTGGTTATGCTAGTCTCTCCACTTTTATTTAAAATATTTTATTTATTTATTTTTAGAGAGAGGGGGAGGAAGGGAGAAAGACAGAGGGAAAGAAACATCAGTGTGTGCTTGCCTCTCACACACCCCCTAATGGGGGCCTGGCCTGGAATTCAGGCGTGTGCTCTCATCTGGGAATTGAACCAGTGACCCTTTGGTTTGTCAGGCCAGCACTCCATCCTCTGAGCTACAGCAGCCAGGGCTAGTCCCTCCACTTTTTTATTGTCCCAATACCCAGATGAGTAGCTGCACACAGGTTATAGTTGGGGGACACCAGTGTGGGACTGAATACAGCCTTCATTTCAGCTTGAGACTGCTTGATTTCTATGGTTGTCACATCAGCAGCCTTGGCCCCCTTGAACAGTGAGTCGAAAGTACTGTCTGAATCCCTAACGTGAATTGTGTCCCACACTGGCTTTCACATTTCTTCATTCAAGAGTAAGATTTATTGAGAGCCTGCTTTGTACCAGGTGCTCTTCCAGGTGCTGGGAACACATCTTTGAACACAGCAAAACCTCCCTTGTTGTCAACTCCAGTAGAGGAATGCAGATGAGAAAGAAAGGCAGGAGCTGTGTCTCACGTTTACAGTGGAGAAAAGAAAAGTAGGGTAGGAGACGTGATTGGGCCGGGAGGTGACATTTGCGCAAAGACCTTAAACAAACAGTGGATGGAGCCAGGTGGACCTCCCTCTGAATGTTCCAGGAGGAAGCAACAGGCTTTTAGTGGCCCCGAGGCAGGCATGCACCTGGCCCGTGTGAGGACAACGGGGGACACATGCAGCTAGAGATGAAGGAGCTGGTGACGTGGGAGTGGGTGGGGTCAGAGAGAGGTCAGGATCCAGATTATGACCCATCATAGTAGGGCCTTGTAAGGATTTCGGGTTTATTCTACTGAAATGGAAAGAGGCTGGAGGATTTGAACATAGAACTGACATTTTATGAAGATGATAGGTACTGTGTGTAGAAAACCTTGATTGTGTTCACAGCATTACGATTGAAACTTTATCATTGTGTTTGCACATGCAATGATAACGTATAGAATCATTTCACAGACTTCGTTCCCATAGTTATAAGGCCAAGTGGGCTCGACAATGATTATTCTATGGTATGTGTGTCATATGCGATGCTGTGCCTCTTAAAGATGCAGGGCTTGAAGGATTTCTTCCTTCAGGGGTGTCTTTAGTCCAAGTCCCTAAAATAGTCTCCCTGCTTTCGAAAGTCGCCATGGCACTGAAGTCTGGGACTCTTCTGTCCTGCCCTTTTTGTCCCTCACATCGCACGGACGTCCCGGCAGACCACAGCCTATTTGCTAAAATCAGCAAGCGGTGGTGTCTTAGGCCAGTGCTTTCTAGTTTACACGGTTAGGACTTGAAGATGTGGTTCGTGTGTTAAAACTTAGGATATTTTTCAGATCTTAAAAAGTCTTGGATAATGTCAAAAGTGATTGCTACATGAAGAATCTAGATTGTGCCACAGAATTACAAATTAAAGCACCCCCAAAATGAGCAAAGTCAGAAAGTTTAGAAAAAGAGAAATGTTTTAAAAACTTAGGAAAAGTATAAGGACTCAGTTATGACCCGCAGAAGAAGAAGGGTCAAGGGCAAAGGGGGAATGTATGAAACAGGAAAAGGAACTTCCAGGAGATGGCAAAACATTGTCACTTTAAAAAAAATTATTGTTCAGTTACAGTTGTCTGCATTTTCTCCCCACAACTCCCCCCCACCCCAGCCAAACCCACCCCCTTCCCTTATTCCCACCCTCCCTGCTTGGCTTTGTCCTTTATAAAACATTACCACTTTTAAACCACTTTTTAAAATATCTCCGTGATCCTCATTAAATTTTCTTTATTTTTAGAATAAGCTGAAATGTTCCCGGACTACCACGGAATGGCTGAAAAAATAGGATAATATATTCAGCACATAAGCTGGAAAGGCCGTAGAGAGAAAGAATAGGACATTTTCCCGAGAAGCTCAGTTGCCGGTGAATTAGGCTCTGAACGTCCGTGAGAAATTATGACTGAAACATGAGATGATGCCCAAATACCAAATAGACTTTGGTGTCACTGAAGACAAACCTGCATATTTTAGTCTTCCTTATAAAATAAATTATACCATTTTGTCCGTAATGAACTTGTGAGTTAAAATTTAATTAAAAATGAGGGAATTAAGTCAATTTATCCTGCTAGGGGAATAATAAACTAGAAATACGACCTTTCCAACTTAAAGAGATAAAAAGTTTTGGTATACTGATTGATATCTTTTTATTTTTAAAATTTTTAATTTTTTACCTTTATTTTTCTTGTTGACATTATTACAGATGTCCTCATTTCCATCCTTTTGATTAATATCTTCATAAAGATGCATAACTTTTAGTAATTTATACTGTTGTTATGCCATTTTTGACCCTTCCTATCAATAGGTTGAATATTTACAATAAAAAATTTCATGTATTTTCCCAAATACATCAGGTATATTAGTTATCTTATCTTAACAATTATACTTATGTTAAAGAGATGAAATTGTGTCTGGAATCACTTGTTGTCATTGCCCTCTGGGGTGGTATAGGGATTTCATACCCCAAATAACTGAACTCTTAGAGCTAAATGAAAAAAGAAATCCTCATGTAAATCAAGTAGACGGATACTCAAGAACATGTGACCTCAGGTAATTGGTTTTAACTCTTTAATTCTAATTTTCTTCATCTATAAAAAGGCAGTTACAAAAAGGTTAAATGAAATATGTAAAACATAAAATTTGATTCTCTTTTTTTACTATCTTATGAATTAAGGGATGTTACAGTGATAGTTATATGTAAAATATAAAACTGGCACTTGACTGATGAATCCATTCTCATCTTGGATTTAAGGCCACAGGAAACTGGATCCCTATTCCTTGAACTGTAACCTCACAGCTAATGTGATGCAGCCTCCTGCAGGGGTGAGTCTGGAGTGAATGGCTTGTTTGGGTGCCTTGGCCTTATTTTGTACTCATTTTCCCATTTTGTGGTTCTTTTTTTCTTTGTTTACTTTTGAAGTAACCTATATTATAGATTCACAGAATCTTGGACTATGAAAGACCCATAGATTGGAACATGTGAAACCTTTATTCTTATCCAGGAATTCCTTCTACAGCATGCCTGACAAGGAGGCCATCCATCCTTTACTTGGATACTTTGGACAGAAGGGAGTCGAAACCCGTCTAAACGCTCCCTACAGAGCAGTGATAGTTTTCTCCCACTCCCTTAAAGTTGGGTGTTTACTACTTACTAAGTTAATACCAATGGAATCTAAGTAAAAGTCATACATAGCATTCGAAAGTCAGAGGCTTTAAAACGCTGAGGCATTCTATCTAACCCTAACCCTTCCTGTACTCTCTGTTTACATCCTGTGAGCCAGAACAAGGACGTGTCTGCAAGGTAGCTTCAGTCAGGCAGACAAACAGACCCGAAGACAAGACTGAAGAAACTGGCTCCTGAATGACAGTCATCCTCTGGAACCCTAACTGTGGATTGTTTAATGACAGAAAAATAAACTTCTGTCTTCTTTAGTATTGAGTATCTGACAGAGCACCCTATTATTATCCCAATTCATGCAGGGGACACTTCACTTTTTCTATTCCCTGGAACAGATTGGTTAACATTGAATGTATCTATTTCTTCATAGAACTTATCAAATTATCTAAGCTAACATATTCTGTGGTGGAAGATTTTAAAGAACAGATTTAATTTACTTAATGAATATATGACAAGTCAAGTTATCTATTTCTTGAGTCAGTTTTGTTATATTTTCAATGAATTTCTTATTTTGTTTTAATATTAAAATTAATTGCAAAGTACTTCATAATTCCTCTAGCTTTTAAAAATTTCTGCTACATTTGTGGTTATGTCCCCTTTTTTACTCTTGACATTATTTATTTAACTTTTAAAAAGAGATTATTTATTTATTTTTAGAGAGAAGCGAAATGAGGGAGAAAGAGAGGGAAAAACATCAGTGCGTGGTTGCCTTTCATGCGCCCCCTACTGGGGACCTGGCCTGCAACCCAGGCATATGCCCTGACTGGGAATCAAACCAGCGACCCTTTGCTTCACAGGCCCGTGCTCAATCCACTGAGCTACACCAGCCAGGGCTATTTATTTAACTTTATAAAAAAATCATTCTCCTGAATTATAATTTTAAATTATATTTGTCTTTTCAAGGAAACAACTTTGGTTTTATTTGATTATTTGTGTGATTGTTTCCTGTTTAACTCCAACTCTTAACTTTATTATTTTATTCCTTATTTGCTTTGGGTTTAATTCTATTCTTTTTTTCTAAGTTATTAAGTGAGAAACTTAGCTAATTAAAGTTTAGCTATGAAACTATGAATTATATAAAAGTTTTTAAATTTCAAAATTTAGATACGAAGCAGTTCTCTTAAGGAATTATTATCAGTCACTGAGAAGGCTGTATTAACATCTCTTCTGATATTAGATTTTTCAGTTTCTCCTGGAGGCTCAATCGTTTTTCTTTCTTTTTTCCTTCTTTTTTTTCTTTATGTATTTTGAAGCCATGTTATTTGGTGTATATAAGAAAACTATACATTTTTACTACATTCGATCTGTTTGGAATTATTGCTCTTTCTAGCTATGCTACATTTTCTGTGTTTTTTTCCTTTCTTGCCTTTTTGTAGATTGTTTTATTTTTTTGCTTTTGTTTTTGTTCCATTTCACACTTTTACTGGTTTCAAAATTGTACCCTCTTATTCTAAAATTTTTAACCTGCATATTATATACAACAAAGTTTAAATAGAATAACTTTACCCTCTTCCCATGACATGCAAAGACCTTCTGAGTACTCTCACATTAAGTGAAATTTCATATAGTCAATGTTTATTTAAATTTCACTCTGACATTTTCTTTGCTTAACTGTATTTTTTTCTTTATTCCTTCTGGAATCATTTTTTTTTTCATTTCTGCAAACTTTATTCAGTTTTCTTTTTTTAAATTTGGGGATCATTTTAATTTTAATCCTAAAATGTTATTTAAACGTTAAGTGGAGATATCTTCAAGCTCTCATTTTTTAAATCTGAAAAGGTATGATTTCCTAGTTTTGAAAGACAGTGAGTTATATTACCTGTCAGCGCTTTGAAAATATAGCTCTGCTGTTTTCTAGATTGTGTTGTTATTGAGAAACCAGATGTCAGTTTAATACTTTTTCCTATGTAATTTCTCTTTTCTCTTGAGTTGACTTTAAGATATCTGTTTCTTTGTTATGTGCAGTTATACTATATGATGCAAAAAAATGTCCAGCCATTATCTCTTCAAATATTTTGTCTGCTCTATTCTCTGCCTTCTCCCTATGAGCCCCACTTTAAAGTAGGTCATAAGTGCTGACAGCACTTTTCATATCTCACTCATTCAGTGATTGCTAACACCATTTCCTCCTCCATTTCTCTTATAGCCAAGGAAACCCTGCTTTGGAGATAGGAGGTAGGTTTTCGATGCAAAGCTAAAGGCAAAGATTCTTTATTTGAAAAGCCATCATTGTTGTTTAATGTGTTGTCTCTTTGTGAGATGCTTCCTCTTCTTGATGGTTGTTTCCAAATCTGCATATGCTGAAGTTTAGACAAAAAGAGGCAGCAAATACTTGTATACCTGTCCTGTTTCTTTTGTTAACTTCCTCACTGTCACATTTTTAGTAGTTCTCAGTCCTGTATTTGTCCAATTTTGATGGTTTCTCTACTAGCTACAGGGAAGTTTATTGACTTCTTTGCTAGGTCAGATTAAAGAGAGTATTGTTGATCTCACCTGCCCAGGAGGATCAATGAATTAGAGGCAGGAGCGCCTTTGAATGACAAGGTGTCATCTCTCCCTGTGTTGTTAAGTTAGGTTACTAGGATCCTCTCTGTATTTTGTAATCATGGACAACTGTCCATGGATGAAAGTTTAAAAACATGTTTGGGGAACTCCTGGAGAATTAGGATTAGTGAATTAACTGTCATCGACATGTACAGAGGGTTCTAATTAACAGCCTTGTGTGTGTTTGGTGATGGCAGATTTAATATATCGCCACTGTCTTGTTAAAAAGACAACAAAGTTGGGTTCTTTCCTCTGGGTAACTTTAGAAGGCAATCACTCTGCTCTCTGAGGGGACAAGACTAAATGAGTAAGCAGGACTTGGGTTCACTGAAGATGAACAGGCAGTGAAGGAAAGGAGGCCTGTGCTTTTTGAATAGATGCCCTTTTATTGGCAAATGTGGGTGATGATAATGCATATTCCACCATTTAATCACTAGTTTTGGTATTTTAACATTTAACGTACTACTTCACTATTAATGAATTAATTTTTCTAGTTTCATAGGCCAACTATGACATCTTGTTTTAATTTTATTTCTTTTATAATCAGTGAAGTTGAACATAATTTACCTGTCATAATTGTTGTAGTTCAAGGTACAAAAAACATGCTAGATACATATTTTAGGAGCAGAGATACTGGAATGCCTGGGATAGATCATTGATTTATGGGTTCTTTTAGGTGCAGACGTTAGTAGAAGGAAAACTCAAAGTAAAAATCATGGAATGCTTCATAAAGAAAATGGAAACTTGAAAGGGGAGAATTTATGATCTGATATATATGGTTCAGAGTTCTTATTTACTTGATGTTTATTTGCTGAGTATATTTACATATTGCCTGAAAGTAGTGAGAATTAAATATCAGAATAGAAATCTAAGAAGTAGGTAAGAATTTTTAGCCAAAGCAGTTGGTGTGGCCTTTGTTCAGTGTGGGAGAGAGATGACATTAAATAATTTGTCACAGGAAATAATCACATATAAGCCAGGAGTGTAAATCAAGCAAGTCAGAAAGCTGACAGTTTCTGGATAGTCTGTGAAGGCTTAAGTAGTCTTGACAATGAACTAGGTTTAAAGGAGTCAACCCAAGGAGTTAAGTCTGGCCAAGAAGGATGCAGGTGCCCCTGGTTGTGCATCTGCTTCGATGTGCTCTGGAAGGGAAGTGGAAGTAGTAGTTGGAATGGGGTTTGTTCTGCCAACAGAATAGTGATAGGCCTACAGATGTTGTCTGTCTGAGAGGATTATCAGTTTGGGAACATTATTTCTCCTCTTCCTTTGAAATATAGAAAATAGTTCAAATAAGAGGCAGAGTACCAAATCCCCTCATTTCTGTGAAGTAAAATAATATTCTTGAAGTGGCTAGACAGACTGCTTATAAGCACTCCTAGATTTGGGGCATGGCTACATGTTAATGTAAGGAAGTGGGTGGAAAGGTGAATTGTTATTTACAAACCATTTGTACTTCTCTGTTCTCTTGTGTATCAGATGAAGGGTGTTTGAAAAGATTGGTTGACTCTGATTCTGTTTACCCTGCGGGTATAGTCTTCTTTCAAAGGCGAGGGAGGCAGCAGAACAGAAGAAAGTGTGCATTCCCAGGTGGGTACAGACAGGTAGGACCACACGATTGACAGGGAGCCATACTTTTCACTTTTACCATTAAAGCGTGTTAGCAAATAGAAAAAGAAATGCAAGCCGAACATCGTTCTCTATTGCTTCAGGGACCTGAGTGTACTTCTTAGGCCACAGGACAAGGGCATCCTCAACTAAACTCTGCACACTTCCCTACCCTTTGTGGGTCTTTTGAAAGCCCTGGTTAAAAATTCGTCATTTAGCTTTTATCAAGGAGGCTGAACTTGTTGGCCAAGGTGATATCTGTACTCATGTTTCTGATGCCCAGAATAATTTACCAGGTAAGCAACTCCCTTTATGGAGTACTCCCTGCATGAGGCTTGTTCTTTTGTGTGTGTTAATCTTGCAAAGCACCACCATCATATTCAGTTCATACATTAAAGCTGCTAATAGAAGCAAACACAGTTAAGAAAATATTTTTTGTAGCACTATTGTATAATGAGAAGAACAACAATATATTCTAGTTGTTTTCCACTTGGTTTATTGCTCTCTTCACAATCCTACTCTATTACATTTTATCTCTCTCTCCTTTTCATTCCAATAACCCTTATCTGGTCCTACCTATTCTGTTATCTCTTTTCTACCTTTATTCTTATAAGTACTTCTTTTCTTTATTCAGAGTTAGTTTTCCTCTCTCCTTTGAAACTGTCTCAGGAAACGCCACAGGATTCTGCCTTGCTTTGCCTTGCTGACATTGCTCTTGATCAAAAGTCTGATTTGCAGCTTCAATTACATTGCTAAAGATTTACCTACTAATTGATTTGGCATGTGAATTCATTCTTCAGGCGACAGAGCTAAACATGGCAGGTGGAAAACCTAATAGAGGGGAAAAAGCAAACAAAACAACATGGAAGTCTTGCTTGTTCATTTCTGGAGCAGTATAGGAGAGATATGTAAATAATGGAGCTATTTATATCAGCTGTCACTCTGAGGTACCTGAGAAGCAACTGCGGTTCTTTAAACAATTCTGCCTGCCCTCTTTGTGGATGGGTGATAACTGTAAAACATTTTCAGTGTCAAGAATTATACATTTTAAAGCCATTTTTCATTTTCATGGGGTTGGAAGCTTTGGGATTAGTTTTGATGGAAATCTTCAACTGGCCCTGAGTCTCCTATTACATTAAATACAGTTAAAGGAAAGGCAAAACATTTGTCCCTGCAAATATACGTGTGCAATCATACGCACAACCAATTTTTAATTGAAAGTGAAGGAAGAAAAATAACTTTAATGTTTTGGAAGCAATTAGATGTATTTCCCTCCGGATATAGGATTCTCCTCCCCCCACAGAATATAAAAACGCAAAGATTTGGAGTATTTAAAATAAGTATGATGTTGCTTTGCTAAATGTTTGTTGAAACATTTATTTTGCTTTCCTGGAAAACATCTGCTCTAGGCTTTGCGATTCTTTCCAAAAGTTCTTCTTTTAGTAAACATTTTTATTGAGCTAATAGGTCCTGTGGTTGAGAACATATGTTTTCACGATTTTATGAACTGGTTCATTTTCTTTCTCCTTGTCTTTTATATTTTTGACTGACTGTACTTAAAAAATCCAAACCACGCAAAGCTAGCTCATTGCATGTGTATTGAAAGGTAACGGAATATAAAAATTAAATATTTAATTTTTTTCTTTGGTGTACTGTATTTAAAATCTTTGTAAATAGTTTTTGTTTTTGTTTGTTTGTTTCCATTAGAAAAATTGATACCCTTTGTAAATCATTTTTGTTTTCATTCTACATTATATCTTATAAAAAATTGATACTATGCCTGTATGAGAAAAAGCTCTTTCATCATTCCTAGGACCAGGAAACCCAGCTTAATTCATATTTCAGTGTACACAATACAAAAAAGAACAGTTCTGTCTCTTTGAAAGTCATGCTGTGGAGCTGGTGTTATATCTTTAGAGACACAATCTTGAGTGTAAACAATACATATCGAGCTGTAATTCAGTAAAAGTGGATGGTGAGAGTCAAGCCATGGCGCCTTCAGCTGCATACCTGGGCCATTATTTCTCCTCTCTGGGTTGCATTTTCTTCATCCATAAAACTGGAAGCCATACTTGCTGTAATTTGCAGGGTTTTGACTGTAAGATGAGGTGATTGATACAAATACTTTTTAGCACGTGGCTCTTTTCCAAAGCCAGGATTGTCATTCACCTTCGTGTAGCCCTCTGTGACCGTGTGATGCAGTTGGAAATAAATTAAAACTGTCTGGTAACCCAGACACAAAAGCACTTGTTCTTGCTGTCTCGCTCACTTTTTAGTGATGCTAGCAGTTTGTCTCCCCTTGCTGTTTGTCAGTGGATTCGAATATACTGTCAAGATAAGGAAATTGACTCATCTTTACAGTACTACTGTGAGCCATAACCAATAAAAAAGAATTTCTCTGTTTAGAAAAATCACCAGACGACATAAATGTTACACAACAGTATTATATAATCCACCTTCCCAGTGTAGCTCCTGGGATTAATGTATTCATGAATCCAAATAGTACACTGGGTTTAGCACAAAGTAAGCAAATGTAATTTTCCTGCCCATTCATCCCATCAAATGCTCTTACTTCCTGGAATAGTTAATTCACAGTTCCCATAGCTGATAATAATCAGTCATGTCTTCACTGTACAAGTGTAAACTCCATTGCTTAATATTTCCATAAGCCTAAAGGATTCACACACCTGTAGTCCCTAATTATTCTCTGCTACAGAAACAAAAGCAGAAAAACAAAAACACAGGCTAGTTGGCAGTTAGAGAACATTCTTGAAAACGCCCTCTGATCATGGGAAGAAAAACAAACCCTACATGGTGAGGTTATTTTATTTGAGGCACTTTACTTTTGGCATATTGAAGTACCCATCTGCAATAACATGAGGTAACTGAAAAGCCAAAGAGAGGCACAGCCTACATTTTAAATCTCCAAAAGAACTGGGCAGGGAATGGTATTATTCAGACTCTTAGTGGAGTTCTTGGATGCATTTGAATGACAGTGAAGTGCTTTATTGTTATTCTGCACCCTCCTTATAGGAGAACTCAGGAACTTGCTTCATCTTCTTGTCATGTGTCCCTCCCCAAACCAGATACAATTCCACTAGTCATCAGCAAGTTGATGAAATTTTACTTTAGGTTTAATGGGGAATAGGGGAGAGGATTTACATTGTACACAATGGGACACAGCTTCATGGAAACTCCCATTAGATGTTCTCCCCTCCACATTTCCTCTCACTCTTAGCTGCTTCCTCTCTTTCCTCTCTCTCCCACTGAGCCCCTTGCCACTCCTCAGTATCCCAGTTACATCTACATTTTCCAGATCATCTTATGTCCAACCAGCCCATCTCTGTATGCCCTGTTTAGCTGAACAGAAGCCTGAGTTATCCAAACGTCTTTAGAAATCAGTTCAATGACGAGGGAAGCTGGGCCCCAGGAGGTTTTAACCATGGGGAAGCTCAGCCTGCCAAGTCCTGCCTCTGGGAGGCTCAGAAGGGAGCAGAGAAATTTTCCTAAGCAAAATGAAATGTTTCTCCTGCCACCGATTCTGAATTAAGGAATACTTGTTAAGAATCTACTATTGCAGTCCAGACACTATGTTCGGCATTTTGGTATGGCAAAATAACGATGAGTAACAACACAACAAAAACAGAAACAAGGTCTATGATCATACAGAAGTAACTGTTTAGTACAAAAGATAGTTACTAAGCAAAAGGAGGTGTAAATACGTGTACAGTTACAATGGGGATAGGAATGAGGATGGAGACAATAACTTTGTGCTGTAAGAACATGTGAGTAACCTCGTTCAAGAGGTCAGAGAAGCATCTGAGAAGCTGAGACATGAGTGAAGTATAAGATATAAGCAGACAAAGGAAGGGTGAGCAGCGAAATGGATTCAGGCAGTGGGAGCAGCGTAGGCAAAGGGGACTGTGAGAATTCCATGAACCAAAAGCAGGCGAGTGGGGCTGGTGCCTGGAAAGCGAGTAGGGGTGTGGTGTGAGGTGAAGCTAGGGAGAGGCAGGGGCCTGTCTCGTTGGGTCCTTGTAGGTCAGGTTAAGGAGTTTGGTCTTTAAATCCTTTGAAAGTTTTTAAACTGGGACACGGCATGGGGAAGAGGCAGATCATTCACTCTCATTTATGTTTTGATGCAATCGTTCTGAATAAAATTAGAGAATAAACTGAAGCAGGTTGGGGAGGACAATTGGATATGGACAGATAATTAGAAGCCTTGCAGTGGTCCAGGTGAGACCGGCACCAGAGTGGTGGTAGCTGAGATAGAAGGAAGTGGACTTACAAGAGAGTTAACTTGGGTTTGCTCAGGATGGTGATGACTGATAGGTTGGAGGCTTGCATAACTGGGTACAAAGGTGACTCACATTATCTCTTAAATCTGTGGACATGAAGTCCATTGATGACCTTAGCAAGTGCTATTTTGGTGGAATGATGAGGGTACAAACCATACTGGAGTGGATGGAGGAGGTGAGATGAAGAAATGGGGATAGAAAATGTAAATAACAGCAACATTTTAAAGAAGTTTGGGAATAAAAGAAAGACTTGAGAGCTATAGGGAAATATGTGGTCAAGGATAGATTTAAGGAATCTTAAAACCAGAATGATTTCATTATGAGGGAGAATTTAATATACAAAAGAAATCTGGAGCAAGGGATGTGGGCTCCCATGCAAGATGGAAGACTACATCTTAGAAAAGAGACAATCCTAAAGTATTAACAGAGAAGATAAACTAGATACAGTCTCAGATGGGTGTGTGTGTCTTACATGTGAAAGGTGAGGGAATACCCATTTACAGGTCCCTATCATTCCCCTCCCCACCATGAAGAGTAAGTAGGTCAAGTGCTTTTCTGACTGCAAGGGGTTGAGAAGGGTGGAGAAGTTTTGAAGATGTTGTCATCCTGAGGGAAGGTGAGTCAGCCAGGGGAGCTTAGTGAGCCTGCTGGGCAAGACTGTGGGCTTGTTTGAGGTGGTGGTTTTGAATTGATAGTGGGATCGATCAACAATTGGATATTTATTGTCATTTCCTCTGGTGGTTTTACTAAACTCCTTAAAAATGGGTTGCTTCCCTCCCATCATGGTCCATCGTCTTGAGCATGAAGTTGGAACCTAATTAGTGATTTTAAGGGCAACGTGGAGCAAACCAATGCATAGTATGGAAACTCTACTCAATGGTAGGTCAATCACACCCAAGGGAGAGCTAGTCACTAAAATCACAACTTTTTGTGCTATGAGACCTACTGTGTTGCCTTTTCTTACTCTGCCTTTATCCATCGCCACTCATTATTCTCTTATTTACTCAGTGATATCTGTTTGGTGCCTGTATGCCAGGCTCTCCACCCTTCAGCCATTGCCTGCTGCCCCCCCGCCCCACGCCTTTTTGCCCCTTACACTACTGGCCTTCTTCTGTTTCATTTTTACTTTCTCTCTCTGTTTTTGTTCTTTGTTTCTCTCCATTAGGATGAGGGAGTAGGGATTTCCAATGTTTTCCCAGAGTCTAATAGCTCTCATTCACAGACAAAGACTGCATCAGGCCTGGAGGGGACGTTTACTGGGACTAGGTGGGCTGTGAGCGGTCAGCGCAGCCTTGCTCCTGTGACACCCGTGCCAGCCTCAGACAGAACATGCAGAATGTGTCATATTTTAATGGTTATTTATATATTCTCCTCACTAGACCAAATTCCATGACAACTTCTGGATTTTAGTAACTACATTTGTTTATTTAACAAGTGTTTGCTGGATTACTAAGTGCCTGTGAAATCACTGTGTTCCAGAGGGAGAGGGAAAGAAACAGAAACTTGTTTTTCAAGGAGCTCAGAGTCGCACCTGGTAGATACATAGGTGAGCGAATACATTGCCGTGTGTTGTGATGAAGGCTACAATGTAAATATGCAGGAGAGAAGACTTAACAGAGTGTGGCTGAGTCAGGAAATGCTGTTGTTGAGAGTAACATGTGAAATGACTGCGAATGCTGATTTGTTTATCAGGAAGTGAGAAGATGGAGACAGGTGAGTGGGATTAGCATCTTATAAGCAGATGGAACAATTGGCGCCGCCAAGGCCTAGAAAGCCTGGGGGAGATTGTCAGGAGAAAAAGAAGGAGGCACACGCAGCAGGCAGACTGTGAAGTCCTTTTATCTGTGCTAAGTGTTTGGGCTTCATTTTATAGGCGACAGAATACAAGTGAAGAACTTTAAGCCGTTGGAATGACATGATGTACGTCTTTTTGCACAATCATGCTGGTGGTGATATGGAAGATTGCTTCGAAAGAGCAAAACTCAGAAGGTCAGTTAAGAGTTTAGACAAGAGATGTGTGTAGTTCAGACATCCTGAACTACAGAGCAGGTAGGAGCAACTAGATTTGTGGAGGAAGCAAGGCTGAGGAAGAGGAGAGGGAGAGGAGAGACCGAAAGGTGACTCCCAGGTTTCTGGTCCATGGGGCTGGCTGGATGGGGACACCACCCATGGAGATTTGGGGCGCTATAAGGTGAGACACAGGTTTGAGGAGGGTAAAAGATCCACTGTAGACACGTCCATTTGGAAGAGCCCCTGGAACATGTTGGTGGAGATTTACATGAAGCAGATTTACAGAGGTTAGAAGAGAGGCCTGTGTGACTAATAAAGAATTATAATTTTGTAAACTGAGAGGAGTAATTAAAATTATGGGAACAAATAATATTGCCTGGAAGAGGGAGAGTAAAAACAAACAAACAGAATAAAATATGGGACCCTGAGAAATTTTAGCACTTAAGGGTCTGGTAGAAGAAAAAGAAGCAAGAGAGGTAGAGGAGAATCCAGAGAGGCCAGTGAAGCAGAGATTCAAGGAAAAGGGTGATAAATGTAAAAAACTAGATAATATAAAGGTTTGGTCTTATCCATCAGTTTGAGAATGAACATATCTTAATGTCTTTTTATTATTTATTTATTTTATGTGCTTATATTGTCATAAATATAAAATTTAAATATTTTTTTATAAATTACTTTATTGTTGTTCAATTATAGCTGTCCACTTTTTCTCCCCACCTCTCCCCGTCACCCCAACCAAACCCACCTCCCTTCCTTGCTTCCACTCTCCCCCTTGGTTTTGTCCATGTGTCCTTTACAGTAGTTCCTGAAAACCCTTCTCTCCCCAGTTCCCTTCCCTATCCCCTCTGACTATTGTTAGATTGTCCTTAATTTTAATGTCTCTGGTTATATTTTGTTTCCTTTTTTCTTTTGTTGATTATGTTCCAGTTAAAGGTGAGATCATATGGTATTTGTCCCTCACCACCTGGCTTATTTCACTCAGCATAATGCTCTCCATCCATGCTGCCGCAAAGGGTAGGAGCTCCTTCTTTCTCTCTGCTGCGTAGAATTTCATTGTGTAAATGTACCATAGTTTTTTGCTCCACTCATTTGCTGATGGGCACTTAGGTTGCTCCTAGCACTTGGCTATTGTAGATTGTGCTGCTGTGAACAGTGGGGTGCATAGGTTCCTTTGAACTGGTGTTTCAGGGCTCATATGGTATAATTCCCAGTGGAATTGCTGGGTCAAAAGGCAGTTCCATTTTTAGTTTTCTGAGGAAATTCCATACTGTTTTCCACAGTGGCTGCACCAGTCTGCATTCCCACCAACAGTGAACTAGGGTTCCCTTTTCTCTGCATCCTCTCCAACACTTGTTTGTTGACTTGTTTATGTTGGCCATTCTTACTGGTGTGAGGTGGCATCTCATTGTGGTCTTAATTTGCATTTCTGCGATAGCTAGTGATATTGAGCATCTTTTCATGTGTCTCTGGGCCCTCTGTATGTCCTCCTTGGAGAAGTGTCTGTTCAAGTCTTTTGCCCATTGCGTCTTTTTTTTTAAATTGGGTTGTTTGTCTTCCTGGAGTGGAGTCATGTGAGTTCTTTATATATTTTTGAGGTCAAACCCTTGTCTGAGTTATCACTGGCGAATATGTTTTCCCATATAGTTGGTTCTCTTTTCACTTTAATGCTGTTTTCTTTAGCCGTGCAGAATCTTTTTAATTTGATGAGGCCTCATTTGTTTATTCTTTCCTTTATGTTCCTTACTTTAGGGGACATGTCAGTAAAGATGTTGCTGCATGGAATGTCTGAGATTTTCCTTTAATGGTCATGTATTTCTCTGAGCATTATTGTCAATGTTATTTATATTTTCTTTAGGGTCTTTTTAGTACAATGTCAAAGGTAGGCATGGAGATACTGCATTGGTGAGAAAAAAGTCATCGGTAATCAGACGTTACTAGGTTCAGGGACAAAAGGAGAGCAAGGAAAGTAAGAAATGAAGTGCAGACATTTTCGAGCTTTAACACTGCCAGGATGAGGAAAGGGTACAAATCTGCAATGTCTTAGAGCACGGGTTTTCCACCTTTGACATCCTCTGAGGGTCAGCAGGTGGGAGGTAGACTGTTCTGTGTGGTTCTAGACGTGGCTCCCACTCAATGGTGCATGAATATCACCAAGACAAAGAATGTTCTAACAATTAGGAGCTTTCTGACTTGGGGTGTTCTTCTTATTAAAGAAGGAAATCCATTACTCTAAGACATGTTAAACAAGAGCCAAAAGAGCCACTTACCAGAACACTGGACAGAAAGGTCCCATATCATTTAAAGCAGGGATCTCCAAACCCCGGGCTGCCAACTGGTACCAGTCTGTGGCCAGTTAGGAAGAGGGGGCTGCAAAGCAGGAGGTGAGCGGTGGGCAGGGGAGAGTGACAGGTGCCTGGTGCCCAAAAGGTTGGGGACCACTGATTTAAGGGGTGGAGAGAAAAGTCAACATTTTTAACGCGAGACTCCTTTCAGCTCTAATCTTTTATTTATATTGGCTGACGTTTGTAATTTGCATTACATGAAAACTCTAGATTGCAGGCCTCTTGGCTTGCTTTATAATTCTCTTCTTGTTCTAGGTGTTCTCTCTCCCTGATAAACCTTAGATTGTCCTACCAGGTACTCTTTCTCTTTCCCATCGTTCATGCACCATACCAATGGACCGAAATGGTCTCTTTTTCCACTTGTTTTAAGTTTCTTCTCCTCTTGAAGCTCCCCAGACTAACCTTCATCAAGTCCCTGTCACAGCAGTTGTTCCAGCCAACTCTTCTGTTGGTGGCAAGTGCCAACCACAGGCCAGTAACACAGTCACTGCCTGTCAGGGTGTCAGCAAACATACATCTGCTTTTAAACAGGTGGTTTGTTACTTCGGCCGGAACTGCCCTCCTCTACTAACAAGTAAGTCAATTAAAAAATGTAGTAAAGGAAAGCTTGACTTTGCAAACAAAGAGCAAATGGAGAAATATGATTATTCTATAAGATGAACAGTTTTTTTTGATATATCATGTTTTTTAAAAAGAATTTATTTTTAGAGAGAGGGGAAGAGAGGGAGAAAGAGAAACACTGATGTGAAAGAGAAAATCAGTTTGTTGCTTCTTGTTCGTGCCCTGGCCAGGGGCTGAACTCACAGCCCAGGCATGTGCCCAACTGAACCACACAGGTTGGGGCTGATATGTCACGGTTTTACATGAGGAAAACACCACATTCACATGTATAAACAACAATAATGAGGAAGGTGCAACAGTGGGGATGTGATTTGTATTTTCCATCTACTTATATGTATTAATTGATTCATCAGTAGTAGATCTGAGTAATATCTCTTTCCTCTATGTGTACATGTTATCACCACTGTTCAGAATTCTTAAAGATGGAACTATTCTAGGGAGCCATTGTTTTCAAATAGCAGAAGACTTACTTTTTTGTATATAAAAACTGCTTTATCTTTCTGAAATATATTATACATTTACTTTCTTTTTTAAAATAAAAATGCTAAATATAAACTTGACATTTCACTGATTTGGAATTAATGTTACAAGACCAGTCGGTATACTTACTGAATTACTCATTCATTTTATGGAGCCCCTATTAGCTATCAAGGCCTAAGTAGGCCTGAGTTTGCAGTGTATTGTACTACAGGGAGGCGTGGGCTTTCCTGTGCTTGCTGGCCAGGTCTTGCCCTGACTGCAGGCTTTCTGTTTGGACAACTGTGCTGTCAGGTCCTGGTTTTACCTGTTTTTGAGAATGGACTCACCTCTAAGCCATGTCCTTTACCTCTAATTTTTGGATTAAATTTTCTGTATAGATAATGAAAATTAATATCTAAAGTACATGTATAAATTAAATGTAACTTTGTTATGAGTGTCTGAAGGGGCTCTTTTGAGTAATTGCATAATTTCAGAGCACCAGCCTTTCATCGATTTTAGGTGCTGAGACGTCACACAAGTTAGGATAGAAATAGATCGTTCGAAGGAGCACAAATAACTGATTATGTAGCTGCTACTATTTCTTGTTTTCATTAGGATTGTGGACATATAAACAATATTAAGTAATAATTTCTGGTTTTATACTCAAACATTGGTTTTTCTTTTTTTAGTATTTTTCCATTTATTGGCTACAGCTGATGGTTTTACTGATGTAACCAAGATAGAGAAAGTTTTATTAGAATTGCAGGGAGGTTGGCTGTAGTTAGATAATAAATGGCTCCATTGGTTGAATAGCGTTGTACTTCCCTGGCATTGTGGGCCGTGGGAGGGTGATGTGGAGGGAGCATGCGCTTTGGAACCTGACCACACGTGAAGGAGAAGAGTGCACGGCAGGAGGCTGTGGGGTACGTGGTCTGATTCCTCCCCATAATGCCTGTCATCCCCAATAAACTTCTCATGCTCCTAAAATCGTGAGGGCAGATATTCTGTAAAAATGAGGATGGGGCAGAATTTCATTTCTGAGCTGGAACCCAAGGACATCAAGGTAGAATGTGCAGAAATCCTAGAAGGGGGGTGTCTGGATTTTCTAGGCCATGATACTAATTGTTGAATCCAACTTTACTTAAAGTTTTAAGGGAAAGAGAGCCCCCAAATGATTCTGAGGTTTCACTGAAACCAGAGTTAGTGCAACAGTGAAATACTCAACAGAAATATGGTTCATGGATTTGTAAATGGCTTTGAACTATGAGGAGGCATAAATTTGGAGCTACCATACAGGCAGGCATTTCTCATTTTTTTTGTATGTAATGTAAACATATGTGTTCTTAAATATTACTCTTATTCATTTAAATTTGTATTTCTGGGTAGGGATGTATTCGGTTTTTCATTCTTGGAACTCCTCACAGAATCTAGTAAAGTTGAAAGGGAGCTTAGTTAGTGTAGTTTCCTGTGAACATGACTGAGCCCAGACATGGAGGGCACACAAGACAATGACAAGAGTTGGAAAAATGAAATAAAGCAGAAATGAAAAATTTCTGGTAGAAATGAAAAATTATTGACTTACGCCAGAGTCAGTATTTTGCTTTTGGCCCACATTGTGATGTGTCATCAAAGTTTCCAATGAGTAATTCATGTCATCCATCAAGCAATACCCAAAATTAAACAAAATCCCCAAACCTACAGCTGAAATTAATGAAAAAGGGGAGGCATTTTAACATAAGGCGAGCTCGGGTGTGGTCCGGTGGGGTGTAAGTGGAAACGCAGTCAGTGCCCCTCCGAGTATGACTCTCAGACCCCCTGTATTGTGAACACACGGTGCACTCATGCAAATGCAAATGCAAATGCGTGAGCCTTATTATAGGATGCAAAGTTGGAGAATCTGGGAGACAGGGCTCAAGAACTGCATTTTTAATCCGTACCTCAGGTAATTTCTGATGTTTGCAACCACGACCCTGGAATACAGATTGCCGTGTGGTTTCAGAGTTAACGGGTTTTATTACGATGACAGGGCAGGGGGGAAATGACAAGGGAATATTTTGGTTGGTAACTAGACTGGCAGGGTGGTGTGGCAGTAAAATGAGCTTTGTAGGAACACAAGCCAGGATTTGACTGGATGACACTTTGGGCAAGTCATTTAATTTTCCCGAGGCTTTGTCTTCCTTTCTGTAAAATGCAAATAAGAGTTCTCCTGCAGGATTGTGGTGGTTGGTAAAGATAATTCCTTGAGGAGCCAGGCATGTATAAGGTACCTGACGAGTCTTAGCTGTGACTTATCACAGAACCCTGCGAAAGGACATTTTACTGTGGTTCAGCTGTGCAACCCTCGATGCCAGGACACTGTTGGGAAGCATACCCATCCCACATTTGAAGAAAATATTTTGTAAACAGGTCCTCTCACCCAGTCCAATCATTACCAACACCATGTACATGGAGGACAAATATGATCCCATAAGAAATTCATGGCCAGAGGATAAATATGATCCTGCAAGAAATTCATGAACTGAGAGGAAATAAAATCTGTTGGGAAAACATGGTAGAATACTGCAAACTTCCTCCTGCTTTGCAGCAGAACATGATTGCAGAGGAAAAGTGTAACTTCCAAGGGAGCAAAAAGAAATAATTCAACTAAATTTGATAGACTAGAAAAGATAATGCTGCAGATAACAAAGAAACTAAAATTATAGCTCCGAGGAAGTAGGAGAACGAACACCAAGTTTTTTTTTTTTTGCTATGTGCGTGATTAAATCTCAGAGGAGCATGACAGGAGGGCCTGAAGTGAGAAGAAAAGAAATGGCAGGTGGGATTTGTGTTCAGTGTCGTTCCAGCAAATTGGTGCAGGTTTGGGTTTGTTCCTGTGAAGAAATAACTATGGCGTGCCTTAGGCCCTGATTCAAATAGAAAGGGGAGCACCAGGGGGTGGGGGTGGGGGTGGGCTGGGAGTAAAAGACAGAAAACTGTACTTGAACAACAATTAAATAAATAAAAAAACAAAATAGCAAGTCATGGTTGAACTATAACATAATTATGAAGAACTTCCTTAAGGATCATATTTAATCCCTTTTCTTCTCAATATTTGAAAGTGAATATTTGGGCATTTGGATGATTGACAATCGTCAGAGGTGGATTTTATTTTCACAGCTATTAAAAAATGAATCTGGGAAGGGAGGTGATGTCTTCTTAGAAAATCCTACATAATTATTTGCAATTATTACCACATTTATTGAGGTGGTAGCTTCAGTGCTGAAATCACTAAAAAGACAAATATTCAGGTAGTAACAAGATTATTGGCATCAGGCAATTAGCAAAGAAAACAAGCCTTCCTTATAATCAGTGGCTGTGGTTCCTCTTTTAGCTTTATTGAGATTTGATTGACATGTAACATTATATGTGGTTCCCCATCCAGCTTTGTTGAGATGCAGTTGACATATAACTTTGTGTAAATTTAAGGTGTACAGCATATTGATTTGATACATTCAGATGTTGTTGGTAAAATGATTACCACCCTAGCTTTAGCTAACACCTCCATCGTGTCACATAATTACCATTTATTTTTTGTGGTAAGAACATTTAGGGTCTACTCCCTTAGCATCTTTGAAGTATCTAGTACAATATTGTTAACTTTTGTAACCATGCTGTACATTAGATCTTCAAAACTATTTCTTTCATAACTTGAAGTTGTACTCTTTGACCACGACATCCCCATTCTCCCTCACTTTCCCCAGTCCCTGGTTACCACCACTATACCACTAAATGTATGCATTTCCTTTGTCCATTCCCTTGTTGATAGATACCCGAGCTGTTTGCAAACCTCGGCTGTTGCGAATGGCACTCCAGGGACCATGGGAGCACAGGTATCTCTTTGAGACACCGATTTCCTTTTGGATATACACCTGGTGAATAGTGATGTGTTGCCCCTTTTGATGCACCTGTTTTGGCCATTTAAAAAATTGGGTTGTTTGTTTTACTGTTATGGAATTGCATAACTTTTTAATGTATTTTGTATATTAACCCCATATCAGCTATGTGATTTGCAAATATTTTACTGTATTCCATAGGTTGCCTTGTCATTTTTTTGGACATTTCTGTTGCTGTTCAGAGCTTTTTGGTGTTTTTTTAATAGTCACAGTTGTTTGTTTTCATTTTGGTTTCCTTTGCTCTTGGTGCCAAATCCAAAAAAAAATTTACCATCAAGAATAATTATCAGGGAGCTTTGCTCCCTATGTTTCCTTCTGGAAGTATTTACATTTTTGGTCTTACGTTTAAGTTTTTAATCCATTTTTGAATTGGTTTTTGTGAGTTATGTAAATAAGGATCCAATTTCATTCTTCTGTATGTGATTACCCAATTTCTCAACACCATTTAATGGAGAGATGATGCTTTTCCCATTGAGTGTTCTTGGCTGTCCTGTCAAATATTAGTTGATTATATGGGGTCTGTCCAGAAAAAGTCCAGCCATTGTTAGCATAAAGAGAACAGTTTGTGCAACACTGATGTAACTTGGAAGCCAAGGAGAGCGGACTGGAATAAGCATAAGTGAATAATGATGGCCTCACTGTTCTAGTCAGTGGGGGCGGTAGATGCCGTTGAGTGAGCATGTGTACTGTGTGCCTGTTGCATTCAAAATGACTGAGCAAACCCTGGCTAGTGTGGTTCAGTGGATTGAGTGCCACCTGCAAACCGAAAGGTAACTGGTCAAATTACAAGTCAGGGCACATGACCAGGTTGCAGGTCAAGTCCCCAGTTGGGGATGTGCTAGAGGCAACTGGTCCATGTTTCTCTCACACATTGATGTTTCTAGCCCTCTCTTTCTCCCTCCCTTCCCCTCTCTCTAAAATTAAATAAAAATAAAACCTCTAAAAAAGTCACTGAGTGAGCAGAGCAGTGGATCTACATCAAATTTTGTAATAGGCTTGAACATTTCTCCACGGAAACTAGTCGGATGACTCAGAAGGCTGCAGCTGTGGGCAACTGGCGACTGGCAGCCTCATCACAGCAATGCACCTGCGCATGCATCACGTCTGGTGCAGAGTTTTTTGATGAAACATCAAATCACCCAAGTGACCAGAGGACACCTGGTCAAGAGAGAGGCACAGGTAAACATGGTTCAGCTCCTCACACAACCACAGCAAAAATTACAACTAAACTCCAAAACAACTACCACCCAGAATTGTCAAAGAATTGAGCCATATGGAAGTCCAACAACCAAGGAATTAAACAAGTTGCATTCATCCAGACAGGTAGGAGGGGTGGAGATGCAGAGACACGTGGAGACGTGGAGATGTGAAGCGGGCAGCCCCACACCCATGTGTGGCAGATAAAAGTGGGGAGGGATGCCTTGGGAGTAAGGGATCCCAGTCCCAAACCCGACCACCCAGACCAGGGTTCCAGCACCAGGAAGATAAATCTCTATAACTTCTGGCTGTAAAAACCAGTGGGTGTTGGGCTGGCAGAATAAACTGTGGGATTCTCAGCTGTCTTCTTTTAAAGGGCACACAAAAGACTTAGGAGTCACACAGACTTAATTCCTTTAGCCTTCAGCACTGAGGCAGCAACTGGAAGGGCATCAGTGGCATATGAGGAGCAATTGAAGTGTCTGGCATCAGGGTGAGTGTCAGAGGACAGCTTTCTCCCATACAAAACTCCAGAGGCCAGGCAGCAGCATTGTCCCCTTTCTGAGCCCTCCTTGATGCAGAGCCACAGTGTAGTGACACCTTATTGGAGAAACAATCAACCTGGTTCACATGGGTTGCCCCGCCCTGATGATCACCTACGGCTCTCCCCCTTCCAACTTACAGATGCAATTTTCTATAATAGGCCATTGAACCGTGATCCTCTGGTTCCCAGGCCCTCACTCAATCACTGAGCCACACCAGCCAGGGCTAAATGTCTCTATTTTTCATAGTTCATGGCCAGATACCTTCTGGACAGACTTTGTATATGTGAAGGTTTATTTCTGGTCCCTGAATTCTGTTCCATTGGTCTATTGTGTCTATTTTCATGCCAGTACCATACTGTTTTTTTTTTTTATCACTATGACTTTGTAGTATAGTTTAAAATCATCTTATACAATTCATTCATCTTCTTTCTCAGTATTGTTTTGGCTATTTGGGATCTTTTGTGGTTCCAATACAAATTTAGGGCTGAAATTTTTTTTTGTGTGAAACATGGCATGAGGATTTTGATAGGGATTACCTTGAATCCACTTTTCGTTTTTTGAACAATGCCATCTAGGGAGTGTGAGGGGGGCACCCCAAAACCCCAGAACTATCTCCTGGAGGGCGGGTCCTTTGTAGTACAGCTTCCCCAACTGGGTGGGTATTCTAGGAACCCATGTGTATCAGTGTGCAAGCTGGCGTTGTGAGAAGCTGTGTTGGGCTTCAGTGAATTTCTTTTGAAGACTGAGCACATATGCCCATTTCACCATGGGTGATTTATGAGCATGCCTGTCCACACCACACTGTGTTCAGCAGTTTTTGCCAAAAATGGCATGACCCCACGCCCCACCCTCCCTATTTACCCAGTCTCGCCCTGGGAAAATTGGTTTTTGTTTCCCAGAATGAAAAACGTCCTCAGAGGGAAACGTTTTGCTGATGGAAGAGGTAAAACAACAACACGAAAAGACAGACTCACTAAAAGGCATCAAAATCAACAAGTTAAAAACTGTTTTGAGCAGTGGAAGAAACGTCTCAGTAGGTGTATTGATCGCATTAAATGGAGAGTATTTTGAAAGTGACCGAAGTTTAAACATGTAAGAATAAATATGCAGAGTTTTATAAATGTATTCTGCTTTTTTGGGTCCCCCCCCTTGTGGATTGTACCAGATTACTAACAGAGTAGCAAACTGCTAGTAAAGCACAGGGTGACAAAGTCATGGACCACAGAAGGGGAAGTCATTCCTCAGTGTAAGTCCATCTGGCAGTTCAGTAGACCCTGGTGAATGAAGGCTGATGCTCCTTAGAACTCAGTTAAAGAGGATATCACTGTTTGTGCCGTTAACACTAGGCAACTGGAGAGAAACTCATAGTCACAAATTTCTGGGAAAATGCAAGAAACCCAAAATAGAACTGTCAGAAAACAAAAGGAGAATCTCAGGTTAGCTTAGAAGAAAATAATTGATTGGCTATACCTAATTAGGCTATACTTAATCAAAGGGTATTCCCATTTGCTAGAGATCAGATGTTTAATTAACATGCTCCATGATATTATTAAGCACCTAGTAGATACCACACACATGCTGGGAAGTCTGGTGAATTGAGACATACAGTATGTCATAAAAAAAAAAGCCTACAGTCTCTGGGACTAGAATCCCACATAAGGTCTGTGTGTACCTGCAGCTGTTTGCATATGTGCACCCTAGATTTTAATGTATTCTAAACTCTAAATTGTCATCTTACAGAATAAACTTATCACTCATTCTCTATTAATTTTTCACGGTCTGTCTCAATAAACTCTAAGACCATGCTTTAGAGAAATAGCTGGGAGAGGCACCCTTACCTGCTTTTTCACCTGTATAGCAGGGTCTCATTATGAGCAGGCCACCTATCCCACCATCTGCTGAACTTGGCCTTACCAGGCTTATTTGAAGCTGGAAGGGCTGCACTTTGAACAAAGACACGTTATTTCTTTCCAATAGGGAGAAATCACTGTGAATGGTTGTACAGACAGGTGATATTAAATGTAATGGGTAGAGTAGTTATTAACCTTAAGAGATTTTAACCGGAATCCAAATCTTTTTATGAGGGAGAATAAATTTTTTTAATGAAGTGTGTCATTATCATTTGGGCATAATTAATTAGAGAGGCATAATTCCTTCCACAGACACTGGGGATAGTGTGGCATTTGCATTTTTCTTGCATTACTCTATAGTTCAGAACTTTATGTTTAGAAAAATGAATAAAGGGCAGAGAATCTATTCAAGTCCAATTCTACCTGCATTGAGATGCCAGTCCCTCTTCTGTGTGATTCCATGTGCCAGTCTGGGCTGAAACTGCCATTCTCATGCCTTTAAAAGTATCTCTTCAACCACCTCACTTAATACTTTAAAGTTGATTATTTTAAGCTCGGTCACATCTTTTTGGTGATTTTTTGCCATTTCTGGTAGAGGAAGTTGGCTTTATTTTGACATCTGGTGTAATAACCATATCCAAATGGACAATATGGACATTAGTTGAAAGGGTTTGACTCGTTCCTTCTAAAGCTACTCAGTTTCCTAAACCAGACAGCTGCTGTCATGCTTTTAAATCTCCCACATGATTTGGAGAGGAGGAACTTGGAGGCCTGCTTGACTATTTATATACGAGTTATGTATGTAAGTTCAGAAGCCTTCAGTTCGTTCCCCACTCCCCACACGTATGCACGTGGCATCACACACGAGAGCCACGCCTTCAGTCGCCTTTCAGAATGATTAATTGCTGAGCCACAAAGGCTTCCTCCAATTCTCAGACAGGGCATCTTCTTGGCTTACAATTAATGTAGCTTCTTTGACAAATTCCTAGCAGGAAGTGGGGAAAAGAGCTTATTTTAAATAGTGAACACATCTCCATTTGCCATAAACTCTAAGCTTTTCATAGCTGCCTTTCAGTTTCTTTGTCTCCATCCCAATAACCTGCGAACAGGGGGAATCTCTCTTTAGTCAAGATGTGACTGAGGCACAGTGTTAGCCTTTTGAAAGGTTCCAACCCAATTTCCTCCCTTTTGAATACTAAGCATGAGGTCATAAATTAGAAAAATGCATGGATTTTTCAGTTATCATGCCATTTATTAAGCTCTGACAGAATTACTCTTTCTTGTTAAATCTAGTGGTAGTGCATGAAGATTTACTAAAGGAGACTATAATGCATCTCTTTAAAATAAGAGTTGGTTGGGTACAGCCACTATATCCACAGTTAATGGCAATTTAGTGGACATATAGGGAACATTTTTTCCTGATTTTATGACATTTTTGAAAACCTCAACAATAATAAAGTGTAAAATGTAATTTTTCTTTCTAAAAGCTCAGCTTGTGGGCTTTGTATTTCTCACTATCTAAAATGCATTATTGTACAGGTTTTGCATGTACACATATCTCTTACAGCAGGGCACTTGATGATAAGGAAAAAACTGCAACAAGTCAGCTTACTGTGGAGGTACAGGTGTTCTTCATTTACTTTCTGATTTCAATTGTCCCATCAGAAAATGTGGTCATGGTCCTTTGGCTTTCGCATAACAAACTATTCCAGAAAAGTCATCTTAACGGTAGATTTAATTCTTAAAAACTAACAAAGTTGGTGACAACTGACTAGTTAAGGGGCTAACTAATAGGGATAATAGAGATCATGAGTCAGGTTTTTTCCCTTTAATTTTACCAAGAATAATAACTTAAGAAACCATCATGTTACAAAAGCTGTTCTGTCACAGTAGCCACTCATGTAGAAATGACTGGACTAAAAAATAAAATCATTTTATGCAGCATGCTCCAAGTGCATCAAATAGATATGTAAAAAGAATATGTCGATAGTGCTGTTAACATTACAAAGCTATAGTAATTAAAACAGTATGGTATTAGTATAAAAACAAACATCTAGATCAATGGGAACAGAATAGAAAGCTCAGAAATAAACCCATGCACACATATGTGGTTGATTAATTTACAACAAAGGGGCCAAAAATACACAACAGGGAAAGGGCAGTCAGTTCAGTAAGTGGTGCTGGGAAAATCGGAAGCTACATGCAAAAGAATGAAAGTGGACCATGTGCAAAAGTTACTCAAAAAGGATTAAAGACTCAAAACTGGTAGGAGAAAACATAGGAGATAAGCTTCTTAGCACAGGTCTTGGCTATGATTTTTTAAATCTAAACCAAAAGCAAAGCTACAGAAGCAAAAATAAACAATGAGAATACATCAAACTGAAAAAAGGAAAAGAAAGCATCAACAAAATGAAAAGGCATCTACTGAATAAGAGAACATATTAATAGATAATATACATCTGATAAGGGGCCAATATCTAAATATGCATAAAGAACTCATAGAACTCAATAGCAAAAAACAAACTAAAACCAATTTGATTAAAAATGGGCAGAAGATCAGAATAGACAGATTTCCAAAGAAGACATACATATGGCCAATAGCTGCATGAAAAGATGCTTTAATATTCAGGGAAATGTAAAGTAAAACCACAGTGAGATTATCCCTTACACCTCTTAGAATGAGGTGGACTATTATCGAAAAAGACTAGAAATAACAAGTGTTTAAGAATGTAGAGAAAAGAGAATGCCTGTGCACTGTTCCCTTTGTAAATTAGTACAGCCACTATGCAAAGAAGGATGGAATTTACTAAAAAAATGAACTATCTATGAGTCAGCTTCTGGGTATTTATTCAAAGAAAACAAAATAACTAACTAAATTTATATATATAGATATATCCCTTGTGTACTGTAGCATTATTTACGATAGCCAAGATATGGAAACAACCTTAGCATTCATCAATGGATGAATGGATAAAGATGTGAAACATACATGCACACAAACATGCATGTATATCAGCCATAAAAACAGAATGACATCTTGCCATTTATAGCAACATGAATAAACCTCAGTGGCACTATGCTAAGTGAAATAAGCCAGATAAAGGCAAATACCATATGATATTGCTTACATATGGAATCTAAAGATTATATATATACATATATCATAGATGCAGAAAACAGATTGCTGGTTGCCAGAAGATGAGGGGAGTGGTAGTAATGGGTGAAGTGTCTTGTTTATGGTTTAAATAAAATGTTTTTTAAAAAACTATTTTGAGGAAATGGGAGTTGAGGGAGAAGAAATCCTTCTATTCATTGTTGATGATAGCTAAATATTGAAAACAGTCTAAACGTCCAGCTATGGGTTAAGTAGTTCATGATATGTGCATAAAACAGAATACCACAGAGAATGAGGCAGTTTTATTTATATGCAAATAGCACCTAAGCCACACTATTATGTGAAAAGAGCAAGGTGCAGAAGCCTATGTATACTATCATTTATAGGAACAGAAAAGATGCCCGTGTGTGCTGTTACAGGGGCCCAGTATTCTAGAGGGATACACAAGGAGCTAGAAAAAGTGTTTGTCTCTGAATAAGAAAATTGGGTGACAAAGAAATTTCCTTGTGTCAAAGGACCATATGGGGGCTTTCTTTTCAGTAGCATATTAAAAGTATCATACGCCGTGATCAAGTGGGATTTATTCCAGCGGTGCAAGTGAGGTTCAATGTCTGCAAATCAGTAAATGTGATACATGTGCCACATCAACAAAATAAAAGATAAAAATCATAGGATCCCAACGGATGCAGAAAAAGAATTTGACAGAAGTTAATATTCACGATAAAAATCCCAACAAACTGGATCTAGAGAGAAAATGCCTCCACGTGATGAAGGTCATATAATGCAAGCCCACAGCTAACAGCACATACTCAGTGGTGAAATGCTGAGAACTTTTAAGATCAGATTCACTAGTTTTCTTCATTCTCCATATCCAATTTGTCCATTAGGAAGGTTCTTGGTTCTAATTCCAAAATATAATCTGTCCAATACCTTCAGTCATTGTCACTGTCACCTTAGGCTCAGGTGCTTGGAATACTGTTATGGCTCCTTCACTGTTCCTTGTTTCTGCAATCTCGTGTTCTCCACAAATGACTTCCTGCATTCATCCATTTAAATCTCTCCTCAGCGCTTTCTCTAAGCAGCAGGAACAGATGTGCTCTTCAGCACTACTTTTTATTCCATAAAAGATTCAGGTGTGGATATCTTTGTTGATGGATGCTCCATGATTAATGTACCTAATTTCTGAGCTGCCCAAAGAAACTAAGCCATTCAAAGAGCACAGGGAAAAAGTGTCTGCACCTTTATATTCTTGGAGAAATAGCCTTAGATGTCAAATATTTTACATATAAATGACATTTTTATTATGAGGTTTTTCTGTACAAAATTGAGAAGCAAGCTTATGTTAGTGGCTTTCCGCTTAAAGGCAAAGACCATGGCCCACTGATGATGTGTGCACTACCACAACTGTGAATAAGCAGAGGGCAAGACACCATTTCTATAATTGCACTGCTCTTCCTACCTCCTCGGTTCTTATGGAAACATCAGGGAAATATATCTGTCTCTTTACTTTTACTGACTAGCCGTGATTGCAAATGATCAGAACCAGACTCATTATTGTTACTGTAAATAACAATTTTTTAAACAGTACATTACTTTAGCTTGGAGCTGAGAAAAGCTGTTTGGCCCAGGGGCTACAAAGGAGGGGAAGGTCAGGGCGCTCTGCAGAGTGTGTCTTTGTTAGTTCCCGCTCTATTTTGATTCCTGAAATGCCTTTGAGTGATGTCAAATCAATAACCCTTACCAAAAGAGGGTGTGCAGAGCTGAACACTTTGGAGAAAAGAAAAAGAAAGATTTGTATGCAGGGACTGGGTTCCCTATGTATTACGAAGCAAAAATGACTGCAGTTAATTTGGTGGTGGTATGGAAATCAGGTAATAAGGATTCTGAGGATGAGTGTTGGTAACATTTTCACGCCTAGGTTTGTAGATTAGACAAGTCCTAAGGAGTGTTCTAGTCAGTGCTCCCCTCTGGTAGCACACATGGTAAGATACCCTAAATAGATCTGCTCATGAATTCTGGGGTCTATTGCTCATTTAGTTCCTCAGTTTGTTGGTTCATTGTCTTTCCTGGCCTCCTCATCCTCCCCAGACCTGATATTACTAAATTAATGACTTTGACTTTACTCCCATATGTTCTCCTCAATTTACTCAGTTTAAAGGAGCCTGGGAAGGAAAGTGTTAACACTGCAAGCTATCAATTGACTGTATCTATACAATGTATAATGAAAAGCACTTGCAAGTTTTGATTTGATTTACTAAAATTGAATTGTGGTTACAATTTCCTAGCAATATGTCTATTATGTGAGGAAGAGTTATGTTGCTGTTTGTAGCTACATGGAGTTATGTTGCAAACCAGCTAACTGGAAGGCAAATTTTTATCAAGCAGCGTGCAGTGCTTATGCCAATGGAGAGCTATTATGAAGCTTTTCTGATAACAATAAGTATTTAATATATTAAAGGATATATACAATATTTATGGTTATTTTTGAATTCTTCATATAAATTATTTACTATATAGGTCTCACTAGAAATTTATTACTAGCTTCTTGGTGAGCATGGTGCTTTTTATAAACACTTTTGGGGCTGCTGCTTACTGTTAATGTACAGGCTAGTAATGTTTTAAGTTATTTTTTAAAAGCACCCGGGTTATTTTGGTTCTAAGCTTCCCCAGTGCTGACTAGGAGGGTCTTGACGGTTTTTAGCTATTCTTTTTCTAAGAGGCAAATAATGATTCAGATTAGTGGTTAGTGTAGAATTTTCCTGGCCTTTCAGAACTGGAGAAATCCGTGAGGGCTAGAGCAGGACATTTGTATGAGGCAGTGAGTCATTTGGGATGGTCAAATGTTCAGGGAGGAGCTGGACCTGGGGAATGAAAGACAGTGTCAACGGTTCCTGGAGTTTGTGTTCTTGTTGAACCCCTGTGTCACAGAAAAATGAACACGGGAGTTTTTTTCTCCTTCTGCCAAGGTAGGAGGTGAGGAGTGATGACTGGGAAGAATGACTTGAACATTGCATCTTTGGGGAAAAACTAAGAATTCCCAGGATCCTTTGAGAAGATTACCTATGCAGAGACTGGAGCCTCTCCTTTATAACAGATGCCCCCAAACCTTGCATGATATATCACCTTGCGTTCCTTTTCTGTAAACTAACTCTTTTCGCTCTGTTCAAGGT
The DNA here is from genome assembly GCF_021234435.1 of Artibeus jamaicensis. Taxonomy (NCBI): domain Eukaryota; kingdom Metazoa; phylum Chordata; class Mammalia; order Chiroptera; family Phyllostomidae; genus Artibeus; species Artibeus jamaicensis. Next base: position 24,314,679 of record NW_026522047.1, read on the forward strand.
GAATATTTTTGCTATTTACATGTTTAGTTCCGTTAACTATCTTACTTCAGTGGTTAAATAAATCCTTTTTGCTATTTTTCAAGGAAGTGACTTTATAGAGATGGTATTGTGTTTTGTTATAAACAATAGCTCCCAAATGTGGTCTGTGAGAGACTACGTCGGAAATTATACAGGCACGTAATGTATGTATTCTCCCTCCCTCGTGTTTGTGTTTTTTGTTTCTGTGTGTCTGTATTTTCTGGGGTCCCAACCCATTTCCCGGGTGATTCTTATACAAAGCATCGTGTGGAACCCCCTCTAACCATTGTGACATTCTAAACCCCTCATTTGCCCCTTACAGAAACATGGGGGAAGTTCTTGAAGTTATTTGTTAGGTCAGGTACTCAGACAGTGAAGATTTTTATGTGGGTTGTGAAGAGATAGAATTTTTGTGTGTGTGTCAGAATATCCCTCTTGAGAGTGTGGTCTTTTTCATAGGCTTTTCCTGTGGGATTGGGGTGTTAAAATGAGACCGTCTTGTGAGGATGTGCAGAAACAAGCCCAGGGCTCAGGAGGAGGAGGCAGGAAGTGGGGTCTACGTTGGCTTTCGTCTAGAGCAGATTTTGAGTTAGAGCAGAACAGAGCAGAGAGGGTCTCATGGCATTTATGAAGTTCAGGGAGTGGAGTCCTGGCTTGTGAGACAATATTAATTTTCTGGGAGAACATCATCTTTGCTCGGACTCCCCAACCCCACTCCTTGAGGAACTTGCTGGTGTGGCTCATGCCATGGAAATAGGTGTGACGGGGTTGTAGAATCACAGTTCTACGTCACTTCCCTGGAGACATGATTCACCAAGGACCCGGATGGAGAAAATGTATTATGTTGTCGTTTGCAACAGAGTACAAGCCCTGGAGTGCCTCCGAGTGTTTTCCCCAAGGAGACCCTTAATCTTTTTGACCTGACATGGTACATTAAAAAACAAAGCAAAACAAAAATAACAACAGAAGGACCCAAACCTGTTATAAAAAACTCGAGATTTTAATGATTAAAAAGCCTTTGTGAAGTCTTGCCCTTGGTATGTGCTCAGGGATTCTCTGTTTTCTGGGTTCTCCAGTGCAGTTTGGCTGAGGCTGCTTTTGACTCCGTGTTGTCGGTGGGAGTCCCAGTCCTGTCTGTTTTCAGAGCAGATCCCAGGGCTGAAATGTAACCGGCACCACAGAGGGGAAGCCTTGTGGGTCCTGCTGGGCGCTAGCACGCAGGCAGATGGGTTCATGGCCTCTCACAGAGGGATGGTTTAACCCAAATTTCATCCTATTTAACTCGACCACTGAAAGGGCTAACCTTTTCATAATGTAGCAACTTGGACAGATTCCCTATCTCTTTTATGGCTGAACTGCTTTCTTTCCAACTTGTGATTATTTTTTTTATGTGTGAAAGGCTTTAGATCAGATACTGAGAAGCCCATAACACTAAAGGGAGCTTAATTAACATCAGTGGAAAATTCACAGTAAGAGAAAATAAAGGCAGCAAGCAATAGAACTCACATAGGCTAGATCTAGAAGCCCTCCAAGAATGAACCCAGGGTGCTTAATGTCTTCAGGATGGTCTGTCAGATCAAGGGAGGGAGAATAAAGAGTTGAGCCTAAGTTAAGAGAGAAATCCCTCCTGGCTAACTCAGAATCTCTGCTCTCAGGATGTACCAAAGAATAAGAGATCCAACAATCAAATCCCTTTGCTTTTTTCCCCACTACGTGGAACTAGACTTTTGTGATCATGGGCAGGTAATGGGTCAGGCCTTCCAGGAAGCCTATGCTATCTGGACATGGAGGTTTAGTTTGGGGGTGGAAGGGTAGTTTGCAGTGTGACCACCTCCATGGCCTGTACGTTGCAAGTCTGAGAGTCCCTATGAGTGACCCAGGGAATATTGTCCTATACTTTGCCTGTGTTGGCTCCGTAGCCGTTGTTCATCCTTTGGGGTCACTCTTTTATGTCTGCAAAGGCCTTTCTCCCTCTTATCACTAAAGGCTTTGCTTGATTTGAGCTTTTGCTGGGCCAGTGCTAATGAGAATAACTCAAGGGCCGAATCTAACAAGATCTTTAACATTTTAAAATACTTCTTATGAGAAAACTAATTTTCCTTTGAAAGCATTTTAAAAAGAACTTGATTACTTTTGTGACCCAAACCACCCGTTAATGGAAAAAAAGAGACAAGTGCATCCCAGCATGAAAGGGTGAGTGAAAAGTGTTTACTTTGCTAGTTTTTACTCACAGGCATTTCATGTAGGCTCCACTGAAGCAGGCCAGGGGTTACAAATTTGTGCTCATCCACCTATATTTTGGTCAGAGTCCTAGCAAGAAACAGATAACAATCCCTGCAGGGTAATTGGAGAGAGTCCGCCAAAGGGGCTGCTTTAAGGCTGTGTGCTGATCATGTATGTTCCAAAGGTTAGGTTGTAAGCAGAATCACACATTTTCCAAATGGCCACTTGACGGTTAGGGGTCCCGATATAAACCCCAGCAGATTTTGATGCGTGTTACACGAATAGCTCGGGGAATATCATGAGCTTGCAGTCTTTCTGGTAGCATAGCAACAACTCTGGGTCTGACTGCTCCTCCGGGCGCTCGGCAAAGCAGCATGGTCACTGCCTTCCTGCGATTCAATAGTGGCTGAGCTGCCCGAGCTGACTAGGGTCTGACGAAGGCCTGGCCTTAGCCAGTCACACTGCGGGGGGCACGGAAAACTTGGAGGGTGACTGAACTCAGCTTCAGAGCGTCCCTTCTCGCTTCCTTAAAAATAAAGTGTGCTTAAGGGTTTTTGTTATTATTTATGTCCAGACACATGATACCTATCTTATGATGTTAAGATAAAAGGTACCCTCTTATATTTTATTTAAATTGTTAGGTCCATAAATGATTAAATGTTTACTGAGGAAGGAAGTCTCTCCATTGGTGAGATCATCCGGGCATTGTCTCACAGATGACGTTTGCTTCTCTCCCCTAGACAGTGACTTTCTTTCTCTTTGTCATTTAAAAAGAATAGCGAGAAAACTGTTCTCTATTCCTTTTTTCCTTCTTTGTTTCATTGAGATATAATGGACATATAACATTATATTAGTTCCAGATGTACAACATAATGACTTGGTACATGTATATATTGTGAATGATTACCAGTCTACAGTAATTTTCTGAAACAAAACAAACCCAACCCAAACCAAACTGAAATAAGACAAAATAAAAATCTTGACGCAACAACAACAACAAACAAGTAACCCTTGGGGATCCTCTCTATTTGTGCAAGTGAAACTAAATATTTCACTAATATCTGATACTCTCAGGGGTATCAGATGAGTTACCCTTCATAGGGTTAAATATGAGGTGTTATTTTTCCTATTTTGTAGATCCAGAAACTCAGGCTTGGAGAAATGAACTATTGTACCTAAAACACAGAGAAAGTTGGAGGTGGAACCCGAGCCCAGGTCTGTCAGCCTCCCAAACCTGTTTGGTCTGCCCCGTTCTCTCTTCCTCCAGGGACGGTGGTTTGTGACTGTGTGTCCAGTGCCTGACGTACTTGTCCTTTAGGAGGACAGTAAATGTCCTCGCCCTGATCTGCTCCGGCCTCACAAAGGTAGTCAGTCTGTTAGTCTGTTTGTAAGATTGTGGGAGGGTAGAGCTTTCTCTCCATTTCCCTGAGCACTTTATACTTGGAATTCTTTTTGAGAAGTCAGAATTCCAGGAACCCAGTTTAAAACTCAAGAGCCCTGTAGATTTGGTACAGGCAGCAGTTTTATTCGGGACATAGTTCGCACAGCCCACACGACACGTTGGCAAATGGGAGAAATGAGGGACAGTATGCTGAAGGATTTGAGGGAGGTAAGCAGGGAAAGGAAATGGATAAATTTGTTGTTGCCTCAAAGGTTAATGGAAAATATCTGTGCTTTGCTGAGCAAAACTCACTGCAAAACAGATGTAGCAAAGCCGCTTAACAAGGTTACTCAGCTCGGGGGAGATTTTGTGATCTATGCCCAAATTCTTTCACCTGAAGTGGCCGGTCAGACCTTGCAAGTGGAGTCAACCAAATTAGTCACCCGATATGCAAGTGCCTGGATTGCACTTTTTTAGGATTTAATTCCTTGTCACTGTCACCACCTGGGAATGACACCTTCTAATTGAATGTATTCAGTAATGCCCAGAGGCTTCTCTGCTGGAAGCCCCAGAGGACAGCTATTTATCTTCTTTAGGCTCAGCCTATTTGCTAAAGACAGGCGCTCCTGTCAGCAGAAGGAGCCAACTTTGGGAGGCCAGGAATATCCCCTCAGCACAGATGTCTGGTATTGTTGTTTCACCTTTTAAACAACAATAAAATGTTTTTAAGTGTTGAAAATGTAAGCCTAGTGTTAAGAATTAAGACTGGTGTTTTGGGTCTCAGCTGCCCTTATAGATTATCATGTCTTGGCCCAATTCTGAGTCACTCAGTGTAATGTTTCCATCCAGCATCCTCGATAATGGGAAAAGATGGGAAAAGTACCTATTCATAGCAATTCCAGATTATTTGAGGTCAGACTTTTGGAGATACTTGGCCCTTGCTATTTTAAATTCCATTATAATGAGTTGAGATGACATGCCTTGCCTGATTCTTTTTCTGGGTGTGTTCCAGCACCTTGACTATGCGCTACTGTGTTCTAGCAAAAGACTTGTTTTCATGGGATTAGATCTGGTGACTTCATGTGAAGCAACAAAGTTCTTCAACAGTCTTCATCTCCATCTTGCTGAAGTACTGGTTTTAATTATAGACCACTCACTTGAACTATTGGGAGTGTCCTTCACCTGATCTTCCCCACTCTAGTTATTCCCTCACCAATTACTCCTAGTCATTGCTGAGATATAAACCACAACTTTGTCCATGACACTTCTGCTGCACATATAATTTTTTATGTCTCCCCATTGCCTGTAGAGTGAAATCTAAAAATCTTAACCCAATATACTCTTCCAGTTGTTAGTTCCACACATGTCACTATTCTGCACTGAAATTTCTCACCTTTCTTTCTGTGCAATGTAACTTTTTCCCTGCGTTTACTGTCTCCTGAAGTTCATCCCCATTTTGTGGACATTCTTGCCATCTCAAAGCCAATCTTATTCGTGAAGTTTTCTGATGCCCTCAAAATGGTATTGTTTCTTTCCTTTGAGCCTCCATGGTACTCAGCATCGCTCATGTTAGTTATCTTCACTTTTTATTTTTTCCATCATCACTCTTTATTTTTATTCTTTATGCTACCTGTATTATTATTATTTATAGATTTATATAGGGTGGGACAAAAGTAAGCTTATAGTTGTTTATTAATACATAATAATACAAGAATGAACTCTATGTTTCACGAACTCATGACTGTAAAGCTACTCCTGCCTCACCCTGCATTATCCTCTGTTTAGGTTGTAGGTAACATAAAGTTCAGGATTATGTCATATCTTTATTTACATATAGGAGGATCTCCATTGAATTGAACTCTCACTAATCAGGCTGATTTAATTTCTTCTAAGCCAACCCTTGTTTCATTTCCGTCTAGGGAATAGTGAGTGTCATGGGTGATGATATAGCACCTGTAAGTTCTTTTAATAGTATTTGAAATACTGATGTCTATTGAATATGATCCATTTCTAATGTTGAAGGAAGTGGGTTAAAGCTCATGAGAATAGTTATATTTTGCCTGAATTTCCCCCTACTTTTAATTCTCTTTGTCATCAAAGGGATTAACCCACTGAAGATTTAATTACTTATAACACTCCAAACTACTTGGCATTCCGCAAAACTAGTTAAACACTGTGTTTTGTTGAAGATGATAAATAAAGCTAATTTTCATGTAGTTTCACCTACGTTTAGTTTGGCAGAAACTAGAAAAGAGAGATTGTACCCAGTAGTCCTTTTACATTTAATTTGTAGTTGTTATTGTTTTAATTACCAACTTTCTCCTCTGGCATTTCAAGTACTTCCAGAGACTAAACTGACAACTGTGAATTATAATGCTTTGTAACTATACTGAGACTTTACTTAAGACTTGTGGCATTTCAAACCAAATTGAAATAAAATGAATCTTAGAGGCTATCATGCTTCTTTAGTGATGGCACAGGACAGGAATTTTGTGAAATGATCAATGGGCTCTTCAATTACATCTAGTTTCTCTGGTTCGCATGACCAAAGTTTATAAACCACCTCAGAACTACGTATAGTTTCAAGTAGAATTGTAAGTTGGAATTAATTATGAATTCAAAGCTACAGTTCAAAATATTTTTCTGGCAGCTTGAAAGCCATAATTTAAGCTTTCTATATAATCTTTTAAATATCTAATATGGCCTGCTGTCTTGTACCTGTAGAGACTTAAAAAATGAATAATTATACCAAATTATTAACTTTCTTATCTTCTCTATGATAGTACTTTATTTTGCTACTTTTGTCATCCTAGATCTTTTGGGCTATGTGGGATAATTAACTAATTTAAAGACTAAATGGGGGAAAAAAGCCTCTTCATTTCTAGGCATAGACTAGATATAATTTTTAGGATACAGCAAACTCTTCGAACTACAACTTGACACTATGTATATGTGTTTGTATGTGTGTGTGTATATTTAACACCAAGGAAAAGGTGATTATATCTATTGTATTCCTGATGATGTTAGAACTTGTGAATTTGCCAGCCTAGAGCAGCTTTGAGATGTTATCATAACAGCCTTTTAAAAAAATTAGTTAATTTATTTGTAGAGAGAGGGGAAGGGAAGGAGAAAGAGAGGGAGAGAAACATCAGTGTGTGGTTGCCTCTCACATGCCCTCTACTGGGGACCTGGCCCACAACCCAGGCATGTGTTCTGACTGGGAACTGAACCAGTGACCCTTTGGTTTGCAGGTCCATGCTCAGTCCACTGAGCTACACCAGCTAGGGTCATAACAGGCTTTTGATAAGCAAGATACATCTAGCTCCCAATAATAGCCATTCTGACAGGTGTGAGGTGATATTTCATTGTGGTTTTGATTTGCATTTCCCTGATAATTAGTGACGATGAGCATCTTTTCAGGCAGCTGTTGGATAAGTATCTTTAAAGGTATTTTCTTAAAATCAGCTTTACCTGAATTTTATGAAGTGGCAAAAATATGTAATTGACAATGTTTCCATGTACTGGCAACTATTTCTTAATTTTTATTTAATTATGAGAAAACTAATCTTTTAAAGCACTTAAAAAGTAATGACCACTTTTTGTGACCCAAACCTGTTAATGGAAGAAAACTCATGTATTGGTGACAAGCATTTCACAGGATGAAGGGTGGGTGAAAAGTGTTTACTTTGCCATTCTTTATTCACAGGCATTTCATATGGACCACACTGGGTCAGTTCTCTGTTTACAAATTTGTGCTTATCCATATTTTTGTTGAGAGTCCTAGCAAGAAACAGATGACATTCCCTACAGGGTAGTTGAAGAGAGTTTACTGAAGGGACTGCTTTAGAGTAGCTGACGGTGAATAATAAGGAACAGTGAAGCATGTTGTTAACAGTCATGGGGGAAACCGTTGTCATCTTTGGCCTGATGGAGCAACAAGGGGAACTGGAACTCGGGGAGAGCTGGGCTGCAGGAGAGGGACACCAAGAGAGAGATAAGCAGCTGCCGCCAGCCATGCTGGCATGGAGGAGGCTGGGGGAACCAGCGCTGTTCCAGTGTCGCTGTTGGCCGAACCCACCCCGAAGCCAGGGGCAAGGACGTTGGCCCATATTCCTCAGGGGAGAGCCTCCTGTGGTGCAGAATGGGATGGCCGTGGTAGAGTGTGGATCTGTAAGGGCAGATGGAAATGCCAGCACACCTGTTATATTGCCATGTCTTTTAAATAATGACAGTTCATTCACATACATTGGTAGAAAACCTGGCACACTCTCTCAAAACCTTAAAAATACCAATTTTAAGAGTGTATTGGGCCCTGGCTAGTATAGTTCTGTGGATTGAGCATGGGCCTGCAAACCAAAGAATCATGGTTTGATTCCCAGTCAGGGCACATGCCTGGGTTGCAGGTCAGTTCCCAGCAGGGGATGCAGGAGAGGCAACCATACATTGATATTTCTCTCCTTCTCTCCTTCCCTTCCCCTCTAAAGATAAATAAAATCTAAAAAAACAAAAAAATAAACTGTAGCAAGAGGCCTGCGTAGATAAGCCCAGACAAGTCAGAAGGACAAGGTCCATTTGCTGAGCCACTAAGATAAGGAGGGGTGAGCAACTAAGTAACTAAGAAGTAAGAACAAAAGAACATTGTATGACCCTATCAGAAAGCAGCCCTGCTTTTTCAGTAGCCCAGCTTTCTTGCTTCTGTAAACCTGGTTCTGCCACGTAGGCTTAGTAAAATCGCTTCTGAATGCCATACTATATAAACAAACCCCTGCCCGAGCTCGGGACCCAGAATTTGGAGACTGCCTTCTCTGGGTCTGTATGCGTAAATTCCACTCTGTACACCCGAAAGCAGCTGAGTTGTTTTCTGTAACAAAACAACCCCCCCAATTAAAAAAAAAAAAGAGTGTGTTGTAGGAAAATGTCATAAATATGCACTATGGCTTGGCTATAAGAATGTTCTTCAAAATAGTGTTTATAATAGTATAAAATTTTAAGTTCTCTGCCTTAAAGTGAGAAATCGCTTAAACTTGTTTGTTGATACAGAAAGCAAAATTAAGTCATGACATGTACCTATATTTCATCATAACTTTTAATAAAATAGACTTAAGATATGACCTAATTTTTTAATATAAAAAAACAAACAACATATATGTATGTAAAGCCAAAGGATTAGAAGGATAGTCATTAAAAATACCGGTTTTCCTGGTAGATTACACATCAATTTTTAAAATAAACATAATGACTTATATTTACCTCTGTCTTCAGTGCCTAGCAGGATGCTTATCTGCACAATAAGCAACACTGACTATTTCTTGAATGAACGAATGAATGGAGCCCTATTGTTTATTGGTGCTAAAAAACAAGACCAGAGATAGTGAGTTTCTCAGAGTTACTTGAAAATGTGGCAAAAAAAAAAAAAAGCACAGAACTCTGAGATTGTGCTTGCTCTACTACATTAAAAGGCAAATACTACTGGGAATATTTAGTCAATATCCAGCATCAGTTCTAATTTTCACATGGAGTTGTATACTCTGCAACAAAGTTAATCATTCACTACTTCCTATTTATCAGCTCATTGAAACTTGGAACACAGCGGAATTGCAAAGCCTGCATTGCTTGTCATGGACGAGGCGGCTCTCTTCCCATGAGGTTGCTTTCCCACTTAAATGATAATTCATATGCTGTGCTTTTTTGATATAAGCTTCATGGAATGTCAAACATTTTTTATCATAGGTTGCATAATGCAGTCCACTTATGGAATGACAGTGGGTATAATAATCTTCTCCCAAAGGCCAGTCCTGTGGTGCGGGGGGAGAGCTGGGGGGTACTGTCATGACACTGTGATGAAAGCTAATTACGTTCCCCCTTCCTTCATCCCTCTCCCATCACGACAAAGAATGGCTCTCAGGAGACTGCCAGCTGGGCCACTCCCGCCCTTCACTCAGGCTCTGACAAGTACTTTATTTACCAAGCCACGGAAAGTGTCTTTCCTCCTGCCTCAGGGCTTCTGCTTATAAATCGGACAGCCTTTACTTTATCAAAGAAATTGTGTCAGTTTAAAAACTGTGGCCTTCCTTATTGTGGGCGAATATCAAATTTTAGATATAGAAAGATCTCTTTAATGCCAAATTTAAAGCGAATTTAAGGCCAAATTAGAGAAGATTTATACTTTGGAAAGGTCATTAGTGTTATAATGATCACTGTGGCATTCTGTCAGCAGGATTTCCTTATGTTTGAATTTGTGCTGGACACCATTATTATTTTAAGCCATTAATGGGTATACAAACCACATGCAGTCAGTTGAGGTATATATATATATATATATATATATATATATATATATATATATATATATAAATAAAATCTACTCCATTGGGGAAGGGTGTGTAAGATTCCAACCTGCATAACTTCACGTAAAGATTTCTGATAGATGAGGTAGTCGGCAAAGTAACAGAGGCACACATCTCTGAGGCTGATGAGTCTCATCAAATCACAGAGCCAGCACCACTGAGGACTTGATGGGCCCTTTCCAAACAGCAGCAGACATGCCTTTGTAGACCAGAGATTACCCTGTCTTTGCATTTTGCTTCTCTCCTGCTTTTCTTGGTATGGAGCAGGCATTTTATGTCTTGGTTGCACATTAGAAATATGTGCACCTTATAAATACCCTAAGGATCTTTAAAAAAGTCTGAGATTGGGTCCTATCCTAGTTGAACTAAATCAGCATATTCAGGGATGAGAGGCAGGCATTGGGCATTTTTAAAAAGCTCCCCGGGCCATTCCATTGTGCTTTAAAGCCAAATCCAAGTTGAGTTTTACCTTGTAGTCACATTAGGGGGCTGACATAGTCCACAGAAATGCATTCAAAGCATCGTAGTATTGGCCTTCCACTGTCAATAGGCTACTGAAATGGTTTATAAATTGTGTTCCTTTTGCTTCAGTACTGTAAACTCCCCCCCAGGCACAGTCTCCAAACAACTACAAAATGCCAATTTAACGGAAAGGTCAAATCAGAGTACGACCTGGGTGAACAGATGGGCCTTACTCTGTGTGTGGGACAGCCTCTGGCTGGAAATGCTTAAACACACGAACGTGACCACGGGGAGAAAGATGGCACCGCAGGGCTGTTCTAGGCAGACAAGAGCCTGTTCTCAGTTCCAGTGGGTCTGATTTCAGTTTGGTTTCATTGTCAGGGCTGTTTTCCATGTTGCTGCACGGAGTCTTTTCCCTGATTCTTCTGCCTAATTGGTTGTATCTTCCCCAGAGTTTAAACTCACCAAGGTGATGTTACTAGGAAAATCCTTATATACCTTGAAGCAGTTAATATGAAGAAAAAGTCTTTACATGATCAAATCAAACCTTTCCTTTCAGCCATCCACCTAAACACTGGCCCACATTTCTCCATGAAAGTTGACTGCTGAGGCTGGGCTGTTCTCTGAGGCCTGGGATGTCTGGTGACCTGCAAGGCGAGTAATTGGGCTGCTCCTCCCTATTTAAGATTTCACTCCTTGTGCTGACTGGAGTAGACAAATTTTAAATATAGCAGCTACGGTAAAACCTCTATTTGTTCCAGTAGGTTTTTTCATTCCCTCCTGGACCATCTTGTAAATTGGCAGTTATAAGTAATGACAAAGAGCCCCTCTCAAGGTTGGCAGGTGTGATGAGTAAGTAACCTAGCGACAGATCGCCTGCAGTGCAGCAATCTCTCAGCTGTCCCCCGAGATGGGAAAAAACCTCTTCACCTTTATCAGCTCAGTTTCTCTTCCCCGTGAGCCTTGAACTTCACTTTGATTTAATCTCATAGCAGCTTCTGTTTTCTTGCTCTACGAAAGGTTGAAGCCATTTAAAAGGAAATGGAGGAAACTGGCATGTCTACTGACTCCATCCTAACCGGCAAATTCACTGGCTGAGGAGACACATAATCCACCAGGATGCAGAGAGCCACTAATGAGCAGTCCCTGGACAGATTAGCACTTCAGGGTTGGTTTAGATTATGGTCATTGAATCTCACAACCCAGAGATAAATCCACTAATTCATAACAGATGAAAAAGTCCCAACTGTTTTTTTTGTTTGTTTGTTTTAAAGATTTTACTTATTTATTTTTAGAGAGAGGGGAAGGGAAGGAGAAAGAGAGGGAGAGAAACATCAAAGTGTTGTTGCCTCTTGCACACCCCTTACTGGGGACCTGGCCCACAACCCAGGCATGTGCCCTGATTGGGAATTGAGCTGGTGACTCTTTGGTTTGTAGCCCACATTCAATCCATTGAGCTACAGCAGTCAGGACTCCAACTGTCTTATAGAGCTATTGTATTGATAGAGCTGAGCCCATTTTATCAAATTTAAATTTAAAAGGATAAATTTAAAATTTGGAAGAACACACTTATTATTTATTTGTATTTACTTTGTTTTGTTCTGTTTTGTCTATGGCCTCAAAGGTAAATAAGATAGATTTTAAACAGGCCTTTCTCACAGTTCACTTCCTGCATGTCCAGCACTAAATAACTGATTCTCTTGGTTATTAAAAAAGTAAATATAAATTGATGAGGGCCTTGATTTGGGAATATTATGATTCAAAAATTTTTTGAGTGGTTATTGGTGCTGATACTATTTTGTTTGTTCTTAGTTATCATTCTGGTTGTATTTCTGGAACTAAATTCAATCAATTTTCTACTAATCTTCTAGAAAGTCAATTTAATTTTCATGTACTTAGATTATAACAGACTTTAAAAGCAATAGGGATTAAAAGGCAAGAATGCTTGACCTATTATTAAAAAGAGCTATAATACATTATTACATCTATAATATTGTTAGGACTCTTAATCCAGTGATTATTCACCTGCTTGACAGTGAAAGAGTCATACTTCTTTAGAAACATTGTGATTTATCACCTTAATAAGAATTTTAATATTTTAGAAATAAGATGGGCGATAACCTCAGGGCTCTTTTCCGCTGTTGCCAGAATGGTTATTCACCTGGGAAGTTTATATAATGAACAATTAGCAGGATACGCCCAATGAATGGTGTTCTGCTGCAGTCTGGATTGCTCTATCATTTTTCTTAGAAATCCCTCTAGGCATTAGGCTGCTATAGAATAATGACCAATAACTCATTGCTTTTAAACTGTAAAGGACCCAAATCCATCTCAGCCTGTGACTTTCTCCTTGCTTTGTGGCACATATAACCTGATATCTCCAGCTACTGGGTTTTTTAACAAACCCCGTCTCTTTGTGGTGTTCTTGTCTTTCAGCAGCCCTTTCCGAAATCCTGGCTCCATAGTGGAAAGCAGGACCATGACAAGGTTGTGGACCAGGCATAGGTTGGGCTTATGACAAAGAAGAAATGAAGTTCTAGGAAAGACTATTGTGTTTCTCAAGATTATTTAAACATCAAATATAAACAAGCCTGTTAAGGGAATATATCCTACTGAGTGTTGAGCTCTCTGTTAAAAGGCGATCCAAGAGTATCATTGTCTATTTAGTTCATATTCTGGAGGTCATTTGGGACATAGGTCTGGATTTATACTAGACACGTACGTCAAAATTTCTAGGATCAAGACTCAGCACATCTAAACTTTGCATGGCCAAGAACAAAATGTATCAGCTTTACTGATCCTTGAAAGAGCAGCCATAGTGGTATCTCGTAGGCATTGACCTGCCACAGTAAGTTGTGGAAAACCAAAGTTGGAAATATAGTGTTTCTCATGTTTTGTCCCTTCCTTTCTGAGAACAGTTTCCCCTTCTTTGGGGGGGAGCTGCATTTCTTTTTACGTATCCCATTATTCTAAGTTATCCTCTTGGTCACAGGAATGATGTCATAAACAATACTCAGAGTGCTTATTTGTTTGTGCGTTAGGTGTCACAACCCTCCCCTGCAAAAGAAAATCTTTGCTAAGATCATGTCAAGAACTTCCCCCTATTCTTTTTCCTAGGAGTTTTATGCTTTCAGGTCTTACATTTAAGTCTTTAATTTCAATTTTAATTTTTATGAATGGTATAATATAGAGGTCCTGTTTAATTCTTTTACATATGAATATCCAATTTTCTCAACACTGTTTATTAAAGAGACTGTCTTTTCTCTGTTGAGTATTCTTGTCTCCCTTGTCAAATATTAGTTTACCATGTATGCATGGGTTTATTTCTGGGCTCTCAATTCTGTTCCATTGCCCTGTGTGTCTGGTTTTATGCCAGTACAATACTGTCTTGGTTACTATAGATTTTATAATATACCTTGAAATGAGGAAGTGTGATGTGTCCAGCTTTGTTCCACTTTCTCAGGGTTTCTTTGGCCATTTGGGGTCTTTTTTGGTATCCTTGATATATTTTAAAACATTGAGGCAAATGGCTACTATCACCAAAACTAATACACTCAAACTAAAAGTGTTTTATTCTGAATATTTTTCCTAGCAATGAAAATAATTGTATCTCATGAAAACAAATTTTGATTAACATTTGAAAATACTTTAATTGTAAGTATTTAATATACTTTTTATATGCAAAAATAAAGTGGCCAATATACTGAAATAAGGAATTATGCAAACAATTTAATCTTCACCATTTCTATCTTATTTATTTAAAAACTGAAAAATCAAGACAAAACATTCTGTTTTGTTTCTCTCACATTTTCTTTATTCCTATTTTATTTATTTAAAGACTAAAAATCAAGACAAAATATTCTGCTTTGTTTTTCTCACAAATAGTTTATTCATTTATTTAGATAATATCTCGAAAAGAAACATTCATTTTCAAAGTGCAGGAGCCATTATGACTCTCACAAGCTAGATTATCTTCAGTGGCACCTACTGCACCCAGAACTCCAGTGATTTTTAGACGAGGTCATTTGGAGAGATATTCTTTAAAACCTCGCCAGCTGCCTGAACTCACTGTGGCAGGTACTATAGACCATATTTATAACATCCCTGTGTCACTTGTGGTTTGTTGCCATGGGAGATTTCACTTCTCTCACACTGATTGGGACTGAGATTTTTAGAGGCGTCAGCAAAGGCTAAATTACAAAACCAGAGGACTGCAGCATGTCGGTTAGGTATGTGAATGAAGCGACAAACAATAGGAGACTGTTGTTTTGGATGTCAATCAAAGCTAGATTTGAACCTGGGTAAATTTGTTCTAGACGGGAAAAGAAAGGCACCATGAGCATGCAATTGGGAGAGGTCAGACTGAGAGTAGTCCCAGGTATTCGCCCAATTAGATATTACAGGCCTAGAAAGTAGACTTGGGGATGTTGAGAAGATCCAGGAGCAACTATAAGGGACCTGATCATGAGAACACCGGGATATAGCAACCAGGAATCTAGACTTCTGGTAGACCTGGACCTGAGGCAGGGAATTTCATTTTCGGAAGGACTGTGTTTAGTGCCAGAACGTGGGTAATGTAAGAATTATTTCATTGGGGTTTTGTTTACCAATCAGGAAGCTCATATTGCACAAGCATTTGATACAGGGTTCAGTCATAGGGACTTAGTCAGTCCAAAACTGCTATGAGCTTCCTATTCTCTAAAGCAAATGTTGCATGATTCCCAACTTTGACCAAAAATACTATCACTGATACTA
The DNA here is from genome assembly GCF_021234435.1 of Artibeus jamaicensis. Classification (NCBI taxonomy): domain Eukaryota; kingdom Metazoa; phylum Chordata; class Mammalia; order Chiroptera; family Phyllostomidae; genus Artibeus; species Artibeus jamaicensis. The sequence goes on from NW_026522047.1 coordinate 24,329,865, forward strand.
CTGGGGACTTTCTATATTCTATACATAGTTCTTTACATGTATCTCCTCATTCAAATCTCACAACAATTCTATAAGGAAGATTTTATCTTGATATTTTATGGAAAAATAAGTTAAGGTGAAGAAACTTGCCCACCACCATTTGACTAGGAAGCATGAAGCCCAGCATGTAACCAGGCAATCTGGTATCAGAGTTCGTGGTCATAACCACTTTGCCATTGGGTGATGACAGAACAATACACCCTATCAATGTCAAGCCCTGTCCCAGGTTGGGATTTCTGGGAAGCAGAGTCTAAAGTGAAGTTTAGCAGGCAAGATGCTTAGTAGACCATGCCCTTGAGGTACACATCTGTGGGAAATGGAGCAGGACTGGCAGAGGGAGATGGCCACCATGGGGAGCTCTGGAGAGAAATGGCCCGAGACAGTTGTCCCATGTTGGACCGAAATGGCCTGGGCTGCCTCTGAAAGGACACGCTCTTGTGTAAGACAACCCTCAGTAGTTGAGGTCTTCATGAAGGAGCTGGCAGTTAAGGCTGCCTACTGTATGGCTGTTTTACACTGTATTTCCAGGGTAATTATTAATCATTCCCTGTTTTACTCTTACAAGTAGCCTGGTTGGATATAAATTATTTTGCCTTCCCAATGCTCTTCTGTTTCTTTCTTTCTTCTACTAATAATCTTTTCTTAATTTAGTTTCTGAAAAAATTTATTTTTATGTAAATAAAGACCCTGACTTTTTAAATAAAATATTTCAATTATAAGCATCATTTATCTGTTATAAGCATGCCAGCTGAGCTGAAAGAAAAATGCAAATGAAAATCACAATTAAATACCACTTTTTATACTAAAAATATTCATGGGATAGTACTACCTATTACTAAGGGTAAAATTTTCTTTTGTCTTAGAAAATATAATATAAAGATGATTCTGGAATTCCTTAACACTGAATGTCTAAATAGAATAAGGTCCATTATGACACTTCCATAGAAATTTTCCTTTAAAACTAAAATGAATGAAATGAAATACCTTCAGTCCTTTTACATTGTACATATTCAGATGAAATAGCATCAGTATGAACATGTGAACTTTGCTAAGTCATCATCCGCACAACATACCCCTTACTCCGGAACCAACATATCTTTGCCAATTTTTCTCAATTATTTTTGTAAATTTCAAGGTGGTGTCCTCTATGATCTGAGAGGGAGGGCCCATATTCTTCTGCTATGGCCTCCTGGCTAAATTCCTTTTCTCACAAACAATCAGGAAGGAGTGCCAGGCTTTCAAAGGCCAATCACCACTGCCCTTGTAATCACTTTGCTTCCATGGTAATGCTCTCTGCAATGCCCAGGCCTTGTCTGCCTCATGGCCCCTGCTACTTAGTGATGCCCATGTGGGTAGGTGGGGTTGCCCCTCTCTCTCTCAGGGCTGGCCTCAGGTGCAGCATCAGTTGTGTTTTGGGCTTCTTCCAGATAGTTCTACAGTTTGCCTACCTTGGTCATAGTGGGCCAAATCTAATCCTCAGAGTGGGGCCAAGGACACACTGTAGATTTTGTCTGTTCTCTTCTCTCCCTCTCAAGTCAGTCTAAGTACCTAAACACAAAATATCATACATATAAACTCATTAAACTCCAGAGGTCTGGAGGATCAGTGATTCATGAGTTTATAGGATGTGAAGATATTAGTTCCAAAAGGTTAAGTAGGTAGGTCTCTTAGTGGGTATATTCAAAATTCAGGGATCAATTTCACTTATAAATAATACCAAAGACAAAGTTCACTACACATATACACACATGTCTGTGTGTAGAAAATGATCAATTTAATAAGAATGCTAGCTTCAAGTCAAAGCTGGTTAATATTCTACAGGATAATCCAATGGTTACCTCGGGTTATCTTTTCTAACAGAAAATCATTTTTGTCTCTACTGGGCAGAAATAATTTGCAATACATGCATTTTCTACAAGACAACATGGATGTTTTCAGAGTCTGAGCCCTAATAACTAGTAAATAATAATTCAAATAAAGTTACATTTCTTAAGGAATAAAATAACTCTCAGGGAATGAGATGCCCCTGAAGTGGGCTTTGTAGATAATGCATCGGTGTGATTTTGAAAGAGTTTGCTATAATATTCTTGCCTTATGTTCAAATTTTGGATAATTTTTATAATATAGACAAATTATAATAGTATTTTGATTTCCTATTTAAGCTGAACTGAATCTTCATATATGTAAGCCAAAATGCCTATAAGCACAGTTTGTGTTTAGTAATATTACTGAGTTTACATTAACTTGTGTTTTTTTTCCTCCATTCCAGCACCTTCTTTGTTATTTCTTATCCTTTTTTTTATAAAAAATGTTTTTGTTATAGTTATATTTTTTCACTTCATTAAATTTGTTGTGAAAGACTGTTGGTTATTAAAATATTAGCAAATAAAAATGTACATATTGCATCAAATACCATGTAATTATAAGTTTATAATGTTAACTTAGTGAAACTGGCTTTTAGAGTGGACATGTCTATGATTAATGTCAATTTTTATACATGTAAAGTTATTTTAAAATAATCAAATAATTAAAAAAATCAATTCCTTAAAGTATTTAGTGATTATGAAATTGGCACTAAACTCTCACAAGCCTGAATTTAAATTCTACTTTTATTTTGTTAGCTATATGACCTGAAGCAATGTACTTAAACTAAGGTTTATTTCCTTGTTTTAAAATGGAGATGATGTGATTAGGTGTTATGGGCTGAATTATGTCCCCTCAAAAATTCATATGTTGAGGTCCTAACATCCAGTACCTATGAATGTGACCATATTTGAAAATAGGTCTTAAAAAGGTTTAGTGCAAACGAGGTTGTTAGTGTGGGCCCTGATCCAGTGTGACGGGTGTTTCTATAAGAAGGGGAACTTGAACACAGACATAGAGAGGGGGAAGCTGATATGAAAAGACATGAAGTAGAGGTGCCCTGAAAGTAGACCCTGAAATAGATCCTTTCCCTGTGGTCCTCAGAAGGAACCAACTCCGACAACACCTTGGTCTCAATTTCTAGCCTCCAGAACTGTAAAAAAAGTTCTGTTGTTTAAGCCACCCACGACTTGTTTATGCTAGTGCTAGAAAACTAATCCACTAGGGCTGATATTCAGCTAGTAACCAACCTCTAGGACATACAGGTAGCTATGATCTGGTTTATGCTGATAAATTAATAGCTATGCTATGATAGTTACCATTTAGAATACAGTTGACCTTTGAGCGATGAAGTTGTGAACTGCATGGGCCCAGGTACACGTGGATTTCTCAGTTGACCCACTTACTTCAAACCCGTGTTGTTAAGAGTCAAGTGATGACTAAGAACCTGAGTATGTGGATGGCTACCTTAAATTTTAATGAAATTATTCTACTTCATGTGCAGTAGGCCCCCCTAATTCCTGCATTGCTCAAGAGCAAACTGTATTACCATCGATAATGCCTGCTATGTAGGACCTTGTAGAGTGCCAGGGATAGTGCTTACTGTATAATATGCGTGCAATAAATAGTAATAATAATAATATTCAAATTTTATTATTAAGCTTGGCTTACATTGGCCAATATAGATTTAGGCTAAATAACACATCTTTTTCAAAGTGAACAGATAAGGAAATTAACTTTGTACAGTTTGGTGAAGCGGTGTGACATAGGAATAGAAGAACTAGAGAAAGATGAGAGTATTTGATAAGCCATTAGCCAACTGGTTTTGTTCTTTTTTTAAATAAAAAAAAAATGATAGTATTAATACCAGAAGAAAGACCATCTTTGAAAATTTTAACTCTGTGCTTCTATGTAAAAATTTCAAAAGTAATTAATGATTTAAAAAAGCCACAGTTCTCCTGAGAGTAGGTCTTGTTTCATGAGAATATAAGAACCCCAGTAGCTTATAATGGGGACAACTTGATTCACATTACATCTTTGGCAAGATCACTCATTTATGGAAAAAATTCCCCAATTCTACATGTGAATAACCACATGGCATATAACATATTCATCTATGAGTGTCTCAAAGCATTTTCTATATTTTAATTAAAAATCAAGTATTTTGTAAATGCGTACTTCGCGCATATAAACATTAAAAATAATGTAATTATGTATAATGTAATATAATTAAAATTATGAAGGTTTTTTACTTTCAATGCAGAAGGGAATATAAGAGCTTGCTAATTTCATATTTGGCATGGCAGTAGCTTTTGCCAACTGGCTTTACTCCAGAACTATTACTTGTTAATGTTCCTAAATGTGCTACTATTATTGCCGTCCAATAACAGAACATTCTGCAGTGATCTGAAGTATCTCAATTGAATCCAGGAGAACATGCTGCCCTCACTTTTTAGCTATTTTATTTTTTCTACAGGGGGAAAACAAGAACTGAATGAAGGAATAATTATTAGTTTCTTATTGAAATATATATTATAGACCATGAAGACATTGACAGTCAAGGGTATTAATTGCTCACAAAGAAGGTTTGCAATTGGTTTTTCCAGTGAGAAGAAACTGACTGAATCCTAAGCTGCTTTCTACATTTATCCACATTTTTGGACACATATTTAGCTTTTCAAAGAGTTTTGTCTCATTACTTACATTTCTGTATGGCTCATATGAATCAAGCCTTTAGATAGAGTCCACTCTTGTTTAGTGCCTTTCTTTATTCTGCACTGAACTCACTGAGAAAAATAATTTCTCTCTAAAGTCTCCAGAGTTATTCTAGGAGGGCACAAATTAAATGTGAAATATTCATGGTAATGGGACCATTTTAAACATATCCTTTTGGTTGTTGTTTTGCTGCAGAGAATGTCTACCATTATCTACTAAAAAGTTCATATTTTATCTTTTTAAAGAATTTCAAATGATTTGTAGCATTGACCCTAATTTACCTGATTACTTTTTCTTTTGCAAGAGTCACATTAATGTCTCTGCCTCCTAAATTATTTATTTTATTAAACCTAGGTCCAGTGTCAACCACACCATGGAAACATTTTGTGGAAAATTATAGAAAATTAAACTTGCTTATCTATTGTTGATTTGATATTCAGTGGAATTATATTAAAATCTACCTTTGGTGACTGCTTTCTCAGAGGTCATAGATCTCAGCTTTTGTAATGCACATCAGTGAATTTTTTTCTCATATTGGTGAAATGGTATATTTCAGATTAGGGAGAGAAGTTATGATACAGCTTATTGAGGTCAAGTTGATCAGATTGCAAAAGGTACTTCAAATACCCTATATGTATTTTTTCAAAGTGGTTGGTTTAGTTAAACTAAACATTAAGAAACTGTATTTATCCACTAATGTACAGCAGGGACAGAAAAAGAATACATAGTATTAACAATGATGAGAGAAATCAAATAAAATTCAGGAGTGATGATATCATCTTAAATTGGAAAAAAGTACTTATTAATTTAATAACTATAATATAGCATCAATTTTATACATGTTAAAGAAATATGGGAATACTTCTTAAAGCTATTAAAAATATTTAATGCCCTGGCTTGTGTGGCTCAGTGAATTGAGTGCCAGCCTGTTAACCAAAGGGTCACCAGTTTGATTCCCATTCAGGGCACATGCTTGGGTTACAGGCCAAGTCTCCAGTGGGGGGCACTTGAGAGGCAACCACACATTGATTTTTCTCTCCCTCTCTTTCTCCTTCCCTACTCCTCTCTAAAAATAAATAAATTAAATATTAAAAATATTTAATGATAATGAACTAATAGTTCTTCCAGTTGCCATAGGGCTCAGAAGTATTTTGAATTTTTTGGCCTCTCTTGTCTGCTTCACTTACATTATGTTTATCCAGAATGAGGAAAGAAATTCCTGAAATCTGTGGGCCCACTTTTTAGTTACAATGCAGATATGTATTATGCTTAAATACTCAGCAGATTAAAAAGTAGGCAGATGATGGGAATTCCTTCATTTATTTGTGAATTTTAAATGAAGTCTTAGTTACGGCTGCACAGCTAAGATACGGTCAACTCCATCATTGAAGTGGAAATCATTACTTAACATTCTGATGATAAGTCCATGTGAAACAAACAAAAAATTTTATCTTTTAGTGTCCAAACAACATGGACAGAAATTACTTCTTCCTTGGAGCCAAATGCTTTAAAATTCTATTTATTTTTCTAATTACTGTGAGGAGACTGGTAAAAGGAATTATGACATACCATTGCAACAGAATGTTCCATAGCTCATTAAAAATAATGGGATAGTAAAAGACTATACTTTCAGGGATCATTTCTATAGTTTGTTCAAATTAATGGAGTAGATCCATATTTCCAGGAGGGAAGGAAATGGTAGACTAGTATGTATTGTATAATACTAATTCCTTAAACAGAGTTTAAAAAATTGTTCCCCTTTGTATGTCTTTTATCTTGGTGTATGCTAACAGTTTGGTGGAAGGAAGTCTAGAAAGACTCAATGAAAAGTTGGGAAACTTACTTTTATATTCTTATGTAATGTTTGATATTTTACTTTTATAATTTAAAAAATTAACTTGATTATTTAACAGATTAGTTGGTTTTCTTAGACCTTACCTTTTAAATGTTGTACCCTAGGGTGGGAAGTTTAAAATAACAGAGACTCAAACTAATTTATGCAGAAAGCAGATTTTTTTGTTTTAGTTTTCATCTTTTTTTTTTTTTTTTGCTGATCTCTATGAGCTGGCTTCATTCCAGCTTCACAGTGTTAGCTGTTAAATGCTAGCTACTAGCATTTAAGTTTACATGCTTATGGCTTTACCATTAGGTACAAAAGGGCACTTCTCCCCAGTCACAAGAAGGAACTTCACTTGTATCAACTATTTTATTTGCCAAAGCCCTGGGTCAATCCCTAACGTAAGGTGTGGTGTTTGCAGACATGTGCCATGTGATTGTTTCAAGATGCAAGGCCTATTATTGTGGCAAAGGAAACACAACCAAAGGCGAAGAAGGAAGTTTTTTTCCCCCAAATACGGGGGAGGTGCTGGGCAGGCAAAACCCACAACACACACCACACACACAATATTTAGGAAATGTATTTAGATATTATTTGATTAATGAAGTACAAATCACTCAGATATGTTAGTAAGCCAATAGTAGCTTTTGTCATAGTTTTTCTCAAACATTAGATGCTAAAAATACGTTTCTTTTGTAGGGGAGGATAAACAATTTTATTACCATTTAAAAATTTTCTGTGTTTACACAGTTGAGACCATTGGTTGAGGTCCGAATTAGATTATTGGAAGTATTAAAGAAGATGGGGAGAGTTTTGGAAACTGCCAATTATGGGGGCAGAAAAGAGGGAAAAGTGCATTGTACCAATGTCCTAGAAATTAATTTAAAACTTCACAGTGAAATGTGTGTCCACATATATGACAGTCAAGAATCAAAGACAATAACAAATATTTTGTCTTTCTTCTTTGTAGTTTACTCAGTACACTTATGCAGAAATGACATCTTTTAGTGTTATTCATTTAAAGAGGGTTACTATGTAAAAGAGAATGTGGGAATGCCAAATCTGGGGGGAAGTGAGCAGATTAGGGAGACAGGTGCAGGACTTTTGTATTTGGGTTTGGTTTCTGGGGAGCATTTTCTACAGCAAATGCTTAACTGTCCCATGAAAATGTTTGCAGCAAAAAAATACTGAGGAAATCCACTGGCCTCCAAGGATGAGAAACAATGATTTAACAGTGGAACTGCTGTTTGCTGTTTGGTCAGATAGTGAGTATATTTACAGCTGCGAGGAAACTGAGATGCTTAGAGAAGTTGAAATGGTCAGCTATTCCACTTGAAAAATGTTTTTCATGTTAAGGAGCATCACCCAACATGAACAACACAATCATATTTTTGAACACCTGCTTTTTGATGTAGCAGTAAGGTTTCTGAAATGCTTTTAAGTTGCCTTTTGCTTCTAACAAGAAAATTCATTAAGGGCAAATATGACATCAGTCCCTGCTTCCTAATTGAACTTAATGAATACCTAGGTCATATAAATCACAGTTAATTCAATGCTTAATGTTTGTTGGCTCAAAGAGAAATCAATGTGTGGGAAGACATTATAATAAAGGCTCTTTCCTGGGACTGCCCAATCTGGACTTTAGAAACTTCCTTCAAAATGGCAGGTTGTGCTTTTCCTTGAGAAATTTTTGAACTGTTTTTTTTTCAAAGGATGTTAGGAAACCTCATTGAGAAATTTATTTTACATTAGAGTATTTATATTAAATCACTTATGTGAAAATACTTAAAAATAAACATCTTGAGCAAGTTGAATTTATATCAGAAATATAAGGATTTTTAGCATTAGAAAATCTTTTAATGTAATTGACCAAAAGATGCAAAGAAAAATATGTAACTATATCAAATAGAAGAGGTATCTGATAAAACTCCCAAAATCTATTCAAGGGAAAAGCTCAAAGCAAACTAGAAGTAGAAATATAGGGATAGTCTATATTCCTACCAAGTATCAAGACTAAACATAATATTTATCATTAGGAATGTTCCAATTCATGTCAAGAACAGTGAAAAGATGCTCACTATCTCTCCACTAAGCAAATTATACTGGAAGCTTTAATAAGCTCAGTGGGTTGGGAATAGAAAATAAAAGATGTAATGATATTAAGAAAAATAAATACAGCTCTCACTCTTTACAGATGAAAAGATGGTCTACGTAGAAAGTCCATGAGAATCTACAGGCAAATCATTGAAACCGTAAGAGAGTTCAGCAGAAGTATTGATTGCAGGTAAGTACATGAAGTCAACTGCAATTTCATGCATCAGAAAATATTTTTAAAAATTGAAAATTTAGTTTTGAAAAGAGAAAATATAAATATCTAGGAAAATCTAACAAATCTAACAAAAATCTATGGTTTTAGATTTTATAGGTAAAATTATAAAACTATGAAAAGATATATTAAAATACCAAGTAAATTAAAATTTATAGTTTGGGAAACTCAAAACTATGCTTCTAATTAACTTTTTTATTACAATCCCACATAAAGTGTCAGTAGAGGTTTTTGTGATTTTTTAAATGAAAATGTAAAAGCTGATTAAAAAATTCTCATGTATGAGTAGAGGGTCCATATAATCCTAAAAATTTAAGGAATACAGACAATATAGATTCACCTTTACAGGTATGAAGACGTGATGAAGGTATAAACATATAAAAAGTGACAAATAGATGAAGAGTTTAAACACTAAAATAATGCCACTGAGAGCTAAGGATGAGACTCATTCAGGTGAAGACACTTTGTGAATTATAGAGGTGCCATGACACTTTCAGGAAGGGCAGGACTATTTAATACATGGTGCTGGGCCAATCAGGACAATACAGTTAAATCCCTGTATCACCATTTACATAAATTCATTTCAGGCAGACTAAAAGGCCTGAATGTGAAAAAGCGACACTTTACAACATTTAGCAAAAATATTGGAAAAAAATATTACGACTTCAGCATAGTGGAGCTTTTCTTTTTTTTTTAATTTTATTTATTTATTTTTTAATTTATCTTTAGAAGGGAAGGGAAGGAGAGAAGGAGAGAAATATCAATGTATGGTTGCTTCTGGTGCATCCCCTGCTGGGAACTGGCCCCTGCTGGGAACTGGACTGCAACCCAGGCATGTGCCCTGGCAGGGAATCGAACCTCGGTCTTTTGGTTCGCAGGCCTGTGCTCAATCCACTGACCTACACCAGCCAGGGCTGGAGCTTTTCTTAAGATGCAAAAACCACAAACTAAAAGTTAAACAAATTGATAATTTGATTAATATAATCCTATTAACCAATATCACCCCAATAAATTTAAAGTTTTTTAAAAACCTATAAAAATATAAAAAAATAATTAAAATGATAAATTTCTACATTTACAAAGACACTATAGTCAAAGATAAGTCATATCTTGAGGAAAAAATATTTCCAACAAGGGATTATTATCCAGAATACTTAAAGAACCACAATTCAATAAGAAAACAGACATCACACATGATTCATAGATGAGTAAGGCCAAATTGATAATAAAAATGTAAAACTGAATCATCATTAGGAAAATACAAATTAAAATAGATGAAATATTTCATATGTATCAGATTGAAATATTTTTAAAATCTGAAAACACTAAGTTCTCTGGAAGATGTGGAGAAACAAGAACTCTCATCCAGAGCATGAAGTTGAGGGGGTAACTAAGTGCAGCCATTTTGGAAAACAACTTAATCAGATTTATAAGATGCTCAAGCTTCCAACCCAGAAATTTGACTTCTAAGTACAGATGCATAAGAAAATACATGGCAAGAATCTTCACTGAAGCATTTTTTTTAAGAGAAACAAAACTTAAATATTCATCAATCAGAAAACAGGTAAATAAGTTGTGGTATTTTCATGCAGTAGAATACTTTTCAGCAGTTAAAATATATGAATAGTACTACATGAACAGCACCAATATACATGTGCATTATATGCATCAATATTGACAGTGCTCACAAAGAACATGGCAAAATGCAAGTTAAGAAAAAATAGGTACAGTTTGATACCATTATAGAGTTTAAAAACATATATAATAATACAAGATATTGCTTATAGATACCTGCGCATATAGCAAAATTGTAAAAATATTCATGAAAATAATAAACACCAAACTCAGAATAGAGGTGATGTCTGAGGAAGGAAAAAGGGGAATGGAAAATAGAAGAGGTATACAGGAGACTTCAAATGTATCTCAAATGTCTAATTTCCTAAAAACTCTAAGGCAAATATAGTAAAATATCAAGGTTGACTAAGCTGCTGATATATTATTGTATCGTTTTTCCACATAAAATATTTCATAATACAAAGTGAAAATAAAAGATTTAGGCATAAACATAGAAAGCCTTGGGAGACGAGTTAGAATATTTGATGTATCAGGGCACACGCGTCACTCTAAAAACATTGAAGCTTCTTTCTTCATTTTCATCAGTGGACAGTTTTTTTCTGGCCTGCCTCACTGATGTAGTTCTGGTAGCAAAATCTCTTATTGTATTGTTTTTTTATTCTTACCTGAGGATATTTATTGATTTGAGAGAGACAGAAAGAGAGAGAGAGAAACATCAATGTGAGAAAGATCAATCAATTGCCTCCCATATGTGCCCAACCGGTGATTGAAACCTCAACCTAAGTATGTGCCTTATTGAAACCTCAACCTAAGTATGTGCCTTGACTGGGAATTGAACCTACTCCTCTTGGTGCATGAGAGGATGCTCCAACCAACCAAGCCACATGGCCAGGGCCTCTCACTGTATTTTTAAAATATAATAAGTCCTGCTATAAGTCAGTAAACTCATCTAAATGCTCTTATTCAAAGTTTCCTTGGCAACTCTCCTATCTCCAACAGTGGTCATTCCATCTTGTCACCAGCCTTTTTCCTGATTTCTCTCAGTTCTACTCTTTTCTCATTTTTTGTTCAGTAACCTGCCCCTGAGATGACATGGACTATGAATTAACTCATACAAACCTCTTTTGGCTGAGAAAATTGCTGTGTCTCTCCTTTTATGAACTGTACCTTGAAGCTGCACCTATAGAAGTCTCTCTAACAGTTTCCCTCTTTTACTGTGTCCGGAGCCTCTGCTCTCTGTCTTACTTACCTTCTCTGAATCCATTCTCTTCTCTATAAAATGGAGACAATTCCTACCAATTTCCAACACTGGAATAAGCATTGAATGAGATTAAAAAAAAAAGAACCGATGTAAATGTTCATTTTTACTATAAAAGCTGTGTATCTTCAAGAAATGATAATTTAAAATCCAGGTTTTTAAGTGTGAAAAGATTTTATTGACTACCTTACAAAGATCCTATTTATATAATATTTGTCTCTAAAATGCCTACAGAAAGTACTTGCAAAAATAAATCGTAAACAAAAACCAGGGAAGGAAAAGAAAATTAAATATGTGCCAAGTGTTAAAAGGAAACTGCAGGAAAGAGATTTAAAAGTTTGTAAAGCATGATTCATTTAATGGTCATTTTGGATTCTCTTCACTGTATTTTTTCCCCTGTGAGGTTATACTTTCTTCTCCAGAACTAATCAGAAGAATGTTTGAGTTGTGAAAGTACATGTTTTAAAACTGATAAAAATGATGCATTGTCTTATGCTCAAATTAGTAAATTGATATAGCACTCTGAACGAACAGCAGGACATAAAAACACTTTTGAACAGTATTCTGAAACATTACAGATGCTTTTTTGGACTAGCTGCTCATTTCCCGAACAGATTTATTTGATAGCTTTTCTCATTTAATAAAAGGATGAATTGGAAAAATATGAACAGATTGTAATAACCAAAAATAAGTGAACTTGACAACCTGGAAGATGAGCAATTGCCAATGGACTGAATAATAATGTAGGCGAACTTTGGCATGCACAATTTATGTATGAATGAGAAATAAAATTCTGACATTTAAGTTTAGAACAGACTGCTTAGAAGAGGATTTTAGGAAAAAATAACATTTTTAATATCCCCAAAAATGCTTTTCTAAAGTATATTTTTGACTGTTTTTGCTAATAATTTTAAATACCCTTTCCCCCCACCTCCTCTCCTCTCTCTTCCTTCATTTGGAAAGTGCAAAAATAAAACCCTGACAGGGATGACTATAGTGAGGACTATAGTTTTGCCTTTTTTGATTTCATATTATTCATAAAAGTAAAAAAGTTAATCTTTTGTTTATATATCTTGATTATAGCTGATATTGGAAAAATAGAATCATTATCTTTTTAGAAAACTGGGATTTTCATTTCAACTGTTTCCCGCTACCTGTGTAATCTTGAGCAAGTCACTTACTGTGTCTAAACCTCAGATTCCTCATCCGTAAGGAGAAAAATAATAATTCAAGAATATTGTGATAATCATCATAATGTATGCAACTGTTAAAAACTATAAATTTAATAAGCTATGCAAAATTAAGGTATTTTACTTACATATTTCACACATTATTTGGCAACATCTATTGCAGCATGCTGGCAGTTGAGCTTTTATTTTTCATCCACATATTTGGCATTGGGTAGAAATATCCAAGCAGCCATAAAGCAATTAGGATGACTCCAGTTAAGGATTTAAGTAGAGAACCTTAGAGAGGTGGTCTATTCTCTTTATATTAAGGCTACAGAATCAAAAGACTTAGGGAGGGCTCTGGTGTTCTGAATCCTTTCTGGTGGCAAGCTCTTTATTATTCTGTCTTACCTTCCTTTTCATGGGTTGAGGGTACAAACCAGTGCTGTTGACTTTGTGAGCCCTGTGTTGGGTATTTGATGTGGATTCTTCCAAATAACAAACCTTTGTGGAATCCTTAGGCAACAGGAATGTACAGATACAGATAAATAAAGCACAGCTGTTGCCCACAAGCAGTCACAAGCAGTGGAACTGTGTATTTGTGGAAAGAGTAGCAATACATTGGGCTAAGTGCTTTAACAGAAGCATGCAAAAAGCATTCAGTGGTGAAAATAAAAAAGAGACAAAGAGGCTGTAGTCAGGGTAGGTTTCTGGAAAAGGAGACACTTGACTGCCTTGGGTGGGAGGCAGTTTGCGAGCCAAGTGTGTGGACCTGCAGTGGCAGGACCTGATGGAGATGGCTGGAAAATCACATCGCAAGTGTGAAAGGACAACACGTGCAAGAGTGCAGGACAGAACACTTGGCGTGTTTATAAAATTGCAGGCAATTTAGCTGCCTTAGCAGTAGAGCCTGAGCAGCAGAAAAGCAGTGTAGAAATAGAAGAGATGGAGAGAGGTCATTCCAGTTGAGTAGACCTCAGTTAAGTTGTGGGAATCAGCAGTGAGAGCAGGATGCAATTATGTCCCAACAAACCCATTGTAAGTTGAAAATACTGTAAGTCAAAAATGCATTTAATGCACCTAACCATCAGAACTTAGCCTAACCTACCTCAAGTGTGCTCAACACATTATCTGGACATAACCCCATCATAAGTCGAGGAAGATCTGTTATGAACGACTTTCCTCTTCTTCTCACCAGAAACAGAGACACAGATGGGCATTTTGTAGACATAATGGGATGCAAAAATCACAAAATACAATATCCAAAAAGTGCTGGCAACACAGTGCACTGGAGAGTACGGTGTTTACCCCTTCCCCCATCCCTTCCCCGTCATTAGGCTGAGAGTACATTATACTGCTTATCACTAGCCCAGGAAAAGGTCAAAATTCAAAGTGCAGTTTCTGTTGAGTTTGTGTTATTTCTGCAATGGTGTAGAGTTGAAAAATTGTAAATTGAACTATCATAAGTTAGGGATTGTGTATACTGCAGTGTGGAGTTGTTATAATCAAAATGAGTCAAAAGCTATTAATGGGTTTTATGTCGGCATACTGGTGACCCTTAAGCTTTTTTTTGTTTTTCCAGTAAAAAAATTATCTCCCTGGAGCAGGGTGGAGGAAGAATTAAATTGGTGAAAAGTGGTATGAGAAGGTAAGTTATGGAACTACTGAGAGCAATGATGGGTGTTGGAGCTAGAGCGGTGGCTGTGGAGATGGGAGAATAGATAAACACACAAAAAGAAAAATAGATGAGGTGGGTATTGACATTCTCAGGGTGCAAGTGAACAGATCACAGCTCAGAAAAGCTACATCATTAGTCCAGGGTCACAGAAGTCAGGAAAGAGAAAGATCAAGATTGAACATTGGTCTCTGTTAACTCTAATGACAGGACCAGCTTCTAAGCTGTATATTCTTGGGTGGGTCACATCTACCTACAGAAAGTGAACCACTTTCTTCATCTCCCAAAGACACTCATGAGCCTGAGAGGCATGCTCAGACACTCTCTTTCTAATGTGGCACCACGTGTCTTGGATGAGACATTTTACTTTAGCAATTCCTTCTTCCCTCCCTCCTCCCCTCCCTCCCTCCCTCCCTCTCTTTCTTCCTCCCTTCCTCCCTTCCTCCCCTCTCCCCCTTTTTCCCTCCCCCTCTCCTATCTTCCTTCCTTCCTTTAAGCCTGCTACAAGAGTACATTTTTACCTTCTCTTTTTTGGAAGTGGTATTACTAATTATTAAATAGTATCTCTGAGCTAATCCGAGTCCCTGAGGTGGGGCAGGGGGAGGAGGGGGACAGGGGAAAGAAAATGTACTTAAAAAAAAAAAACTATTAATACAGCCTACCTTTATTTTTTAAAAGGTTCACAGATCCTAAGTAATTTGTCTAGGCTCTTTTCCCTCCCTCCCTCCCTCCCTCCCTCCCTCCCTCCCTCCCTCCCTCCCTCCCTCCCTCCCTCCCTCCTTTCTTTCTTTCTTTCTTTCTTTCTTTCTTTCTTTCTTTCTTTCTTTCTTTCTTTCTTTCTTTCTTTCTTTCTTTCTTTCTTTCCTTCCTTTTTCTCTTTTCCTTATAGATTGATGGGAAATAATCCATGAAAATTATGCAGGTAGAAAAAAGTTAATAGAAATTTTAAGAAAATCAAATCCATAGTTACTACTTAGAATTATTTAAATTTTTTTCATGCATATTGAATTAAATATACTTTTTAATATAACTCTTTTCCAATAAAAGGTAAGATGAAGATTCTGAGTTTTCATGTCTTTTACCTGGAGACTAATCTATAAGTCAAAAAAAATCACATTTAGATTTCTGGTAGACATATTTTACTTAACTTTAAAGAAAAAACCACTTTCTTCCTAAAAACTGTACAATTTTGAATTGCATAATTCAAATACTTAATGGTTTATTTTAATCTTGACAGATTTGAGATTTCGTCTTCACTATTTTAAGGAATACAATGTTAGTGAAAGAAATGAGAAGAATTGTAGAATCTTGTTTTTCATGATGACGCAGAATCAAACCGACAGATGCTTTAGTTTGCAAGTGCTCTTAAGTACATTTCTCATCCGTGGAGTAAACAAGCTCACGTTTATATGGGTGCTCTAATGTGTATGATGGGTCCAGTTCTTTAAGTGCCTTGCAGTGCAGTTGCTTTGAACAGGAGAATAAAAAATGAGTTTCAGATATTGGAAAACTGAGTTTGGGGCTGCAAGTTGATTCAAGACAAATTTGGCTAAAAGTCTAATTTTCTCTTCTAAGAATAAATAATAACAGTACCCATCTGTACTGGTTAGTGTTCTCCAGAGAAACCGAAGCAACAGGATGTGTTGCAGGAAGAGTTGCAGTTTGAGTTCAAGGGCAGTCAGTCTCCTGGCTGAATTCCTTCTTGTAAGGGCATTTCAGTCTGTGTTCATTAAGGCCTTCAAGTGATGGGATGATTCCCACCCACACTGTGGAGAGCAGTCTGCTCTGCTCAAAGTCCGCTGATTTAGAAGTTAATCTCACCCCCCCCACCAAAAAAAAGAGGAACACTTCACATAAACATTCAAATAATATTTAACCACATATCAGAGCACCATGGCCCAGTTAAGTCACCCCATTAAATTAACCATTACCCTATTTCAAAAGAAAATTCTGAGCATTAAATGATTTAATGCATGTAAAACACTTAGGACATTGTATGGCACATCACATTCATGGAATGTTAACTCATGTTATTGTTGCTAATATTCCAGCAGTTGCTTTGTTAGAGTGGTATTGAAGGATGACTACTGTTTTATGGCTTGTTATAAGAAATAATTGTACTGTTTGAATAAGAGACATTTTAAAAGATCATGAAAAACAACAAACATAATATAGATAAGTGCTTTCTAGCAAATGGTCTGTTGTTCTCATTCAAATTGAACCTTCATGAAAAGAAATGCATTTATATATTTATCCCAAGGAAAATACACTGGAAAAAAAAGTCTTTAACGTTGCTTTTCTTGGCATTTTCAGAGATACAACTCTTTCCTTTCCAGGGGCTTGAAACAACTTAGATCTTCAAATTTAATTAGGAAAAGTGGCTTATTTCCTTTTAAAGTTTGTTTTTTATCTTTCTGTCTCCCTTTTGCTACTGCTAGTGAATCAGTATAAAATAAAGGCCCATCTCATAAAATCTTAGGCAGCAGCGTAATTATATTATTTACATGTAGCTCAAATGCAGAAGTTTGTTTGTTTTCTTAAAAGATTTTATTTATTTATTTTTAGAAAGAGGGGAAGAGAGGGAGAAAGAGAAAAACATCAATGTGTGGTTGCCTGTCACGTGGCCTCCACTGGGGACCTGGCTCATAACCCAGGCATGTCCCCCGACTGGGAATCCAACTGGTGACCCTTTGGTTCGCAGGCCACGCTCAATCCACTCACTGAGCTACACCAGCCAGGGCCTAATGTAGAAGTTTGTTACAACCAGAAAAGCTATGACAGATATATGGTTCCCGAGAGGGTTTGGCCTTTCACCAAATAAATCATTTGTGAATACACAGGGTTGCGGCCGGGACGTTCCTCTTTGCATCTATTTCATTGCAGGGTTCTTTACTGCCCACACGCTGATTTAACGACTGAAGCCCAAGTTCAGAGATCAGCAGTTTTTCGCTCTAACAGTGATGGTGTTCTCCCTTTCATCATTAATTGTGAATTCTGTCAAAGTTTTTTTAAATCACAATTTGTTAGGAACTCTATACTCAGATTCCTTAACAAATCGTCTCTTTTCTCAAACAACTTTTCTGACATCCCATTTATTTGGAGATGGTTTGAAGGAACTATTTTTTTTATTATGAACACCCCTGGTTCTTTTTCTTTCTTTCATTCTTTTTTTTTCCCTCAGATTTTAACTTGCTTCCTTTCCCCTCTTATATCATGTGGGAGTTCATTCAGTTTTGTAGCTTCTGCTATAAAAATGCATAATTTTACTGTTCCCCATGTTCTTTGTTTCTCAGCCTTATTAATAGTCAATCTAATAAAGGCCTCAGCTCCCATTTCAATTGCAGTTGTTCTGTGTGGGCATGGCTGTAACTCACCCTGCCAGCGTTGAAGTTAGGGCAGCTGGGGTAGTTGCTCAACTGGGCAAATTGAGAAAACAAGGTAAAGGTGTTTGGGGTACCCATTGTCCCTCCCTGACGCACCCACTCTTCTAACTCTTGAAGCTGTGGCCCTGTCCCCCTCCATTTTCATTCCCCCCAGCCAGTGCTCTTCCTCTGCCTTAAGATCCTTCTAATTCCGGGAAGCTCATTTTCACTCTGAAGTTAAGGATCTCATGCTGCCTCTTAATTTCCATTATATATGAGAGCTGTATGAAGAGAATGATATTGAACCCAAAGAAATATGAGTTGAGCATTCACATTTATGGGATGGATAGTGTATCTTTTCAGCCACATTATATGGGTAATTACTTACTCTATTTGTGTGCAGGTCTTTAAAGAAGGTCTCCTTATGAAGTGGATCATACAAGAAGATTCAGTGTGCTCCTGCTAAGCACACTGAATTTATTGGAAACTCCTGGTTTCCCACTTTGAACCTCGCTTCTGTTGGTGTAGTCATCCCCCAGTTGCTTACAGTGTAGCTGCTAAGACCTTATAGCTGTACCCTTCTTGGGAGAATTCCCACCCACCAATTGAAGTTACCTAGCTTGAAAATTTAAGCACAGTTGTGTCTGCCTTGGGGGCAGCCCATAGCCATGGCCAGTGGCAGGCTGATATGCAGTACCAAGTCCCGGCCATCTCACCTAAGCTGAGACCACCGTGGGTTACCACTCAGGCCGGAGAACTCTTCACGGGTTCAGCCTGAAGCTGGTTTCAGGTGAACCCACATCTTTGCCTCCCTCCCACTTCCTTACACACTTCTCCGAGAGCCTGTCTCAAAGATCACTTGCACCCTCATCTCTGGAAGACTCTGCTGCTAGAGGACATGACTGAGGCCCAGAGCATGAGCTTAGGAGCCAGCATAGCATGGGACCTAAAAGCAAAGGGGGACATTTTTTCCCAGAAAGAATTGATTGGACTTTTTAGATTTTTTATTTATTTTTTATCTAAAATTTTTTTTTACAATTTTATTTATCTTTAGAGGGGAAGGGAAGGAGAGAGGGAGAGAAACATCAATGTATGGTTGCCTCTTGTACCTCCCCTGCTGGGAACTGGCCTGCCACCCAGGCATGTGCCCTGACTGGGAGTCAAACCACGACCCTTTGTTTTGCAGGCCTGTGCTCAGTCCACTGAGCTACACCAGGCAGGGCGGATTTTTCAGATTTTTTAAAAAATAGAATAAATACCCATCATGGAGAAAATCAGAATTTTGATTTGTTTTTTAGTTTCATATTGTTTTTATTTTGAATTATATTAGGCAGGAAGCCTAATCTCTTGAGTGCATAGTTACTTGACATGTCTTAAACAAGCATTATTAGTAGAAAGAGAATCTACTTCACACTCTTATTTGTTTTCCATTCATTTAAAACTGCATGCTCCTGTGAATTCATGGGAGGAAAAAATATATACATTATAGGACTTCTGGTCATGATGGAGGCATAGGTAAACAAGCCTCGCCTCCTAGCACAGCTACAAGAAAAAATTCTATCTAGATTACAAAACAAATAACACTCAGAACCATCAGAAAATTGCATCATATGGCAGTCCAACAACCAAAGATATAAAGAAACCGTACCTAGATCGTTAAGAGGGGTGGAGAGGCAGAGAGAGGCGGAGAGGTGCAGAGAGGTGCAGAGAGGTGCAGAGAGGTGCAGAGCCACAGGGGTGACGCAGAACCGTGGACTGGCATGGAAAGGCAGTGGAATGGGCAGTCCCACATTCATGTGTGGTGGATAAAAGTTGGGAGGGACACCTGGGGAAAAAGATCCCAGCTCCAAACCAGACCATCCAACAGCCCAGGGTTCCAGCGCCAGGAAGATAAATCCCCATAAGTTTTGGATGTAAAAACCAGTGGGAGTAGGGGCAATGACAGAAACTGCTGGATTATCAGGGAATTCACCTTAAATGGCTCTCATGGATTACCCAGACCCACCTCTTTTGGGATTTAGCACCAGAACAACAGCTGGAAGGGCACAAGTGGCATACAGGGAGAAAGTGAAGTGACTGGCAACAGAGCAAGGGCTGGGACACAGCTTCCTCCCGGGTAACCCTGCAGAAGTCAGGCAGAAGCATTGTTGCCTCTCTGCACCCTCCCCTTACACAGAGCCACAAAGTGATGAAATGGGTTGCCCTGCCCTGGCGATCACTTAAGGCTCTGCTCTACACGATTTGCAGGTCTGCTTTCCTACAACAGACCACACTACCAAGACAGGGAGTCAAAGCAGCTCTATCTAATTCACAGAAGCAAACTCAGGGAAGCTGCCAAATTTGGGAGACAAAGAATATGGCCAAATGAAAGAACAGAACACAACTCCAGAAAAAGAATGAAATGAAACAGAGTTAACCAGCCTATCAGATGCACAGTTCAAACCACTGGCTATCAGGATGCTGAAAGAACTCATTGAGTACAGCAGTGGCATACAAAAAGACCCAGGCAGAAGCGAAGGTTACATTAGTGAAATAAAGAAAACTCTACAGGGAACCAGCAGTAGAGAAGATGAAATTGAGTATCAGATCAATGATTTGGAACATAAGAAAGAAAAAAGCATTCAATCAGAACAGCATGAAGAAAAAAGAATTTTAACCCCTTCCCCCCAAAAAAGCGAAAACAGAATAAGAAGACTCTGAGACATCTCCAAACATACCAGCATCTGAATCACAGGATCTGATGCCAGAAGGAGGAGAAGAAGAGCAAGAAATTGAAACCCTATCTGAAAAAATAATGAAAGAAAACCTTCCTAATTTGGTGAAGGAAAAAGACAACCAGGAAGCACAGAGAGTCCCATATAAGAGGGACACAAAGAGGACCACACCAAGACACATTATACTTAAAATGCCAAAGGTTAGAGACAGAGAGAGAATCTTAAAAGCAGCAAGGGAAAAGCAGAGTTACCTACAAAAGAGTTCCCATGCAACCGTCGGCTGATTTCTCAAAAGAAACCTTACAGGCTAGAAGCGACTGGGAACAAATATTCAAAGTGATGAAAAGCAAGGACCTACAACCTAGATTACTCTATCCAGCAAAGCTATCATTTAGAATTGAAGGGCAGATGAAATGCTTCCCAGACAAGGTAAAGCTAAAGGAGTTCATCATTACCAAGCTGCTATTACATGAAATTTTAAAAGGACTTATTTAAGAAAAAGATCAAAACTATGAACATTAAAATGACAACAAATTCACACCTATCAACAACTGAATCTAAAAATCAAACCAGGCACCATCCAGAAAAGAAACAGAATCATGGATATGGGCATCACTTGGAGGGTTATCAGCTGGGAGGGGGAAGGGGGAGGAAGTGGGAAAAGATGCAGGAGTTAAGAAGCATAAATTGGTAGGTACAAAATAGACAAGGGGATGTTAAGAATAGTATAAGAAATGTGGAACCAAAGAACTTACATGTACGACCCATGGACATGAATTAAGGTGTGGGGAATTGATGAAGGGAATGGAGATACTGGGCAGAGGGAGGCAAAGGGATAAAATTGGGACAACTGGAATAGCATAATCAATAAACTACATTTTAAAAATATATAAAAATTATAGATTTACAAATTTAACCATGTATGTGAAAATCTCATAGATATAAATGAATCTTCCCAGAGAAGTACAGTGGTGAGTTGCTGGGTGGCAATGGCTGTTGTAGGGATTTTGTACTTGGTCAGCTGGGAGCAAATTCTGGTCCAGGGAGGTGTGGGAGGCTCTGGCATTTTCTGTATACCAAAGGATGTCAGAGCATCTTGTTTTGCTGGGCATCTCATCTACAAGTCTATCTCAAAGACAGAGAAAATCCAAGGAGTTTATCCTTCAATGGCAGCAGGCTTCAGATTGTTCCAATTTGGGTGATCTTTTTATTAGAAGTGCTGTAAGTCTTCAGTCTTCCACAGTCCAGAGACATGTCTGTCTGCCCTCACGTCTCATATTTAAGGCAGCTAGAGTCATCCACGCAAATCTCTGTCCATAAAGTTGGTACCTTCCTTGTTCTCATTCTGCATCTTCTATGATTACTCTCTGAAGGGTTTTACCCCCCATCTTTGATCTGCCTTCTGGCCCTTCTCATTTGACCATTGTATTTGGATTTGGTTGGTTTGGTGCCTTCCTCCCCTTTTATTTCCCTGCCTCCTCATAGGAGCTCCTACAGATGGATAAATCACTTGGACATTTTTGAGGAGAAGTGTACAGCTTATTCTTCAGGCATACCACTGCCTCATAATGTCTTATTAGACAATGTCCTCAAAGTCTTCCTTACTATAGAAGAAGACAAATAGAACACAAGGGAAGCCACCAAACAGGTGGGAGGCTTTCTACTGCCAAGGGCTCAAATAGATTAAGCCCTTAAATTCTACCACATTTGCTCCAATTATAATGGAATTCCATTGGGATGAAAGGTGGGCTGATTTCCTGAACCTCATCATTGACCTCATCCATCAACAAAGGTTTCTTACTAGGGAAATGCTAGCTTACTACATGTTCCTTGTCCACCTTGCAGTTACTAGAGCTTTGGGAACAGGGTAAAAACTTTTTTTCTGTTACGAGTTTATCTACTGCTAGCTATCTTTTATTGCACACCTACTATGTGACAGGCACAGTACCAAATAATTTTAGAGTCATCGATTTTAATTGTTATCGCTGTGCCCAGGGCTTGGTAATATCTCCATCCTGCAAAAAAGTTGTTTAGAGAGGTTAAGGTTAGACATTAAGTGATAAATTTGAATACAAACCTACCTGTGTCTGATTTCCGAGCCCGTAAGCTATTATACCCATTTTTATTGTCCTCTAACTACTCACTTCAGCTGAATAACTCCATTTGCAGAGCCCCCTGTATGAGTGATCTGTAGGTGCATAATGAACTTAGTGGCTTGAAACAACATGATCTCACTGTTTTCATGGGTCATGAGTCTGGCTGTGGCTTAGCTGGCTGCTTTGCTCAGGGTCTCAAAAACTGCAATCGAGGTATCATCTGGGCTTTGTTCCTTTCTGGAGCTTGGTGTCCTCCTCTAAACCATTAGCATAGTTCATTTCCTTGCAGCTTTATGGCTGAGAGCCCTGGCTTCTTACTGGCTATTGCCCAGTGGTCATCCTCATCTCCTAAAAGCCTCTTCTTTTCATTGGCAGTTCATATGATGGCTGTTTGCTCCTTGAAGGGCAGTTCTGGAGAGTCTCGCTCTCCAGTGTGTTACCATGGAGTATTATAAACTTAACCTAATCAAAGCAGGAATATGACAGCACCTTTGTCTATTCTATGGGTAAGAAGCCAGTCACAAGTCCCATGCACATTCAAGGGGAAGGCATCTTATACAGTCACTTACTGGGGGTCACTTTAAGCTGTTTCTGTCACACTCCCTCACCTGAGATCTCACAGGGCTGCCCATGAAGTTTAAGAAAGCATAGCCCAGCTCACAAGAGACTATGTTCCTGCTGCAGCTGGTGGTTCCCGCTGCCATTTTCGTCCTCCATTTAATTGGGGGGATATTATTTATTGACTTTCCTGGGGCAGGGTGACAATTTTCCATAAAATGCTTTTAAACCCACGATGAAAGACTCTTTATAAAGCCAAAGTACATTTTTTTCCTTAAAAAGAAAAATAGAAAGAAGTCATCTGTTGCTAGGGAAACCACAACCTTTTGCTGTGCTTATTTAGAAAAAAGACATTCAAGACTCTTCTCTGTAGGAAAAGAAATTGTGCTTTATGTTGGTGAGAATAAACAAAGAAAAAGTATCATTCCCCTTAAAAAAACCCATTATCTCATGTCTTGCTGAAAATATTTTATTCTCAGGGGTTCAATTTAAAATTCATTCTCTTTACCCCCTGCAATTTTTATCTTGTTTACATATGAAATTTCCTTTGAAGTTAGCAGAATCTTTGGGTTTGGACAAAACATGAGGAGCTGGAGGGATACTGTGCAAGCTAGCAAAAACCATCTCAGAACAGCATGGCTAAGAGGCTATGGGATCTCCCCATCCTATTCAGATTGTGCCTGGGAACTAAATCAAGAACGAATCTCAGAGCATTTCTTAAATACTATTCATTCTCATTTCATCATCAGTCTCCTTGTATTATTGCTTAAATGATGACATTCTTGAGCAGATACTGTGATTCAAACACACTTTTAAAAAGGTAGTTCTATTTTTAGGTAAGTGAGATTTTAGCTAAAATGGTTTTATGTGGTTAGACGGTGAACACCACTTCCCACAGACCCTTTAAATCCCAAGTCTTCTCCTTCACGGGTTGATGGGATGTGTCCCCACCAATCCCTGCACCATGCTTGTGACCAGACTCACTGAGCCCAGGCCCCCGTCTGCTGGGCCAGACTGCTGCCATCTCTCAGGGTCCAGAGGAACTGCTAGTTAGAGTCTCTTCAGGAATTTTCTGGGGATATTTTACTTGTGAAAGTGTGGAAAAGAGACAGCAGGAAACAAGGAGGAGATGATAATCACAGTGTTCTGACCTATAGAAATACTGTTACATAACAATGGTATATGTCTGGGAACATGGCCCTGGGCAGTGTTACTTAGAGCCTAAAGATGAAGAGAAAAGGCATCTGAAAATTGAGAAGAATATTATTTTGGATTGACATTGTATGTGGTTTGTGTGCCACTAATTCTGCTGTTAGTACCGTAGGAAAAATATCCCAAAGTGGGTTTTGTGTCTTGCCTTCCTAAGAAAGGAGTTGTGTGCTGTTGAAGACTGTGCTCACCTGTTCCTTCAGAAGGCCCACAGTCTTCAAAGGGCAGGGAAAAGGGCTGGTGGGCTCAGGACCCCCAGTTATCCAAAACCCGTCTTCTGGGCGAGCAGAGCATTGCAGAGGGTTAGCTGCCATGTGAGCTATAGACAGTTAAAGAATAAAGAGAATCATTATTTTATTTCTCCTTTTTGTCTCAAGTCTCCCTTTCACATACAGCTTTGTTCTGTGAGTCGAGGCCTGTGCTGACGGGACAATATTAGATTCATTACTGGGGTGATTATATTAAGTCTTGTTAATTTGAGCTGTCGAGTTCTCTCTTGGAAAAATTCTCAAGTGATTATAGCCATAGTTTAAAAGGATCTTACACTGAGAATCATAAATACAATACAAATGAAAACACTAGTCCCCCCATTATCTACGGGGGGGACATGTTCCAAGATGTCCACTGGATGCATGAAACCTTGGTTAGTACCTAACCCTACATATACTATGATAAAGTTTAGTTTACAAATTAGGCATAATAGGAGATTAACAACAATAACTAATAATAAAATAGGACAATTGTAACCATACTGTAGTGAAAGTTATGTGAATGTTCTCTGTCCCTCTCTCTCTTTTCTCAGAATACTGTGATATTTTTAGACTGGACACGATGGAGGTTAATTAAAACCATGGGAAGTGAAACAGCAGATAAGAGAGGACAATGGTAGGGAATAAAAATACATTCTTTAGTTCAACATAAAAGCATTAAATGTAATATTAAAGCAAGGGCTTGAATCACTATTTTGCCACAGTCATTTGTATCCAAGGACTGTATGAACTAGATTTCTGTTATCATTCGATCTCAATATGGTTTAAATTTCTAGCTTTCTACAGGAAAAAGACAGCAATTTTAAACTGCATCTACCCACGGGGGAAACATTACTTGAGGCACAATGTGAGAATCAGTGAAAATTATATGGATAATTTTATCTAGAGAATATGACTAGGATAAGAGTTTGAAAAGGCAACATGCCATTGTGTTCTCTGATTTTAAATATTATTATACTAATAATTGAGAAATCAAATATTTTGATTAGAAGCTAGGAGCACAAATGCAAATATTCTTCTGCTTACTTATAAGTTATGGGCAGCACCACATATTGCTAATAGCACTAGACAGTTTTTTGGTATTCAAATAGTAAAAGAAAAACAAATGAAAACCACTCAGTTTGACGTGGTGGCATACCAGTAAGGGATAGCTGTTTTCAATCTCTTTTTCACAAGTGACCCTGACAGGCTACTCAAAAAGTATCTACCCACATTCTCAACTTCATAGGTTTCTGTGTTGCTAGGAGATAGAAGGCATCAAGGAAGTAAATGAACTGGGCAGGGGGAGTAAGGATGACTGGGAACGCTTAACTGGTCAGCCTATTCTGCCTAAATATGCAGAGTATAATGGTTTACTATGGCAAATTGCCCCACCAAATTTGTTTACTGGTAGTCCAAACACTTGCTATTGTAGACCGATTCACAGTCTTTGTAATTCTCAGGGAGAAGTAATTATGTAAACAGGAAAAGAGAATTGAAGTTATACATAATGCTGGAAAACAATTGAAGAAAAAAATCACTGTTTGAGAAAAACGTATCTTTGAAACATTAAATTAAGCTTAATTCTAGACTGCACACAAATATTTTTCCTTTTTGAAATAACTGTTGAAAATTGCAATAGTCAGATTATTTGGAAATCATTTAATTATCTTGGATCAGGTAGCAAGCCATGGGCATGATCTGTGTAGTTAGTGTTTATAGGATTTAAAATAAAATTCATCAGCCCTGGCCAGGTCACTCAGTTGGTTAGAGCACTGTCCTAATGTGCCAAAGTTGTGGGTTCTATCCCCAGTCAGGGCACATATCAGAATCAACCAATGAATGCATAAATGAGTGGGACAGAAAATCAATGTTTCTTTCTCTCTCTCCCTTCCTTTCTCTATAAAAATCAATAAGTTAAAAAAATCCTTTAAATAAAAGGTTCATCATTCAAGGTTCTTAGCCAACCTATTCTAAAAGTTAACAAGTATCTTTTTCCAACCTGCTGCACATAACTCTGCTGCCTGTGAAGTTGTCCCGAATGAAAATCTTTTCAATAGAAATTGACAATGAAAATGGTGGAAACATTTCCAACATGTGACTAGAGAATCTTCTAATCTATGACATTGTTGGCCAGATAATTTCATGTGACTTGTCACCAGCCAGTGGGGTGACATAATTACAGACTTGTTGTCTCTGCCTTGTTTTGCTCTGTGGAAGATGAGCAGAGATGACACCAGAGTATAGTTCTCAAATCCCACACTGATTTAAATATAAATGCAGATATAATGTTTTATAGTTGAAAAGGACCTTAGCAATCAACAGATGATAGACCTGAGACCCAGCGAGGTAAAGCCATTTGCCTCCAGTTACAAAGGCGGAGATTATCAAGCTGAGACACAAGTGAAGATTTCCTGGGTCTTAGCCCAGTGCGTTCCCAGCGCACCATGAAGGCATCAGAATTTGTTTTAATGGTGTGAAGTAAATATGAAAGTATTACATTGTAATTGTCAAGACTCTTTGTGTACTTCCATAGGACATGTTTTCCAAATGATTTTGGAAGCTTAAGTTAACACCTGCTGCTTTTAAATAAACGAAAACATTATTATTCTTTATAAATGTCTCCTTGCTTCTGCTATAAGTGCCAAATAACAGTACGCAAGCTGTCAGTATCTTCGTTTAAAAAAAACACACAAAATTCACACAACACAAAATGGTTTTAAAAGTCTATTAGCAGAGTGATGAGCTGAACTAGGCCCAAGGTTGTGGCTCTACTTTCTCTACTTGGATGTGACCAGTGACTAATTTCCGTAGTCTGAGCATCTTTTTGATTCTCATAGATGCTACACTATACAGGAACACCAAGAAGATTAAGCAGTAATTTAAACATTTAAAATCCTTTGGAAACAAGACACATATTTGGTGAGAATTCAGTGTTCCTTCAGTAAATTGTTTTAATAATGATGCTGGTAGGTTTTAAAAGCACTTAAAAGAGTGCAAATGCAGACCAAAATTACTTAATAGCCCATGATCACTTGGTGCTAAGTGGTTAAGTGCTAATGGCAAGGGTTCTAGCCTGTATTTTTCTTAAAATTACAAACTTGTTATTTGACAGATCTTCCACATAAGCTGGCCTTGCCTGATAGATTGAGACAAAAGAGTTAGCAAGAAATGATACTGGATAGAGCCACTAGATGCCATGGAAGAGTGGTTAGCCTAACTTAGACTTTGCCTTTTCAGTAGAGAGCAGTTATTACAGGAACTACTTGTTGGGGACAAGAGTTTGGCCTTGAGTTCCTCAAGTCAAGCCGCAAACTTGCCACCATTAGTGCTTTGCACGCCCAGTAGCTGTGAACCCACACTTGCTATTTAATATGAATCGGACTGCAGTGCACCGTGGGCGAAGTGGTGTATTATCGAGGGCATTGGCTTGCAGAGTCAGTGGTGGGGAAATCCTGAAGCTCCAAGTAATCTACTGAGATGCCAATCCATTTTTTTTCCTTGTTACCTTCTGATATCTGTGATGCAATATTCTCGTGGTTTTTAAATCTGAAAAAAAGTTTTTAATGAGTAAGTTTTTGTAGGATGTTTTACTTCCAATTCTGTCACCTTGATGTTGTCACTTGGTCCGGTGCAATGAGGATCCACTCAGATCCTGAAATTGGGTACCTGTGTTAGTTCAGCTGAATAATAACACTTCCAGTTGGTTTTGTGGTATGTCAGGGTGGCAAGTATTTTCTCTAAAGGACTAGATGGTAAATGTTTCAGGCTTTGCAGGCCACGTGGTCTCTGTCACAACTATTCAGCTCTGCTGTCTATGTGCAGAAGTGGCCAGAGGCAGTAGGTAAATGAATGAGCACGGTTGTATTTCAAAGCAACAGTATTTACAAAATCAAACGGTAGGCTGGATCTGGCCTGCAAGCTATAGTTAGTCAAACTCTGTATTATAGTAAACTATCTGGAGTAAGAAAAACTGTTTAAAAAATTCCTGAGCTTTAGAAGTTTCTTTGCTAAACTCTGGACAGGAGGATTCCATATAATGATTTTTGCTAAAATAGCTACTTGTAAATTTATTTCAATTCGTGGAATATGTGGAGATATATTATTAATGTTAGTAGGAAGTAAAAGAAAAAATCTATTATTTTTTTCACTTAAAAATTATGAGGGAGTATAAGGTTAACTCTGACAGAAATTACAAAATAAATATGACTGGTTTGTCAATGCAAAGTGCTAGAAATGATCAATTTAGATTACTACAGTCAGGAAATCTACTAAACAGAATGAATTACCCAGCCCATTAATTTAAGAATTGGCTGTGAGAATTTCTAGAGTTATTGATACTCTGACTTGCATTTTGGCCAACAGAAAGATAACTTTCATTTAGAATCAATCTTTTAGATTTTGGAAGAAACCTAATGATATTTCCTATTTTTGAGACATACTGTCATCTGAATTTACTGTTAGAAGTTTATACTACTACTGAGTAAATAAATAACCATTGGGCAATAAAGTTGCTTTAGAAAAACCAGGGAGTCTGCCAAAATAAAAATAAAAAACCCTAAAATCAAAGATAGGAAATGTTTGACATATTCTGTGTGCTATTTTAATGACTGTTTCATTTGGTTTTTAGTCTCTGTTTAAGGACTAAAGCTGAGAATGTTGTTTCTAGATAGATAGATATACAGGGGCAGAGAAGAGTAGACTTAAAGTTATGAGTACATGTGTTTGTGTGAGTACACAAACACAGTTAATAAAGCTATTGTAATAATTATAAAGTGCATGTATTTTTTCATACAAACAACTATAAACCAACTTTTGTTCATCCCATCTTATAGATGCATTTTTGTAACTTAAATCATAAGTAGACTGATCAAGGTTGAGAGGTGTTCTAGGATTAAAAATAGAATTATAGTGAATAATAAAAATAATAGAACTAATATGGTAACACCTTAAAGAAGATTTTTATAAATTCAGTAATGAGGGAAAAATTAATAAAAATGTTTGCTAAAATGTGAAGATGCTAAGAAGGTATGTACGACTTAATTTCATCAATCACTGATTTGCCCTCAGTGGGCTAAGTGTCATCTCGCAAACTGAAAGGTCACTGGTTCTCAGTCAGGGCACATGCCCAGGTTGTGGGCCAGGTCCCCAGTTGTGGGTGTGCAAGAGGCAACCAACTGATGTTTCTCTCCCTCAGTTTCTCCCTTTCTTCCCCTCTTTCTAAAAATACATAAATAAAATCTTTAAAAAAATTAATAACTGATTCTAGAAAAAGCAGGGTATGATAGCTAGTGTATAAGATGGTCTCAGTGTTCTTCCTTTCTGGTATTTATTTCCTATTGTTAGCTGCCTGCCACAGTGTGTGAGTACTGACCTGAGTGAGCTACAGAATGTGTCAGAAATGACCTTTGATTTTTGAGGCTAATAAATAAATAAGAAGCATTTTTAGCAACATTTTCTCTCTTATATTGCTCCTTTATTTATTTATTTATTTATTTATTGTTATTTTCTTTTTTTTTAATATTTTATTTATTTATCTTTAGAGGGGAAGGGAAGGAGAGAGGGAGAAACATCAATGTATGGTTGCCTTTTGTGCATCCCCTGCTGGGAATTGGCCTGCAGGGAACCGGCCTGCAACCCGGATATGTGCCCTGACTGGGAATTGAACTGCGATTGTCTGGTTCGCAGGCCCACACTCAATCCACTGAGCTACACCAGCCAGGCCTTTATTTTTATTTTATGTATTTAAGGTGTCTAATATGATGATTTGATAAACATATACATAGTGAAATGAATACAAAAGTTACGCTTATTAACATATCTTCTCATATAATTACCTTTTCATTGTTTTTCTTTCTTTCTTTCTTTTTTTTTTCAGCAATGAGTAGACCTTAAATCTACTTACTGGTCCTGTTTCCAATCTTCAATAGAGCAGTGATTTTTAACCTTATTCCTCTCATGGCACACATAAACTAATTACTAAAATTCTGTAGCACACCAAAAAATATTTTTTAATGAACTGATAAAAAGTACATATCATTACCTATTTTTGATTTGTTCTTGCTGGGCAGTTATTGTTGTGTTGGCTGTTGTCATTTTTTAATTTGACAATCTAAGGGAAAAGAGGTCAGTGTCCCTGACTGAATAGTCAGGTGTTGCATGTTTAAAAAATTCTTGTGGCACATGGGTTGAAAATTGTTGCAGTAGAGTATAGTTGCTGTAGTCTTTGTGCTGTACCTTAAATCTCGAGGCTTATTTATCTCACATAACCGTAACTTTGTACCTTTGACCAGTATCTCCCCATTGTCCCCCACCTTGTAACCACCATTTAACTCTCTGCTTCTGAGTCTGACTTTCTTTTTCTTTCTCTTTTTCTTTTAGAGTCCACATATAAGTGAGATCATACTGTATTTGTTTTTCTCTGTAGGGCCTATTTCACTTAGCATGTTCTCCAGGTTTATATATGTTGTTGCAAATGGCAGGATTTTCTTCTTTCTTATGGCTGAAAAATATTTTCTTTTTTTCTTTTATCTATCTATCTATCTATCTATCTCTTATTTCTTTTCATGTTTCATTTTAGATAGTTTCTACTACAGTGTCTTTATAATAATTAATCTTTGCTAATGTGGTGTTTAATCTACTGTTAATCTTATCTACTGTATTTTCTATACTTTTTTCCCATACTTTTTTTCATTTTTTAAAATTTGAGCTGGACAATCTTCCATGTCTCTTAATATTCTTACACTTTCCTCTACCTTTTTGAACATATGGAGTATATTTATAATAGCTGTTTCAGCATCATTTCCTGCTAATTTTATCATCCGTACCACTTTTACATCTGCCTTTATAGTTTATTTAATCATTGCATATTGTGTTTTCCTGCTTCTTTGCATATCTGTTGTTTTCATATTGGATGCAAACTAGATTGCAAATTTTCCAGTGTTGGGTGCCAGAGTTTTTATTTTGTGTTTCTTTAAATAATGTTTGGCTTTGTTTTGGAGTGAAATTAAGTTTCTTGGAAACAGTTTTTTTTTTTAATTTTTAAAATTAAAAAAAATTTTTATTGATTATGCCATTACATTTGTTCTATTCCCCCCATTTCCCCTCCACCCTGCACACCCCTCTCTCACTATTCCGCCTTCTTTAGTTCGTGAACACGTGTCTCAAGTTCTTTAGATTCTGTATTTCCCTTACTATTCTTACCTTCCCCCTATCTATTTTCTATCTACTGTCTATGCTACTTATTTTCTGTACCTTCTCCCCCTTCTCCTTCTCCCACTCTCCTGTTGCTAATCCTTCATGTGATCTTCATTTCTGTGGTTCACTCCTGATCTAGCTGTCCTCTTAATTTGCTTTTGTTTTAGGTGTGGTTGTTGATAACTGTGAGTTTGCTGTCCTTTCACTGTTCATCTTTTTTATCTTCTTTTTCTTAGGTAAGTCCCTTTAACATTTCATATAATAAGGACTTGGTGATGATGAGCTCCTTGAATTTGGTCTTATCTGAGAAGCACTTTATCTGTCCTTCCATTCTAAATGAAAACTTTGCTGGATAGAGCAATCTTGGATGGAGGTCTTTGGATTTCATGACTTGGAATACCTCTTTCCAGCCCCTTCTTGCCTGTAAGGTTTCTTTTGAGAAATCCTCTGACAGTCTGACGGGAACTCCTTTGTAGGTGACTGTCCCCTTATCTCTTGCTGCTTCTAGGATTCTCTCTTTCATTTTAATCTTGGCTAATATAATGATGATGTTCCTTGGTGTGTTTCTTCTTGGGTCCAACTTCTTTGGGACTCTCTGAGCTTCCTGGATTTCCTGGAAGTCTATTTCCTTTGCCAGAATGGGGAAATTTTCTTTTATTATTTGTTCAAATAAGTTTTCCACTGGTGAATGTTCCTCTTCCCCTTATGGTACCCCTATAATTCAGATGTTGGAACGTTTAAAGATGTCCTGGAGGTTCCTAAGCCTCTCCTGGTTTTTTTGAATTCTTGTTTCTTCATTCTTTTCTGTTTGGTCATTTTTTCCTTCCTTTTGGTCTACTCCCTTGATTTGCATCCCAGTTTCCTTTATATTACTATTGGTTTCCTGTGCATTACCATTCATTTCAATTAGTTTAGCCTTCATATGTTCCTCTAATTTGTGACTATAATCAACCAGTTCTGTGAGCATCCAGATCATCAGTGTTTTGAACTGTGCATCTGAAAGTTTGGCTATTTCTTCATCGCTTAGATTTATCGGCTCTGGGGCTCTGAGTTGTTCTTGAGCCATGTTTTTATCCGTTTGTGCCTGTTACGTATGAGGAGCGGAGCCTTAGTTGTTTACCAGGGTGGGGCCACCCAGGTCGCTGGGTTGTGATGCTGTATGTGGGGGCGGGGTCAGAGAGGGAGCAATGAGGGTTCTCTCTGCTCGCCCAGTCCGTGCCACTGTGCCCCCGCCTGTTTATCCAAGCGGAAATGTGTGAGCCCGCCGCCCTGCACCGTGAGGTCTCAATGCTCGCCTCTTCACTGGTTTATCTGCACGTAAATGCTCCACTGACCGCAGACAGCCAGCCGGGCTGCGTCTTCCCTGTGTCCACTCGTAGCTAGCCCGCACCTGGGATCCACACCTTTGGCTGCCTGCACGCCACCTCTGTCGGGGATCTTTTTGGCCAACCCGCTCCGCTGCTGGCTTCGCCCCTCTTACCAGTTTAGCTGAGCATTCCATTGTTTTCGGACTCCGTATTGTCGATTTTCTGTGTAGTTTGGTTGTGTTTGTTGTTGTTAAAACATTTTTGTTTTTAGATTTGGTTGTGCGAGGACACAAGGTGTTTCCACCTATGCCTCCATCTTGGCGGAAGTCTCCAGAAACAGTTTTTATCCTTTCAACTTTGCTTATAAGCTTTGTTAGATGGTCCATGTCAGCCTTTAATCTTGGGCTAATTTGATTTCATTACTTCGGCATGACATCCTTCCAAAGATTCTACCTGATGCTTCATGTGTGGCAATGTCTAGACGCTCTGGCTGGGGAGAACATAAACCATCCCCGTCCTTTCTAAGCCCTCTGGCTTCCTGCTCCTTTGGAGTGGTTCTCTTCCAGACTTAGTGCTCTCCTCATGGCAAGCACCGATTGGTAATCAGGTGAAGAGTCAAGGAGGACACTGTGCATGTCTCCACAGCTCTCTGTGTGCCGCTCTCTGCTCTTCAGTTCCCTGCCTTAACAATTCTAGTCACCCTGGCCTTCCTGAATGCTGAATTCTGCCCTCCGCTCAAGGATACCACTGATCTCTGTTTGGGTGCTCCTTCTCTGAGCTGCAGCTTAAAAACTCTCTACCGGCAGTAACCTGAGGCATTTTTAGGCCTCATCTTGATTCTTTTCTCTCAACAGTCCATTTTCCATTGTTAGAAAAGTGTCATTTCACATATTTTGTCTAGTCTTTTAGTTGTTTTAGGTGTGAGGAGGCAAACCTACTTTTCGTTATTCATTAATGTGTGAAGGTGGAAATTCAGAGGCAAAGGTTTTGATGGGGTATGGGAGGTTTTCCTGTGATATTATTTATATCTAGGACATGAGGTAAGGTTGTACTATAATGCAATTTCCCTTAAGAGTAAAATCAATTTTAATATGTTTTTCTAATATATTGATTCTTGACTCTCATACTTATGTGAATCATTAGGAAGATTATAATTGGCAATTATTTGCCTCATTAAGTAACCCTAATTTTCTTTTAAGCATTTCTTTAAACTATTTGTTATCAATTAAAGAATTGGAGATGTTGTTGGGAACCGCTCTGCCTGGTTTCAGGAGTTGTAACTGCCCCCCATGGCTAAGGATGAGTGAGCGACCTCCGTAATGCGAGCCACAAAGAGACAAAGCTCGTCTCTGTTTCATCCCCTGCCCCCAATGCTTGGTTGATTAGTCTATGACGGGTACGACCCCTAAAAAAAGGGGCAACCCAAGCCACACACGATCACTTGGGAGGCCATCATGGAAGAACTTGGGGGCTGCAACAAAGAGGGAGTGATGGACCCTCGACCCCCTGGTCATTCTGACATAGCCTGAGTCCCCATTTCTGTCTGGGAGAAGCGCTTCCTGGCTCTAATCCACCTCAGCCTAAAAACCTACGATGGGGAAGGTGGTGCAGCCCTTTGCCGAAAAGGGCGGGTTCCCTGGGTGATCAGGCCTAAGAAAGAATATGTAAAATCCTGTGAAACCTGCTCTGTTTAGAATGCTCACATTTAAATGATAAGGGTCCAAGCAAGAAGTTTTTCCTCAAAGTTTTATGGCTATTTAGCTATCTGACCCTGACTGAGAATAAGCCCTCATAGTTCTTTGAATGCTATCTACTGTTCGATCCTTACCTGTATTCTTGTGCAAACAAACCCAATAAAAGCTCCTTGAGGAAGGGGCTCTTGGCCTTTCTCCTCTGAGAGACTGGCCACCTCTCCTCCCCAAGCAGATCATGTCTTGGTAGTTTCACTTTCATCCATGGTGGACGGGGGGACTTTGTGGGCAAAGTTGCCCCACAAGATGTTATTTTTTTTGTTTCACATTTTAAATCCTTTATCTTAAAAATCTGTAGTGTTCTGAATCTATAAAATGTTTGAAGTAATTGTATTTTTACTATTAGTAACTTTTTCTTTCAACACTAACATCTTTATATTCTAAACTAAACGATTAAAACTATCGATTTATGCTTTAGTTGACAGTATATAGTTATATTCCCAAACCAAGAGGCCTGGATCAGTTGGGTGTAACCATATATAATCCCAAAGTTCTTCAGAAAATACTAGCTTTGGGGCACAAGTGAAATCATATTTATTTTTATTCTTCAGTTTTAATGATTCTCAACAAAAGCTTTCATGTTCAAGCAGTGTCTCAAATAATCTCTCAGCTCTTTCTGGGAATCTCCAAAGGCATATCTCATATCTGCCTATAAACCAGTCTTATGCCAATGAATCACCTGCAGTTCTTCATATGGCATCCACTCTTTTTTGACATCCACTGTTTATAATGTCACTTCATAAAGCTACTCTGCTGATTTGGCTGATGCTGCTCATGGTGAAAACATCACAGTCCTTGCCCAGGGCCTCATCTCGTGATTCTGAGAGTGATAGCATGGTGTTGGTTTTTGTGTGGAGGCAAGGAGAACATGCTTAGAGTTTCTCTAAAAACCAGTCCTCTCAAAATAGTCAATTTCTGACATTCATTCTTCACATTGAATCTCATCAAGTATTTTATGAAAGTGTATAGTTCCATCAGCTGCTAGCCTTTACTTTTCTAATCAATGTGTTTCAAACTGATCTGAGGGAGCCTGATGAGCAATAGATAGAATAAATTCTTTTTGTTCTTTTCCTTTCTCCTTAGGGAAACTTAATCTAACCAGGCTATTACCTCTGTAGTTACAAAATAATCCTTTCCATATATATCAAAGTACACAAATTAGGAACTGAAAGAAGGTAGGTGCTATTCCCATCACCAAGTCAAATTGCCTGGGTACTTTTAGAAATTGATGCCAGAGAATCTTTGAACAAATACATTATAGAATTTTTAGTCTCTAATAAACCATCTATAATTAACTCTGTTTTTGAAAAATCAATATATATATCAATGGGCCATTTCCTATATCTAGATTATGTAGTTTGCTTATTGTCCTGAATAAGTAATGATCCATGGTTCTAAGTGCCTTACATGTGTTAAGCTATCTAAACCTCACAACAGCCTTATGCATTAGACACATTTGTATTTCCATCTCTCAACTTGCTTGCTTCCATAGCTAGGAAGCAGGAGGCTGGAATCAGAGCTGTGTTAGTCTTGCTGGAATGTTTCTCCACTCTGAAGAGGAAGTAAACTAGGAAAATTTAAGTTAATTATGATTTTGACCCCACTTTAAACACTTGTAGATCAATTTTTATGTACTTTTATTTTCTGATTGACCTTTAAAAATGGTATTTATCAAAATTGTCAGATGGCGGTTGGAGCTATATGAACTAAACGTCTAATGAAAACTGAAGATTCAGTAAAACACCTGGATATTCCCAAGTATCTTACACTGATTGGAGAAGTGATTATATTACTCTTTCATTTTCTTAGAGCTTTGAAACATCCTATATGTATATACAAATACATACAGATATTTCATGATAATGAAGGATATTTGGATATTAATTTATTATACTTGAGAAATATAAAAATAATATTTTTTATGTGTGGGTATAGTGCAATGGTATCATTCCCCCTTCAAAGTGACAAACATGTATCTGCTTAAATGTAGTTAATTTTAGTGTGCCAAACCCTGGAACAGAATAATGAGCTAGAAAAATATATTTTTTCCAAATACATTACTAATTCTATTTCAACTAATCCTTTTGTTTAAAACAATTCATCTAATATAGTCTAATGTCTATAGATCAGAACTGAAAGGGTGCAGCAGGGAAGGATGTGTGAACATTTTGCACTTTACTGAGATGTGAGTAGCAAAGGTGTCCTGGTGTCAGGGTCAGCTGTGAAAAGATTTCAGGAGCTGTTCTAGAAACTCATCTCGGAAGTGTCTTTTCAGCACCCAGAGTATTGCCTGTGACCATCATGGGATACCCTCAGTCTAGGTACACTTCTGTGATTGTACACATATGATATCCTAGACTAGGTGGTTCTCTGTGATTACAACTGTTACATGATATCCTTGGTCTCTAAATTGAACAGCTAGGTGTTCCCTTGTGTCAATGCACTGGTATGCAGTTCGGGTGACAAGTCATGCAAGCAAAGGAAAAAGGTTTGATAGGGGAGAGGTGGACTATTCAGATTTGAGTGAATAGGGTGTTGCAATGCATAGCTTCAAATCACTCAGCGCTTGGGGTGTTGGGATGGTCAGAAGGAGGGATGAAGATGAAGGATAAGATGAAGGGAACCATGGATATGTTTGTTTGATTATTTTACCACTTAAACTGTTCTTAGCTTAATTGCAGGGGTTCTATGCTAAAATCCACATCTTTAACATCCTTTAGAGATTTCCACATATTCTAAACCCAAACAGTGGTTCTCTCACCCCTGAATTTTCCTGATAGTCATTTACTTTTTTGCTACTCTCTCTCTTTGCTGATTTAGACTTAGATTTAATTTTTCTGCTTCCCAGTAGGAACCTGATGAGCCTTCATCTTGAAGTATCACTTACACTAAAATTTATTTTCAAGTTAGTTCATTAAATAGCTATCAAGTGTTATCTCACCTGTTTAAAAATTTGAGTATTGTGTAAACAAACTAGACTGAAGCAGCTGTGAAATGACTTCCACAGTGTGCCTTGTGACTGACAATGAATGATGCTCGAGTAATTTTTTTGTCAGAGTAGAGTTTGAGGAAGTGGTTTTATACTCTCCTATGCATAGGACAGGACCATCTACATAATGTGTGACCAGGATAATTGCCACCCACTGTAGTGGAACTTTCAGAAGAGTCAGCCTTCCTGCTGACCTTAATTGTGCCATTCTTTATACAGGCTTAATTCTAACTTTGTGTATAATTTATTGAGTAAATTTAGACATAGTACTGAATACATACTTTCTAGTCCTTTTTCTCTGTGATGTTTTTATTCTTAAGCAGCTTGACTTATTCAGGGTATAAGATACATGTTATTGTGTGTCTATAATCTTCTATAATTATAAGAGAATTAAGTAAGTTATTACGATGAGCTGAATGAACACTTGTCTTTCTTCAATTCATGGGGACTTTTGTCTTTGTATTCTACCTAATCATGTAGTATAACCAATCAAGCATAGTATGTCCACATCCATATGCGTAACCCACAGATATATACCACACGTGACACACATGGAAAGGAGCCACATACAAATCCCCCTATGGGATAGGAGGGTGGCGGGCTGCTAGCCTTCTACTGTCATCCCCTTCAGGTCCACCTCAGTTTTTGAGTCAAGGTTATCCTAGGCATATCCATGCAAATGCGATTCCTTCAGTGGATGGATGATCTTTGCTCCCTGGCTCCGCTGTGGGCAAGCAGACTTTGTTGGATCTGCATTGCTGTCTCATGGCTCCCGACCTGATCCCGCCTCTTCTCTTTTGCTTTCACAGCCGTTGCTCCCCAGTGAACTTTCTGTACTCCTAACTCCGTCTCTCCCTCGGCTTCCTACAGGCAGTTCCCAACTGCCATAGTAGAGTTGTAAAGTTCACTTTCAGCTTTTGTTTTTCATTCTCTTCTCCAATTTCTTCCGAGAAATGTAGGGATTAAAGAGGAAATGAAGTATAATTCCACTCTCTTTGGAAAACTCCTATTATGGCTCATCCTCCCTGGGCCTTCCGCTTGTATAAAGGCAGTAAAAAATGTTTTTACAAATAAACTTGTTCTTCCTTGGGCTAAATTTCAGTGCTGCAACACAAGGGTGGGAATTTGCAGACCATTAAACTCAAATTTAAGCACTGTCTTGTCCTTTTCATTAACAAAGAAAAATCTAGGCTACATTTCCAGCTTGATAAAATAGACTGCTACCTTCTAATTGGTCATTTTAATAAAGGATAGTGACTTGTCATTATATAAGCTTTAGCTATTAAAAAATGTTGCTTCGGTAACCATTATACATGCCTGCTCTAATGAACTCTTCTAGATCTCTATGTGCTGGAAGATTCATTTGGGTCATTTAAAGTCAATTCTATGAACCTTTAAACATGCAAAATGATGTTAGTACCTTATCCTATGGCTTTTACACTTTAAACCAGGGTTGAGATGGTTTCTATTAGGTTAATTGCCTTGAATATGAAGTTTTTAATTACCAAGTACATTGCAGCATAGAGGGGAGAAAAGATAAAATGCTGCTTTTGTAGAATAAGATAAAACTATTTATAGCTTCAGTTGGCTAACTGTTGAAAAAGTAAATAATATAACAGCAAAAGACCCAGAAAATGCCTCTATTCTTAGAGTACTTTTATTCTCTAATTTTCTAAAACTGTTATGGAATTTGCACCATAACAATTTGAAAGAGCTGGATTCGAAGCCAATGTATCTACATTTATATTACAGCCCTGCTACTCACCTGTTGTCAGAATTGGCATCATTTCATTTCCCTTAGATTTGTTTTTTTACTCTATGAAAAACTTGTTCAGAAAGTTGTTGTGATTACCAAATGGGAAGATCTGTATGCAAACACATTATAAGCTTAACAAGATTTAGACTGATATCAAATATTTTTATTTTTTTTTCTATGTGATCAAAGGTAGAAAACAGAGCTGACTTACTTTGAGAAAAGTTATTAGGTATTTTGCAAGGAAGGTAAGACAAACATATTACTGTCAGGACATGATCATTATTTCAACCACAGTCAGCTTAGCTCGGAAGGGAGAAGAGGGACTGATCCAAGTCCACCAGTTTCTGTATGTGTGAGCTGCGTCTGTCTGTCATGGAGAATTCAGTCAGACACTAGTCTGTGTCTGATTCTTACCTGCTAAGTGGCCACCTATCTCTGATTTTGAAATATATATATATATATATTTGCATGTATTTATTAAGAACTTTTTGGTTTTTATATAATGTGCTCTTGCAAATTCTAGTCTCTCCCTATTCTCTTTCTTTTTCCTTTTGGGTTGGGTATACTACTGTTGAGACATGTGTGGTCATGTATGTAAAATTACATGGTGAGAAGACTCGCTCATGACATAACTTGAACCAACATGGTTCTCTTTCAACAGGGCTGCCTTTCCCAGTAACTCTCCTTCTGCATCCTGGAGCTTGCCCATTAGTCTTACTGCAGCATTCTTCTGCAGAGGAAGTATGATTTTATTAAGGAATGGAGTGACAGGATGTTTTCTGAGATGTGTGTTTGGCAATGGGAATATAACATACAATGTATAAGATAGTATATTAAAAGGATCATCAGAAATGCTGCATAGGTCATCACTACATCGAAACATATTTCTACTATTCAACACAACATAATTTTTGAATACCTACTATGTGCCAAAAGTTTCACATTTTTAGTATCCCCTCATAGCAACTCAACAAAGAGAAAAAAGGTAGTCATTGTCCTTTTGTTAAGACATTTGATTGTCTCTCAGTTTTAAAAAACAAATCAGTACACTCAGTTTATTAAAATTTTAAACAGTACACATGAGTGGCATAAAATGCAAAGTAAGCATTCTCCTTTTTCTCTTCAAAATTCCCAGCAACACTCCTCAAACATAATTACTTTTAACAGTTTGTTGTGAATCCTTCAGTGTGTGTGTATGTACTATTAGTTTGCTCAAGCTGCTTTAACAAAACATCCTAGACAACGTGTGTTAAATAACAGACATTGAAGACATTTATTTCTCACAGTCCTGGGAGGTGGAAAGTATAAGATCAAGGTGCCAGCCATTTGGTTCCTGGTGAAGACTTTCTTCTGATTTGTAGATGGCTGCCTCTCACTGTGTCCTGAAACGGTGAAGAGAGAGATCTCTCTCTTCCTCTTAGAAAGTCACCAATCTCATTTTGAGGATCCACCTCATGTCCTCAGCTTATGCTGTCTTCCAAAGGTCCCATCGCCTCTAAATATCATCCCATTAGGGGATAGGGCTTCAGCGTATGAATTTTAGCGAAATGGTTCAGTCCATGGTATGTGTATATATCTATACACACATATGTATATAAATATATGTGTGTGCATACATAAGAAACAATTTGAATCATATGACCACAATTACAAAAGTATTGTGATTTTTTCCACTGGAGTAATGTTTTTTAACAGACTTTTTTAAAGAGCAGTTTTAGGTTCACAGGAAAATTGAGTGGAAGGGACAGAGATCTCCCACACACACCCTGCCCCCACACATGCATAGCCTCCCCTAATATCAACATCCCCCAC
Source organism: Artibeus jamaicensis (assembly GCF_021234435.1). Lineage (NCBI taxonomy): Eukaryota > Metazoa > Chordata > Mammalia > Chiroptera > Phyllostomidae > Artibeus > Artibeus jamaicensis. The sequence goes on from NW_026522047.1 coordinate 24,371,321, forward strand.
CAGAGTAGTACTTTTATTACAATTAATGAGTTTATATTAACAGATTATCATCACCCAGTATCCATACCTTAAATGTGGTTCACTCTTGGTCTTGTACATTCTATGGTTTTAAATGGAGTTATAGTAACTGGCCTCCTATCACACAGTTCAATTGTCCCGAGAGCCTCTGCACTCCATCTCTCCCCAACCCCAACCCCCACTGATTTTTTACTGTCTCCCTAGTTTTGCCTTTTCTAGTATGTCATGCAGTTAGAATCATATAGTATTTAGTCTTTTTGGAGTGGCTCTTTTAACTTAATAATATACATTTAAGTTTCCTTCACATCTTTTTTATGTTTTGATAACTCATTTCTTCTTAGTGCTAAATAATATTCCATTGTCAGGATTACTAAAGAAATCTGTCTTGCTTTCAAATTTTGGCAGTTATCAATAACACTGCTAGAAATGTCCCCATGCAGGCTTTGGTATCCATATAAATTTTCAATTTCTTTGGGAAAATACGAAGGAGTGAAAGTGCTGGATGGTATGGTAAGGTGTGTTTAGTTTTGTAAGAAACTACCCAAATATCTTCCAAAGTGACTGTAATATTCTACACTTTTACCAGCAAAATGATGAGAGTTTCTGATGCTCCACATTCTCTCCAGCATTTGGTGTTGGTAGTGTTCTGGATTTTAGTCATTCTGATGGTTGTGTAGTGGGGTCTCATTTTTGTTTCAATATGAGTTTTTCTGATGGCATTTGATGTGGAGCACCTTTTTATTTGCCTGTTTAACAGCTGTACATCTTCTTCGTTGCAGTGTCTTTTCAGGAAATTTGCTCATTTTTTTGTTTGGCTCATTTGTATTTTTGTTGTGGAGTTTTAAGAGTTTGTTTTGTATATTTTGGACAATAGTTCTTTATCAGATATATTTTTTGCAAATATTGTCTTCCAGTGTTTTGCTTATGTCATCATTCTTTTGACAGCATATTTTACAGAACGGAACATTTTAATTATAATGAAGTTAGCTTACCAATTCTTTTCTTGGTGGGTCAGGCCTTTAGTGTTGTATCTAAGAAACCATTGCTATACCGAGGTCATTTAGGTTTTTCTCTTTTGTTAACTTCTAGGAATGTTTTCATTTTGCATTTAAGTCTGTGATCCATTTTGAGTTAATTTTTATTAACTTTATGAAAGGCGTAAGGTTTGTGTCTACACTCTTTTTTTTTCCCATGTGTACATGTACTGTTCCAGAACTATTTGTTGAAGAGACTATGTTTTATCCATTGTGTTGCCCTTGCCTTTGTCAACGATCCATTGACTTTATTTATGTGGCTCTGTTTCTGTATTCTGTTCCATTATATTATTTCACCAACACCACACTCTCTGGATTATTGTAGTTTTGCAGTAAGTCTTGAAGTCAAGTGGTGTGGTGTTCCTCTTTCAATATTGTGTTGGCTATTCTGTGCCTTTTGGCTCTTTATGTAAGGTTTAGAACCAATTTGTTGGTATCCATAATATAACCTGCAGGGATTTTATTGGGATTTCTTTGAAATATAGCTCAAGCTGGGAAGAACTGAATAGCTTGACAATTTTAGTCTTCCTGTCAGTAAACGTGGAACAGCTATTTATTTATTTAAGTTTAAACATTTATTTCAGTAGATTTTTATGGCTTTCTTCACCTAGATTTTGTTCCTATTTTGTTATGTTTATACTTAGGTATTTCATTTTGGGGGATACGTTTGACTAATTTTACCGAGTAATTTTAACTGTATATATAATGAAATAACATTAGGAAAAAGAACGCCCCTGTAAAATTACTAAAATAATGTTATTCATATATTTTTGTTTATTAATATTTCCTCTCAGTTATTTCCTATATGAATACCCACTTTACATAGTTATAGCTGTATTGCATATGCCCTTTTAAGTCTTGTGCTTCAAAATTGACACTGATGTGCATATTTTTCTTGTGATTTTATGGTCTTAAGAATTAGCTTTGTCAAAAATTGCAAATGTGTATCATTAGTCATTCCTATTGAAAGTCGGGTTTTTTCCCCTTCTTTGTAGGGAATTTGGTTTTACAATTCATAACTTCCTAGGAAGAGTAGTATGAAAATACTTATTTGTGGGTACAAGTGTTCTGTTACTTCGAATAAGTCCAGGGCTTAACTCTGCCTCATTTTTCTCGCTTGTGAAGTGGGTCCAAATATTACATCTGTCTTTTTTGTAAAGTATAGTGAGAGCAAAACCTCATAAAGCATTCTGAACCCTTCGACTATTCTCCAGCATAAGGCAAGTACCCAATAAATAATGTTTAGTAATTGAAAATTATAAACAAATGCTTATTTCAAATGTTTAACATATTTTAAATTTTAGATATATGCTTACATCAGCTTTATTTGATGATTTGGGGTCCATAAACAAATCTATCAACCAAAAGATACTGCAATAATTCTAGCAAGAGAAAAAAAATCAAGCGTATTAAAGCTGTTATTTTTTTCTAACTGTTAGCACTATGGTAAAAGATGGATAGCCCAGCTACGGACAACTCAACTTTCTGCATTAATCAGGAACTTACACTGACTCAGTTGATTGCTGACAGCTATTTGCTGAATGTTTACAGAAGGCAGTGAATGACTGACCTACGGAAAATATTGTTGTAAGAAGACACCACGTAAAAATGTAGCAGACCATTAAGAGTTTATTGTACTTAGCCAAAAATATTACACTTCCAGGGCTGTTTGTTTCCTTGCTGGTAAGAAAATTGTAAGTCTTTATGCCTGAAATGCTGACATTCCAGAGAGATGGATGTCTTCTTTCAAAGTTCTCTTGAACAGGCCGTGAAGACCAGCATTAGCTAACCCTCAGTTTATGGCTGACTTTGCTACACAGAGCAGCAAGTATGACCTCAATTTTATATCCATCAGTGAGATTTATGATCTGATCATAAAAGGCAAAAAGCAGAAAATACATTCCAAAATTAGAAAATAGAATCCACAATAAAACCTTAAAAGATATATACATATGTATGCATGTTTGCACTGCCAACCTAAAAATTTGGGCAACTATAATCAGACAAAAAGCATTTATTTGGGATTAAAAGAATTGCAATTGGGAGAGTACAGATTCATGCAGAAGCCCAGAGAGCACCCCCTTCCCCATATCACAGGAGAGAAGCTTAGGCTTTTTATGAAAAAAAGGAGGAAGCTAAGGTAAGTGTATTAAAGGAGAGCTTGTTGGTGCTAGTTGAGGTAAGGTTAGATTTGTATTTCATAGAGCGGCTTGAGATTTGGTGTATTGGTTTAATAAGACTTAACATCTACTTGTTTATGACTAAGTGAAAAATTGTTTGAATCTACTTGTTTATAACAAAGACAAATATGTTGTTTTTAGAAGTCAAGGCATTTAGATATAAGAATGAAGTATGTCAGGATGTCTTATTCTCATCTGTTCTCGTGAGCAGTCAGCACCCCAGCTGCTGAGAGTCCCCACTGGGGGCTTATCGATAAGCACATATGGAGAAGCAACTATGGCAAAGGGACCTTTAGACTGTAAATACTCAGAGTTCGTGAGGATTATTTGAGAGTTTTGGTTTGGGCAAGGCACACTCTGCTGATCTAAGCAGCTCTCTGAAGGTCTTGAGACGATTGCTCCTGCCATGGGTAGCCAGGCCACTCGGGTTGGCAAGGGTGCTAAACCATGTCCCTGGAGTGACAACCCTCAGAGCAGCCTAGCCTTCCTGCCAACACTGGAGCCTGTGTTCCCTAACAATGTGCTTTAGCAACCAGTGACTTTTATTTTTTCACTGGCAGCTGGAAGTCAGCTTTTAGTTGGTTAAGCCACTCTCCTGATAGACCAGTCCAAGTATAAGAGGTATACCGCTAAATTGAGATTTTATTCCTTTCACCTTTCCATGCCTGGAATGATAGTATGATCAATTTGCCATTTGTTTGGACTATGTTACTTCTTTATTTGGTTTATTAAAATATATTTTCCTATGTGCTATTAGCTTGTAAAATTATAATTCCCATAGCAAAACTGTGCTAATTAAATTACAATAAAGACAGAATCATTGTCTGAGCATAACTTTGATACTTCCCCCAAAACAAAACGTTTGGTTATCAGGCAGAAGGCCAGATTTGTACTTCACTGATTGGTTAGGGATTTGGTCATTGTCAAAGTCCAATTTCCCTTGCCCTTACAAAGAAACTCTTCATATTGTTACTGACGTCTTGGGATATTGGTGGTTTGGTTCAGTTCAGAAGATAAAGAAAACAAGATGCGCGGGGCAGTACTTGAAGTGGCAACTCTGACTATTTTTATATGGCTCCACTCATGTCATCTTTCATAGCACGCATGCATATATGTGGGTGCACTTTGATTGTTGCTTTGCCAGAAAGTACAGAAGAGCTGTCAGCGTATGACTTGTCTTGATCCTGAAATGACTGAAAATGCTGAAAAAATATATTTTAAAGTAAATCATGGCCTTATTCCCCTTCTTGATTGTTCTAATGACCCTGGACATTTTTCTTAATGTTCTTTTGGTTGAGAAGAAAGTGTGAGTAGGTTGGATCAATGCACACTCACCTTATGGTTGAGCAAAATGTTCTGTTCCTGGACAACAATCTAAAAGAGACTGGGATTTCCTCCAGGAGCTATGCCTGCTCCATTAATTTTAAGGCCACTGTCAACTGCACAGATCATAGTTACTTAAGAAGAATCTTTATACCATAAGGACAGATAAAATTTCTATTGAATATTTAGGCACTTGATTTCTTTCCAAAAATCGTAGGAAATGTTTCTGAAATTCTAAGGACAGATGCAGAATCAAACACATTGAGGCATGGGTGATCTTGTTAGCAGTAATATATGTAAACAATATTGGAGTGTATTATTCATCAGAAATTGTTTCTGCTAGAGATAAAATGATAAAATAAGATTTCAATAATATCATTTGCAACTTAAAGAAAATCAGAAGTTGAAATTTGGGTTGCCGCCAAATGTTTAATAGTCTAAGATGTCTAGTTTTATATGCAAAGAATTTGGGGGAAAAAGTTACGGAAATTTTACTTTCTTTGAAGATCTTCAGTCATAGAATCTTAGCTTTTAATGGACCTTGGACATCATCGGAGCTTCACTTTCCCTCATTAAAGACCGTCTCCCATGTCTTCCATGGTGTTTTTATCCTGTGATCACCCCACTTCTGTTTTGATGTCCCAGCTGTTCCAGTGTTGGACATGTCTAGCTGCTGGAATCACTTTTATAGAGATAACACTCCTCCCAGATGTGCTCACAAATTGTTTCTGGATCTGCCTCTAAAGAGGAGATTTGTTCCTTACATTTACTAATGGTCTTTTATATAATAAAATAATATAATTGCTTTAGGAAAACTATCATGTTTTTCCCAGTCTTTTCTTGCCCAGGCTAAGCAGAGTTATAGGCACAGATTTTGGAGCTCAGCTGAAGTAAAATTCCTCTTTATCTCTTCCAAATTGTGTGACTTTATTGAACCTTTATAAGTCTTAGTTTCTTTGTCTGTAAAATAGCTACAAAGGAACTAACCTTACACATCTTCTCTGAGGAGTCAATAACAATACAGTCTCTCAGCAGATGTTAGCTACTATTTTTATTTTCTTCACCCATTCCTTGCATAACTTAAAAATCCTTAAGAGCTAGAACACTAGGCTAAATCCAAATAAGTTTGATTTAAATCAATTTTCTTGAAGAAAAACCAGCGTTAATCTGTAAATTTCTGGCGGGGGGGCAGGTTGAGAGAGAAGTGTGTTTATGTGATGCACATGCATTTCTATGGCCTCTCAGCTGTGACATTTTGTACCCATCAAAATCTTGCTTTCTGTGATGAGGTCAATGCACGTTCTGTCTTCTGGAGTCAATCGAACCATGAAATTCGGTCTTTTTTCCATTACACACACTCACACATACACACATATACACACTCATGTCAAGTCTCTGAATATGTAGCAACTTTCATAAAGGTTTGGGAGAATAAAAAGGCTTTTCTTCATGGCTTGAGAAAACTTAAAATTGAATATTTGACATTTTTGTTCCCAAATATTTTCTCTATGGTCAGCTAGGTGTCTTTGCCACCTCTCTTTTCTGGGCTCCTTCCTCTTTCTCAGGGGCATCCAAAGTCCTCTGAGCAGAGTTTCCCTCATGAATGTGATTACATTCTGAAGATTCAATTGGTTAGAATTTAAGAGTACTAGTGACAAAAATAATTTGGCTCTAATTAATAAATGCCTCTTTTTGGAATCTTATCCCTTCATAAAATTCAAGACTGAAATAATGTAATCCTACAGAGAGCTTTTTGCATTGCCAGTTGGAGGAGGCAATGTAGCTATTTATGGAGGATCTTTAAGCAAGAACAGTTTTTATTGCTCTGAAATCACTTGCAGATGTTATTCAGTATCTTTGCAGTTGCCTTAAGACCAAAACTAAGACATGGCACTTGTTACAGCCATCTGTGTAATGTTTCGTTGAAAAATGTCATTATTCTATTCTTTTTTAGGATCGTTTTTGTGTCCGAACATCTGCAAAGGTAAATGTTTTAAAATCATTGTCTTCATTAGTACTGAAAACTGAAAGATCTTTTGCCACTCCAAAATGTGTCTTTTTGTCGTAAGGGTTATTTTGAAAGTCAGTCAAAACCAAGCAGATTCAGGAAAATCTCATTACCTCCTCCTCAATTGCCAGCATTTACATTGGAAAGGAGACCTGTACCAGAAAGCAAACTATTACCAGAGATGCCCTTTCACCTAAGAAACTATTTACAAGGCAAGGCCACCTTTGTTTTCTGAACAGCTCCTCTACCTTCCTGAGAACGGCCTGCCTTCCCTTTGTATTCGCACCCCCACCCCTTTCCTTAGCTCAGGATGTTATATAAACCTCAGTTACCTGGCTGCCTTTTGCGTCTCGTGTCTTTGGGGCTTCTGATACATAGGAAATTAAATGTTTTTCTTCTGTTAATCTGTTTTATTTTAATTTGATTATTAGACCAGCCAAAGACTCTGTAAGGGTAAAAGGGCAATGACCTCCCACACAGTGTTTTTGTTTTTTAGGAGGGGTACTAAAAATGGGAATTGATAGCCTCGAGAAAGAAGATACAACAAACTTAAATAAGCAGGTAAACAAGGCCATGCCTAGATGATGTTTAAATTAAGATTTGAGTTCTTTTTTTCCCTTTTCATGCTGAGTAGGATGTTGGCAGTTATATTATTATCTCTTCTACTTTATTTAGTTTTGAGAGTTCTTCACACTTTGAGGTCTCTGAAATTGCGATGCATTTTTGTAATCTATAGAATCTGGAGCTGGTGTCAGCCACGCGTCCCAGAGGGACTGTCACTGACTGTGTGCCGTGAATGGAGCCGTAGCTTTCAGACTGTCGTTCCTGAGCTGAAGTTATGTGCTTGCTGATGCTACACATTTTTAGTTTTGTTGAGATTTAAAATGTCTAAAATGTTTTAATCTATGACTGAGCACTTAAAAAAAAAAGCTGTGGAGAAAAGGAAAGGAATCAGAGCAGGCTCTCTGATACCTCAGGAACTTGTGCAAAGAAATTTTCCAGTTTATTTTGTTATACAAAATATCCAAAATATGCAGCAAAAGTCACTTTGTTCTTGTCATCTGCCTCCTTCCAAACTCCTCTTTGTTTATTTTCTCTGAAATCTGAGAGAATAATCTGAAGTAAAAAGGAGTAAGGCTCTGTTGTCAGAAATTCTGCCTTTTTAATTGTGATCTTGAGCAAGTTGGTTGCTTTCTCAGTCACAGTTTGTCATCTGCATCAGCATGACAACTGTGAACTTGCTGGATTGTTTGGAGCATTAAACTAGATAACATATGTCATGGTGCCCAACATTAGCTAAGTATAGAATACAATCTTAAACACGAAATTCCTTTTCCAGTCTACTTGTTCCTTTCCTATCCAGCTTTCGAATAGTTTAGTTGACATTTAATTAAGCTCTTTGCAATTTTTTCCCCTCTAGCCTATGACATAATTGTTTGATATCTTAATGCTTAGGTTACTTACATGCTTCAGAAAATATAACCCACCAGTGCAAGCCAGATGATCCCTTAGCCAAGCTAGTCCTAGCTGTTCTCTATGAAGTTTCCTTGGTCAGGGAGACCAAAATCAAAGTTACGTGAAATAGAAGAGTTTTCTGTGGTAAAGACCTTAAGGAATTCTATCTATTCTCCAGTATGCTTTTTTAAAAAAAAGAACACTGGTGATAATTTTATCATTTTATAACATCATTCACCAACTCTTGATTTTTGTGGGAGTGATTTTTTAGTTTGTACATTAACCTTGTCCTTTATTTTCCCCACCCTTATTTTGTCTGCCTCTTGGCTATTTTCACAGCTCGTACAGGAAATGGAAGTAAAAGATGAAGCCCAAACTCAGGCAGTACCTATGGAACATAAAATGCACCTTCAGGGATGAAAGAAAAGCCATTGGGTTGGCTGTGGGGATCTTAATGACTAAATCACACTCCCTATTTGATTTCAAACTGTTATCCACACAGTGCTGGTCAGCTACTTACAGTCAATTTTCTTCTTGAAATGGTTGATTGATACTTATTACTACAGTGATATTCATCAACCACACAGGACATCAAGCATGCTGAGTGATCTTTTACTAGTGGGCAGGTACTCTAGCTCCAGCCTCATCCTGGTCTGTATGCTGATTCACTTACCTGTTCTCTTTCACATCTGCCTTAGGGCTTGGCATCTCACAGCAGCTTCAGATTTGGTAGGTACCTGTCATATACACTGATATTCTAGAAGCCAATATTGCTGGTGACTTCGCAGACTTAGGAAGATCTGATTTCACTCATTTTTTCAGGCTGCAGGGAAGGAAGAATTGGTGTATATTCTTGAATGATTTGTTCTGTGTAAGGTTTGGCCACCAATAATCACACATTTCCCCCTGAAAGTTTGTATTTCTATAATGTCATAGTCCTTGCCAAAGATATAACCTTGACAAAAAACGGACTTCTTTTTCAAAACATCAAAATTCACTTTATTAAAAGCAGTTACAACCTCTATAGTTATTTTAGTGCTATATTTTGTTAATACTTTCTGTTCACAGATTTGGTTGTGAAATTATGGTTTTCTGAGGGTTTCAAATATGTCTGCTTTAACTTTGCCTTCACATGGCAATGAAGAGGAGGACGTAGGCAGTTTAATAGCATATAAAGAAGTTATTTTTTTCAAAGTGGTATTAAAGTCTTGACCAGATTGCTTTTGTATTGTTAAACAATATGAATTGGGGTAAAGCTTCGAAAACACCTATATATTAAAGTTTAACGAGTGAGTCTTTTTTCCCCGTAGAAATAAGATAGAAGAAGCTATGAGAGATTTCTATGCGACACTTATTGATATTTCAATCACCTATCATTGGCTTAACACTGTTCATTCCGGTTTTCAAACTGTAATATTAAATACTGGAATTCCTCCTCCCTCCCCGTTGACTGGAATTGCCACACCTGCCCTCTGAATGCGGGAATGACCGTGGTAAGGAGAAGTTGGCGTCACTGCGTTGCGAGTCTTCTGGCCTGCCTCCTTTTTATAATATTTAGACTGAAAACATTTATGACAGGACGTGCTAATGAGGCAAAGAAAAGTGGGATTAGGAAGAAAAGGGAGAAACAGAAAATTAATGAGGGATTTATATGAAAAGCAAAGAACAATAGAGCTGTAGTTTCTCCAATTTAGGGTGTTACAAATTTGCTGTGTCTTGCAAGTATAAGAATGAGGTAAGCCAGTTGCAGAGTCTGGCCTTCTTTGAATATCTCGTTATTATTATTATTGTTAAAGGAATTAGGCTGAAAAAGAAGTAAGTGAGGTGAGTTGGCAAAGTGTAAAATTCATTTCACATACTGTACTGGGTCTTGAGGAACTGGCCCATAGATTTGAAAGGGCAAGTCACCGTACGTATGAGGAGGAATGACCTAGCCTTCAGGACATGGCGGTGTCAGACAGTATTCCCATTGTGGAAATTTATGACAGTAGTGAAATTAATTAGCTCTTCCCTCCAACTGTGTGAGGTGACAGCAAGAGTCAGAAGTCAGAGGAGCACCCAGCAGGGCCATGGACTTCCCAGGGGAACAAGGAGGGACAGTGCTTTTCTCTCACCAAATTGTCACATTCATGCCACAAAGAAATTGGATGAAAACAAGAAGACACATTTTTTTCTATCTTGAGCATTTAATTTAGATCTTAAGTTGCTTTTAAAAACTAAATATAGAATAATTAACTCTCTTATCAGGTGACACCCAGACTGCAACGATTATTTAGAAGAGTTAGCAACAAAGTCTGTTCTATAGTTAACATGACCTTTATCATTTATGAGGTTGTTTATCTGGACGTGAAAAGTTTTCTCAGAATTTTTTTTTAACTACATGGGTAAATATCTTTGTTGTCTTTATTAATTAATTTTTAAAGTTGCATTCAGAATCCCATGCTTTCTATTTACAAAGGTCAGGAACATTTTGTACATAAATGGCATGGGGTGGGGGGGAAAGTTCTATAAATAATATTTTTTATTTTAAAAGGTCAAATGAGAAGGAAGGAAAACTCATCTTTGTACTTTATGCATCTCACTTACATTATGTGCTTTTGAAAATGAGTTCTCAGTTAATATACCATGTAACATGCTTTTTCAAATGCTGACATTTGCTCCTCTATGATCTGGGTTCCACTGTAACCAGGGTAGAAAGTAAGGGTTTGCCTCATTTGGCTCAGCAGCTGGTGTTCACCTGATTAGCAGATCATTGGGACCATGAGTTGGAGTTTGGAGGAATGTCCCAGATTAGCTTAAATATGTTCTTGTTCCAGGGGCTACATGGAGATACAAGGCCCCTTACCTGACTTGTTCCAGTACGAGAACCAGTCATGTCAGAGTGGAAGTAGCATAGAACCTAGGTGCCCTGATGCCCGGGTGTGTACTCTATGCTGAAGCAATCTCAACGAGTTCCTGAAAATGCTTCTTTTAGAAGGGAGTTCTTCACAAAGCTAATTCTCAAAAATAAAGTCCTAATTATAGCTACCTTTATTAAATCTTTATTAAGGTAAGATATAAATACAGACAGGTGTCAAATAATACATGTATGATCTGATGAATAACCACAGAGTAACACCTTTATGAAACCAATGCCTAAAAAAATAGTGTATGGCAGGTACCCCAGAAACTTGCTCTTGGGTTGTTTCTCAGTCACTGCTCTTTCCTCCTCCCTAGAAACAATAGCAATTCTGATTTGCGTCACCATATATTGGTTTCTGAACTTTATTTATAAGAGGTCTGTCCAGAAGGTATCTAGCCATGTAATATGAAAAATAGAGACGTGTTGAAGAAGATACATGATATGAAAAAATGCTGTATATAGGGTGACGATGCCTCAGTCCCCTCCACCATGGGACCTCACATGGTTCTTTCTCCCAATCACCATCAGCTTCCCTGTCATATTTTCCTGAATCTCACTGATGGTCTGAAATCTCTTCCCTTTCAAAGGTGAATTTAGTTTCTGGAAAAGCCAGAAGTCACAGGGTGCCAAATCTGGGCTGTAGTGGGGCTGAGTCACCTGGGTGATTTGATGTTTCACCAAAAAACTTTGCATGAGACATGATGCGTGAGAGGTATGTTGTTGTGATGAATCTTCTAATCACCAGTTGCCCATAGCCATGGCCTTCTGAATCGTCTCCATGGAGGAATGTTCAAGCTTAATGCAAACTTGATGCAGATTCATTGCTCTACTCACTCAGTCATTTTGAATGCAACAGCTGCATAGTACCCATGCTCACTCAATGGTGTCTACTGTCCCCCCGACTAGTACAGTGAAGTCATCATTGTTCACACATGCACATTCCAGTCCACTCTCCTTGGCTCCATTGCAAACTGTTCTCATTATATTAACAATGGCTGGACTTTTTCCACATAGACTTTGTAAATATGTTCTTTTGGTCTGGATTCTTTTTTCTCAAGATATTGTTTGTAGGATTTATCAATGTTATTTTGCATAGTTTGTTCTTTTGCAAAGATGTATGGTCTCCCTTTGGATGAATAAGACACCACTTATTTATCTCCTCCAATACTAATGAAAAATCTGGTTATTTCCAGTTTTGGACAACTATGAACACTACTACTATGAACATTATTGTTTATGTTTTTGGATGCATAAGTATGCTTTATCTTTTAAGTGTTTTCCTAGCAGTGAAATAAAGCAATGAAATATGCATCTGTATAACAGACACTGTCAGCTTTCCTGAGTGGTTTTGCCAGTTTACACTCCCAACTGCAGTGTGAAACTTGCTGCATGTTCAGACCAAGACTGGAATTACTGGAATTTTTAATGTTGTCCATCCCAGAGCATGAGTTGTGGGGTCTTACTCTGATTTGGATTTGCATTTTCAAAATTACTGATTATTTTAAATACCTTTTCATATTATTTATTGGCATTCTTATATTTTCCCTTTTTAAAGTAGTGATTAAAGTCTTTTATACATTTTTCTTTTAGTTTATCTACCTTTTCCTTATTGATTGGTAAGGGTTCTTTAAGCATTCTAGATGAGTTATTAGTTAAGTACTCTACAAGTATGTTTTAATCTGTGGCTTGTGTTTTTATTCTCTTAATTGCACTTTGATAAAAAGATATTCCTAATTTTAGTTTAGTCCAATATATTAATTTTTTACTTGTGGTTAGAATTGCTGTTTCTCTGTGTGTGAGTGCTTTGTTTAAAAATATTTGTTTACATTCAAGTTTTTTTTATTGTTGTCCAAGTACAGTTGTCTCCCTTTTCCCGCTACTGATTTCCCCCACCCCATCCACCCCAACCTTCCACACTCAAGCCTCAACTTTTTGAAGATATTCTCCCATGTTATCTTTAGTTGACTTATTGTTACTCCTGTGATGTTACATTTGTAAGCCACTGAAATAGCTTTTTTTATGCATGATGTAAGGTACAGATTTGACATTTATTCTATTTTTCTCATAATAATTTCCAATTTGCTCAGCATAAATTTTTGAACACCAGTCTTTCCTCACTGCTTTATAATCATGTGTCCATGTACAGGTGTTTTCCAAGACTTCCTATTCTATTCCATTGGTCTGTTTGCCCTGTGCCAATACCACACTGACTCAATTTTCCTCTGTTCTATATTTTGAAACTCCTATTAGTTTTATGTTGGCCTTCTTGTTCCATGTTCTATCTCTAGATTTCTATATGAAGCATTCTGAGTAATTTTCTCAGATTTGTTTTCTAGTTCATCAGTCCCTTCTTCTGAAATATTTAATTTGATGCTAAATCATTCCATCAAATACTAAACTTTTGTTTTGATGTTCCATTGAAATCCTATTTTATTCCTAAGATTATATTCACTTTCTTATATATATTTTAAACATGTTTATATTTTTTCAGACTATGTTTTATTATCACATAGCTTTTTATAACATTAGTGTTTGTTGATATTTACTTATAATCCATTTGTTTTGTAAGTGTTCTTTAGTGAGTTTTCCTTCTTTGATAATCTCTCATGACAAAAGAAAATTCCTTCAGAGAGGTTTAGAGTTTGCTTCTAAGATATTATTAGTCTGGGGCCAATTTTTATGTAAAATCTCAGCTTTCTAGGCCACATGCTGATACAAACCCAAAATCTGTGTTAGGTCAGACCCAAGATTTCTCAGTGGTTTATTTTTTTACCCAGAATCCTCATAGTCATAGATCTTATTCTTCAAAGAGAGTAGAGTGAAGGTCAGGCATGCTCCTGGCAATAATGTTCCAAAAGGAGAAAGTATAGCACAAATATAAAATGTCACCGTGAGGCAAAAGTGTGGGGAAAAGAGAACCCTTTGCACTATTGGAAGGAGTGTAAACTGGTATAACCGCTGTGAAAAACATTATGGAATTTCCTCCAAAAATGAACAATAGGATGATCATATAATCCTGCAGTTTCTCTTCTGAGTATTTATCTGAAGGAAATAAAAACAGTAACTTCAGAAGATCCATGCACCCCCTTGACATTGCAGCACTATTTATAATAGCCAAGGTATGGAAACAACCTAAGTATGCATGGATGGATGAATGGATATAAAGAAGAGGTGATATATACAACAGAATATTATTCAGCCATAAAGATAAATAAGTCTTGCTATTTGTGGCAACATGGATGGACTTTGAGAGCATTATCTAAGTGAAATAAGTCAGAGAAAGACAAATACTGTATGATCTCACATATATGGAACTGAAAAACAAACAGAAAATCAAGCCCATAGAGAAAGAGAATAGCTTGTTCATTGCCAAGGTGGGGGTTTGGGGGTGGGCGAAATGGGTGATGGAACTCAAAAGGTACAAATCTCCAGTTATAAAATATATATGAGTCATGGGTTGTAATGTACCACAGGGTGACTGTAGTTAAAAATATTGGGTTGGCCATTAAGTTCATGTTTTTTTTTACTCATAAAATGACATATTTTACATTGCCACAATAACTTTATAGATTTGGATATTTTGAGTATGTTGGCTATCTTCTCTGTGGTAGAACATTGATTGTTCTTAATTATGTCTTGATTTGATCACTACATACTTTAACTGGTCTACCTGACCTTGGAGCATTGTCCAGTGAGAAATCTCCAGCATGAAAATTCACAAACCACTTTTGACACATTTGATCAGTCACAGCACTTTCTCTATACACTGCACAAATATTTTTTCATGTTTCAATTGTGTTTTTACTTTTCTTGAAACAAGCATAATATGCCAAAAATGTTGCTTATTTTCTTCCATCTTTAATATTAAAATTGCTGCACAAAAATTCACCAATTTTAATGTTTTTTAAATGCAAGCTGATATGCTACCTGTATTGTGATACCTCACAATACAATCTAACAAATTATTTTCAATGAAGTTAAAGACAATTAAGTGCTACTGGAGCCATCTTATGGAAAAAAAAAAACAAATGAACTTTTCGGCCAACTCAATACTATATTGCATATTGAAAAACTGCTAAGAGAGATCTTGAAGTTTTCATCACACAAAAGAATTTTGTAACTGTGTGGTGACAGATGTTAACTGGATTTATTGTGATGATCATTTTGCAATATATACAAATATCTAATCATTATTTTGTATACCTGAAACTAATATAAAGTTATTTGTCAATTATACCTCAAGAAGTCATTTTGTATTTTATACAAAGTTGATATTCACATACATTCAGTAGAAGTAAACCTTGCATACTTGATGATATTTATTTTTATAACACTGGAAGTCTAATCTGAAAACTACAAAGGGATTTTTTTCCTTTCTGTGGAATATTGGCTGCCCACATAATATTGGCACTGAACGAATCCTCATTTCACTTTTCCTGCTTTTACATTTTACATTACACTTAACTGTACCTCTTCTTGCTCCCCTTTGTCTAATAGCAGACAAATGGAAACTCCACTTTGCCTGCCACGTCTGATGTGCAGGAAAATGCTCAAACTTAAGTCAGTGCTTCAGTGACTGTGCTGAGTGGACCAGAGAGTTTCCATCCTGCTGCCTCTGTCACTAGCTGCTCCAGAAACTACATCTTATCCTATATACTGAAAGGCACTTAAACAGCATTTTGTGAATCATGCAGTGTCTTTCAGATCAATGGTGAACAAGATTCTAGGCTTAGCCAAGAAGCAGATAATGAGAGAAAAATCAAGGAGAGCAGAGTAGGAGTTAATTCATCTTTGTTAAGAATCTTCATTGCAAAAATATTGGCAGCACCAGCCATGAGATTGTAGCTGAGGATGAAAGGAAGAAACTCCTACTTTCATTCTCCTGGGGAGATAAGGGTAAAAATGAATTGGACCAGGGGGGAATAAAAAACAAGCAGAGCCTTCTCATCTGGGTAATCAGATTTCTTCATAAAGCTGCATGTCTAAGATTTTCAACTTGCTCCTGGACAGAATTGTAAACACGGAGAGAGGCAAAATATAGGTGCAGTAAAAATGAAAGCAAGGCAAACAAAAAGCTTTTATTTTTTTATCGAAGTGAAATATCTCCAAATTTCTTAGATCCTAATTTCATTTTTATTTCTATTTTAATTCATATAATTCTTGCAACTGCTGCAGCAACCAAAACATTAAGTCTCATGCTAATGTGTCAAATAGGAATCTGTGTCTTTTTTTATCATCTGCATTTAATATTCCCTCAGTTACAAATTGTCTCAAAGTGGAGATCAACCTGATGAGAGTTGAGAGTACTTTTGCACTAAAGAATAATTTCACTGTATTTGTTAAAATCTCAGAATTTTAATAATAGGTTACCTATGTTAAAATGACAAAATGGAATTTTATGTTTTTTAAAAAGTATCCATAGGCTTTCTCTTGGACCTACGTGAGTTTTATATAGGGTGACCTATGATGAATATTTGTTCATGTATTAGACATTTTTTAATAGAGGCTGGTAGGTGCGGTGTTAAAATTGCCAAGACAACAGCAAGAAGGCACACATTCTAAACCATTTGCCCTTTGCCTGCCTCAAAATACTAGTCCCAGTCAAACTGGCAAATGCTCTTGCCATTGCTGTATTTCCACTCTCGATTGAAAAAAATTTAATCTTGCTTCAAATAGAGGCTGGCTATTTAATGCACCAGACTAAATCAAAGAGAATATCAGAACTGCCCAGAATTTTCCAAGTATACCTAGTCATTTGAATTTGACAAAATGCTAAAAGTAATTTATCCTGTGGAGGCAATAATAATTTCAAAATAACTAGGTTATATTTAATTAAAAAAATAGATATATCTAGGAAGATCTGGCTCTTGATACAAAGCCAGAAATTGCCTACTTATGATTTAACTTTCTATTTTTTTAGTTCCAATAAAAATAAATGTATTCTCGTCTTAATGTCACCTATGAATAATACCTCACAGCTAAATGTTTACTGAACACCCACTTTATATAGAGTGTTACAAGCAGTGTGTTCTTTAAACTCATGAAAGCTTATGAGGTAGGTTCTATTTTTTTTCATCACATTTATTTCACGTGTGAGGAGACAGGCTTAGCAGTAGTGCAACTAAGGTTTGAAATTAGATCCTTCAAAATCCAGAAGTCAGGATAGGCAGCCGCATATCTGGCAATCCAAGCAGATAGCCAGTGAATAATTACTACAACTCTACTTATTGAGAATAGAAAAAATACAATGAAATAAGCATTGTTGACTTAAAATAGAGTCAGGAGGCTATTAGGGAGTGGGGTCTGTGCACATCCTAAGCCTCAACCCCCAGATCTCCTATTAAGTTGCTGATTAAGTTGCTAAACCCGTTACAAAACTCTGCTTGAAGCTGAGCCATAAACATCTTGGAACAACTGTCAGTCTCTATATGGACACATAGAGACTGACTTTACCTCTTTGTAAATTTTGCCCCATCCCTGTTAACTTAGCCAGCAATCCTTCATTTTTATGAAAGAATTACACATTGTGGTTTTTGCCTTTATAAACCCTGACTTTTTTTTTGTTTTCTCTGGAGTACAGTCTGAATCTGGATTTTGTAGACTAGAATTCTTTAAGACCCCAAAATAAATTCTTAATTTGTTTTATAGCTTCAAATCTTTCTTGGTTGACAATCTATCTTCTTTTACTCTAAAAGAAATATGTACAGAAATTATGAGTATGTTTACTGTAAATAAATGTCACATTCTTCTACTGAATAATTTAGAGGCTGCATTTTTTCTTAACAGCAAAGGAACGTATTGAATTTGTTTAGCTCTCCAAAGTTTCTTCCTGTGTCTCTCTTAATTTATATTGTATTAGGATTCTTTTAGTTACAAGAGACAGAAAGCACTTAAATTGGACTAAACAAAAAGACAACAGTAAAGTATTGGCTTGTGTAACTAAAAAGTCCCAAGCGAGCATGAGGGACAGCTTGTTCCAAAGGCTCTGGTGATGTTAGGACCATATTTCTCTCTATGTAGCAACCTGGCTGCCATCAGTACCAGGTTTTTGCTTGAGAAGAAGCATAGAAAAAACTCATTTGCTTCCCACCCCCCCCAGCAGGTCCGCCCACATCCCAGAACTAATTATATTGAAGCTGATTTTGTCATGTGACCTTAAACTAATCATCATGCCTTGGGACATGTCATGCTTTGCTTGGCCAAGCCTGGGTTGTAAGTCCAGTCCTATGACTGAGGTGGAGAGAGTGGGCAATTCTGCGCCATCCCCATGGCCTAATGATGGACGCTAGCAGGTCCTCAGGTAAAATTTAGCAAATTATTATCATAAGACGGAAGGGTAGGTTCTGAATGGCAAAAGCACCAAACTTACATTACCGTGTTCCTAATAGTTCAAACATTTTATAAGGAATATGAATCCCTTTGTAGAAAAGTCCTGGTATTAGGGCAGAACCAATAAAAAATGATAGCAAACACTGCATTATATTATAAAGCTTTTGAAAATTCTGGCTTTTTACAAAATATCAAAATATGATTTTCTTGAGTTAGCTGTATAAATGAAGGATGATGAAAATAAAATAATCAATTATAATTGTTGACTGAAAATAAATACTTGGTTCTACTGTATAGGAAGGGAGGAAATTCTACTTGGCACTAAGAATCTGGCCTATCTTCCAATCCAGAATTTTCTGCTGTAGGTCTTATTTTGTGGAGAAAACAAGTGGCAGATACCCAGAGCATCACTTTTTCTAAATGATCCTATGTCGTTGTAACTCCCATGTTAATACACCTCACAAGTTTGCTGGGTCATTGGATCCAGCCAGCATTGTTCTGTTTGCTCGCCTATAGCTCTTCTGCTGGCACTGTGGGCAATGTCTGAAACTTGGGGCTGGTCTGACTACTCAGTCCTCTTACTAACCATTAACATAAGATTGCTAGAAAAGCAGTTTAGTTAGCTGGAAAATAAATGCAAATGCCAACAACAGAAAAACATATGGAAGCTGAAATTCTTCATGTCACATCATGTCCATGGTTTAGAAGCATTGCACTCAACCCTCAGTGTCTCTTTAAAGGAAGAGACATTTTTGGTCCTACTATGGTGCTGATCTTAGAAAAGTATACATGATTTAGCTCTGGCTATGGTGACCAACTGTTCTAAGTGTTTGTATATATTGTACTTGATTTTGTCCCTTTCTGGTGATTAAGATTTTTTTTGGTCTTTCATGGCTGTCATTGATGGAAGAGTTTATTTTAGTTTTCCAGCTTTCTTGAGATATAATTGATATAACTTGTAAGTTTAAGTTGTATGCTATGATGATTTGAGACAGGTATTTATTGAGAAATAATTACCACAGTAAGGTGAGTTAACATATCCATTGCCTCACACAATTACCCTTTTTATGTGTAAGTGTGGTAAAGATTTAAAGTTTACTCTCTTAGCAACATTCAATATATAATACACTGTTGTTAACTGGAGCCACCATGCTGTACAATTGATCTCCAGAATGTATTCATTTTATAATGGAAACTTTTTATCTTTTGGCCAATATCTTCTCACTACCCATACCTCCTATCCCCTGGAAACCACCATTTTACTCTCTGTTTCTGTGAGTTCAATGTTTTTAGATGCCACATACAGTGTTTGTCTTTCTC
The DNA here is from genome assembly GCF_021234435.1 of Artibeus jamaicensis. NCBI lineage: Eukaryota > Metazoa > Chordata > Mammalia > Chiroptera > Phyllostomidae > Artibeus > Artibeus jamaicensis. Next base: position 24,390,890 of record NW_026522047.1, read on the forward strand.
TGCTGGACTAATTTCAGTTAGCATAATGCCATCAATGTCCATCCATGTTGTTAAAAATGACAGAATTATTTTATGGCTAAATAATAATCTTTTTGTGTGTGTGCATATAAAATGGTATATATATCACATTTTTCAAATCCATTAATCCATTAATGGACACTTAGGTTTCTTCTTTGTTTTAGCTATTATGAATAACACATCAGTGAACATGGGGGGTATAGATATCTCTTTTTTAAAGTTTAAAAAAATTTTTATTTAGTCATTTTGGAGAGAGAGAGGAAGGCAGAGAGCAGGTCAGGGAGAGAGAGAGAGAGAGAGCGAGAGAAACATTGGCTCATTGCTGTACTTATTTATGGTTGATTTTCACATGTGCCCTGGCTGCGGATTGAACTAGCCACCTCGGCATATCGGGATGATGCTTTAACCAACTGAGCTACCTGGCATAAAAATATAAGATTTTTCCTCATTTAAAAAATGGATTGTATTATATTCTCATTGAGTATTAATTTACCACCATTTCAAAATGGATCAAGAAACATTTCTATATGACCTATCAGCTTTAGTTTTCTCAGAGTCTTTTGTGTATAGTTGGTAATGCTTATATTTCTGTGCACTTACAATATTATTATTAATAAATATAACTGACACTTACTGAATGTTTACTAAGTGCTGTGGGTTCTGCAAAACACTTTTTAACGTTTTCACTCAGCCCAGATTTCTGAACCAACACCCAGATCTGCATATCTAACGGCCTACCAGACATCTTCCCTTGGGTATTTTGAAGGCATCTTAACGTCTTCATCACTACACTTTTTTTCTTCTGTATTTTCTTAGTAAATTGCATCTTCATCCAGTTAGTTTTTCATTTTCGTATCTGGGAATTATATTTGGCCTATTGTTCTTTCTCTCAGTCCTAATGGATGAAACATCAAGCCCTACTTTATAGAACTGTCAATTCTAGCCTTGCAAAGTGGCCTACCCTTTTTCATGTCTGTGGCTCTCACCTGGTTTATATCTCCCCTATTGTGCAGGAGTTTCTTCAATAATCTCCTTATAGCCACCTTGCTGCCCTTTGACCTATGCTCTAGTCTGAAGCCAGATACACGGTTTAGAATGGCAGTATGTTCCCATGACCTCCTTGTGAAACACCCTTCTACAGAATAAAGGTTTATCTCCCCATTCTGCTTCATCTGCTGGCTCCTCTCCTACACAAAATTTTAGCATTTTTGAACATTTTGATAATCCTAGTTTAGATGACCTTTCTTCAGAGGGACTTTCAGGGTCCCTTACAATTGTTTGGGTATTCTGAGTCCACAGTGTATTTTACTTTTCTTTTTTAACTCTGTACAATTATGTGTAGACTACATGAAAGCAGGAACTATTGTTATGCTCACCACAATATTTAGATTGTCTAGCATAATGTGAGCACTCCCTAAGTGTTTATCGAACAAATGAATTAATCCTACAAAGGTTGTTCAGATCCAAGCCTGGGCTCTTTCCACTATGCCATTCTCCTTTCAGACACATTTCGATTTAATTTTCATGTCATGAAATTTCAATATGTGCCCCAGGGTTTCAACCTGAATACCTAATGTTTCCAATATAAGTATTTACATTTTGTTTTCTACTGGGCAATATCTCAGTTTTTATCTTAGTAATACATTTTAGTAATACATTTCTTAGGCTGTTTCTGAAATCCTCAGTAAAAAGATGAGAGAGGAATGGAAATTTCTGTGTGCGAGTGATTAAAGTACATTTTAAATGGTGCTGGATTATCCTAAGGCAAATTAAAAAATGTGCTTCAGGCAAAAGAGTTTGGATAGTGACATTTCTTAAAAAGAAAATAAGTAATCCTGATGGAAAAAAGTCAGAAATGTGTTAAACTTCCTAAAACTCATTTTAATTGTGTATTATTGATTTCATTTTTAATTATATAAGAGAAGCCAATAATATTAGGATCCCTAAAGACGTTAACAGGACTCCATTTGAATATTAGTGTTAAAGAAAAATGTTTGATTTTCTTCACTTTTTATAATAATAATAATAATAATAATGATGATGATAACAATAATAATCAAATAGTATCATATCTCAGATACTATGGTGGGTATTTTATGTGCCTTATCTATAATTTACACCATCATGAAAGTTAGGTGCCAGCCTTCCAGTTTTATGGATGAGAAAAATGAGAGAATGGCCAGGTAATATAGTAAGCCCTCCAGCCTGTATGGTTTCTGTTAGGTCACACTGGTTCACTCTGTGTGACAGAAGATACAGCTTATCCTTCATCATCTTCATCCTAGTAAGACAATTCCAGTGCTGACTATGCAGCAGGATTGCATACATTGCTCCAATCTGCCTAAATTGGCTACTGTGCAAAAGTGAAGTGAAGCCCTAGCAGCTCAATCGGAAATCTATATGTTCCAACAGGGTGCCCACAGGGAAGCAGCTGATCTCTAATTTGGACCAATCAGCACAACAGAGACAGTGGCAGGGCTGCTTTGAAGAAATGTACAAAGTTTCAGTCATTGCAGTTGACAGAAGAACTGAGAGTTGTTATAGAAACTAAACATTTTTTTGGAATCAGTCATTGCGTGAACCTGGACTCAGCAGCTAAATTTCTTTTATTCAGAGCCTGGTTATGTTACAAACTGGATATACAATGTTATTGAGACAGAGACCAGCCTTCAGTATTTGTAAAACTATGGATAAAATTTAAGTAAATAACATATTTCCATAGCAAAACAGGTTTGATCCGATCAAGAAGAAGTCAAATTTACCCGAAAAATTCAGAAGTAGCTAGGATGAATTGGGAAAAGACTACAACTGTGCTTTGTGGCAGATACTTCTTGAAGGGGTGGCCTACCTCAATTTTTACAGATTATTTTTGGCTTCTCTCCTGAGGTAGGCAGAGGTGGCATCGGTCAGTGCCAGCTGTTGTCTTTCGGTGGCACTGGTATGTCCTGGATGCCCAGGAGGAATGCTGATGCTGAGCTAGACCTGGTTACTGTCAAGGAGGCACTCAGGATACACAGTGACCAACCTAGAGCTGATTTCCAGCTGCCAGTAAAAGCCTCTGTCGTTACAGCACCCTGTGGCTCAGAAAAGAAAACACCATTGTTGGCGGAGGGGCTGATCTTTTCTGGTACCAAAGAGTTACCTTGGCCACAGCAGGAGCTAAATGCCGCAAGGGTTTTCAGAGAGTCTTTAATTTAGCACAAAGAGTCACCTCCCCACAAACTGAAACTCTCAAATAGTCTCCACAAACTTTCAGCATTTATAGTCTAAAGGCCCCCTTGCCATAGTGATTCTCTATGTGTTTTTACTGATAACCCTCCAGCTCAGCCCCTCAGCAGCTGGACTGTTGACTGCTTATCAGTGACAGATATTAAATGATGATATCCAAGCATGGCTTACTTCATTCTTACGTCAAAGCAATTTTTTTCTTTGCCATAAATTAAAAAAATTTAAATTAAAAAATTTATTTGTTGATTTTAGCGAGAGGGAGTTGTGGGGAAGAGAGAAACAGATACACAGACTTCAATCTGCTGTTCTACTTATATTGATTTGCTGTTCCACTTATTTATGTATTTATTGGTTGATTCTTGCATGTGCCCTGATCGGGGATTGAACCCACAACTTGGAGTTTTTGGATGATGCTAACCAACTAAACTACCAGCCAGGGTCATAAATGAGGGAATTAAGACAACTTCATGTAAGTCATAGTGGAACTGAAATCATATTAAACCTGTGTGTAATGACACTGTCCATTGGGGGCTGTTCTATGGGAAGTGAGTTAAGAAATAACCATTTTCTCAATGCATCTGAGAGAATATTATTTAGGAGAAAACAACAACAGAAAAACCCCTTTAAATCTGTAAAAATAAAAGCAGGAAGAAATGACATATTATTATAAGGGACCCTGTGCCTGGTTTGGGAATTTTCTGAAGTCACAGTAGAATTATTTGGCTTTCAAAATAATCAAAATTATTTGGTTAATCATGATGTGAGTCTTATTTAAAGTGACATGTGGAATACCTTGCCACATGTCAGTCATATCTGAATTTCTTGCTAATATACAGGGGTAGGCAAAAGTAGATTTATAGTCATGAGTATGCAGAACAGAGTTTATTCTTATATTATTAGCTATTAATAATTGTATTATTCTCCCTACGAACAACTGTAAACCTACTTTTGCCCACCCCTGAATCTTGGCACTTAATAAGTAAAATGTTTATTATGATCTTTTGTAGGGAAAGAAATTTTTCTTCTACCCTTCCAGGTTCTTTGCTGGTTTAATAGTTAAATTGATATAAGAGAGACAAGAAAAACAGACAGAAGTGGAGTAGCACGTATATCTCCTGCACACATGGGAGAGAGCCTGGGAAACTGAGTAGCGGATCCCCACGATGGTCCGCCCAAGCCGTCACCTTAAACACCATCTCCAGCTAGACAAAACATGGGACGTTACCAGGAAATGGGCAGTACACAAGCCTAAGGTTGTTATTATTAAGCAGATTTGAATTATTGCCTTCTTCACTAATAAGGGTTTACAGAGATTTTAGAGACATCCTTCTCTTCCAGGTACCGCCAGGCGACGCACTTACAAATGGAGAATCCCCTTACAAAGGTAAATGTTTACTTCTCAGTTTTCAGAGCTTTGCCTGTGTTTACTGTTTCTTAAAACTGACCAGCTTAAAATAATCAATATGCTAAAGAAGCATATTTTGGGGTGGGATATTTTGCTTCCCTACAGTCTGAATGCTAATTTTGCACAGCAAACACTTTGAAAAAATATCCTAGAATATCCAGAAAACTATATTACAGACAATGATATTTATATACCATCAATCTTATGTTTGGTTTAAAAAATGTTATTTGAATACTTTGCATGAAAACAAGATCTTTGTCTTTTAAGAGTTCATCTTCTCCTGCTGCTATTCATCTTACACCGGATTATAACTTCAACTGGAAGAAAAACAGCAGGCACAGGCTGAACCCTTAAAAATAAAGACCCTGTTTTCGTGCAAATACCTCTAATAATTAAAACCGAGAAATGGGAAAGTCATACACAAAATCTCCAGCCAAATCCACTAGAGTGTTTGAAGAATAGAAAGGCTTTAATGTTTTGATTTAACATCTGAAGTCAGTGGAGTTTGCATGTTACTTTGATCTTTAAAATGCTATGTGGTCTTGGTGTCAGTGACTCTCAGTGAAGCCTCTTAGGTTTCTGGTATCCTCTTTCTCAAAAAGCCTGAGGGGAACTGCACATAATTGTTTTTTTTTCCTCATAGATTAGTTTGCAAACATTTATTATGTTTAAAGATGACAATAATAATGTGTGTGTTACACTCTTCAGACTGGCCTTGTTGATCTGAGCCTGAGAATATTTGATCTTTTCTTCTGAGGAATTACCTTCATGTATTATCAATACATCTGTGTAAGAAAAGCACCATTTTTAGACTAAACCAGTTTTAACTGTGAATTATTCAAATAGAATGTTCAGAAGAAAAAGTATATTAATGAAGGGGCTAAAATTGCGGTCACTCGGGGGAATGACTTCCTTCTACTCGTTTCCTCCTCTGTTCACCACAGATACGCCACTGCTACTGAACTGAAGGGGTCTGTCTGGCTGGACACATCCAAGCCCAGTAAGATAGGGAGAGGAGTTTGCAGCACAGAAGATAATGTTTTATTAGTTGAGAAAGTGGCCCATGCCCAAAGGCAGGTGAGCTAACCGCTCAAAGACCTGGCTCTCCCATAGCTTCCAGGGGTGGGTTATATGTGGGGAAAATCTTTAATCATGGTGGCTAAGGGAGTCAGGGTTGTGGCCAGGGCCGTGGTCTATATTGGCTGGTCGGTGCTAGGGTAGGGGGTAGTTGGTCAGTGCTTCTGGTCCTGATGGCAGCAATGGTGTGGCTTCATCTGGCTTCACTGCTTTTCTGGGCCTGGAGCTGAAAACACAACTGAGGCCTAAATGTTATCTCTAGTTGGACAAAAATTCTGTCTCTGGGGTCAACAGACCAGAGGTTTTGTTCTTCAGGTTACTTGATGCTGATCAGAATCTTGTTGCCTTGAGGCTTAATGGTTAATGAATGGTCCTGCAAGAGAGAAAAAGGCAGGTGAGTCAGGGTGCTGGATGAAGCCAGTTTGAGTCAAAAGGAAAGGAAGGATTTCATCATATCTGAGAAGCACTTTATCTGTCCTTCTGTTCTAAATGAAAACTTTGCTGGATCAATCTGGGATATAGGTCTTTGGATTTCATGACTCGGAATACTTCTTTCCAGCCCCTTCTTGCCTGTAAGGTGTCTTTTGAGAAATCCGCTGACAGCCTGATGGGAACTCCTTTGTAGGTGACTGTCCCCTTGTCTCTTGCTGCTTTTAGGATTCTCTCCTTCATTTTAATCTTGGCTAATGTAATGATGATGTGCCTTGGTGTGTTCCTTCTTGGGTCCAAGTTCTTTGGGACTCTCTGAGCTTCCTGGATTTCCTGGAAGTCTATTTCCTTTCATCATCACCAAGCCCTTATTATATGAAATGTTAAAGGGACTTACCTAAGAAAAAGAAGATAAAAAAGATGAACAGTGAAAGGACAGCAAACTCACAGTTATTAAGAACCACACTTAAAACAAAAGCAAACTAAGAGGACAGCTAGATCAGAAGCAGAACCATAGAAATGAAGATCACATGGAGGGTTAGCAACAGGCGAGTGGGAGGAGGATAAGGGGGGAGAAGGTACAGAAAATAAGTAGCATAGACGGTAGGTAGAAAATAGGTAGGGGGAGGGTAAGAATAGTAGGGAAAATATAGAATCTAAAGAACTTGAGACACGTGGTCATAAACTAAAGGGGGGAATGGTGGGGGAGGGGTGTGCAGGGTGGAGGGGAATGAAGGGGGAATAGAACAACTGTAATGGCATAATCAATAAAATATATTAAAAATAAATAAATAAAAATAAACAAAACAAATAAGAAAAGGAAAGGAAGGAGAAAAGGTTCTGTTAAAAATGAAGTTTCTATGTAGTTACATCATGTGCTCTTTCTTCTCATGCTCTCCTATTCCTTTCATATTTAGGGCAAACTGTTTTGCCTAAACTTTTTTATTATTGACACAACTTTATTTTCTAATTTGTGTATACTTTTTATCCTCACCCAAGGATATTTTCCTTTCATTGCTTTTTTTAGAGAGAGAGGAAGGGAGAGAAATGTTGATGGGAGAGAGAAGCATTGATTGGTTGCCTCCTGTACGCACCTTGTCCAGGGATTGCATGAGTTTGGACTATAGGGGTTGTATGTGCCTGCACCAGGACCAGGAATCAAACCTACAACCTAGGCATGTGCCCTGACTGGGAATCCAACCCAGAAGCACAACTTCAGATAATTAATTAGAACTTTACTAGCCTAACACCTTTTGTGAGCTGATTCCTAAAATAAGAAAATTTTAATTAGTGTGCCTCTTGGTGCCGTAGAATTAGCTATAGCCAGTAAGAAAAACATTCCTTTTTTTCTGAGAAGCTTTACCAAATGAGCTGATTAACTACTGGATGTTAACAAAGGCCTGTGGTGTGAGACACCCAATTTAAGAACAGTAATAATGAAAAGTGAAGAGAGAAAAGACTGCCTATGTCAACTACAAAAATGAGATAAAAATATTTCTCCTAAGCTTTTATTATTTTATTAACACTTTTTTCTAATTTAAAACTTTCATTGGATTTGAAAAAATAGTGAGAACTGAAGAGAATGTGGGATTAAAGATTAATACTTGGTTGCATGTCTGCCAAAAATTTCCTATAGCAAGTACCTGTCACCTCTGTGCCCAGTGCATTCATTCTGTGCCAAATCATAATATGGTTGCTGAATCCCATAGACTCTGATTCCATAAGTATGTAAGTCCAAAATAGACATAACAGATGCTTGCTTATTTCCCTTCTTTCATTCCTAGTGAAATTCCCTCTTCCAAAATAGTAGGTACATCAACAAAGTATTACACAGTGGTGTAATGGTTAATTTTATGTGTCAACTTGGTTGGGACATGAGGTGCTCCAATATTTGGTAGAACATTATTCTGAGTATTTCTGTGAGAGTGTTTTTGGATGAGATTACCATTTAAATTGATGCAAATATATATATATATATATATTTCCTTATATAGAAAGTCTGCCCAGAAAAAGTCCAGCCATTGTTAATATAATAAGACTAGTTTGCACAACATCAGTGTTACCTGGTAGTCAAGGAGAGTGGACGGGAATGCGCATGTGTGAACAACGATGACTTCACTGTACTGGTCGGTGGGGGCAGTAGACACTGTTAAGTGAGCATGTGTACTGTGTGGCTGTCACATTCAAAATGAGTGAGTAGAGCAATGAATCTGCATTGAATTTTGAGTTAAGCTTGAACACTGCTTTGTGGAAACTATTCAGATGAATCAGAAGGCTTTCCGGGATGATGCAATGAGTGCCATGCAAATAAAATTGTGGCACAGATGCTTCAAAGATGGTCAAGAGTCTGTTAAAAGTGATCCATTTTCTGGAAGGCCTACAACAAGCAGAACACCTGAGACTGTTGAATGTATACAGGCTGCAAACAACAATCATTGGCGGCTGACATTGTGAGAACTAGAATCTGATCTGGGGATTCTAAAAACTACTATGAGGTTTTGAGGCAGGATCTTGGCATGAAATGTGTAGTGGCAAAATTCATTCTTCTACCAGAGGAGAAGGAACATGGTGCTGCAGTTGGTAATGACTTAATTCAAACCACTACCAAGGAACCAGATTTCCTCAAGAAGGTTATAACTTTGAAGGGAACTGAGACAGCACAGTCCTATGTACAATGTCTCTTGTATCTTGTATCTTTAGTAACTGTCTCTGTTTTTCATATTACATGGCTGGATACTTTATGGACTGATCTATATGTAGGTTTTATATATATTGGTTCTTTTTTTCTAGACAACTCTAATACAAGTGGTTTTCATAGAAACTTCAACTATTAGATTGCTCTATTTCCATTTAGCAGTCATTCATCCTTTGTTTAATTTCTTTTAATATCTGCTGAATATCTTTCATTAAATCTTTCTAAAATATTGATACATGGAGTAAAATGTTTACACACTATACTCAGATGTGCAAAAAATTAGTCTTATTTTCTTTTTTTTAAAAATAAAAGTCATCTTGTTAATGAACCACCAGCCCACAAATGGGGATTAAGGTTAACAAAGCAGAGGTAAAACTTGACAATTAAATTTAATTTGAACTGTTCAAATTTAGAGTAGTTTCTTTCATGTGGTCTCCGTTTGTTTTGGGTAATTATGTAATGAAATTCAAGGTTTAACAACCAGTCTTGCTTCTCACTGAAAGTTTTATCATGTCCTCACCTCTTCCTCAAGAGAGTATTTTGATGTAGGAGAAAACTTGTGGATTAGGTACACTAGAAAGGAGGTTCTGTATGATGTCATTTGTGCAATTTTCACCAACCTCTGTGGTAACATCCGCAGCCCATCTTGGTCACTGGACATGCTGTTGGAATCTGCTGTAGATGTACTGCACTTTTGAAAATCATGACTTCTCCTTTCTGAGTTGGCAAAGTCCTGGGAAGTTTGGACCTTGCCCTCCACAGAGTAAGATCTCATTTTTGTTCTGGTGGGTACTAAAGGTCCCTCTAGTTCTGGCTGTGATTTCTGTTTGCCTCTGGGGTGGTTTCTGATACATGATCATTTTACCTGGCCACAGTGACCACTGCTAGCCCAACCCATTAGCAAGCTTGCTAGCCAAGTAACATCTACTTTCTTCAAGAGTTCCACCTAGAGTTCATAGGATTTCAGACACCTTTCCACACAGGTACCCAGTGGGGTTTTCGAATGCTATCTCCAACCCACCTTCTGCCTAAATGTGGCATACCATGACCTTTATATTACCATTGGGTGCTGGCGTGGAGCGTCATTCAAAGGTGTGAAGCGGGAGCCGGGTACAGGAGCCCTCTAATCAGCAGTTCAGTGAGGCCTCCTGCTTTTCAACACACGGAAGGGGTGAGTGGATGCTGAACATACTGCTTTTAGTCAGATCTTCTCGTCTCCAAATACATCTGTCTTTCAGATTTTCCCCTTACTCTGCTGAGAACTTCTCTTCTATGTAATTTTACCTCTACTATATGCTGAATTGAGGTAAATGCTACTCATTCTTTTTTCTGGTAATAAACTTCATAGTATAGCCTTAGTGGCAGAAAGAATTATAAGAGGGAAAATGGATTAATAAGAAAATACATTGGCTTAATATTTTTAAATGGTTCCTGTTACATTCTGATAGTCACAATGTTGTCTTTGATCCCTTGGTCATTGTATCACATTGCTACATTTGTATTTCATGAGTCTATTAATAGGAATTGAATTCTTTCTTCTTTAGGTTTTGCTGAGAGTTGAATCTAAATAAATAAAAACTAGTCAATCTTCAATAGATTTTACAACTTGAAATATAAAAGTTTGGGGTTCTGGGAAAGGTGGTAGTAAGTCTTTTTTAAAAATACAAAACTTTGTAAACTTTTAATTACATATATGATTCTTTAACAAAATGTTACCTTCAAAATGATTCAATGGTCTACATTATGTCCAGGTAGTGTTATGATTAACTGCAATTATCAAATTATGTCAATGGCTCTTAGCTTTGAGCTGAGTATTATTGTAGTCTGCTAATTGCTATCACTATATTCTGTGCTTGACATTTAGTGATGATTTACTTATTATTTTTAAGTGTCTCAGAAATTGAAGTAGGTTCTTCCAAGACTGGCTATTTTGGAATTTTTGCAACATGCATTAAATAGGGTTTTTGATGTGAGTGAACTTTTCCTTGAGGAATACTTTGACCTAAAGGGCAGGAGCTGGTGGGAAAAAAAAAACAGAGAAAGAATACCTAAGTTTTATAGCTAGTATTTAATGTTCTTTATCCAAGGAAGCAGAGGAACTCTGCTGTGCACAGACCAAGGGGTTCTAGCCTGGAGATTTTGGTGTTGCAAGAGTGTAGTAGGGCCCACATTTGAAGTGAAGTGGGTGGCACAATCCAGGTGTGGGCAATAAGAGCAAAAGAATCAAGGCGGTCTGGGAATCTGTGTCTTAGAGGATATTGAGTGCTAGACATGATGTAATGTTTTGATCAGTTACATTGGGGTCAGAGAGGGCTATAATCCCGGGGGGCAGGGACAAGATAATCTATTGCTAGTTTTTCACCAAAGCTGAGAAAATATGGCAAGGGCTAAGAGCATGGTTAGGACCCACTTCCACAGTGTGGTTCAGTTTTGGCGAGTGATTAATTCTACAGTCCACCTGCTAGCATGTCGTCGGAGGTCCACCGGATCTGACACAGATGTTGTTAGCATGAAACTTGAAGATATACTCATGTATGTCTGAGAAAGACTGGTGACCATCAGAGAAGAACAGCCATTTAAAATGTAGACATTCTCCTAGTTCATCTTATTCTCATTAAAAACTTGATCTTCTTTGTCATCCATAAAATACATAAAAATCATGCTGGACACCCTTATGAGTTATTTTGTTATTTATCCTTTCAACAGATGATTATTGGGCTCCTACAAGGTTCTAGGCCCTGGGGATATGAGGCTAAAACAAAACAAGCAGAGTCCTTGCCTTTCATGAGCAACCTTTCTAATGATGGGGTAGAAATGATAAGCATGCATATAAATAACAAAAAAATCAAGGTATAAGAGATTCTGTGGATGAAATAAGCTAGGTAATGTGACAGAGTGGCCAGGGAGAGCACTCTAAGTAGGGTCACCAGGGAACATCTATGTGAAGAAGCAACTATTTTTTTCCAGTTTTGTTGAGAAATAATTGAAATACATCACTGCAAAAGCTTAAAGGGTAGGGCATGAGGGTTTTGATTTATATATATTGTGAAACGATTATCATAGTAGGTTTAATATTCATCATCTCATATAAATACAATAAAAAGAAAAATTAAAGGAAATTTCTCCTTGTAAAGAGGGGAGGGGAGAGAGGAATAATTGGGGAAAATAGGGGGAGGGTCATCAAGGAACATGTACAAAGGACACACAGACAAAGCCAAAGGGGGTAGGATGGAGGGTGGGAGGCAGAGATATGTGGGGTGGAGGGGAGTGGAGGGTGGAAAATGGAGACAACTGTACTTGAACAACAATAAAAAAAGAACTACTCTTACAACAAATTTCCTATGTATCCTACCTGAGTGTTAACTATAGTGTTAACTACAGTCATCATGTTGTGCATTATGCCCCTAGTACTTAGTTGTCTTATAACTGGAAGTTTGCACCTTTTATACTCCCCTCCCCCAATGTCTCTTCTGATCACTTTTTCAATGAGTTTGGAGGGTGTTTGTCGTTATTTTATACTTTTTTAGAATCTACATATGAGATACAGTATTTGTCTCTGTTATTTCCCTTAGCATAATGCCTTCAAGGTCCATCCACATTGTTACAAATGGTAGGATTTAAGAGGCAATTATTGAGAAAGGAGTGAATGATACGCAGAAATAAGCCATGGCAAGATCAGAGATACACCACAGGTAAAACACTCAAGGCAGGAAAATATTAGATCAGCTGGGTGATACTGAAAAGGCTTGTGAGACCAAACAATAGGGAGGGAGCAAAAAGGGTCCATTATGAAACAGATAGGAGGGAGATCATAGAGCTTAGAAAGCTATGGCAAGGAATTGAAACTGTATTCTGAGCACCAAGAGAAGCCACTGGAAGGTTTTAAGTAGTAATGTGTCTGTTAGAATAGCTTTTTTAAAATCAGTCCTTTTTGGGTGAAGATGTCAAAGCAGGGAGGTGGTCTGCCCCTTTCCATGCAGTGGTCTTTGTAAATAGCTCACTGAGTCCAACCCCATTCAGGTGGAGGGACATTAAATGTCACTTCCTGGAAGGGTTACTTGCATATATTTGGGCATTGCTGTATGTGTGTTATGTACTTAATGCTCATTCCGCTATGGGCTTCATGAGCTGCCATCATGATGCTGGATTTATAGATGAGAACACTGAGGCATACAGAGGTCATGTAATTTCAAAAGAATTCAAACCTCATGGTTCTCTATTCTAAAGCATTAGGGGTAAAAATAGAGAAATAATTCTATTTCTTGATGTTTTTAAAAAATTTTAAATACCTGACTACTATAACTATTTGATAATCAATCATGTTTCCTAGTGTTAAAGAAACTTTTAATGTATATTTGATCACTTACTAGTGTGAAGAATTAAAAGAAAATTCGGGTGTGCATTTTCCATTTGCAGCTGTTATTGTATCAATTCTATTAGCATTATTCTCAGTTTTAATGTAACTCATGTTTAACTGAACTTATTTATGTTAATACGGTGTTGTATATCATAATTTGTTTGATAGTATCATAATAGTATGTTTGAATAAGCTGATAATCCATAAACATGGCTCATTTGACTTTGTTTACCATTTTTACATTATGTATTTGGAAATTACTTGTAATCTAGAGAACATTCCTATGACATTCTAAAAGCATAAAATCATTGTTAATAGAAAGTATATTATTATTATGCTAAGTAAAATAAGCCAGTTAGAGAAAGACAAATACCATAAAATTTCCCTTATATGTGAAATATAATGAACAAAATAAACCAGCAAACAAAATAGAAACAGACTCAAATACAGACAACAGATTGACAGCTACCAGAGGGGAGGGGGTCGGGGCTGGGTGGAGAAAGGTGAAGGGATTAAGCAGAAAAACCACACACAGACACAACCAACTGTATGGTAATTACCAGAAGGAAAGAGGGTTGGGGGAAGTAGAATACGATAAGGGGGAAAAATGGTGATGGAAGGAGATTTGACTTGGAGCAGTGAACAAACAATACAATATACAGGTGATGCATTGTAGACCTGAAACCTATATAATTTTATTAACCAGTGTCACCCCAATAAAGTCAATGAAAAAGAAATCCAGAACAATATACTTTTTTTCCTAAGACTGTCATTTTATTAATTTTTAAATTTTTATTGACTTTACTGGAGTGACTTTGGTTAATAAAATTATATAGGTTTCAGGTGTACAATTCTGTAATATATCATCTGTATATTGTATTGTGTGCTCACCACCCCCAAGTCAAGTCTCATGGGATTTCTTTTTAAGGTGATGAAAATGTTTTAAAAATGGACACAGTGATAGTTGTACTACTCTTGAATTGTGTGACTTAAATGGATGAATTGAATGGTATGTGAATTATATCTCAGTAAAGGTGTTAAAAAGAATATTGTTTAATCCTATCACAGTGGATAAGATATTTTTTGCCCGAGAGTAGCATGCTCTAAGGAAGAATGTCTGTTTCATTTTCCTAGACTCTACCTTCTCCTTTGCCATCAGTGGGCAGCATTAGCCCCGGGACCTCCAGGGATGGTTACAGTTACTGGCGAATGGGTTCTAATGTGCCAGGCCCTGGGCAGAGCATTTTATATACATCACTTCATTTCATTCACTAGGATATTCAGGTGTTAGTGTGTCTGTTTAATGAGGAAACTGAAGCTGGACATGGTTAAGTGATTTAACTTCCTTCACACAGCTGGTAAATAGTACAGCCAGAAGTGAACCAGGTCGGCCTGATTTCAAATGCTGTTGTACTTTAAACTTCTGTTCTTTCCCGTGGTCCCCTCTTACGATGTTCCCTTGCATTGAGCTGGCACATAAAATTGTATTCTCCTCCTCACCTCCTTCCTCCTCCTTTTTCTTTCTTATTTCAGGCTGAAAACTAAAAGAGAATGAAGAATTTTGGAAAAAAGTAGAAAATAGAATACATAATTCAGGAGTAATGGCAGTTTAATTAAATTCTGTCTCCTTTCTGCAAGTTTTATAGAGGAAAAAAGATATGGTCTTGGACTTTAGTGTGCTATAAAATCTTGATTCTAATTTGTAAGAATAGGCTTTCCTTTTAAGGTTGCCATCTGTCTGGAACTGGTTCAGAGTAGCCATAGATCACGGTTTATCGCGGGACATTCTGGAATGGGAACCGGAGCAGGGAGGTAATTGTTACCTGGTTTGTGGGTGGGCAGACTGTCCATTTTTTTTCTAGGAATATTGTTTTCCTTAATATCTATAAAGTTACCATGGCATTTCTGTCACTTAAATTTTATCATATTAATAAATAATACATTAAATATTCATTAAGTGCCTCCTATGTACAGAGCACTGTTCTATAGTATTTGGGCCAGTGAGTCATTGGGGGCCTTCACTTCAAATTTTATCAGCCTCTTTACCATCATCTAAATAAATATATAATTCAAGTAAAAAATATGCAGTGCCTTGAAAATGAAACTTAGAGACAAATTAGTTCATTCCTGCCTTTTCCTCAAGAGAGGGCACTTCTGATTCCTTCCTATCAGAGACTTTCGGAGCTACCACTGCTGTGGTGGGTATTTTGGGAGAACCCGAAATATATAAAGTATGGTCCTTCTCCACGATGAGCCTGTAATCTAAGTGGAAAGGAAGGAAGGTGGCATGCTGCGTGCCGGGTCACGGACTGGACCTGGGCTATGGCACTGGACAGGTAGGGGACATGCTGGTTGCCCCAGAACGAGGAGAGCTGGCCCCATCTGGACCCTCCTGTCGTGATGCCCTGCTTGCCAGGCTAGGCCCCTGTGGCCCTGGACACAGAGGTTGCTCCCAGCGTGGGGGCAGAGAACGTTAGGGTGTCAGGCTGGGTCAGTGTTGCAACCTGCAGTGGCCTCTCTGTGCTCCCTGAGCTCCAACGCTTTGAAGGGGGCGAGAGGGGGCAGCTGCAGTGAGGGTGAAGCGCAGCAGATTTGTTATCCCCAGTATGTCTTCTCTGCATATTGACTATTTTAGGCGGGTTATTTTAAAGGAACAGCAGATATGGGGAAAGCTCTGATAACTGCAGCATTTATATTTATAAGGGAAATCTTCAATTGTAAGGCATCTCCCTCTCTATACCAGGAAGAGAAGGGTGACTAAATCTCTAGAGGGCACCTACTTAAATCTGCATAATGACCTTACTCTTTTTTACTGTGTTTATCCTAATAATCTCCCATAACAGCACCCCTCCCACTTATTTCTTTTTTTAGCTGTCAGTGTTATTTAAGGTGATGACTTGGCCCATTTTGGGAAGTTAGTTCTCCTGGGTATATCCCATGTATACAGGAAGTATACATATTACCAAACAATTGTTTTTCTCCTGTTAATCTCCCTTTTATTACAGGGACAGTTTCGGCCAACAACTTGGAAGGGTAAGGGAAAATTATTCTTCATTCCCTACAAAGGCAACACCTGTTGCCAACACCTCTCCTGGCCAAGCTCCACGGTGTCCAGAGAAGTTGGGGATGGAGGCGACCAGCGACATGGGGGAATTTCTGGAATGAGTATACAGAGGCCCAAGTCACCATGGGGGCTTCTGGCACCAAGGAGAAATGAGCTCTCTCTTCCAGAACTGGCTAGAGGGCCGGGTGGTGTTGGCTCTGTCCCTGTCTCAAGAGGAGCCCTGGTGGGACAATGCAAGTAGTGTCACAAAGCCAAGTGCCACAAGGTGCATATGAGTTAACAAGAAGACCAGAAGTCAGGCACTAGCCTCTGGCGTTCAAGACCTAGATTTCAATCCCGGTTCCACCTTTTGCTGTCTGTGTCCTAGGCTTCACTTTTCCTATCTATGAAATGAGGGAAGAAGAGTACCCATCCCATCTGATATTGTGAGGAGTCAATATGTTGATACACCTATAATGACAACTTGCAACCGTGTGTTACCTACTGCTATCACTTCCAGGAGTGGCAATCTCATCTTGAAGTGCTGAGGGGAGCTGCTAAGAAAAAGGGAGTTTGAACTGGGTGTGCACAAGAGGCTAAGATTTGAATGGAAAGAACTTAAATTAAGGGGCTCAAAGACTATGTGTGAAAAAATGCATGGTGTATGTTATTGTTTTGCCACAATGAATTTTGTCTCTTCTGTCCCATCCAATCAGGGTCCCAGGTAAAAGCTATTAGCACCTACTATCAATTTCTAATGATGGGAAAGAGAGAATCATTTCAGCTAAGCATTTTCACAATGGTTTCTAACAATAATATTATTAGAGGTGGTAGTCAACATGGAATGTTTACAATGGATCAGACATTGTTCCCTAAGCTTTACTTACATTTATGATCTCAACTTTTCTCAACAGTCCCCAAAAGTATGTTATTTTGTTTTTTAACAGGTGGTTAATTGAAAGGCACAGGGAGGGCAGGGTCTTGCCTATGGTGATTCTGTTAGGAAGTGGTGGAGAAAGAATCTGAAAGAGAAAGTGGGGCCCCAGAGCCTCTCTTGAATTCAACCCATTAATGAGGGGAGGAGACAGACCTTCTATTGTGTAGACTAGCGAGATGTTAGGAGGCACACATGATTTCGGTATTCTTAAAATCACATCATTTAGGCTGCTGTCTGCTCTGCTCCTGGGTAATCAATGTCTGGTGTTGAAAGCTGGGAGACAGAACAGACTAATCAATCAGATGATTACAAGCCCTTGCATCAAATTTATATAGCTACCAAATTCATAAATCCAGCAGTAATTTCTGTATATTCTTAAAAGTATTTTAATGTGTAGCAGTAGGATTAAAAATATTAGTTTTTTTTGGTCATATTCCATTTTACACACATTCTGTTTTGTTTTGGGTGGCAAATTATGCTGAGACTAAAATTGTCTTTGCCAATAATTTAGTATGGGGTTGCTGTGGCAATTATAATGATTTCACGGTCAATAGCATACAGAATAATGTCTCTTTTTTAAAAAAAGATTTTATTTATTTATTTTTAAAAAGAGGGGAAGGGAAGGAGAAAGAGAATTAGAGAAACATCAATGTGTGGTTGCCTCTCATGTGGCCCCCACTGGGGACCTGGCCTGCAACCTAGGCATGTGCCCTGACTGGGAATTGTTTGCAGCCTGTGCTCAATCCACTGAGCTACACTAGTCAGGGCAGAATAATGTCTCTTAAAAAGCCAAGAAAGAATATACTTTGAATGAATTTACAGGTAAGAGGAGTTTAAAGGAAATAAAGCCCATATTTAATTGGAGGTGTACCTCTTTATGACCTGGTTCTTGAGAGAGTTGGCTTAGCAACTGAGTGGACACCCAGCTGCCAGCACAAAAGTGCAAGCTCCTTGTTGCTAGAGCATGTTGCTAGGGAACAAAGGTGCCAGTGTTGGCAGGCAAGATAATTTCCTTTATGGGGCCTCTGTATGGTTTTCATAGGTAGAGTGGCCTTACCCAGGCAGAAGCTGATACCCCAAGGTCTTGGGAGAGCTATTTAGGTTAGAAAAGAGTCACTTGCCCAGACCAAACACTCTAGTCTAAATGCCCCTGAGTTATAATTGTTTCTCCACGTGGTCTTTTTGATAAGCCCTCGGTGGGGTCCCTCAGCATCTGGGCTGCTGAGAGCTTATTGACAGCCACAGATGTTCATGACATCCTGACACAGTGACTTCATTCATATAAAAAAATCTTTACTTACAAAAACCAGCTTCATTCTTGTCATAAACAAGTGGATTTGAAATCATACCAAACCAGTGCACAAGCTCACTTCTGTACATATATACATTTTCAAAAGTTGCCTTGGGGCTGTGCATTCTACTGGCTGGTTGGATGCTACACCTAGTCTGGAGGTAGCATCGTGAACTGAGATACCTCAGGAGGACCTTTCCGGAACTCTGATTCTTGGGTTATATAGCAAGCTGAGACAGCGGGCAGAGGGAACTCTTGGAATAGCATCACACTCTGTTTGTCATTTCATGTTCTTGACCTAGAAAAAAGGAGAAGCTATTTGGATGCAGTGGCTGGAGCTTTCACTAAGTAAACAAATAAAATTAATGGAGCATAGTGTGTGGCTCTGTTTGTGTGTGTCTTTCCATCACAATGTCATATGTCCTGAATGGTACAGGGAGTTCTAAGCAAGATGAGGTGAATAGCAAAGCAATGTGTAATGTGAAATGTAGATTTATTCATCATGCAATACTTTTGACCAGATAGAAACAATGATAGCGCCTTAGGAGTTTATAATAATGATACTAGATTGCAAAGATTATTTTTTTTGAATAAGTAAAATGGTGTCATTATTCATGAAAAGTGACTTTTATTTGTTTCTTACTGTATGGATATTAGTATGCACTGTAAAAAGTTGGAAGGTAGACATGTGGCTAAAATGAAGAGACTTTAGAGAATGCAAATAAATTTGCACCTTTTCTCATAGTTTATTCACATTATTTTAATCCTGTTGAATTTTATTACCAGTTATTTTAAGTATGCTTTGCATTTACTAAAAGGTCTAGGATAGCATTGCTTCTTGATGCCGATTGTCAGAATCACACAGAAAGATATTTGTGTAGAGTTTTGGAACTATCCCTTGTCATTCTAACTCAGTTAACTTTGTGTTGGAGTCCAGAAACCTCAATCTAGATTATTTTATATTATTACAAAATAGAACTTCTAAATTATTGCTTCCATAAGTGATTAAAAAAGGGTTTCATAACAGTGACCTTCCAAAAGCCCACTGGCATACTTAGTGAAAGGAAGCATAATATTTAGCAAGGGTCAACTGCATACAAACAAATTTACTTACTTTAAGAAACAAGTCACCAGTGGTCAAAGAGGTTAATGTAAGCAGCATGCATTCACATTGCTGGCAGATGGAGTCAGGATTCTGACCCTTCCCATCATGTGTTACTTTTCTGAAGCTATGGTTTTGGGCTCCCAGAGGATAAGTGGATAAACGCTTTCCCTTTCAAGCATTTGCTTCCATGTTTATGTAGTGACAAAGTGAGTATCTTTTTTGCATCATTAGAACTCAGTGGTTGAATAGGATATGTGTTAGATCCTTAACAGATGGCAGATATTCCAATGATCAATAATTATAGACCATTTTGATAAAGCAATCTAAAATAAAAGATAAAAATTAAAAAACAACTAATTTTTGTTTCTTGTTTAAACATTTTGAAACTAAGAGCTTCTAGATGTTTCTGTTCTGTAATTTTCTGATGTATAAAACACGTGATATTTTGTTACTCAATAAATTGAGCCACATACCCAAATTTACATTATAAGTATATTACTAGGGTATATGCTACTGGAATTTTCAAAATTTCTGATATCTAAATTTACTGTTAAATACTCTGGCGATAGTTTTTAAAAACTGTGATTTTGCTGTCACTTAGATTAACCCTATGACACTTCACAAGTTTAAACAAACTTACCCTTTACATGCAAAGCATCATCAGGGCCGGGAGTGTCACTGTTGTCGAGGTGACATTCTCTGGGAGGATATAAATAAACTTTGGATTCGGAAGAAAATAGGTTTGAACTTTCAGGAAGGAGCCCGGGTGAGACCCTGTGATCCTGCCTGCGCAGGCTGAGTCTCCTCGCGTGCCCACCGCGTGTACAGGAGTAAAGGCCAAAGTTTAGCGTGTGGTTTTGAAATTCCTTTATGACATGCACAACCTTTTCCTTCTAAAATTGTAGCTTTTCCTTTTATCCTCATGGCCTAATCAACTTTCATTGTTTAGATTTAAACAATTTTAATATTTATACTTACATATGTAGTTACATGGGTGATAAGTATCAGAACAACTTAAATAAGACAAAAGTACAAGGTAAAAGCCTACCCATGTCCCTTTAAACTCACTTTGTTCCTAAGGGTCCCACTCCTAAACTTTGTATGTGTGATGTTAAGCCTTTTTCTGTGTGTATATTTGCATATTTTTGGTCTTCTTTTTTATATATATGAGAACATTTTATTCAAACTTTTTGTCTTGTGTTTAAAAAAATTTTGAAAATAATTACAAATCCCTAATATTGATAGATTTCATTCTTTATTCATATGATGAAAAATGTTACAATAGACATCCCTATTCATATATTTGTATACATGGGTTATACTTTTTGTAAGATATGTTCTTAGGAGTGAAACTATTGAGCCAAAAGAAATGCACATTATAAAAGTTGAAAATATTGGCAGATTGCTTTCTTTTAATTACATCTATAGTGTATGGGATTTCCTGAATGTTCCCATTCCAAAACAAAATTTATCTTTAAAAATTTTGCAATGAAGTGCCCTAAAGGTTGGTATCTTTGAATTCCTTGGAGAACTAAAATGTTAAGTTTAAAATATTTATATATTTTAAATTTACAGGTTATTTGCATTTCTTTTTCTGATAATTGTTTGGAAACTTTTGCTCATTTAAAAAAATTGGATTTGTAAGAGCCCTTCACATATAGTGGTAACTTCCCATTTACCTGTTATACAAACTATATGTGGAAATATTTTCCCCAAATTTGTTGCTGGTATTTTAACTTTGCTATACCATTCATTGAAAATTTGTATGTAATAAAATCATTTTTCTCTTGTGATTACTGAGAACTGTTTAGAAAGGCTCTTTCAAACTAGAAGTATATTTAAAAATAGTTTTCTGTATCACTCCCTAATTAATTTGTATTTGTTCTTAATATTTAAATGTTTATATTCATCTGAAATTTATTTTTGAGAATTATATGAAATAAAATCTAAATTAATGTTTTCCTGAAGTACATCTTTTGTTTTCAACATTTCTTATTTAACACCTCTGCTTTAAAAAATACATGCAGATATTTTCATGTTTATTTATCTTTACATATATACTATATATTTTAACATAAACTATACATGAATATAAGCAGGTTGCATGTATATAGTTTCATATATATATATATAAAATCCTACATTCATGTATATGTATATATACATATATTTGTGTATTTTTATTTTATTAACATACATTATATTTTCTAGGCCAGTAACACATTAATTAATGTATTCTATATTATATTTTGATATATTAAAGGGCAAGTCCCTATTTATGATCTTTTTTCTTACATTTTTTGGTGTATTCTTGTACATTTAATTTTCCAGATGAACTTCAGAATCACCTTAAGATTCACATAAAAATCTAATCGAGATTTTGATTGTGTTTGCATTAAATTTATAGGTCAATTTGGGGAGGATTTACACCTTTATAATAGTGAGGCTAGCCAACCAGAAAATTAGCATGATTCTCTACTGATTCCCATATTCATTTATGCCCTTCATTAACTAAAGTGCGCTTTACATAGTTTTTTTGCATTTCTTATTAACTTTATTCGGAGGTATATCATTTAGGACTAGGTTTGACTGAAAAGTAAAAGACTCTCAAAGTAATAGTAGCTTAAACAGGAAAGAAATTCATTCTTCTTCTGCATAAAAGTAGCTCACTAAGGGCCAGTTCTGCCGCATTGTCCTCAGGGCCCAGGTTCCTTCTGTGTCACCTGTCATCTTCAAAAGTGTCACTTCTGGCCCTCATGATTCATGGCAACTGCAAGCATGGAAGCCAACATATCCGCATTCCAGGGAAAATGACTGAGGAAAAGACACACAAGAAGAAGGCAGGGACAACAGCCAAGTGCTGGAAACTGATACAGAATAATCCCACTTGTATCCCACTCACATCCCATTGGCCAGAATGGGATATTACATGGTCACCCCTTAGTGGCAAGAGAGCCTGAGAAATATTTTCTTTATTCCAGGACACTATGAGTCAGTAAAAACATTCAGTATTCTATCAGTATGGAAGAAAGGAAAAATGGAAATTGGGGGGCGACTGGCAGATTCCACCACAGTAAATAGGTTTCCATTTTTGTTGCTGTTATAAATACATATTATTTTGCATATATTATTTTTTCACATACCATTTCTTGTATTTATGTAGACAGAGTAAAATCCAGGTATAATTTGAGAAATAGCATCTAAAAAAGTTCTATCTGATGAAATGTCGAATTGTGCCATTGTGTAGTTAATAAAATGACTATTGAGACCATGTGGCAGCTTGATGGAGTTCTAGGGTCAGATTATATGATCCAAACTCAACTTGTTGCTACCTGGGGACAGCTCTGCATTCTGTGCCTGTATTTGCCAGGAGGTCTGTGACCATTTAAAGACTAGTCAGGTCATAGCCTACCCCTTTTGTCAATCCCATTAGGGAAGACCAGTCCAGAAGAATTGTGGGAAACACAGAAATCCACTCCTGTGCTTTCCTGCAGCCACCTGTTCGGCATAATTTTCCTTCCATACGCCCTCTACCCAAACTATCTTTCTTTTAGAACTGGGGCTCAGAGGAAGAGGGTGTTATTTGCATTATATACAAAGCCCCTTCAATGGGAGGTACATTATAGCAGAGGTTTTTGGTAACACATGCACGTTGTAACAAAAGTAAAGTAAAGCCAAAGATAAATGTAAAAAGTAAACAAAAATCCCATGTAACCAACTCCATATGTCAAAAGCAGAAAATATTTTTCTCCCCCTCTCCCTTTTCTTCTTTCTTTTTTCTTCTTCTGTGAACGCGCAAGATGGCTGTGAGGTGGGGGTAGGTTAGTTTGCATAGCTTTGCTGACAAGTCCCTCCTTCTGCCACTTACAATGCTCAGATCCTTCCACATCCTTCATCTCAACTACTGAGCCGATGGGAATTGTACTCTACAAACAGGTTGTCTACAAGGGAGATGTCCCCAGGTGAATGTTTATAATAGTTTTACCTAGTAAAAAACTTTTTGAGTTTTCTTAAACAAAACAAATCAAAATAAAAACAACAATCTTTTTTCCCAATAGGCTGATAAAATGGCTCAAACTGTGTTGGAATTGAAAGAAAAATAAATCACCTCTGGACAACTTCAGACTTGCAAAAGCTAAACTAATAACTACAGAAAAAAGGTATGAAATGGGAGATTAAACATTCAGTTATACTTTGATATGTGAATACTTTTGCCTGAAGTTAGACAAAACCAGAGCCTCACTCATTCTGCACAGGTATCATCATCTAAGGTGGTACGGCTTAGTGGTCAGGACGCTGGGCTCAGTAGTCAGGCAGAACTGGTTTGTGAGCTTACCCTTCTCCACTCAAATACTCTTGATGCATTACTTGTTCCTGCTAAGACTCAGCTTCTCCTCTTTTGATTGAGGGTAATAACAACACTCCTTACTTGATAAACCTATTCCCGTAAGGCAAACAAGTTAAATATTTCAATTCCATTTTAGTTTGAGAATCTTTTGTTGTAAAACTTGAAAAGAAGAACTGCATCTTAAAATATAGGTGAAGCACTCTCATTTTCTCATCATGCAGTTTATAGAGAAATGTGTATACACACTTTCTTCATTTTGCTTGTCTTCCACTTACTTTCAGCTCCCTGAAATCAATTTTTACTTCTGTTAGTCACTGACTCGTCTTAAAGGTCCCCATGTTTGCCATGGAAACATTTTATTCTTTATTTTTCCATGACCAGCATAAAGTGTTTAACAAAAATGTGCACTTCATAAAATTCTCTTTTCCTTGATATTAATGACCCAGGTTCACCCATCTCTTGCAGAAGATTCCCTCCTTCTCTTTGTCCTTTAAACACCAGTGCTCCAAGGGTCTACTCTGTTGTTGGAACTCTTTACTTTTTATTTCCCACAGTTTTTCTTGACAATATTATCTGTCCTCCTCCATAGTTTTTATATCACCAGCAAGTTGTTTACTCCAAGATCTGCATCTTTGTCTTCTATCTCAAACTTAAATCTTGCGTATTCATCAGTCATCTGAGCATCTCCTGGAAGTTCCTGGCACTAACGCTAATTTTATTCTTTTCTTCCAAACTTGCTGTCCTCCCATCCACTCTTTGTGCCAGTGTGAATTTATCCTGTCATACAAGATTGAACTTCAGAGTCATCTTTGACTTTTCCTCTTTATTACTTTAAACACCCAATTAGTTACCAAGACCTGTTGACTAATAGCAACTTTAGATAACTGTGAAAATATCTTTAGTTCTTGCCCTTCTCCAATCCAAATAATATACTATTGCCATCAGAGTCCTCTTTGTAAAATCCAAATTTATTCATCCCACTTAAGTCCTTTTGGTGATTTTTCACCCTCCACCAGATAGTTTAGAAATCTTTTTTGCTTGGTGGAGGGAACATCCTTTACAACATGGACTCATGGTGCATTTCAGCCTTGTTTGCAGCCACTGTCACTGCAATTAGTAGTGCTACTCAGCAATATCTGCATTTCCTGGATAGACCATGTAATACCAAACCTCGTTTCCTTGCACTTGCTAATCCATTTGCATGGGCCTCTTCCTCACTTCTATCTGGTTATGGAATAGATTAAGGAACAAAACATTCTTTAAGACACAGCTTACATGTTATTTGCTTTCTGAAGTTATCCTTGAGAGTCTCAATTTTTCCTCTTAGTCTTTTATAAGGACTTTTATATAAAACTTATCACCTTGAATTATAATTATTTTTCAACAACAGGTAACTTCAACTGTCTGGTCCCTACCACAAAGCTTAAGCCTTGGTGTGGTATTTATATATATATATATATATATACCAATCAGATGTGTTATGAGTAAATAGTGATCACACTTGCTTTTCACATGCCCGACAGTCATATTCTTTGTCACATTTTACACAAATTTTCAAGCTAAGATAAAATGTATGACTTTGTAATAGAAATATGAATATTTCTTTTTTAGTGTTTTTTAAAAGAAAATGTGCTTGTAAGATTGACATTAATAAGACAAGTGCTGAAGACTTCATTATTTCTTCTTCTTCTCACCCCCAAGCCAGTTACTGAATTCCTAGGTTACTGATTATAATACTCCTGGCAATGGTGATTTTCATCTTGTTGAATGTGAATTATGTATTCAGGTCTCTAGCCAAATCAAGGTTCTTTTCTATCTGATTTAAATTTTCACATCATGAATAACTCTGTCAGTTTGCATTTTCACTATGTTTAGTAAAGCCTCTTCGGCGACTCCATACATGGTCTTGTTTGTGTACCTCACTGAAAATGAAATGCATTAGTTACTTAGAAAACTTCAGAGTGATTGGTGACTTCTAAAAGCCTAAAAACAAAACAAATATAGGCTTTTCAATGGTAATTATTTAACCATATTTAAAATACCCTTTAAAAAAGTATGCCTTTCTCTAGATTATTAACCAGAGCAGGTAATTAAATAGAAAATTCTAGTTAAAAATGGCATTTGTTAAAGGTTGGAAATCCAGGGATTTTGTTTATTTGTATTTCATTCTTTGAATGGTCACATAGTATTTCCTTAAATAAATAGATTATAACTTAACTGGATCTTGACTGAAGAACATTTGTATTGAACTACAGAGTTTTTATCACTAGCAGCAATGCTAATGTAAGCTCTGTTTAACAAAAATATTTCTCCAACTTTCAGATTTTCCCCAGACTGATAAAGGGGAAATGGTATTTCAGGGTAGTTTTAAATTTTTATTTCCATTATCAATGCCTAAGATCACTGAACAGCTTATTATATGTTGAAGGGCCATTTACATTTTTCTTCTTATGAATTGTCTGTTCATATATCCTGCACATTTTTCTGATTGTTGATTTTTTCTTTCTGCTTTAAAAAGCTATTTAAATATTGGGGTTTTAATACTTCATCAATGATAAAGTATCATATAAGTTGATAATATGCTGTATATGTTGAAAAATATAAGTTGAAAAACATATAAATTAAAAAGGCTTTTGTTTTTAAATTTTTATCCCAATAATGATTTTATAAAAAATTTTCATACATAAGAAAAAATTCAAATTTTCTAATTTCATTTAACATTATATTTAGTCCAATTTATCAATCATTCTCAATTGCATCTTGATTTTTGGTATAATTAGAAAAGTTTTCCCCAGCCCCAAGTTAAAAAAGAATTTAGTCACTTTCTTTTAATATTTGAATAATTTTATTTTTTACATTTAAATATTTGACCTATTTAGAATCTATCTTAGCATATAGGGACAGAGTCAATTTCACAGTCTATTATTTTGCTCACTAGTTTTTTCAGAACAATTTATTAAAATGTCTATATTTTCCTCAGTGATTTAAGATATAGCCTTTACTGTGTGCTAAATTTTTATACGACATTAGTTCTATTTTGGTGTTTTTCAATTAATTCCATTTGTCTGCCAGCTTATTTGGGCTCCGAAGCCATACTATTTTAATCACAGAAGGTATATAATATGTTTCCAACCCTAATTGCTTTTATTTTTATTATTTTCTTGGCTATCCTTGCTTGTTCTATCTTTCATATAAACTTTATATTCAACTTGTCTGATGGAGGTGTAAAAAAGGAGTATTAACTGTGTTTTTACTGTAAACATTTTATATTTATAAGCTAAATTATTTCTGTATGCTCTTGAATTTCCTCCTTCAAAACCGACCACACTGCTCTTGTCAAAGTCAACAATGCCATGTTTCAAAATCCGATGGCCAATTCTCAGTCCTGCTTTTACTTGACATGTACATCGTAGTCGACACAGTGAGTCATTTCCCCTTCTTTGAAACACTTCTTTACTTGGTTTTCAGGACACCAGACTCCTAGTTTTTCTTCTAACTTAGTGGAAGCTCTTTCTCACTATCCACTCCTGGTTTCCTCTAATCTTCAGATCACTAGACTGGAAGGAGTCTTAGGACTCAGAATTTTGAGTTCACTTTTCTATCTAAACTCACATAGTATTTAGTGATCACATCCTGTCTATCTGTTGAAATGCCAACCTTATGCTGATGACTCCTAAATTTACATCTTCTGTTTGGCCATCTCTCCCAGTTCTAGCTCCTGTGTCCAGCTGCCTCCACTTGAATGTCTGATAGTCTAAGAAGCTCAAAATTAGCACACCCAGCACTGAAGTTCTGATCTTCCACTCCTTTCTTTTACTTTCACAAGTGACAAATCTCTTCTCCATTGTTCAGTCAGAAGTGTTGGAGACATGATTGACTTTTCCACTAATACCCTGGCACAAGTCCCCACCATCTGTCCCCTGGATTAATAAGGCAGTCTCCTACCTGGTCTAGCGGCTCCCACCCTTGCTGCATTTCACATGTTCTCAAAAGAGCAGAGGGTTTTATTGCTTGATATCTTCAAAGTTTCTCTTTGAAAAAGCATGTTGTAGCTTCTGCCAGTTACCTTACAACCTAAATAAATAAGGCCAGTTTATGTACCAGCAGATTAGTCAGCCATGCACAGTGTAGTCTGAAAACCACTGAGGAAGCCACTCCTCTCCCCGGCAACACACATATTTCCCTTCCCTAACTCCTTCAATTCCTGAAATTCTACTTTTGAACTTTCCTTTTAGCTGTCAAATTGAAGGCATTTAATGCTAATATGTAAGTGTTTCTTAGGTAGGGTATCATTAGTCTTTGTTACCTTGGAACAATGAATTTTTGTTGTTCATTGTTCTTGATAGAAATTTTTGAAAGAAAGCAGGTCTGGAGGAGATAGAATACAGATAAAGACACTTCTAATGAAAAGAAAGGGAGATAGGAAAGATAGAGAATTTGAAGTTCTGCTTGCCTTGGTGTTGGTGGTGATGGGGGAGGTAACATAAAATCAGCTACTGGCCATGTTGTTCTGGAGGTAAGATGTTTCATAGTGACATGTAATTAGATTTGAAATTTTTCCTCCTTTATGTTTTAGGTCAGGCCAAGTACCTAAAGGGTTTTCCCTAGATTATCCAAATAGAGGAAGTTGTAAGTTAAAGAAAAGTATGAGATAGTTAGCCTGCATGTAAGAAAATGCCTTAGTTGTTGCATACTACATCAGCTCATTCTGTTTTAGTGTAAGACATTAAAATGGAAATCACAACACTAAATACCATGGAAAAAGTACCAACGAGCAAGGTAAATGAGAAGCTGCATTTCAGTCACTTTAATTTTAATGCTGTTTGTGGTAGAACTGATTATTAGGCCAAACTGAAAAAGTGGTATCTCCTGGGCAAACGCTGATGTTCTCAAGACTCCCAACAAGGGTATATTTAAACAGGAGAAAATAGGTTAATAAATTGCATCATGAGAATATCATCCTTTAAGCTAGATGTGGCCACCAAAGGATCACATTATCTCTTAAATGTATGAGTTTCCTTGCATTCAAGAGTATATCCTAATTAGAGTAGCTGTCAGCTTTGCATGCCTTAAAGCCACAGCATAATCTCTAGGTAGGTGAGTAAAATTCTTACATCCAAAGAGAAAAACCTATTATCTACCACAGCAGCATCAAAGGTGCTGAGAGTGACTTTGTAATGGGTTGAGTACCCTCTGAAGAGAAGAAAAGGGGCAGAGGAGGGTCATTTCACAGAGTACGTACTATGCCTGTGTGTGCCACTAGACACTTAAAAGGGCCATTCTAGAAAGTGACAATTTCTTTTTCATGTCACATGTATGCTAGCTTTGTGATGGTTCACTTCAAAAATTAATATTGTGTTTAGTGGTCTTTAAAAATGTACCCATTCTCTTTCATTGATAAGATGATTTTGCTACTTGTCAGCTAACTACGTAGAACATACTGGGATCATATCAGATCTTTTTTCAATAACTCAAGATTGGAAGAACACAATATATTCACATCATAAGAACATTTATAAAGACAAATGGTGTTAACATGATTGAAAAATTAAATTTCTACCATAGGACCTAGGCTATAGTTTTCTTTTTCTTTTTAATCAAACACTGATTTATCATGCAGTTAACAGGCATCAGCTGGGGCATATTTTCTGAAATTCATTCCCTTACTAGCTGGGAATCTGCCTGTTATAACTGATACAGGAATATTAGGAATTTGAAGCTACTTTAAGGAAAGTCTTATGCAAATAAATAATTATATATATATTTTATTGTACCAGCCTATATTCTTTGGATATGCAACAAATTCTTCCTTTTATAATTATTGCCTTTGTATACGATAGTCACATAAGGACATGCTAAACATATTAACCCTTCCTAAATCCTATAATCTTATATTGTGGTAAAATACTCAGTATATGTATTAGTGCCTAAATAGTTGTTGCCAGTTGTACGCCATCATTTGTATTCAACAAATATTGCATAACATTTGTTAGGATTTATTTTAGATCCCTATTAGTTTCCAAGTTTTCATATTTTTAAGTATGTCAAAAGTATCTACTCCTTTTTCCTTTTGTAATATTGAGAGCACTGAGGCTATAGTGTGGAATCACCCACTCAGAACCCCCGACAGAGTAAATGGTGGAACTAAGACTCAACCTCTGGTTTTTTGATTCCACATATTTCTCTGTTAACACTCCTGTGAAAACAGGAGGCTGTGGTCATTTCAATATACTGTTCAAGTTGTTTATGAGTTCAACCATAAAATGCAAGATTTTCCACCAAATTGTACGTGAATGATATGAGTGCGATGAATAGGTTAGAGATGAGATTATTAACATGTAGTGTAACCATATTTAGTATATGAAAAAATACCATTAGTTCTGTGTCATAATATGTGAGAACTATACCCGTATTCTCTCCAAAAGTTATCTCCCAGACTGTCCCAGATAACACTAATGTGAATTTGTGCTTTATAACATTTTCATATAATGCCCTTTAAAAGAGGGAGAGATTGAAGATAATGTCAGTCACATTCTGCACCTTCTCAATGCCAAAATAAACTTTTAGAATTACTTGAGTGGTTTGTATTTTTGTTTTTATGAGGTAAGGAATAAAAGGTTTACTTTTTATGAGGCTGGATTTTTAAAGTGAAGTCGATGGTTCACTGATTTTTTCTGTGACAGGTACTGGTAACTGATATGGAATAAATAATGAATTGAGGATATAGATTGTGGAATAAATAAAGAATCCAAGTACATAGATTGTGATATGAGGTATTATTTTCAACTTAATATTTTTAGGAAAGCTTCCTGGAGGAGGTAACATTTGAGATCTGAATGAAGTCAGGAAGAAGGTACTTGGGAGAAAATATTTTAAGAAAAGAAAGCATCCAATGCAAAGGTAGGAACATTGGCTGACTGGAGAAACAGCCAGGGGCCCGAGTGCCTGCAATTAGTTATTCAGAGTGAGGGTGGTAAGAGAGGCTGATGGAGAGTTAGCCAGGGCCAGACTATGTAACTGTACAATTTTGTACTAAATTGTTTTCTAAGTTTGATGGGAAGCTACAGAAGGGTATTAAGCAAGGACTGATAGGCTTCAATATCTTAATGAGATTACTGTGATTACTCTGTGGTGAAAAAACTTAGAGTGGATATTTTGACCATGTTCTAAGTAAGGATACTGATGACTTTGAATGGTCTCCTACCAGTGGAGGAGATGAGAAGTGGTAAGATTTGCACTGTGCTTTAACAGAAGTTGTTCATGCACTTAATGTGGGATGTGCTATAAAATGAGACACCAAGAATGATGGAACATAAACGACAGTGCTGTTTAATAAAATAAGGAAGCCTGAAGGAAAAGTGTTGGGACTGAGTTTGGTTTGAGAACATTATTCCAGTGAAGGCTTTTGCTTATGCTGATGTGAACTTCACCAAGGACATTGAGTCTGAAGTGAAATTATAAAGTCCTTAGCATAAAGGTTGTATTTAAAGCCAATGAAACTGGATGAGATCACAGGACTTGGAGAATAGCTGGATGTAAGAAACACTAGGGCAGCATGGTATTCCAGAAGGCAAGTGACCAAGTACGGTATTTCAAAAAGAACACATTTGAGTGTTTAAAATGTTTCTAACAAGTCAAATAAGACAAAGACTGAAGGAGAAATGTTGCCAGAAGTATTGTGCAGACATTGACCAAAGCCGTTTTAAGAAAGTAGGTGAAATAAAGTCTTGATTGGAGTGACTTCTAAACAGAACCATTGAGTATGAAAGTAGAATCAGGAAGTATGGACCATGGAAGTTCTTCTTTAAAGGAGGACAGAAAAATAGGGCAGTAGCCTAAGAAAGATTTTTTAAAGATAAAAGAAGCAACAATACATTTGTATGCTGACTGGAAGATTCAGTAAAAAGAAAAAAAATTAATAATGCAAGTTAGAGTCAGAATACTTGATGAAGGATGGACAGATGAGAAGAAATAAGATCTAGAGAATAAGTAGAGTTGATACCTTCGTAGAAGCAGGTGTGTTTTATCTGTTTTGCTGCTGGTATAATATGTGAGGATGAAGAAGTTTTCATCTGCATGTGAGAAGGGGTGGGGGCTGAGGGTTTCAGGAGAGAGTAGAAGGTAGGAAATAATTGCCTGGGAAAGTCACTGGGTGAGCTGACTGAAACAATGCCGTAGGACTGTATGCAGGAGGGGATGAGAGTTCATTGAGATTAGAATGGCCTGGATAAAAGTGACAAATCATCAATTTGGACTTATTTTGAGCAAACAGTGATATATAAGCAAATCCAATATAGCAGTTGAAGAGTATGGCAGCTGTGATTTCAAAGCAGCAATCATGGTTAGGCTTGAATAAATAGCTATATTACAGGGTGGGGCAAAAGTAGGTTTACAGTTGTGAATATGCAAAAGAGAGTTTATTCTCATGTAGTTTATTAATTATTATATTATTTTCCATACAAACAATTGTAAATCTACTTTTGCCCCACCCTGTAGTTTCCAGAGCAATTCCTATTTGGAGGATCCAGTCCTCACCTAGGGATATACAGAGCAGAATCTTCCTGGTATGAAAGAGGTTATCTGATATCATATATTTTTTTCTGGGTTTGTTTTTATTTATTTATTTATTTCTGAAATTTGCTTCTCTCTTTTTTAAAAATATTTTTTATTGATTATGCCATTACAGTTGTTCTATTTCCTCCCTTCATTCCCCTCCACCCTGCACACCCCTCCCCCACCATTCCTCCCTTTAGTTTATGACCACGTGTCTCAAGTTCTTTAGATTCTATATTTCCCATACTATTCTTATCCTCCCCTATCTATTTTCTACCTACCATCTATGCTTATTTTCTGTACCTTCTCCCCCCTTCTCCTTCTCCCACTCCCCTGTTGCTAACCCTCCATGTGATCTTCATTTCTATGGTTTTGCTCCTGATCTAGCTGTCCTCTTTGTTTTTGTTTTAGGTGTGGTTCTTAGTAACTGTGACTTTGCTGTCCTTCCACTGTTCATCTTTTTTATCTTCTTTTTCTTAGGTATGTGCTTTAACATTTCATATAATAAGGGCTTGGTGATGATGAACTCCTTGAATTTGATCTTATCTAAGAAGCACTTTATCTGTCCTTCCATTCTAAATGAAAGCTTTGCTGGACAGAGCAATCTTGGTTGTAGGTTTTTGGTTTTCATGACTTGGAATACCTCTTTCCAGCCCCTTCTTGCCTGTAAGGTCTCTTTTGAGAAATCCACTGACAGTCTGATGGAAACTCCTTTGTAGGTGACTGTCCCCTTATCTCTTGCTGCTTCTAGAATTCTCTCTTTCATTTTAATCTTGGCTAATGTAATTATGATGTGCCTTGGTATGTTCCATCTTGGGTCCAACTTTTTTGGGACTCTCTGAGCTTCCTGGATTTCCTGGAAGTCTATTTCCTTTACCAGATTGGGGAAATTCTCCTTTATTATTTGTTCAAATAAGTTTTCCACTCATGGGTGTTCCTCTTCCCCTTCTGGTACCCCTATAATTTGGATGTTGGAGCGTTTAAAGATGTCCTGAAGGTTCCTAAGCCTCTCCTCATTTTATTGAATTCTCATTTCTTCATCCTTTTCTGTTTGGTCATTTTTTTCCTCTTTCTGGTCCACTCCTTTGATTCGTGTCCCAGTTTCCTTTCCATTACAATTGGTTTCCTGTGCATTTCCCTTCATTTCAATTAGTTTAGCCTTCATATGTTCCTCTAATTTGTGACTAAAATCAACCAGTTCTGTGAGCATCCTGATCACCAGTGTTTGAACTGTGCATCTGAAAGTTTGGCTATTTCTTCATTGCTTAGATTTATTGGCTCTGGGGCTCTGAGTTGTTCTTGAGCCATGTTTTTATCTGTTTGTGCCTGTTATGTTTGAGGAGGTATTCACCAGGATGGGGCCACCCAGGTCGCTGGTTTGTGACGCTGTATGTGGGGGTGGGGTCAGAGAGGGACACTGGCAGTCCCCTCTGCCACTTTCCGCCACTGGGGCCTGCATGGTCTGTCTCACTGCTTACCTCCTTCACCAGTTTATCTGCGCTTGACTGTGTGACTTTGGTCAGCCCTCAGTGAGTCCACCTGCTGCTACTCTACACCTGGGATGCACCTACTGCTGCCGGCATGCCTAGGTTGTGCGCCCTGGTTGGTCTGGTAGATCTTTCCTGCCTGACCCCACTCTGATGCTGGCTCTGCCCCTCTTACCAATTTGGCTGAAGGGTTCGTTGTTGCCAGAATTCCATGTAGTTCAATTTTCTGTGGTTTGGCTGCGTTTTTGTTGCTAAAACTTTGTTGTTTTTAAACTTGGTTGTGTGAGAAGGCACAGTGCTTCCACCTACACCTCCATCTTAGCGGAAGTCTTGAAATTTTCCTGATATCATATTTATCAGGATTCTAACAAAGTTAGTTAGTGTTTAGAGTAGGACTTCATTCCATGCAAAATATGTGGAGTGCTAATTCCAGAAACTGAGGCAAAAAAATCTTCACAGCGAGGAGGAGGAATGAAGAGAGAAGTGTGTTGTTAAGTTGGGACCCAGGGATCCACAATTTACCCTGCTCGCTGGATCCTAAATCTAATGCAGCATGTCTTGTCTTGGACTAGGAATTCTGAGTAGCTAAGGCCTCATGACTAATATGCCCTTCTCCTGTTCAGGTGAGGCTCAGCGTCCCCATGGGCGGGGGCCTCCACAGAAGGGCCAAGGCAGTGACAGATCAATGGACTGGAAGAAGACAGGGTTAAAAAGAGAATTTTGAGAAAGTGTATAGGTTTAATACTAGTTCAAAGTTGTATGTTTGAAGTATAAAACTGAAGAATGCCTCTAAAGTTAGCAGAAAAAGTAAAAATGTTTTCAGGACTAAAATTGAAATACAGTGTTTGGTGAGTCAATTTGATGCTGTTTTTGTCAGCTAAGATTTAAAAAAGAAAGAAACACAGCTTTCATCTTGTGACAACTGAAAGCATACACATCCATCTGTAAAGATGATTTTTTTTGTTGTTGTTGAACTAAACTAAAACACAAATTGATTATGTGTGTCCTTGGATAGAGAACATTGAGTGACAGGGGGTACAATGTCCTTAAGCACAGTTTTACAGTCAGCAAGCAAAGCCTGTACAATCTGTTTTTTTAAAATCAATCCTCCATAAAAATAGAGGGTTTTACACTGAATTGCAACTAAGCAAAGGCAAAGCTGTGAGGAGTGGAGCTGTGCAGAAACTTTGTTTCTGATGGTTAAGCTCAAAGCAGTGTTGGGACTTGACACCTCTCTAGTAGGTGGATGATTAATACACTCATTATGAAACAGCTCTCAACTATCAAGTATCATACAAGAGTTTTGCACAGGTGTTGGAGCTCATACAATTTGTATACAAATCCTCTGAGAGCCCCTAAGAATACAGATATTTTACGCTCTTGATTATAGCAAAGCCTGGTGCTTCAGATGGCCAACAGGAGAGAAGGCAGGTATGAAACCAGACAGGACCTCATGCTGCTTAGTCATGTAAGGTGTTGGTCATGAGCACAGCTTTAGATTAGCCTCCATTTGGTCTTAGAGGTCAAGGCCTCATCAGTGCTACGATATCAGTCCTTCAAAGAGGAAGGGAGCCCTCATGTAATTTTCTGTTATCTTTGTCAATAAATTCAGCGCTGAACAATGAGATCCTTACACAGTAGAATTTGATGATAAATTTGAACTCAGTATTTTATGACTTCTTAGATCAACATTAAGAAGTTGATTTGCATATTGTGAATTTCTCCTAAAAGGGGCTTTTGTACGAATTTCTTGACAAGAAATAAAAATTGTATAATAATATTTGTCTCTTTTTTCCCTTTTTTGTTTATATATTATATGGACTTTCCTGGTATTTGTTACATAGAGTGCCTGATTCCTATTTTCATGCCATTGAACTCAAATCCTATCAAGACTGTACTTTTATTAAATCTCCTACTAATCCTTTTTTCCACCAACCTGATTTTGTGGTAGGGGAATGATGACTACTTTCCAAAAGAAGAAAAATTTACTGTTTATCCAAAACATTTAACAGATAGATATGAGACAAGCTAAGAACCAAAAAATTTGGTGATAAAAAATATAGTAGCCAAAAAAAGATAGATTTTAAATTGGAAAGAACCATGTTTTAAAGCTATTTTGATGATATGTTGTAGTTTTATTTAATGACCTTCAACATAAAGTGATTCAACAGAAAATACACACAAATTTTTATATAACTGATACTTTTTAGACATGTAGAAAACAGCTGATGGCCAATTTTTATTTATTCTCTTCTAGAATGAATATTTGAGAAGATAAATCTATGTACTACAGTATTATTTTATATACTGTATACTCTCCATGCCTTAGTTTTGAAAACAAAGTGTTTTTTTTTAATAGACTGTGGAGTTAATGAGTATTTAAAGCTCAGTGTAATACCACTCAACTCATTATGAGTATATATGTCGCAATTTTATATAGCACTGAACTTTGAATATTTTTCAAAGTATTATTAAAATATTTCCCTTCTATTCATATATTACCATAGTATATATCCTCTCTACTAAGTAAAATTGAGAAGGATTCTTTATAAAGGTTTTGAAAATTCACTATTTTGTAAAGTAATTCTAAGAGTCATTCTGCCAAGGTTTAACTGTAGAATTTGGTAAAAGCCACTTAGCCTTTCTGGGGCTTAGTTACTTTATCTAGACATAGTCTAAATTATTTCTGAGATCCTTTTGATCTTGATATTAAAAAAATTCTATAAAGTTGTAAAGCTGTTTGAAGATTGTTATGAAAAAGTTAACATAATTATAGTGCCATATCAATTGTATTATGAATATCTGTGATAATAAAATATAAACATTTATTAGCAGAAGTTTGTTTAATGACTGATGTGCTGGCCACTAAAAGTTTAGTATTATAGTTTCCCTTTAAAAGGGCTTAGTTTAAAAATAAACCTTCTCATTTTCTTAAACCCACAAATTGGATAGCTTGCTCCAAAGGGAAATCTGAAAGAAGTGTGCTTATACAAGAAATGTTTACTTTAAAGATAAAACATATAACCTCCATATTAAGATGAGATATTTTGCTCCTAGAAAATGACTTAAAAAAACTATGTAAATGTAAATTAAGGCTACCTAATTTAAATATCCAAAATAAACAGATTATTAATAAAAAAACTCATTGCAGTTTCAGAGATGTTTGCTATGCATTTACTCATTGGATCCTCACAATGTTAGTGAGAGGAACAGTACAGATATTTTACAGATAAGGAAAATGAAGCTTTGAGAGGTGAAGTACATTTTCTAGTGGCTTAAGTGCAGATGCCTCAGCACCCCCATCCCTCCTCCCAAACCCCCACTATATCCACGCACTCTGTGTGCGTGCATGGGGGGACGTTCAAGAATGGGAAGTTCAGTCTTAGGTCGTTTAGGGTAGGGGAGCCATGTACATGTCAGTAGTTGTCTTTGTATTTCCTGGCAAATGACAGCAGCTTCATTCATTTATTCTCAAAGGTAGTCAGAGGGTCTAGAGGTTTTTCAGCCTCTTCTTGCTTCAGAAGATGCAAGAGGATCAGAAATCAGACACCATCTTCTTTGAGGAATTTTTGCCCCAGAATAAAACACACAGTTCTTTTCTTGAAGGGTCAGCTTTATATTATATAAAAATATAAGATAAAAAATATAAAACCCACTCAAGAGAGTTGAGTTTACAAATATTTTCCATTTACAGAAATAGGGAAGTCCTCCAAATTAAAAGGCAGACTCTGTATATATGTTTATGTATATATATATATATATGCATATATATATGTAATTGATATAAATACAATATTCTGTTTTCACTAATTCATGTTGCCTTTCAATTTGGTAAATCTCTGATGCTTTCCTGTTAATAATTACCAGTGTTTTCCAA
This sequence comes from Artibeus jamaicensis, assembly GCF_021234435.1. Lineage (NCBI taxonomy): Eukaryota > Metazoa > Chordata > Mammalia > Chiroptera > Phyllostomidae > Artibeus > Artibeus jamaicensis. The sequence continues at coordinate 24,428,740 of NW_026522047.1, forward strand.
AGCTTCCAGTTTCCTTTCTTTCTTACCACACACCTCCTTCAAACTGACTGGTGTGGCAAAATGACTTGCTTTAGGCAATGAAATGTGAGTGCAAGTGATGCGTCACTTCTGGGTAGAAGCACTTACAAGGTGCTGCAGCTTTATTATTCATGTGTCTCCTGCCATGATACACTGTAAGCCCTCTATTGAGTTGGTGACATTATAAGATGGTAAACTTCTGTCCCTAGCTGAATCTGTGTTGGACCCAAGGAGTGAGTGCAAAATAGGCTTTTGTAACTTGAAGCATGAAGTTCTGGGGTATTTGTGAACCCAGCATAACCTAGCTTATCCAGACCTCATAGCAATTCTTACCAGTCTTTTAATTTGTTGAATCCTGCAACTTACTTTCTTGTCTTTATATCCCTGATCCCTTCTAATGCTATTTCATTCTATTGGGATAATTTTTATTTTGGGGGGTAATGTAGCTTCACAGGTTTTTGTTTGTTTGCTTTTTTTATGCTTTCAAATTCTGCCACAAACCTCATTGTCAACTTGTCTATTTACCTTCTTCTGAATATTTTAAGTACAGTATATATTTTGAACCTAGTAGCACAATTTTAAACATTGCTACAGAGGTTTTTAAAAAACTGAATTCTTTGAAAATATTTGAATGTACCATAAAAGAGGAATAAAAAGAGGAACACATAGACAGAACTCATAAGATGTATTAGGTGTGTGAGTGGAAGCAAGGAGCTTCTGAGGTACAGGCAGAATCCATGAGATGAGGTAAATAAAGGTAAGTAAGGTAGTGAACAAAGCCTATGTGGGATGAACATAGATATAAAAAGACACAAAGATCAGAAGATACCTAATATTTATGGTACTCTAAATATATGGGAGACACATAGCATTCATGAGGCAATAAATATATGTAAGCTGTTGAGTATTCATAAGGTTTGAATTTGGTCACTCATTGGCAATGTACATTTGGCATCATATATCTTCTACTCAAGAAACAGAAATAAAATCCATAACTTCTCATAGGCTGAGTCCAGTGAGCTTTTCCATTGGTGATTCAGTGATTGGTCAGGCACACTGTATTTTTGTCATGTATAATGCATACCCACAGTTTTGGCCCAAACTTTCAGGAAATAAATCTTTCATTTTAATTTAATTTTTATTCATTTATATTTATTTATTTTTGTATTGTAAAGAAAGCTTAGCATTTATTTTTGAACATATAATGGTACAAGAAATTTTATGTAAGAAATAATTACAAAATGCAAGAACGGATACAAGGTATTTCAGGTACTACCCATGTATAATACACATCTTCACTTTTCCTTAAAACATTTGGGCAAAAAAGTGTGTATTATACAGAGCAAAATATGGTACTTACCCTGTATCTCCCTGGTAGAGCAAGTATCAGTACTGATCTCAGGCTTCTTCTGCCTGCTGAGCCAAATTATTCAAACATCAACTCTGGTGCTTGTAACTGTGCCATTAGTGCGATAGTGTGGCTCTTGGCAGAGAGAGAGAGTGAGAGCAAGAGAGAAAGAGATGGTTTATCTGTCTTTCTAGCATTGTATAACCCAGAAGTTGGATAGTACGATCTTCCACTCTGCTTGCACACTATCTCAAGTATATGAACCTATGCTATCTTTTCCCCTTTGCCTCTCACTATGTAATTTGAAAGGGTTTTATTTATTTTTTAGAGAGAGGGTAAGGGAGAGAGAAAGAGAGGGAGAGAGACATTGATCAGTTGCCTCTCATATGTACCCCGACCAGGCACCAAACCTGCAACCCAGGCATGTGCCCGGATTGGGAGTCCAACTGTGAACCTTACACTTTGTGGGAAAATGACCAGATAACTAAGCCATATCAGTCAGGGCTCCCTGTGTATTTAAAAATTTTTAAAAGTAAGTTTATTGGAGTGACATTGGTTAATAAAATTACATAGCTTTCAAATGTACAGTCCTATAATATATCATCTGTATATTGCATTGTGTGTTCACCATCCAAAGTCAAATCTTCTCCTGTCACTACATATTTGACCCTTTTACCATTTACTACTTCTTTGCCCCCCACCTCTCTTCCCCTCTGGTAACCACCATACTGTTGTCTGTGTGTATGACTTCTTGTTTGTTCAGTTGTTGCTTTCAGTTCTATATCCCACATATGAATGAAATCATATGATTTTTGACTTTTTTTCATCTGACTTATTTCCCTTAGCGTGGTATTCTCAACATTCATCCATGTTGTTGCAAATGCCAGTATTTCATTTTTTCTTATGGTTCAGTAGTAGTATTTCATTATGGTTACAGTAGTATATGTGACTACATCTTATGTATTAAATCATTGATTGAAGGACACTTCAGTTGTTTTCATATCTTGGCCACCATAAATAATGCTGCAATGAACATAGGGTTGCATGTATCTTTATGAATAAATGTTTTCGAATTTCTCCAGGTAGATACCCAGAAGAGGGGTTGCTGGGTCATTTAGTAACTCTATTCTTAATTTTTTTGAGGAATCACCACTCTGTTTCCATAGTGGCTGTACCAGTTTGCATTCCCATAAGCAGTGTGTGAAGGATTCTTTTTCTCCACAACCTCTCCCACATTTGTTACTACTTTTCTTGTTGATAACAGCCATTCTAATAGGTGTGAGGTGGTACCTCATTGTAGTTTTGATTTTCATTTCCCCAATATCTAGTGAAATTGAACATTTTTTTCATATATCTATTGGCCTTTTGTATATCTTCTTGGGAGAAGTGTCTATTCAGGTCCTCTGCCCAGTTTTTTTTTGGGGGGGATTGTCTGTTTTTATGTTGTTGAGATCTTTGTATATTTTAGATATCTCACTATGTATTTCAATACATTGATTAAATAAGTAATGTTATTTGAGCACTGTAACTTGTTCTGTGAACCTTTCTCTTATGTGGCCTTTGGGATCTTGCCTGCCAGTGTATTTGAAAGATACCATTGAATCAGAATAACTTACCATATGACAGATTTCTTTATAACAGAAAATATTCTAATGCAGGATTAATAGAGATTATAGCAAACTAGTTTGGCTTTTCCATGTGATGATTATTAACCTTGTTACACAGTGTGCGAAATGTACTTGTAGAAGTGCATATTTGTTTTACTTTTCTGAAAAGTTACCAGAAGAAGAATGTACTGAATACCACAAAGCATCCTTCAGCTCACGCTCCTTAAACAATTTGGTATTCAAAATAGTTGATGGCTTTTTCATAAACCCTATGTAATGAATGGTCTTCTTTGTGTAATACATTATGTTAGATAAGGTTGAAGTTGCAAATGTGGAGAAAATATAATCTTTGTCTTCAAGGAGCCAATGTCTAATAGAGCAAAGAATGTTCATATGAAGTGAAATACTACAAAAAGTTTACAATGCAAAAGTAGGCAGCAATATAGCATAATAGAAATCTAGAGGAGGAACCCAGGAAAGGAAGAGATGTCATTACAATAAAGGTCTGGGAAGACTTTATGGAGTGGAAGGAATAGAAGGAATGTATAATAAAAATTTGCTAAGGAAAGCCAACTGCCTGCTACGTTTTCTACCAAGTAGAAAGGTCAATAAAGAAGTTCATTTGCCTTATTAAATACATGGGAAGAAGTAAATTGAACAATTCTGCTACTGTAATACAAGCACACTAGGAATTTATAATTCTATGGCAAAATATTTTAAAAACACAAGTGCCAATGTGCTTGGGGGCAAGCAGTGTCCCCCAAGTCCGGCTGTGCAGTGTGCTGTCCAAGGTGCTGAAAAGAGGCTCTCTGACCCAAGTCTACTGCTTGATAATGAATCCAGCAAAGCCCTCTTTCCTGCTGAACACTTGAATGCCTACAAGAATTTCAACTGCACACCCAAGGAACTACTATCACTTTCTTATAGATGGCTCAGAAGTTAAAATGTATTATTCCATCCAAGTCTAATGTCCTGTCTCAGCTGTACATGGACTTAGGAACTCATGGAAGAGAACACATTTTAATAAGTAAAAAATAGACTGCTCTATAGATTAAAGTAATAGTTTATTAATTTTAATATAAATATTACCTAAATAAATGTTCGCTAAAAAGTAAGTAATCCCCATTTAGTCATGAAATGCTAACTACTAGTATTTAGTACATACCAGACACCTGTTAAAATACTTCACATACATTAAGTGATGCAATCATCATAACAACCCTGTAAAATCAATACTCTGACTACTCTCCTGTTATAGATGAGGAACTTCAAGTACATAGCTAAAAAGTGGTAGAACCAGAATTATTTCCCAGGAACTAGTCAGGTCAGGAACCTGGGTCTTGATCCTTTTGTATTTCTAATGTATTTCTTTGTGTGGGTATATGCATGTATGGGTAATAATAAATTCCATTTGATATTTATTTAAATAAGTCCAGAATTGCCTAGTGATTAAGTAGGCTCAGAGGACTGACTAGCTGGGCTCTAAATATCGCCTAGGACATCAATAGTTGCATGACCTATACAAACTGATTTCCTGTTTCACACTTCAGTTTTCCCATCTACAAAGTGGGGAAAATAATAATGCCTGTTGCATAAAGTTGTTTTGAGGAGCAAATAAACTGATGTATGTAAAATACTAAGAATACTGTCTGGCGCATAACAGAACTCAATAAACATTTGCTATCGTTATTGCATATTTTCACAGCATCCATTAGGTTACAATCAGATTTTCCAATAAGCCTTATCCTGTTAACAAAAAATTTTGTGGCCAAAGAACATGGTTTAAATATTTTATTTTCTTTTTTAAGCATTGATTTTATGGTTTAAATATAGTTGTTTGGCTTCTTTCATTTTTCATACACATCTTCCAAATTTGGCCTCTGCAGCTGAGTAAATGAGACACAAGTTAATTACAAATGAAGACATCCAGATCAAAATGTTTTTCATTGTGCAGCTAGTTTACAATACACTGTACCAATAATACTAAAGTAACTGTCAGCATTCATATATGAACCAAATAAATGAAAGTTGACAGAATTGATGTTTCTTGGCACATACGATTAGTTATTCATTATTGGACAACTAAGACAATAAAGAAACCAGAGAAAACTGGGCAGTTTTCTGTGGCATGAGAAACTGAGACACAATATACAAATATGCAGCCAGTATTGAATCAGAAACATGGACAAAATGGGCACTTTTAGAAATGTTGCAGTGTGACAATCCTTAATATTGTTTTATTTTAACATTAAAAATAGTATCCTTCAGGCCTTGGCTGGTGTAGCTCAGTAGATTGAGCGCGGGCATGCAAACCAAACAACCATGGTTCTATTCCCAGTTAGGGCACATGCTTGGGTTGGAGGCCAGTTCCTAGCAGAGGACACATGAGAGGCAACCACACATTTATATTTCTCTTCCTCTCTTCCTCTCTTTCCCTCTAAAGATAAATAAATAAAATCTTTAAAAAATTTTAGAAAATAAATTCACCATCCAAGCAAAGCCAAACAGTATAGTCCATATTTAAAAAAAAATAGTATCCTTCATTTATGATTAACAAATTATCTTATGTTTAATACCTAAATATTATGTTAAATTTTGGTATGCAAAAAAGGAAAAAGTAAACAAATGCAGAATGAAGTTTTTGTTCTTAAAAATTTCAAGGTAAATGGGAGAGAGACAGGTAAACAAATAATGTCAGTACTCTGTGAGGAGGTATGTATGAAGTGGCCTGGGAATAAAAATGAGGAGAGATATGTGGGGGAGAGTTCAAAGCATACATAATTTTCTTACCTTCTGTGTTAGAATTTGATAAGAAAATACAGTTTAGTGTTTAAGGTATAGGTTTGAAGTCAGTTCTGATTTTTATTCTTTTTTATTACAGTGAAAAAACTTAATTTTGTTTCTTTAGATATTAAATGATTTCAATTCTTATAGTTGTGTGAATTTCAGCAAACCCCTTAAGCTTCATTTCAACTAGTGTAATGACTATTAAATGAGATAATACATACAAAGTACTTAACTTAAACTCTAGACTATGGGATTTCATATACTGTTTCTATTATGAAAAATAAGGAAGGATTTGCCATGAAAGTGTTATTGAGTATGAGTGAGTATACTTCAGAAATATGAAGAATATTATCTAATATTATCTCCTTGCAAAGATGCAAGGAGAGAGGAGTATGTCACTTACATAAAGTTTAAGTTCATGCGGGTGAGCAGGAGAAGAATAAACTAGAAAATTAGGAAGAGTCTTGACTTTATTTTAAATATGAGGGTTATTTTAATATACATAATGGAAGATTCGATTGCTTGGAGAAACACATAATGAGAAAATGAAGATGCCATGATTTAAATGAACTGGTATTGCTCTGGCTGGGTCGCTTAGTTGGTTGGAGCATCGTCCCATACACCAAGAGTTTATGGGTTTGATTCATGGTCAGGGCACATACCTAGATTACAGGTTTAGTCCCTGGTTGGGACACTTACAGGAGGCAAACAATTAATGTTTCTCTCTCTCTCTCAACCTTCCTCTCTCTCTAAAATCAATAAACATATCCTCAGGTAATATTTTTTTTAAAATGAGCTGGTATTTAATCACAGTAGCATAATTTTCAGAATATAATAGTATGTGTATATATGAGGCTTATTATCCCACAGAAAATTCTTGGGTGCGTGAGTATTTGTAGATCACTTGCAACAACTCTGGTTGGAAACTACAGCTGCTGATGCAGAACACTGAAGATTTTGTTTATGGGAATTGCATATCCTCAGGTTTGCATTTAAGAAGGGATGCTGTGTCCATCATGGAAGGATGTGTTGTAAAGAGGTGGAGGAGAGGGTGAGGTTGTAGGCATAAATTCAACTGGAGTCCATCTCAGTGGTTTGGAGAAGGGATAAATATCAGTCTGTGTCTTGATAGGAAACAGAAGGTACCATCTGCTGAGATTTTAGTAGAGGAAATAAATGCTGAGTTATAGGTAAAGGTAAGGCAACCAACAGGTTAGCACTAGCCAGAGGGGGAAGCCATTACTACTCTTACATCTTATTATCCTTACTACTCTTAAGAATTATGAGAGGCTGGTTGAGGACCGGAATCATGGGAGAAGATGTATTTGTGAAGCAAAGTAGCATCTAACAGAACCACACCCCCAAGCAGAAGAACTGAGGAAAATATAACCCAACTCTCTCTCTTCCCACTCTTCAAATCCTCCCAGAGCGCCCAAATCAAACCCAAACAGAAGCTAGAAGGCAAGGAAAACTTCCTAGAAGTCAACCCTCTGGGACACTGAGAAAGATAAAGAAGAATATAGACTAAATCTAGGGGGGCAAACAGAAGAGCCAGTACAAGATAGAAGGGTCTAAACGAGGACAATGGCAATGGGTATGGAGACGGGGGAATAGCTACGAGAACTTTTTAATGAAGTGGAATCCATAGGACTTGGTGACTATGTCAATTACACCCCAGAGAACTCTAATACATATAATAAATTCAATTGGGAACATATCATGACAGTTGCCATAATGTCAGTCATGTTTCCAAAGAGCTGGCATTTAATCAACATAAAATAATTTGTTAAAAATAATTGTATGTGTATATATGAGATATTATTTCAATGGGGTGCAAGTGAGGAGAAAGATGTTGTGATATTTAGATGTCCTGCATGCAAACTAGGGCGAAAGGTGGGAAAGTTTACACAAGAAAAGGGTTACAAAAGACAAGAGCAGGGAAGAATGAAGGCTGGAGTTGGAGTTAAGAAAAAAGGTCATTAATTTCCATGAGGTTTATTTTTACTGATTAAAACTACTATTTTATTATACTCTAGTTTTATTATACTCTTCAAAGTCAATAGTGCTGTAAACTTGCAGTATTAACAATCTATTTGGAGAAAGGGGCAGCATATGGGTCCACAGTGGAACAACCATTTCACAGCTAGTCATCACTTACTGTGAAAAAATATCTCTGCAGTGAAAATTATCCTCCCACCTCATTGGGACAACTGCAGAGAAAACTCTCCTGCCTAGATATATGGCTCCAGGGTCTCAGATTCCCTGGCAACAACTACAGAAAGCTTATTAGTGTGATATTAGGAAACTAAACTATAAATTTATAACATCTAACTGTTCTGTTTGACTCAGCAGCATGTTACAAAATGGCACATTACTATTTGGCTCAAACAATGTTTTCTGCTTCATTTGTTTGAAGTTGTTTTATTGATGCCATGACCCTTAAAATCATTGTTTTTATCCCCCTTTTTTAATATTATAAATTATTATTTAAAAAGCACCTTTGTGAACAAATATATTTTCCCTGTATCTATTATTTCTGTATAGTAGACTTAAAAAAATCAAATCACTACCTCAAAAACCATGAAGATTCCTAAAGTATTTGTCATGTAGTACAAGTTACAAACATCTTAACTTGAGAAATTATATCTCATTTTACACTTGAATTTTAGACTTCAATTTTTACACTATTATTTCTTACAACTGTTTTTTGTGACTTTTAGAATAATTTTTTATTGTTATTCTATTACAATTTTTACCTCTTTGCCCTCCTCCTCCCATCCCACTGCCTGCTCCTACAGTCAGTTCCCACACTGTTGTCATGTCTGTGGGTCATTCATACATGTTCTTTGTCTAGTCTCATCCCCTTCTTTCCACCATTATCTGCCCTCCTCCCCTCTGGTCACTTTCAGTTTTTCCCATGTCCCCATGCTTGTGGTTCCATTTTGTTTGTTGTTAATTTTGTTTATTAGATCCCTCTTTTTGTGAGATCATATGGTATTTGTCTTTCACTGACTGGCATGTTTCACTTAGCATGATATTCTCCAGTTCCATCATTTTTTGTGACTTTTTAATGTCTTTTTCTTTCTCATCTACTGAGGTCTTAGTGCTTTTAAGTAATGCGTATGAACTCTGTATATCACATATGGTAACCATATGTTGTAAATATTTAATCTAGTTTATTAAATTTTAAATTTTTATATGGTATTTTCGATATTTAAGAAATTGCTACCTAATAAAATATATCACTATTTTTTGTGATTTCTGTCATTGCTTATATCTTAAAAATTCCTTTCCTACTGAGATAAGTGCCTATCCTTATATTCTACGTAATTTAAGTTCAATTTATTTTTATAATGTAACACAAATCCTCCCAGACTTATACTGGTTCAAAAGCCAAGTAAAGCAAGTAACTTAACCTCTTTGTGCATCAGGTTTCTCTCCTATAAAATGGAAATAATAATAGTAACTACCTTAGAGGATTGTTGTGAGGCTTAAGTTAATACAAATAAAGTGCTCGGAGCAGTGCCAAACACATGGTAAATGTTCATAAATGTGAATGATTAATAGTCACACCACCTGTCCACATTCTAATATCTAGAAGTCTCTGAACATTGAAACATTTTTCCAGAACTCATTTGGCATAAATTGTGACCTGAACTGACATGAGGCTTGCTTTATCACATTGGTGTGGCTCTTCATATGCTTCTCTGCAGACTGATTGTTGTGTTTGATTTCAGGTGCAGAACCAGACTCCAGTGGTGATATTACACAAAAATAGTACATTGCATACTCTGTGTTCCCTTTCTAAATGCATGTTTTAGGATGCAGTTAGTCCCTGAGTCCAGGCTATGTTTGTAATTGATCAGCTGTTAGATGCCAGAAATTATTCTGTAATCTGTTATTTTACTTAATCATTGTAATGATTCAATCACATATTCATTCATTCACCAGTAGTTTCTAGAATCAACCAATAGCTCCTGTTCAGGGAGGTTTGTAATGTATCATTAATAATGCAGATTAGGAGTAATTTCTCCTTTTTTCTTTCAGATAGCATTGCATTTCTTTGAGACTACATCACACTGCATGTTATAATTAATAAAATAACTTTTGGGGAGGGCGAGAAATAACACTGTATTAAGGCAGAATTGGCTTTGGACAAGTGTAGGACCACAACATGCAAGGATTCTAACCCTACCAAGACTGATATCTGGTGCCACACAGACACTAAATGGCCAAGACTCAGGATTCCAAACTGTGAACTCGTGATAATCACAAATTTGGAAGAAAATCATTGCAATTCAACCTTGAGGGGAGGAGCAGATGTAAGGCTTTTGGAGGCAGCTGTGAGTGTCTGGACTGAAGTTTTAAAATATATATTTTTTCCTTTCACCCATAAGGACAATGAAATCAACAACATTTTTTAAAGCATCTTTAGCTTTAATTCAAAACTTCAGGTTTCTTTTTCTTCCCTTTTTTTGGAAATTATTTTCCTGAGCCTTCTGTGTTACTGCATATTGTAAACTTTTATGTTAAAGAGAAATATATACATTTTTATGTATATCGTGGAAAAATTGTGATATTTTTAAGAGAAAAAGTACACTAGAATTGCACATGTATCCTGATTTCAAAATTACTACAGTAGATTGAGGAAAATATTTTAATTGTATTTTCTAAGGGAAAGTGAGGTTCAGAGAGATTAAGATATATTGATGAAGGTATGGTAAATGGCAAAGCTGGAATCAGAACCTTTTCAAAGGTCACTGTCTCTTCACTGCTCTATTTTTATGTCTGCTGAAAGATTCCTAACAGAACAGATCTTCCTTTTTCCCCTCCTCCTCTTCTTTCTCCCCATTCTTGTCCTAGTCAGTCACCAAAATCAGTCACACATAATTGAGTGTTTGCTATACTTGTGTACAGGACACAGCCTGGACAACTATTACTGTACCTTTATATCACAGTTCCACTCTACATTCTTTTCCTCATAAAGTCTGGCTCAGTGAAATGAATGACTTATCTCATAAAAGACATCACGAGAAATGATGGATGCAGAATCAAGTTTGTAGGACTCTAAGTTCTTTCCATATGGCTTTCTGTGTACTTTGGGAATTAAAGCTGACTTGGAAAATCAGGATTGTCTATTAGGGCCTTTCCTTAGCATATATTAGTCATTGCTTCTCGCCCTTTTGGCTAAGATCAAGTGTAGCATATATTAGAAAGTCTTTTCTCCCATAATAGTTTAAAAGATATGGCCTTGGGAATGTAGTGTACTGTAAAGATTAAGAACCATGACTCAAAATACCAGAAAATTATGTTCCTGTTGTGAGTATTTTGTTTTGCCCTTAATTCTATACCTATAAATGGGATAAACCAAGGTTATTGAAGTAATCTGAGGATTAATGCATAAAGGCAGATCACTCATGTTACTATTATAGCCAAATACCAAAAACATTTGATTAAGGAAAATTCTCACTTAGATGATGAGGAAGTTATATATGCTTAGATAAATCAATATGTCTACTTTTCAAATACTTTTATTTTAGGAAACATTGTGTATATACATTCTTTCATATGGCTAGAGTTCCCTTTTCCTTCCTACAAGCAGTGTGTGCATTTCAAGGTACCTTCCCTCATCCATTCCTCTGCCTTTGAACAAGAAGAGCAGTTCCTCCATGACACTTTGATGCCATGTTAGTGCCACCGACCAGCACTACAGATAGAGCGACTGGAAAATGAGCATATAAACATGGAATGGGCCACCTGTTCTGCTAAACCAGGATGTTTAAATGACAGAAGCATGTACTGCAGCCAGAGTCAAAGTAACATTAACATTTAGATCCCATGTATGCAGTACATTAATTTTGTCTGTTAACATATATGAATAGAAGGATTCTCATTATTTTCCATGTTGTTTATTTCATGAGTGAGAAATTAATACAAAGAGCTAGGTTAGGAGCATGCCTTGAAAGAATGAAAATCTGTTATGAGTACCTTGTAACCTTTCCATAAATCCATTCAAATAACCCTTGTTAGCAGAGCTGCCGAACATCAGCCAATTATCAAAAAGGTAAGATACAAAAGGATTTTGAAAAAATCTATACTAAACTTTTCTATTTTAAAAAAAGGTTGGTTAGACATCTATGCCTAGGGAATATTACTTTTCTATGATAAAAACATATGGGGCCTTTGAAATACAATATATAAAATGATTTATGTTCCTTGTTAATATTCAGAGTAAGAAAGAGAGTGTTCAGAGTACTCACCTCCATTTGAATGGGTGATATAGTTTGCCTTCCTAAACCTCCCAATGTACAGAGAATATAGCTGCTGAGGTGGTCTTTGTCTTAAATTAGTGGTTTATAGTTATTTTTCCTTTTAATTTCATTTTACAGTGATATGTCTCCAAATACAAAATCACTTCACTTCCTTTATGTCTGAAACTGGTTAAAGATAGATCAGAAACTGAAATGTATTTGTTACCCTGAGACTTTTTTTCTTTGAAAATAATTTTGGAAACATTTCATTAACAGGAATAATGACAATAAAATTTATGACAGATTTTGTAACCAGTGGCAAACTTTACAAAAGCATATTGTTCACCTTACCAGAAAGAATATATATAATTATTGGCTTTCACTTTTTTCCACATGAAAAATTACATAAAAGTTGCTAGCATGCTATTATGAGGGCAGGCTCTATGAGTTTAGGTGAAAAGAATAAAATCTTAGATTTGTTACTAGGTTAGTTGTCTGGACAATTTTCATAACTTCTCTAGGTATCTGCTCCCTCATCTTCAAGAGAAGTGAATAAGACAGTCATATCATGTGAGTAATTTTAAAGATCAAATGGACCAGTACGTATAGGTACTTAGCACAGTATTTGACACATTATAAGGGCTTAGTAATATTAGTTTTTGCCTATTATTATTTATCAATAGTTGAATTCCCATTTAGGAAATCTTATGTTTAAAAAGTCACTAAGTATCAAAGACTCTATTAATTAATTCAGATAAAACAAGAGTATAAAAATTTTGTATTTTGTGATATCCACAAGGGAAATTATTAAAATGTGTCTCTTCCCCGGACCAAAACGTTCATTGTTTTTTGTGAAGGGAATTGTATATCAACATGGAAACAGTGCAGCGGAGCATCAATAATTGAGACAGAGTTAATATTTCCACTCCAAATCTTCAATTCCAAGGTTTAACATACTCACTATGTAAACAAGATTAGAATATATGTTAAGTTTGTAAGATATGAGTTCAGATACAGCCTTTTTCTAAAAATTATGATACTTTTCCAATGTAACAATTAAATGTTTTAGTTATTTATAGCCATCTATTTGGATAAAAACTTCTTAGAATATTCAAATAGCATGACAGAAATTGCAAATAAAGAAAAAAGCATGCATTGGAAGTGGGAAATGTCAGAGATAGACAGGATCTTGGCAGGTTAACACACTGGGCAAGAAGTTCTTGCAGAGTCGTAGTAAATTCATGTTGCTGAGACCAAGGGCCACAAGTGAAGGCCACAAGCCATTGAAAATGATATTTTTAATTCTCAGAGAATGCCAGAATCATATAACCAAGGACTTCATAGGACCAGATAAATGATCACATGTGAATGCATTTCATCATCCTTAAAGTAAGAGACATAGGTTCTTTTTAAAGAATTTTTTCCTAGCTTTATTGAGATATAATTGACATGTAATATTCTGTAAGTTTAAGGTGTACAATATGATGATATAGGTTTTGCTTTAATCCTTCAGATTGGAGATTTAAAAAAAGCTGAGGGATGCATTTTCTGATCTTTTTGCTTATTTGACTTAGGTTCCCCAGATCTGCCGACTCCCTATGACCTTCTTGTCTCCATACTTGTGCATTATTAGTGCAGAGAATGCTCAAGCGCACAAGATAAACAGAGGCAGTGAAGATAGATGGAGCATCAGAGAAGCAATCTAAGAAGGAAGGTTTACAACTTGACCTTCTTATATGCTCAGAACAGCATCATCAGCAGTTCTAATTACTTTTTACAAGCAATTAGACTGTTTGTCTATTCTCAAAATAGTCATTGCTTACATTACCAAATTCTTGCCTCTATTAGATTTTTTAATCTAGTTTATTTCCTGGTACACCAATTTTTAAAGCTCTTTGTTATTTTAATATTTAAAAATACTCATGTGTAAAAATTGTTCATCATTTAATATGGGTTTTTTTTTGGTATTTTGATTTGGAGGAAAGAATAACTGATTATCCTTAAAAGTTTAATTTTTTAATCCTCACCTGAGGATATCTTTAGGAAGAAAGAGAGAGAGACACATCGATGTGAGAGAGAAACACTGATCAGTTGCCTCCTGTATGCTCCTCAACCAGGGATTGACCTGCAACCTAGGCATGTGCCCAGCCTGGGAATGGAACCTACAGACTTTGGGTGTACTGGATAATGGTCCAACCAACTCAGCCACCCAGCCAGGGCAAAACTTATTTTCATTTTTTAAAATAGTAAGGATGTTAACAAGGATGCTAAATATATTTTTATAATATACAACAGTAACATCATCTATATTAATGGTACCTAAAATATTGTAATTTGAAAATAAATAAATGCAAGTTAACACAGATTTTCTACATGACTTCCCAACTATGTGCAGCATGGTCTTTTGGATACTTTATTTATTAAAAATAATTTTGAATCCTGCTTTTTCACGCTTAATTCATTACTTTTTCCTAAGAAAAGTCCCAGTAGACTTCACAATTTCATAATGCATTAACAAGCTTATTTAATACAATGACTAGTCTTTGAGTTGACGTTATTGAGTACTTTGTATTTACAAAGATAACAGTGTTTCCATTGTATCCATTTTTGCAATAAACACAATTTCTAGTCTCTATACTTCTAAGGGATGATGGCGGACAAATCGCCCGGCAGAGTCTGTATGTCCCTACCCTGACATCCTCAGCTGAGCCTGCCCAGTCAGCCTTGGTTGTTGGTGCCCTCCTCTGTGACCTGTTTCTTCTAGGGGTGGTGATGGTAGGTAATCCTGGGGACCTCCTGAGACTCATTGAAGCAACGATTGGTTAGCTTGGGATCAGTTGTTGGGACTTGTTCTCCAACAGTGAGAGTTTTTAACATGAAGCTGCTTTAGATTGTTGTAGAGTTGGATCTCAGATCTGGGCTGTGTGTGTGTCTGTTAGTAACCGGGGAATCTTCCAAAGTACTGAAGCTGCTTGTCTATTCTTCTAGTAAAACACATATTGTAAAGAATATTAAGCAAAAAGAATTGACGTCAGGCCTTTTATGGCTCTTACTGAACCTCTTGTGTGATTTAAATGGTTTCATCAGCGGTGGCAATCCTTGGGTGAGGCTAACGAGGAAGTCGCCTCCAGAGCGTCCACTAGTACTCCTTCTGGAGAAAGGAGTGAAAAACAAGGACCACGGATTAATTATTGCTCTTGGCTTCGCCCTTGGGAGCTGCTGTCTTTTCCGTGTTAGTTTCCCAGGTCATCGCGTCCCACCTTCCTCCCCAAACAAGATAATGTTTTCTTTTAGATTCTTTCGCTCATAAACAGTAAGTGCCTTTCTTCATTCTTTCAGAGGCTCACCATTGAGGCTAATATCAGGTGGACGTCCTAAACTTTCTCACAGAGGCTGGGGCTCCAGAGTCCCCGGTGTTCTAGTCATTCTCCTGGTTGCACACAAGGCGTCCGTCACCGTGCTGGGGCACAGGAGCCGCGGAGAAGCGGAGAAAACTTTCTCCGTACCTTTTCTAAACACCGAGGAAGAAATCTGTGCAGCAGCGACAGCACTTTTCGTCCTGGGCTCTATCCCCACCACGCCCACCCTGCCCACACTCACCCACGGAGCCACCTTTCCGCAGACCGCTCCTCTGTACTGTCCTCGAGTCCAGTTATCCTGGCCCGGCAGGGCTGGGTACGCGTGTCTGGAGGCTCTGCCGCCGCCTCCGCCCTCGCCGTGTTCCCCGCCTGAGCGCTGGATCATTCCAGTCTTTGAGCATGGCAGATTTCCACCGGATGACATCATGGGAGCTGAGTGAGTGCAGGCTCCGAGTGGGGGACGGAGTAGGGGAGGGGGAGGGGAGAGGAGGAGAGAGGGCTAGTAAGCAGAGCCAGAGCCCGTCTGCCCGCCACTCAGCTGCACGTCCGCAAGCCAGGGAGGAGCGCTCCGCCCGCTATTGACAAAGGACGGGAGGATGCCTGCGCCCGCGGATGCTCTCCGCGCACAACCCGGAGGCCGCCTGAGCGACTTCGCCCTCCGCCGGTGAGTGATTGCAAAGATCATTCAATTAGACTCTTGCAAGCCCGCATCTCCCTCGGCTTCCCGACCTGGGCGCCCGCGTCCTTGACCCCCAGCGGGGCTTGGCACAGCACTAGACCCAGGAGCCCAGGCAGCAGGTGCCTTTGCCTGGTGGGTCCGCAGAGGAGCCGAGGCTCCTGGCTGGGGTTCGTGGTGGGTGCTGGGACCCAACTCCCTGGCAGTGGGCTCGGCCTGTAGGCGCCGCTCTGGGTGAGTGGAGGCTGTTCCAGCCAGCTGCGTGGGGTAGTTACCGCTCTTGGCTCGCCAGCGCCCGCCTGGCGCGCCAGACGGTTCTGGTGGATCCTAGTGCGCGGCACGCTGTTTACACCAGCTTCGTACTAGTCTCTGAGCCGCGCCCCTCGGAAAGCGCGGAATCGGCAAGAGCCACTTACAGGCTCCCGAGCTACCGGTGTGGGTTTGAGGAGCTCGGGCACGGATTACCCAGGGAGGGCGTGTACCCCGGACCACCGAGGGCAGCCTTTGTCTTGGGTTTAGCGCTGATGCGCTCAGACCTGAGTCAGGCTCTCCGCAACTGTCCAGTGTATCCGGGACCCCTTGCACCCGCCCACCTGGGCGAGGGACGCTATCACGTTCCTGCTGCAGGAGGGACTGAGAGCTGAGATTTAAGACGCCAGAGGGTCCTGCTTACGTTGGTGAGTGTCGCAGTTATCCAGGTGCAGAAGAGCTTCTTACTAAGCGTCAGAAAGTGAAGTGACCAACAGAGGCAGACAGATGCCCAAGTTCTGTCACCAGGTGGAATGAGTGAAAGAGCAAACTTAGGATACTCATTCTTGCTCTTTTTTCCCCCGCTGGTTTCCGAAACGCTTGCGGATTATTTCTCGCTGGTGGATGGAGTTAGAGGCATATCCTGTATATACTTAGGGAGATCCAGCCTTCCTGGAAATCCCATTTGTTATTCAGTAGTTCCGGAGGAGGTTCGCTTGCTAAATGTTTTTGAGAGTGGTGTCTGTTCTATTACAGAGATTTGTGAGCTTAAGAGACAAGATTTGGAACCTGCTCAGGTGGCTTAGTTTAGCGTTGTGCTGAGTGTTAAGTGCTAGAAAGCCAATATACCAATACCCACGCCTTCTAGTTACCCGTCGGTTTCAAACACGTTTTATCAATCAATTCTTTCTGTTTGGGAAAAGTCCAATTTTCACATCACCGAGAAGCGGCGATAACTATTGGAATATTTTACTTAAATGTTAGTTTATTTCCAAAAGAAACACTTTGTGAAAAAGATAAGAAAGTGAGAGTTTGCTACTTTGGGGGGATTTCATACACTGCAATCTAAAATATTTAATATGCATGAATTTAGTGTATAATAAATGATCCCAGAACTAAGGAGATTCTTGGTATACAACTTTCATATTCCAGCATCTCACATAAAAGTAAAATAAAGTAACAATCATAGTTGTAATTCAAACTTCATTTTATTTTCTTTTTCTTAAAATGGCTTATTAGTTTTTCTTTAGATTGTTTTCTTTCTTTAAAATATAGGTGATCCCAGTGAAGCTTTTCTAAAACAGAAGCACCAGGGTAAAACTTTCTAGATCAGTGGTTGCTCTTCCAATAACGCTGAGGTCTTTTCGGAACAGACATTCCAGAAAACTATTGGAATAAGAAGTGAGGTGGAAGTGAAGGGGAACTGAGCAAGATACTGGAGGGAAGTCTTAGTATAAATGGTGCCACCAAGATGGGTGTCCAAGTGTGGCACATGTTTTGCTTTTGGAAAAGCTCACTGTAGCTTTTACATGCTGTCTTTCCTTCCGGGAAGTGCATAATTAAATGTTTGATTGCGTTCAGTTATGTTGAGAGTCTAACAATCTGACCAAAGGAAGCTCATCTTTATCCAGAACTTCTGTAGTTAGCAGCAGCATTTTCTCCTGTGATTCAGAAATATTTCTCTTTTCATTATTTGTTTCCTGACTTCTTATCACAAAGAACTTCACCTGTTTTTTCAAAAGTTTTTACTTTTTTCTAACTTTATGATATTCATCTTTTTGTAGCAAAGCTTAAGGAGCTTTCACAAAGGGTTTTAGAGAACTTGTTGCTCGTGTTGGATGCTTTCCTTAAATACTGTAATAACAGAATATCTTCCTGAAACTAGCCCCGTGGACATGCGGTCTGTGATGTACTTATGTGATGGGGTGTACCCAACATAAAAATACACATTTACGTAAATATATATTCTCAATTAGACAATCAGCCAACAAAGCAGGAGGTATATGGTTTTTGGCTCATGGTTTTTGGCGAAGGACATTTCCTTTAACAATAAGATGTTTTACCCTCTGTATATGGTAAGTAAAAATGTACATTAAAGAAAACAGGTTGTATTTTATGCCTGAAATCTTTTATTTCAAAAATATTTGTCTGGTACTTCACTAAGCATACACTAGAATATGTAAGATAGGTCCTCAGAAAGTGTAAACATCTTTCACATCCGTATGATATAGTTGGTAGTCAGTACAATGTTATTTTTAAAAACATTAAGGAAAATGATGTCCTTGCAGCAGAGAATATTCTCATAATGTTCTTAGTGCATTTCAGAAGTAGTTTGGCTATTTTGTTACACAGGACTCTCAACTGGGAGAGATGAGAGGAACAGGACAAAGTTGCATTGTAAGACAAAAACGAAGCTGTGGTATGTTGTCCAGAGTAGGCAACAGTGATGTCTCACGGCCATGGTAAAGAGTATTGTCAGAACACTGGAAGATTTCCAAGAGAAGATGATGAATGAAGAATAAGTTTATATCATTTACAATCTCTTTCATTGTTCCAACGGCTTGCTTTGAATAGGTATCATAGGATCCCTGTGATACAGTGAAACTCCCTTCACCTTCCTTGAGGCCAAAATATGTCTTGAACTCAATCAGAAGGTTATTTTATGGGCTTTTCTATAGTATAATTCAAATTCTAGTTTAAGGATGCTTTATGGATCACAAAATGTGATTTTAACTTTTGTGTAGACCTTCGATATGGAAACTGGTCAGTTGGTATCTTGGCTTCTTCAGGAATTGTTTAGAGTGAAGTCACCCTGGCCGGGTGGCTAAGTTGGTTGGGGGGCCTCCAGCAAACTGAAAGGGCACCTGGAGGTCTGGGTCAGGGCATGGGCCTGGCTTGCTGGCTCTGTGCTCCAGGCAGTTGCAGAAGGCATCCAATCCATGTTTCACTCCATCTCTTTCTTCCTCTCTTTCCTGCTCTCTAAAATAAAATTAACTTTTTAAAAAATAGATTGAAAACTTACATTAATAGGATTGTTGAAAATATTCAGGAGTACAATGATACTCATAGGCTTAAGATAATATGTTAATGGAGTTTTTAAAAATAAAGTTAAAGGAAATTTGGGACAAAATCTCTATAAGCTAAAATTATCCTCTTGTTACAAAGTGGACACATTTTGCAACTTAACAGACCCCTGTAATGATACTATTGATTCACTGTCTATTTCTTGGTGTCAGAATGATGAGTTCTGGGTAGGAAATTTGGGTTCTATTTTTGACTTTGTCATCTAATCGAGGGAAAATATCTGACCCCCTTGCACAGTAGTTTCACTTGAAAGATGATACTCTCTGCTCTGTCTTCCTCACAGGGAATGGGGCACAGTAAATGAGCTCTTGTGCAAAAGTGATTTGGAAAATATAGGAAGAACTAACTATCTAACAGATGTGATTTATTAGTGAAAGAAGTAAATTTATATAAAAGCAAGTCTAGTTTGTGATTTCTATTTTAAACATCTGGTATTTTTAATTAGTGGCATTCTTGACAATTCATTTATTAGTATTTATAAAATTGTTCAGTAGGTTGTTACATATGGTTTTTTTTTAACTTCAAGTTTGTTGGTAACAGATTCATTGTTTTATGCTTGAGATGTTTTTATACAGCCTTCATTTTTAGAGAATATTTAAACTGGGTATAGAATTTTTTGGCAGTTTTTTTTGAACATTTTAACTTGCTGTCTTTTTGACTCTGGCTCCTATCTAACCCGGCAGCCTTGTTGTTGCTTTGAAGATAACGTCTTTATCTCTCACTGATTTTAAGGTTTTTCATCACTCTTTATTTTTCTTCCATTTTACTATGATGTTCCTCGGTATGGTTTTCTTTTTGAATTTGTGGTTGGATGTATTTCATCACACGAAACTCACTGGTGAATTTTTGATACATAGCTCTACTCCATTTTGTCTTCTTTCTTTTTTCTGAGCCTTTAATAGTACATTTAACACATGGCTTCACAGAGCCCAACATGCCTCTGATAACCGTTTTACTATTTTTCACTCTGTATTTTTCTTTGTGCTTGTTTGTTTTCCTTTGACCTGTTCTTCCAGTTAACAAATAACCCTGTACAATATGCTTATTGTGCTTCCTGACTCATTTATGGGTTATTGTATTTTTCAGTTTTCAAATGTGCATTTTATTTTTTTCTATGGATACTAATCTATTTTCTCTATTTTTTCCTCTGCTACTTTGAACATACAAATCAAAATTATTTAAAACTTTTTGCCTATTAATGCCAATAATTGGATTACTGTGAACTTCTCTTCAGTGTCTTTCTCTACTCTTGATTTTTGTATTCATGTGTAAAAATTGTAGAGGCTCCACATGATTATCCAAGGTTAAAGAGCTGTGGCCATTTCTTCTGCTGGGTAGTTGCATGGACAGGTGGCCAATCATTGTAATCAGTCGGTGATTGAGCTGATTTAATAGCCTTTGTCTGCGGTAGGGGCACCTGAGCTGCCAACGAGTATCTATCCAGAGCCTTCCACTGGGATATTCACAAGGACTAAACATAAATCAGGATAACACTCCTGGGAATCCTGCTCTTCTTTTCAGGAGCTTTCTTCTTAGGTTCTTAGCCTCCAATCTCCTGTGCGACTTCAGACATCAGCAAAGGTCATGTGGTAAAACCGGGCGTGTGTCAGCTTGGTGTTTCATCCCTCATTTCTCACCGGAATCTTGGTTTCCTGTCTCTAATTTTTCATCTTTACACTCAAAAAACTGCCAAAATTTCCACTGGATTCTCTGTCCCATGTTAGTCGTCCTTTTCTCAGTCAATGCCCATATCCTCAGCCTCTTCCTGTGTCTGTATTGGCAAATGCCCCCACTCTCCATCCCAGGGGTGGGAAAAGCACCTTCAAAAATTCAGCTTAGGTCTTTGATGAGTCCTCCATCTGGAATTTTGAAGCTTCTAGCCTTGGTTTCTTCAGAAGCTCTCCAATAATTTTTAAGAAAAATTTTCCTTTATATCTGGCTTTTCTAGTACTTCTTGGTTGTAGTGTTGACCTGCTATGAGTTACACCACCAAAATTGTCAGCTGAAGTGGGGCATTATTTTTCACAGATTACAAAAGTAGATGTGTAGGAGTGCAAGATCATTACTTGGTGATAAAACTGGAGTTAGCGGTCCTAGCCTACAGACGCCCAGGCAATCCAGCAACTTTAAACCCATTTGATTTTTTTAAGTGTCGTTATAGAAAGAGGCCAGATTCTATTAAGTAGTTATATTATGTACATTATGGTTTGGAGACAGTTTGCCTATTTTCTTTTGAAGCAGAGCTTAGTAGCAACAGTGAAAGCCAAAAAGTGACTCAAATGGCTAGTAAATTCAAATTCATGATAACTGAACATAATAAATTGACAAACCTTTGCTTTCCCTAGGGAGTAATGCTCACATGCCACAGGCGCACATACAAAGTAACTCTTTTCTGAACATAAGCAACCCATGATTTAGGAATCATTCTAACTTGTAAATAAGTTTCACATGTAGGGAGTGAATAGCGTGGGAAGTTTGAAACCTCCCTCTATTTAGAAACATGATCCTTTCCTTTTCAAATTGTTCCTTTAAAAAGCAACAAATAGAAACTGATATCTTGTCATATGAATTTAATGGAGTTAACAGTGTATTAGTTTCTTTTCTTGTTGGTATATGGATGAAATTAAGAATGTGTTTCTTCTGGAAGATGTGTTACAAATGATGGTCAGTTGTTTTAGAAATGTCTTTCACTTAAAGTATATTGTTAAAGACCTAAATTAACTGTATTTCTATGGGCTAGATTAGAATTTTTATTCAATTTGTCTAGTGATGGATGGCTATTCAAGATGAACTCACTGTGCAGAATGCCATTTGAAAGTGGCTCTATTATGTCAGATAACATATTGGATACTCCCTACTTTGGGGCACATGGTCAAGTGGAAGTTGAAGAATGCCTGGAATGGGCTCTTTTGCCTGTCTTCTAGTCGGTGAACTAAGGTACATTAGAAAGTGCCCCGTTGGTGAGAGTGGTGAACTGGGCTCTGTGGTGTTGCTGGCTCGTTATTTGGGTCTGACACTCTGATGACAATGCTTTGGTTCTCATAAGGTATATTATATGCCTCCTGGGCCCTGCCTTACATGTTTTCAGTCTCCATTCCATTTCTGTCTCCGACTATGGCAAACACTGGAGGCAGGCTGTGGCTCAATTGTGATGACTTCTACATCGAGCTGGTGCTGAGTATCTTCTGCGTTCTGCTTTGGGACTTTACTAGCACGTCTTATGTCTCCCTCTGACCTGAAAGTGCATCCTAGAAGTGGGGAGGACCTAGCATCCCTTAGGGAACGTCTCGATCAGTAGGAATGGGTGGGCAGTTCTGGGGGCTTTCTCAGAAGGTCCGGATTGGATGGAATCTCAACTGGCCGTGGTAATGACCCAACTTCCTACACTTGTATTGGCTTTTATTCTTTTCCTATTTCACTTCACATGGCGATTCATTCTTACTCTCTGGGATCACCTTCTACTCTTTGTATGCAAGTTTTAATTTCATACTCTGCTTTTGAAGGGAACTTGGATTAGGATATATGGTAAATTAGCTTTTTTTCCTCTAGAGGAAAATTAAAAAAAAGATAATCAAGACTAAAGCCTAAGCCACATCCATTTATGATGAGAGAAAAATGATAAGAGCTAAAATAATGTATTTCTCAAAGGTATTTATTTATAAATTTTATTTATAATGATCTTTCAGATCATTTAATGAAGCCATTTTGTTCATTCTTTTAGTAACTATGAAGTCATCTATTAACATAAAGATTAATTTTCCTTCCTCCTTTCTTTTTACTTCATATATATATATATATATATATGTGAAGTTATATATATATTTTTACTGGCAATCCACTCTATGCCCTATACTTAGGTAGTTCCTGATGATGAATGAGTAAAGAAAATGGGGCATGACTCCTGCCTCTTTGGAGAGTTATTTCTATGAAAAATTAATTAAATAACCACACAAATAAGTGCACAGGTACAAGAGTGAACGCATTGAAGGGCAGGTACACACTGCCGGGAGAGCCCATCACAGGGGCGTTGAAATGAACCAGGGAGGTTTGGGCAAGTCTCCTTGAGGAGGTGACATTTGAGCTGACATAGAAAGGATGACAATGAGTTACTTAGGTGGGAAGAGAAGGGGAGAGGTTTCGAACAGAAGGATAAATGGAGTGCACTGAAGGCCCTTTTGATGGGGTAAGCTTGGCTCTTTTAAAGGAGTCACAGTCTAAAGTAGGGAGTGGGACATGGGTTGAGAAGATGTGATGGAGACGAGGGACTGTCACAAGTGATTCAGATATTAAACAATGAAGTGTTATATATGCATGTGATTGTGTGTGTTTGATGGGGGCAGTGAGCAGGGCCCTCACAAATAAAAGAGACGATAAATTAGCAAAAAGAAATATATAGAGAATCTGGGTGGCCTTGTGGGTGGTGGCTCAGTTTGTCTGTTTGTGCACCAAAAGGTTATGGATTCGAATCCCTGTCAGGGAACATGCCTCGGTTGTGAGTCGAGTCCCCAGTTGGGGTGCATACAGGAGGCAATCAGTCAGTGTTTTTCTCTCATATCAATGTCTCTCTCTCTCTCTCAACCCCTTACCCTTTCTCTCTCTCCCTCAAATCAATGAATATAACCTTGCATGAGGATTAAATAAAAGTCTGGGTAGACTACGGTATTGTCACAGGTGGGCCCAGTTAACCACGTTCTTGGTGATCATCAACAATGGATTTAACAGAACACACAGAAAGCTTATAGCAGAAAGAGGGAGAGAGCAGATTTATTAAGTGATAGAACACTCCACAGAACATGGGGGTGAGCCAACTGCAGAGACTGACCCTCAGAGGCCACGGGGATTCTATTCTTATAGAGCGTATATTTCCTGGCTAGTTTTGGCTGGGTTTTATTGCACATATACAAGTAGTTATATTACTTTTAAGCCACTGTGCATGTAGTCTCCTTTGATTTTTCCTTGATTGCCCACCAGGAGAGGGGTCCCATAATGCTAATTTATTATAAGGTTATTAAAATAAAGCAGGGCTCCTGTAGTCTCTTCTGCCCAGGTGCAGTCATGATTTACCATGATTCAGCACTTTTCCATAAAGCAAGAGACAGCTAGTCTTAGAACAGGGTCTCTGTCCTGTATTGATGTCCCTTGTCCTAGTCCTGTGGCACCTCCAGAGTTTTCTCATTCCTAAGGAACCGGTCTTGGAACAGGGTCTCTGTTCTGTATTGATGTCCTTTGTCTTAGCCCTGGGGCACCTCCAGAGTGTCCTCACTGCTGACTATCTGCCTCAGTATGATATATGCAGAATAGCAAATATTAAAAGTTATGAACACTTGAAATGTGAGAAATGTAGGAATTGGTAGTATAGATTAGTGAATTTCTAAACAGTTGAGAGAAAAGGGAATGAGATCTTTATTCATTTATTGCTCAATTTTATTTGTCCTTGCTTTTGATGATACCTTCAAAACTGTATACGAGGCTTTTAAATTTCTGTATATTTAAATAGTTTTATGTTGTTATACATTTATATACTTTTACTTGTTATCTATTAATTTTTAGGGTAGTAGAATTGTAGGTAGACTTTTAAAGCAGTCAGCTAAAGTTCTACTTGAGATTGATTTTAATAGTGTAACACAGAAAGAGCAGATAAGTGCTACTGAAGCGAGGTACATAGCCACATTTAATTACTCAGTCCCAAGTCAGTTCTTGTACTTAGGTTTAACTGAAATTAAATTGCCTGTGTACTGACACAAGTCTGGATTCTGGTATGCTAATTTCTCCCATATTTGAAACCCAAAGAGCAAGAGACAAATTATTTTCTACTCAAAGCCATATTTCCTAAGTCATTTCTTAGCAATTTTGCCTTAATTGAGCCCAAAGTTATATTTCAGACATAATGTGAAATGACCCTTTAAGATTTAATGCAATATATAATAGTTCTTGCTGGGTATTTTCTCTTTTTCATAAGAGAACTTGGTTTATTTTCCTAGGTTACCTTTAACTTAATCTTTTATGAGAGCTCTTAATCTTGTAAATTCTTAGTTTAAAACCATTTAGTAAAATAGTGATAAACAGGTATTTGTTCAGTAATTATTATGAAAGGAAGATTTGTGTCGTAAACAATGATGGGGGATTAGATGGAAATTTGGGAGTTAATTGGTAAGATTATTAAGATACTGAATAACAAGTATGAAAGATAAGTCTGGGATTTTTCTGATTTGCTCCTTATGATCTTTGTGGTAGAGGATAACCACCCTTAGAAAAACAAACTCAGAAAAAAATTCCCTTCCCTACTTCCACAGACCAAAAGTTAGAAAACAAGTCTTCTTAAAAGTGGTGAAGATAGATGTCATCTCCCTTGACTTCTGTTAAGAGGCTGAATCATAATTTTCAGGTTACAGAAATTATTAAAAATGATGTACAATCTGCTAAAATTTCTTCATCACACATTATACAAGTAATTCCCCACAACCCAGAAATGTATTTTGAGGACATGTAAAAGGGATCTTAAATATTAGCTATCTAATTATAATCTGTTTTTCTTAAAGAAATAAAAGAAAGTCATTCAAAATCTTGATAGTGGTTACAGGACTATGGTTTGGTTTTTATCCTACTTCTTTTTATTTTCTAAATGTTTTTTAAATATGTGTGATTTATTTTCTCAATAGGAATGTAAGTAATTACTTCTTGAATGGAAAAATTACCTGAAGCAATACTGCAAAATGATAACGTTTGTTAAATCTAAATAGTTTGCTTGTGGATGTTTATTTTTTAATAATTTTCTGCATATATATACAGAATCTGGCAGAAGTAAGGCCTGCTTGAGTGTGGTTGGTAGGGTAATAATATGGGTATAATCATTTATAGTTTTAATTTCAACATTTCACCTAAAATGTTATATGGTATGCTTGAGTGTGATATTGTTATGTTACAGAATTCCATGCTTATGATTTTGTAATAAAATATTTTGTAATTAAAA
Organism: Artibeus jamaicensis; assembly: GCF_021234435.1. Classification (NCBI taxonomy): domain Eukaryota; kingdom Metazoa; phylum Chordata; class Mammalia; order Chiroptera; family Phyllostomidae; genus Artibeus; species Artibeus jamaicensis. The sequence continues at coordinate 24,455,089 of NW_026522047.1, forward strand.
AGAGGTGTTATTTGTGTTGGACCATGTATATATTTAATGATACTATTAAATATAGGGAGAAGTGCTAAGTTACATTCTATGAAGATACATCTAATGTGAAAATTGCTTTGAATAATTTGCCTCTCAACAGTATAAGAGACAACATGAGTTTAGCTGTTTCTTATTGGGATCCAAGGATTAATGTTTCCTTTAAAGAAGTTGTTTCAAAGAAATTGTTGATTATCCCTACTAACTTGTCCTAATGAATAACTAAGAGCAGTTTGATATTGCCAAGTTTTACTTTTATGTGTTTTTGTGAAGAGCAAAGAGTAATCTACATTTTCTCCTATTTTTTTAATGGTGATAACGCCTATGAATCACAGACTCAACTCACAAGCCTCTTAGTTCATTCATCTTGGTCTCCTACTCACGTAGCAGCTGTGGTGTGAATTTGATCACGTGCACTTCACCATGTAGGTGCTGGAGGGGGGTGATCTGTGCTTTTGGAGATGGACTTCTTTAATGTTAATTCTTCCTCAATGAGAGAAAAATTATTATACTATAGTTATACTTAGGGAAATATTTGTTATGTAAAGTTTTGAAAATAGATTTTAAACAGAAGCCTCAGTTTCTCTTTTAGAGGAATGGGAGAAGTGGTTGTTTGGAAAAGCCCAGATTCTAAGCCATATTGAGCTGTCTTAAAATGCCCCCTCACTCATGAAGTGACACTGGTCAAATATCCCTTTGAAATTATGATTTCATTGCCTTCATATATATCTTAATATCTTGGGTCCTCTCTTAGGCTTCCAGCTACTCAAGAGAAAATTTGCCAGTCATAGTTTGGGGACCCTGGAATCTGCTCTCAAAGATAGAATTAAGTTATGTTGGTTTAAATTATTTTTAAATATTCAAATATTCAGCTTTTCTTAACTCTAAGGGGAAAGAAAATTGGCTTATCTTAAATAAACCTGGTTTCTGCTCTGATTACTTCTTGGGTCCAGCCTATATTTAATAAATGTTTTATTTTACATTATTTGGAAATGTATTTTCTTGTACCATTTATTGGTCTGTATAAGTTTGAAACAGAATGGAACATATGCATGATTTATGTAAGCTAAATTGTTTTCTGGTGAGATTTACTGTTAATAGGTCCTTTACCTCCTGGAGTATTGGATTGTTAGGGACTATGGCAATTGTATATGTGACAAGAGTCTATAGTAATTTGCATAGTCTATAGTAATTTTTTAGGTATTGTGAGAAACAATTTTAACAATTATATTTTACAGAAAATGCATTTCCAGATAAACAACTGGAATAAAAACAAAGCAGTCTAGTATGATTGTAACTAATATACATATTAGTTATAATTTCATATATATATATGAAGATGAGAAATTGGAACAGAGAAACTATTTGTAAGTGATACTATTTGTAGATGAGTTTCTAACCACACAAAAAGTTTGTATCTCTATTGCTCAACAAACTATGTTAAATATTGTTATTTAAACTCTCTCTCATTTTATATCTCTGATATTTCCCCCCTGTCTTAACCAACTAGCTTTTGATAAATCACAAATCACTATTTAAATTTTAACTAGTTATCATTTGTATTATAAAAAATAATTTCTGACTGTCTCTGGGGAGTACAATGTGTCTGGTTTCCAATCCAATTAGTCTTAGGTGCCTGTGTGTCAATGAACTTTGGTAAAGGGTCACTGATGGAGGCAGAGCTTGCTGTAGCTCCCAAATGGCCTCAAACTCCATTTTTGTGAAAATCATACGCTCCTTGAACTCATGTCCCTCAGACACTGGCAGTAACAAAAACAATTATTGTTCACTTAGATTATTCTGGTGTGGAATATACCACTCTTCTAATAGTTCAGATAATAATAGTCAGTTGACCATTATAAAATAAAATAGAACTCTTGGCCTGTGTTTGCAGGATTTTAGGTGTTAAAATATGTGTCTCTGTCTTAGAGATAATCACACAAATGACTCTCCGTAGATTTTACATATTATTCATTGCTCCTAAGAAAAAGTTTTCTATATAAGCCATTTTCTCTATATGTTTACTACTATACTATATCTGCTTTTTACATATCCCAGGCATACTTAAATTTAAACTACCTTATTTGATGACAGAGCCCTTTGGTGTTTACTGATGGAAAAGAAAAATGATGAGTTACTCTTACAATTCTACAAATGCTTAATGTAACCATGAGTCTTTGTGTGCCACAAACACTCTGGATTTATAGTAATACTTTTGGCCCACATAATTAGGGATATGTGATTAATACTGTTAGTGTTCATTTTGAAAATGAAATTAACCCACATGTTCTATGGTCATTCCAGTACATAGAGTGTCCAGTAGTGTTTTGTATGTCATTTTGAAATCTATTTCAGAAGTTTGTATATGTCCGAGACAAAGTTCTGCCTTAGTAGTTATCTTTTAAAATTGTATGCTTAAAGTGGAAAATTCAGAAGACATGATAAGGGTTCCTGTTTTGTTATGCTACAATAAATCCTCACGGTAAAGGATTCTTTCAGTATATTCCACTTCTACCAAAAATAGCTTCCTTGAAATTGTAGGGAAACACAGGTAAAGCTCATAGTTGCATGAATGTTTATGAAAATGAGAGAATGATAACATAGGTATGTTTGAGGAAGGGAAGGGAGGGAAATGGAGAGAGAGAGGAGAGAGAGGAGTGTAAAGAGAGAGAGAGAAAGAGAGAGAGAGAAAGGGAAGGATGAAGAGGGGGAGAGAGAGGTTGACTATGTTTCAGTACTGGACTGCAGGGATCTGTTTGCCTGTGTGCATCAAAGCCCCATCAAATGTGAACAGGACTTTGAGCCCAGAGCATAATTGTTTCTTTTTGAGGAAATGGTGCCACACCCGGAGTCCCAGGTGTGCTCATACTCAAGGCATCCCAGTGGCTTTCAGGGAATGGATTACATAGGGGAAAACCACTAATCCTGGTGGCTAGAGGAGTTGGGCTTGTGGGCTCTACTGATTGGTTGGTGCCAGGGGAGGGAGTAGTTGGTCATCATGTCAGGTCCTGATGTCAGCCATGGCACTGCTCTGCCTGGTTTCATGAGGGTGTGGTCTGTAGGGTCATTTCGCTTTCTTGGGGTTGAAACACTACTAAAGTCAAGATGTTACCTTTAGCTTAACTGAAATTCTATTTCTGTGGTCAACAGACCTGATGCTTTTTTCTTAAGACGGTTTCATACTGACCAGCATAGGATGTCCTAAGGACTTAATGATTAAGGAGTAGAATGGACGGACAGAAAGGAGAAATGTTCGTATTGAAAAAATGGAGTTTCTGTGACATTGCATTCTCAGAGAAGTAGTAGTTGAAGTAAATACTGAAGATATTTTGTAGTGTCCCTAATGAAGGGACACGGGTTGTATTATAGACTTATATTATACCACTCCATATATTAGCAAATTAGACAGCAGCTGGAGTTACAGGCAGATGGCAGTTGATGAAGGATCTAATTTAATTTTAACTTTGAATAACAGTAGACAAATAGAATAAGAACTCTTGTAATTAATACCAAAGTTTTGATGTAAGGCAGTATCTATTTTGGAAAGCAAGTGTGAACCTAGAAGTTTGCAGGAAAGAGAAGTGAGTTAGCTAATGAAGTATCGGAAGAGGAAGAAGATGCAGACAGGACTACGATGGACATGCTTCCACTGTGTTCCGCCAAGGGCTTCGGCTGCTGTCATGTTGTTGAGGAATCCTCATTAAGACCTGAGTCCACATGTACTGTTAGGTTTGTTTTAATTTTAATTTTTTTCCAGTTACACTTTGCATTTAATATTATTTTGCATTAGTTTTGGGTGTCATCAGGCTTATTTTATATGTGTTTGCTTAAGATAACTAATTTATGAATAATATACGTATGATTTACTACCAGTGTGGATTCAGGTATTTTCCACTAAGTCTGTTTCTGTAAAATTTGGAGTTAGAAAATCCTTTCGGCTGTTATTTGAATAAGTATAGGAAAATGATCATTATGATTGAAATTTTGGTTCCCCTAGCAGGGAGAACAGTGCAGAGGGCCCTTCAGTGCAGTGGTTCTCCAAGCACATTCTGGGACTAAGTGGATCAAAATCTTTTAGAAGGGCTGATAAAAAGGCAGAACCCATTCTCAGGCCAACTGTTTGGGTGGAGCTGAGACATTTACATTTAACCAATTCTCTGGGTGATGCATATACACAATGAACCGAAACTTTATAGAATGTCATTAGAATACAGCCTATTCCTGTTGGTATGTGAACACATGCCACAGCAGTACAATGGGCATTTTATTTTGTCTCATTTTTTTTTGTTGTTCGAGCAATTCTCCCTTAAACCATTTTCAAGTGCAGAAATAATAGAGACATAAACATCTACAAGTACCAGGAATGTTTGCGATGGATTCTTTGGAGACTAAGACTTTCCTTCCTTACTCAGCAGGGGGCCAGATGCCTGAGAAGCCATTTTGCCCCGGGAAAGTATTACAAGTAGCCACCCGCTGTGTTAAACATATTGCAAAACCTAGGGAAAAAAAATTAACAGATTTTTTTCCAGTGGATAAAGCTAGAAGCTTTTATCTTGCAGATAAAGCCTGTAGAAGGAAAGCCAGTGGCTCTGTGGGTCACAAAGTCTTCATTATGTTGCTGTTAATGATTGCACAAGGACAATTAATGACAGGAGCTGGGGCAAGAGCTGCTACAATGGGTGCCTAATACTTGCCTGGCGTGCTGATTTTTGGAATGGTCCTGGGGGTCATGCTCACATTGGCTACTGAAATATGACACTCTCTGATATAACAGCATTTGAATGTTACAAATATCAGTTCTCTTACTTTGGTGCAAATCAGATCACCTGTAGAACCCCTAAAAGTGTAAATTCTGCCCCCACCCCTCAGAGATTCTGACAGTGTCAGCAAGAACAGTGTGTCATTTTCTTAGTGACCTGAGTTTTTCAGAGAGATGGTCTTACGGATGTGAGCTAAGTGTAAATACCTATGTTACAGAACTGTCAGTACTCATGAGGATGTTTTTTTGAAAATAGACATTGTTACAGGAAATAACTCATTACAATGAAAAGAAAATGAACTTTGGAGGGTGTCTTTATTTCATACCATAGAAAGTATGTTGAAATTGCAGCATAAAAATAATTTGAATATTCTGTTGCATATACAATAGGTTAAATTGTATATCCACTTTATAACAGAATATGGATGACAGATGTCATGATTTTTTGACTGCATCTCAAGAGCAGGGCATCACTTTAGGAGATGCTTCTTGTCCACAGAGGAAGGGATCACTCTTGGGGCTGGTGGAACTGTAGCTTAATTGAAGGGTCTCGGTTCCTGCAGACTTACTGAAGTTTGTTCTAAGTGTATCAGACAACAATACCGAAAACAAGTGGCAACTGAGGGGAACGGTGAATCCTTTGGAGACATCACTCCATGAATAGAGCCCTAGCAGTACCACCACACACACAATGACACACGTCGCTGGAGTTAATAGAGTGCTTAAAGGCATGATGTGAATGTCCACATTTTCTGAACATTCTGTAACAGCTGGGTGCAGAGGAATAGAATCGCTTTCCTATTAAATACACTAGTGCACTGACAATGTTTATTCTGGATCCTCAGGAGAAAACAAAAAGGTTTATTTTTGTAATTTAAGGTTTTTGGAGTAATTAAATACACTATTGCACTGGCAATGTTTATTCTGGATCCTCAGGAGAAAACAAAAAGGTTTGTTTTTGTAATTTAAGGTTTTTTTGAGTAATTAGAGACACTCTTTTCTTAAATAGATTCGTATATTGGAATATATTAGCATATTTTCCTCCAGATATTTAAAAAAATGCCATTGCTATAAAAATACATGGAAAAAACTAAATAACCTTTGGAAGGTTTTTTTGTGTTTTTTTTTTTTTACTTTTCTGTTTTTCTGAATGTACATTTGCCAAATGTCTAATATTATCAAAAGTTAGAAAAATTCAGCTCTTAAAATAATAATAATAATTACTCAATAGCATTTCCTATATAACGCTGAACTTGTTTTAATAGCCAGAAAATAGATTTCATTTTCTTGGGATTATATTAATACTATTAATGTAATTGCAACTTGTTTTATGATATTATTCACTGATTTCCTTCCTTAATAGTGTCTGCTTAAATGATAAACCACTTCAATTAACCAGGTGTACCAGTTCCCACTTACTAAGTGCAAGATCAACTTAACACTTCCTTTTCACTCTTTTCAGATCCCCAAAGAAAAAAACATGTTGAAAATGTCATTTACTTTTGTAAAATTAATTTCAGATATCCTGTTTAGTAAGTCTCATTTTGAAATTCTTGCTCTTCTGTTCCTTATCTCAGTTTTTTCTTCATCCCAGCCAAGGTCTCTAATTCTTTCTCTAGTGCCAGGCACTACCTTGGTGCCTCATTCCAACGTTTCTGGGCCAGTGACTTTCTTGTTAGTATTTATGCCCCTCAGTCACACTGGCTCTTTTGAGGTATCCACTTATGACCTCTGTCTAGAGTCAGCCCCCCCACCCCTTAATGACAGAGATACATTTGGAGAAATGCATCCTTAGGCAGTTTTGTCAATAAACATCAAACCTAGATGGGTCTGCTACTGTAACTGCACGTACTAAGCTTCTGTACGACTGGCAGCACAGTAGGTTTGTTCACACCAGCGTCAGCACAAACACTTGAGTAATGCATTGTGCTATGGTATTACCATGGCCACGATATCACTAGGCTGTAGAATTTTTCAGCTGCATTAAAATCTTATGGGGCCACTGTCATATATGTGTTCCATTGTTAACTGAAAGGTTACGCAGTCTTCGGTGAACTGAGAGACTGTTGTGTGGCACTTGACTGTATTTCCAGTCATTCCAAGAGATCACGAGGGCTCTCGGCCTGCATCCAAGTCTTCACTATGCCCCTGGGCTCGTAGTCCAAGGAGCAGATGTTCCCTAGCAGAGGAGGCTCCAGAAAGTCTGTTCTGACTCACATTTGGTCTCTTGTTGTGTGCTGTGGACCTACTACTGAAAGTTCAACGTGGCTGTGGGAGACATTTTCATGTCTTCCTGGGGAGTGATTCATATTCTGTTTATTAGGAAAAATAACCAGTGTGTAATTTCTGTAGCCTTTCCCTGTCTTTCTTATGACTTTTACCTTGCCACCCGATTACCAGAGAGTCACAGAATCTGGGAGAGTCTGGGACTCTTCCTGATGCCACGATCCCTTCCAGAAAATAAATGTTTCCTTTTTCTTCTGAAGTTTTTAGGGAAAAAATGATTTCTCAAATATCTATTTTGTATAATATTAATACCTAGTTGAAGCTTCATTATGTTAGAGTTGGGGAGGACAGAGAAAATTGGCTTAGTTTTTATAAACCACAAGGTTCTTACTCATTGACATTTAGTATTTATGATAAAGTAGTCACTTGATTTTTACTCTTACGGGGCCTCTGCCACTATAGGATTCTGCCTTTCTTCTGTATTGAACATTGACTGAACTGTAATTAGAATTATTTTCTTCATTTTATTTTATTACACCATAATTTCTGAAAATTGTTATTTTGTATATGCCTCATGTGGATGTGGTAGGCTAAATAATGGTCCCCTGAATCTCCATTTCCTAATTCTCAGAACCTGTGAATGTCACTTTATGTGGCAAAAGGGACTTAGTGGATGTGATTAAGTTAAGGGTCATGAGAAGGGGACATTATCCTGGGTTATCTGGGTTGGCCAGTTACAATCACAACCATCCTTAAAATAGGAGGCAGCAGAAACTGGGTTATAGACAACAATGTGAGGACAGAAGCAGGGGATGAAAGAAGTGATGTGCTTTGATGATGGACGAAGATGCTGCAAGGCAAGGAGTATAGATGGCCACTGGAAGTTGAAAATGGCAAGAAAACACATGTTGTTCTCAGAGGTTCCAGGAGGAACCAGTTCTGCCAATAGCTTAACTTTAGCCCAGTGAAATTGATTTTGAATTTCTGATGTCTAGAACTAAATATAAGGTAATAAATTTGTGTTACTATAAGCCATTTAATTTATGGCAAATGTTACAGCAAAAATAGGAAAGTAATACAGGCAGTATAAGTATGAAAGAGTAATAAATTGCCTCTCCAGACAGACAATATTTTATTATACTTCGGTATGATATGAAACTTGATTGGCACACAGTTTTTTAACATAAACTCTTTTGCACAGTGAGGTAGTATATGTATATCTACAGTGTCATGATAATAAAAGTAATAGTACTTTCCCCCTAGCATTACTGAAACATATCTGTTTTAAGTATTTTTGTGCTTATGAACATGAGTATGTTTTAAATACATTACAAAGATCATAATTTAATCCTCACAGCTCTGCAAAATATGTGCTATTGTCCTAATTTTATAATGAGGAAGCTGAAGTTTAGTGGACAAAAATTATTCAATTCCTAAATGATAGAGGTGAAATTCCAACTTCAGTGTTTCTGACTCCAAAAGCCAAATACCTGTTTAACTACCATGTTGTATTTTCTTCTGTATGTTTGACATTTTTTGAAAACTTTGTACCAAAGATGATAAGTTTGAAACCCATCATTACCTGTGACTTTTCAGTTTTATCTCAAATGCTAAAGAAACATTTTGCCCTTTTTTCTCTTTGTTTTCCCTTCATATTATGCTCTTTTACAAGTAACTGCTATGTACTGATAAAACATCCCTATAACTAGAGTGGTTCTGATTATGATATTTGAGTTCTATAAATTGTAGGGTATTTGAAGTCATATGAAAAGCTTTACTCTTTAAGATTGCATTAATTTCAGAATTATTCCTATAAAAGGACATAAAAACGACAATATTGGACAAACACTGGAGAAGAAGTACTGTACTCTAAAAAGGGTTCATGAAGAAAAACTACCATCAGAGTTTCTTACATAAGATTTGGAAGTTCTGAGTGAGGTTCTTAGTGGAAAAAGGATACTTCAGAATTGGGAGATGTTGAGTGGTTGATGGTTTGACATTATTAACTTTGTGCTTTATTTTCATGACTATTGGAGATGAGGACAATGAAAACGAAGGAGTGTTATCATAACTTTCTTCAAATTTTACTTCTATTCAAGAGGTGGACCAGAAATATTCTTACAGTTCAGTCTAGCTAGCATTTTAACAAGTACAGTGAACTCTTTTCAGTCACTAGGGTGGTATTTAGAGGACATACATTATATATCAAGAAATTACACATGAACTTGTGAGTTGAGGGCTACAGACATATTTTGGTAACTGACCTTAGATTGATTGCCAGAATTGATTCAATAGCTCTAATAGAAAGGGGGCTCCTCCTTCTGCCCCCCCATCATCATTCCATGTCATTCTGGGTACACCAGTACTATCTCTGTGTGTCAGGAAGAGGGAACCCTTTCCAGATACAAGAGCTTTAGATGAACAAAAACTCACTGTTGGAACCTCAAAGCAGGTTTTGTTGCTCATAAGGTAAGTGTCGTCAGGAGAATATAAGAAGCTGTAAGACAGGGAGGTTGTCCAACTTCTCTTTGCAGTATCTATGATGTCACAGGAGTGAGTGAATTATAGTAATGTCTCAATAAGTAATTTTTGCATGAGTGGGCCAAAGATCTCTTCCCATGGCCACAGACAGCTAAAGACCAAGAGATTATATATTTGCTTATGTTAGAATCATATTTCCCATTTCTTTTATTTCATAGTGCTTTCTTCTTATTATTAATATATTCTCTGACCATAGTTTTGCTTCTTTCTAAAAAGGACATTAATGATATTGTTATCCCTCCCACCCCCCAGTGGAGTTGAGAGCTCCACAGCTCTCAGCTTCTCAGAGGAGTGTCAATATATTCTCCTCCGCTCCGAAGGACCCAAGGAGAGCAGTGCCTGCTTATAAATAAGCTGTTAATGTTTCTGTCTTTAGTTCCTTCAGATCAAGGAAATACATCAAGAAACTTCAAGAAGTTGGGATTAGACAAAACCCACCTTTAATGTAGGAAATGATTCTTGTTCTTATAAGTAAATACTTTAATTAAGTAAAGATTATTCCTCCCTTTTTCATTTTTTAATTGCAACAAATCCAGTATGGGCTCTGCCTCCCTTCCTCCTTTCCCCCAAATAAAGCGCATTTGTAAATCAGCACTGAGGAGGCACAGTCTGGGTGGCTGAGCAAACTCTACCCTTTTAAGTGAGGTTGATCTTCTCCAAGGAAGTCAGACACTCTTGATGCCAGTTATTGGGCAATAGGTTTGGATTTTTATCTCTTCCTTTTCTATCTGCTCCTAGAAAATTGCAGAAATATCAATTACCACCCCCACACCACCACAGGCAAGTCTTAAATTCTCTTTCATTTACTTTAGTATTATTTTATTCTTCCTTCCCTCCCTTTTCAAAACTAAGTTTTATACATCTAACAGGATCAGGAATAATGCCAGCTTCTTATACACTTATATTAACAAAATAAATATTTAGAATAAATCATATTAAATGTCATGAACACAAACATTTTCCATTCACTTTAATTAACTCTAAAATACATCCCCCCCTCATTATGTCCCTTCCAGCATCTTGATTCTTGCTTCCAAATTACCCTCCTATCTCTAAGTTAACGTTCTTTGAAGTACTGAAACTTTTCAGGGAGTACAAAAACTCATAATTGACAATTGTTGTTAGTATTGCTCTGCATCATTCAGTTATTAAGAATTTCATCATACCTTTCATTCTGGGGACTAAGATTAGGAATATGTTTTGATTCTTCTAAGAAAAACTGGCAGCACAGTGAAGATGCAAGAACTAAATGATTCAACCACTTTGGGAAATGAGGTATGCTGCCTTTTATCATTGTGATAACTTAAAAGAAAAAAATAGCTAAGAACACGCAAAGGAAATAAATTCAATGCCATTCATTAACATGACAGGAAGTACAGCAGGCCCCCTGGAAGAGTGGGATGATAGAGGACAACATCTGGCCCCTTCGCTTAAAAGAGACATTCATTTCTGTCAAAGAGAAGAACTTAAACGCGATTCCTCACTTTTCCAGCTCTGTGGGCCCTTTCTTAGCTGTGTTAAGTCACCAGTGGTAGTTCTTGCTGAACTGTTTTTAGAAGAACACCTAAAAATAAAGTCTGGAACCTATGATAATGCCAAGTGATGGATTACATAAAAAGGAAGATATTTGAAAGAGTTTTTCTAGAATCGCATGTCACTTCTCTATTCGGCTTAGTCCAAAATCAAGTTGTGTCTTCCAGTCTATTTTTATGTGTTCTTCATTTATTCATTCAACAAACGTTGAGCACCTAGTATATACCAGACTCAGTTGAAAGAGCCTGGGAAGCATCAGCAAATAAGCAAAAGTCTACTTCTTCCCAACACACTCACTTGGAGGGTAGTCCCAGTTGTGAATGCTAGGACAGAGTGAACTTAAAAAAAACGTGGTATGAAAATGTGAATGCTAGTATATGAGCAAGAAATATCAGGTTTTTAAATTTGAGAATTCAATTATTTTTATTTTTCCTAAACTTATAAAGAAGGATAGCCCTGACTCATTTAGGTATTATGAAAACCGCTATACTGTATATGGCTGTTTATAAATCTGAGGGCATTCATTCATTCAACAAATTGCTAGCACTAGTGCCAAGTACTGGTGCCAGGTGCTGCATAATAAAGCCATCTTTTTAAATGAGTCAGCACATCTCTGAAGAGAAAAGATTAAGTATTTCACAAGTCTGACTGTTTATGCTGAAGCATATGTACATATAGTTACAGGCTTGCAGATATTGGAATCTGTCAAGACCATTCATTACTGTACTCGGTACTAGAGATACCAAGAAGCAAACGATGAGAACCAGGTCTCCAGAGCCTTTTGGCCTAGCTATTAGATGCGCCCTTTAAAATATGTGAACAATGCAATTTATATGTGTATATATAATATATACACACATAATAACATATATAACATATTACATATATATTCTTAAAGTGGCTTGTAGAGAATCATAAAACATTTATATTTTAAAAGTCAAACATTGGACTTCTGTATATTTATAGAATATAAAATTTTAGTTATCCCAATATTTCTTTAGTCTTTTTATTACTTGAGCTCAGCTCCTAAGAGACTTGTTTTCTATATCCTGATATATCTGGGGCATTGTCTGTTTAGGTCCACTTAGCTCATTTACGCAGAACTAATGAGAACAAAGTTTCAGCTCTGATACCCAAGGGACTGCACATTGGCCACCTCAGCTCTTAACCATAATGGTGAATTCATCTCAGCATCTGTCAAACCATTGGTCTGGTAAAATTCATGTTAAAAATGCTCTTTATATAAATACCTGACCTTCTTAATTTAATTACTGATACAGGCATTGTGAATGGTTTTTATTATTGTGAGAATCATTAAAAGAGATTTTAGTATATTTTTATTAAACTCTTCAGAGAGCTTCCAATATTTGCCATGTATGATCAAGTTCTGAAACTCAGGAATATTTTATTGTTGGCCAAAATTAGGAGAAAATAAATAACTTGGAAAAATGGCAGCAGATGATAAAAATAACAAACCTAATAGGAAAGCCAAGTCCTAATATTTGTCACTGACCAAAGTTGACAGTAGAGTGGTAGGCAAAGCTACATCTGGTTGGCATATGAGTTACAGAAATAATTTAATGTTGTGGCTTATTGATTACGGTACAGCGCCTAACATAGTGCTTGCCACATGAACACTTTTTAATTACTCATTGGCAGAGGGAAAAAATTAACTAATGGGTCCACAAATTGACTTTGGCTATGAAAAACCAAGCTTTATAAATACAAAGAACAAGATACTTCTCCAGCTTAAATACCCAGTTTCCTTAATCTGTGGTGCTTGAATAGGTGGGCTCAGAATGGGTGTGTTTCTTTGTTGGTAAAGGGCATTGAAAAGATGTGATGTGTGGTTGATCTGAGAGCCTCCTGGCTAGTGGAGGCTTTTTTTTTACCCTCCCCTGTGTTTGGAATGTACTTTCTGCCCACCAGGCCCATAGCCAGAGGAGTTGCAAGGACAAAGCCTTGAGAACAAGTAATGTGTTCTTGAGACCATTTGGACTGAAAGACTATTAAGGCCAGTACTCTGGTGGGCAGGTGCAGTGCTCTGCTCATTGGTGGCTTAAGACAAGCTTGTATCTAAGTTCCTTGGTTTATTAACCCTGCCACTTACCAATCTGGGGTGGTCTGCCTCTTTCCTCCACCTCTCTTTGCCCTTTGTGTATCAGAGCCCGTTACAGATTTCACCAGGGGAACTTCCAAGGTTGCAAACCAATAAATAACCTCATTATTTTTTGACCTATTTAGACGGCCAGAGACATTAGGTTTTGCCAGACTTTATAGTTGAGTGGCAGCAAAAGGAAGAGAAATAGTTTGCTGATTCCAAATTCATTTTTTAATACTATTCCATTAAAGCTAGTTGTCTTTCTAGAAAAAAGTAAGCCTACTTTTCGCAACTTGGTTTTGCACTTTCATCCAAGTAATGGAAGAGAGTTTTGATGCAAAGTATACAGATAGTCAAATCTCATTAGTGTCAATGAACCCTTCATTTCAATATTCAAGGTGCTGAGTAACAACACTCACATGTTGATAGACTGTTACTGTGCTCAGTACTATGTGCTCCAAAAACGACCCTTTTAAGGCTTTACCGTTCATTCTTTCTTTTGGGAGATTCCCACTTTCTTTGGTTTCCACCATGGCATGAAAGATTGAGGGACAGAATTCTACTGAGCCATTAAATAGTAAGTTACTATACATCATCACTAACTTGTAGGAGAGAAAGATTTTCGTGCAAGGCCAGCCTTGTTTGTTCCCCTTTCCTGTGATAGGACACTTTCTTTGCTTTCATCCCCAACAAGAACCCAAGAAAAAGTGTTTGCAACCTGGTACCGATGTTGGATAGGTTGCCTGCTACATGTACAAAAAGAATGAGAAGAAAGTAGCCCCCATGTTAATAATACTCACAAATATTAACCTTAAGCAAATGTATCTTTCATACAAGTATAAACAACTCCTATGGTGAAAGACATTGTCCTTTTAACAGATTGGTTACGGCTTCCAAGATGATGTATTTAATTAATTCTATATTATTTTATTTTTTCCATCACCATTTATCCCCGAAACTGCCTCTTCCACCTCCACCATCTTCCCTCCATAAAAATGTGCTTATGAACCCAAGATGCATTATTTAAAAAGTAAGGAAATAAATTTTAAAAACTTGTCCTATAATACTTTGCTATGTATTATAAAATAAATGGAGTAAGGAAAGTGGTTTGCATAAAAAAATGAGGGTGGGGCCCTCTAGAGCCTTTGAGGCTGATGGTTTATTTTACAATGAATATTGCATATTCTGTACACCACCCAAGATACAACATCCTTTCTGGTTAATATTTGCCCTCTTTTCGCCTCCACCAAATGCCAGTACTTCCTTACTGTTGTAATACCACTTCCTGCTGTTTACTAAACACTCCTACCTGACACAGGCATGTTGGCAAGCTTTATAAGAGCCAGTTTGGTTATTTAGTCTCTCATCGATCAAGAAGATAACACTTTCCTTCTCCTTAGTGGTCCATTCAGAAAATCTTCCCTTTCACATCTGTGAACCTTCTGCCTTAGCATTTTATATTCATGAGTTTGATACTAATGTTGTCTCTCAATACAGCACATGCAAGTTCATTAACTCCCACTGAACAAGAAATGCTGTTCTTTTCAACTACTTTTTTAAGTAGAAAAAGAAAGAGGTTTTCATTGAAAATACTGTGTAGTGTATTAAGCTTGCTGATTGATGATTAGAAGGGAGAATATACATGGATACAATGCACAATTTTATAACAACATTTCATCTTATTTTTATTATGTACAATCTGAAACACATGCAAGAACAGGGAGGACAATGAAAGTAGCTCCCCAGGCCAATCTCCCATTCCCTTGATTGTATAGAAGTGAAGCCCACACATTTTATTTCACTTGTGCATTTTAGTATATATTTTTAAATACAAGGCCCATTAAAAAATTATACTGACAATACTACAGTCTCGCTCCCAACTTAGCAACAATGGAACTATATTTTAATATAGCAGCTCCTAGCCAACTAATTATATTAGTGTTTCCTTTCCAAGTCAACTTAAAGAACCTCTTACTCAAAACTACAATCTCCTGGTGACGACTTGGCATCCAGACTGTATCGCAGATGCTCAGTTAATCAAGATGCAGTTGACGTGTGGCACTAATTTGCATTGTGTGCTGAACTCAGGGCTTTTCTGTTCTCATGGCTATCCTTCAAGTGAATTTTGAAATACAGCAAAGCAGATTTTCTTTTCTGAATCTTGGAACCTAGCTCTCACCTACATATTGACCTCAGGACCCTTAATGGTGCATGGCACCTCGTCTCTGCCCACCCTCCACAGAGCCACCGGCAGGCCTCGTACGGAGCTTGGTTCCTTTTCTTCCATCCCCAATGCAGTATCCTATTTCCCAAGAGTTCCGTTTCCCAAATAAATTTTAGTCAGAAGGCAACCTGTGCTCATAGACACCAAGATATGTGAGAAGGAATCATCATTTTTCTAAAAGCAGCCTTACAGTGATCGTTATTGAGAACAGGTAAAACAGGACGTCAGAGGGAATGGAAACCAGGATGACAGCCATTTGGGTGTTGGTACAATGCCCAAAATATGTCAGCTTCAGGCATCCTGAAAATGGCAAATAAAGAGGACGTGGTCGAGGCACATTCTCTTGAGTTGGGAACAGACAGAATAAGACAAAGAATAAGCTGGAAAGGGAAGAATAAAAAGCAGAAAGAGAGAGGTAAGGGGGAATCTAGGTGGGAGATGAGTGCTCTGTGGGCTTTGAACTTCGTGGGAGCCTGTCATATTTCTAAAGAGCAAACTTACTGGGAATAAGACCACCCATGTATTTATTTAAAGGATTTTTAATGATAGGAGTATGGGAGTTTATTGTCTTTTCTGCTATGGCATAAGCTTATAATTTTACATAATAAAGATCATCTATAGTATAAATAGAATATTAGAAAATACGTGATCATGAGGTCCAGAAGACTGAGAGAAGCATTCCAAGATTTCCTTTTTACTGCTGTGCATAAAAATCCTGAGAATTACAAATTAAATATGTATGCATATATGTATGTAGTTATACATGTATCTACACATAAACTCAAAACACTATATATAAATGTGTTGGGGGAAATTTTTCTTCTACCTTTGTAGGTTCTTCTCACTGGTCTAAGAATTAATTGACACAAGACAAATTAATAGGAAAAAATAACTAAATTTAATTACATACATATACGTGGAGGTTCCATGTGAAAATGAGGCCCCAGGAGAAATCAGGCGGTTGAGGCTTCTATGCCTTCTGAGCTAAGGAGGAGAGCTGGTTATTTGGAACTTCAAAAGGGAGAAAGGCAATTCACACGGAAATGAAAAAACAAATGTTTGGTAAAGGTTTGCTGGGCCGTTCAGAGCCAGTGGGGTGGACTCTGATTCCTAGGCCCTGCCCACACCTATGGTGATAGCTCCCTTCTTGAAACAGGCCCTCTATCTAAATTCTTTGATGCAGTGACAGAGAAGGTCAAAGGTTTTTCCAAAGTCTTTTGCTTCTTAAAAACAAAATAACCCTCATGCCAGAGAGACACATTTTAAAGTGGCAAATTTTGCTTTCCTACAATGTGACAAAATGAGAAAAAATGAGGTGAGTTAAAGCATTCTTTCAAATGCATTATAAAATGACCTGTTAAGGACCACAGTTTTAAAGAGAAAGAACAGAAGCAGGCACCTATGGCGTGTTAATAGCCTGGTATTAATAGGTAAAAAACACATGCATATGTGTGTGTGTAGAACATAAAAGGCTGAACAAAAGAATTTAAAGTGCTAAAATCCAATTGTGGAAATGAGTCCAGAATTGGAGGAGTGCACTTTTTTATTCTTTCCCTTCAAAATCTTGTTTCAACAGGTTACTTTGTAAAGCATTTGAAAGAATGGTCCAACTCACCCATTTTCCTTTTATTTCTTTCACAAGGCCTTAATTTTTTTACCATTGTAATTAAATTTTGCATTTATTCTACTTTAAATGTTACTTATTTTGAATGGCCCAGTGTTTACTTTCCTATTTCTTTGCCAACAGTAAAATCTCTAAGACCGTAAAGGAAGGTAACGCTAATCAGTTAAGAGAGGAAATTATTTTTTAAAAGACATATAAAAGGGGATAAAAGACATATAAAAAGGACTAATGAAATTATTCTAAAAATGTTTTCAATAGAAGGGTGCTACTGGTTAACTATCTCAGGATTTCAAGCTGTTTAATTATCTACTGACAGAAAAAATGTAAAGCTTTAATTCAGGAATAAATGTGCTTTTATGTATGAGTAACTTTCAAAGTTGCTTTTATACGACTAGATTATTAGGGCTACCCCTGGCAAAACTGTGATTTCTATTTTTCAGCAAATATAGAATCCATTTGAATGACAGCTTCATTTCCCAAAATGTGGGAAAATGCTGGTGGTCATATGTGGCTCTCAGCTGTGGGTGGAGACGAGGCCATCAGGGCAGCGTGACTTCTTTGACTTCATTCTTAGGAGATGGAATTCATCTGGCCCACTGTTTCTCATTATTTTAGGAACAGTAATCTCTTAATTCTCCTAATTTTAGTGTTCTGTTAGGTCTTTCCTTTCATTAGAGAGCTTGGGAAATATCAGCTGGCACAGAATCCTGGAATTAATACCCTAATGAATGAATTGTAGCTCATTAGAAAATTTTAATGATTCCTAGACAAATTAAGTAGAATTCAAACTCCAGGAAGATCAGAATATTTATAGTGCTTGGCATAAAGTAGATGCCAATAAATATTTGTTGAATAGAAAATTGGATTCAGTAATTCACTGACACATGAATGTGTGAGTGACATATGATAGGTATTGCCCTGGCCTGTATGATTGTTTCAAAAATATGCATAAGTTTTTACATACTATTTTGCTCTTCTTATTCTAGGGTGTAAACATGATCCAGGCATGACCCCTTGCTAATATGCCACCTATAAAGCATATTCTCTCATCAATACTGTTGTTTTCCTCTTCAAAAACTTATCTAACAAGGAAAAGTAATTCTTTGAAGTATGAGGTATAACTTTATGAATATGTGCTTTATTAATAACACCTGTAAAGACATTTCTATCACATATGGGCTTATTAAAATATTTTTATTAAAATAATGTTCTCACTTTCCCATGGAAAAAGCATTGGATGTAGCTCAGGTAGGGGGTGAGATCAGCTGAGTGAGGGTGCTTTCTGTCTGGGCTGCTGCTGGTCTTGTTTGGTCACTGGGCATCGGGAAAGTATACTTGCCTTTGGGTTCACTCAGTACTAGTGTCTGGAATAAAACCAGAGGATGTTTTTTAACTCTGCATTTTTTAGTGACAACCAAATAAGAAGAGTATTATCAAATCATGGGCTACACTGAAAATTATGTCATTAAATTTGGAAGAAAAACCACATGCGTTCTCATGTGCACATATATTACAAATGATACAGATTTGAGTTCTGGTGTTAAATTTTCATTTTTTTCTAAAAAGGTGTTTTTGTGATAAGTGAAATGTAAGGGCAGACCTTTGTAATCCAGGTTCTATAGAGTCCGCCAGCCTTGACTTTGTCACATCACACACATGTCATCATGCTCAGGGCATTCAGTTACAGCTGCAGAGAATCTAAGGTCGGTGGAAGTACTCCAGGGGTACACTCAAACGCATCTCTACAGACCAACACTCTTTGTTCCCCATTGTGTGAAATGAGGCAATTGCTTCTGTACTTATCACATTTTAAAAATGCTGGTCACCTTTGTCCTGTAATGTTTTCTCTCTCTCTCTGACATCTGTCTCTGTGTACTTCCACATTATTCCCAGTCATTTTCACTTAACTGTTTCCAAATTATATCGTGGCAGTATGTAGATTTTATGGTACCTCACTCCACAAGGGAGAATCAACTCCAGATTGAGTACGACAAAACTGGAATCCACCCCTTTAACGTCAAACACTTCTTTAGGATGTGGTTTTTACTTTCCAGCCATCAAGTCCAAGACTGTAGGGTATAGTACACAGTCTTTTTTCAGAATAGGAGTCTTCATTTTTTTAACAGTTGCCATGTGCAAGGCTCTAATATACATGCTTTACATGTGTAAACTCCTTTAATCTGTATACCAACTATATCAAGTAGATTTTATCACTATCCCCATTTTTGTAGATGAGAAGCCTGGGCCAAAGAAATTACTTGTCCAACTCACATTTTTGGTATTACAGAGGAATCAGGATTGAAATTCAAGCAATCAGGCTTCCAAGTTTACATTTCTTACCATTATACTACAGTGTCTCTCAAGACCTTGAATTTTCACTCTTTCAGGAGTTAAAAGTAAAATACAATTTGGGTGTTGTCTAAAGAAACTAGATATTTAAGCTAAGAACATGGAATTAGCTGGAGTCCTCGATTCTAGGTGAAAACTATCCCAAAATGCGCAGAGCTGGATCTGAACATGTTATCACCGAGTGTAATGGCAGCCAGACTAGAAGTGCCTGCCTCACCAGGAAGGTAGAAATGAACAGAGAATCAAAACAGTGGCCCGAATCCACATCTCCCACCTACTCACCTATGCGGAGCCACTCATCCTGTGGTCCATATGTCTCCCTAGTCACAACCAGCATAACCCCAATCTTGTGCATCAGTCTCTTCTGTTCTATTTTACATGATTTGATTTCTTTCCCAGGGCAGAGTTTGCTGGTTGTCTCTTACTAGTCACTCTTCCTTCTTGAGTAAAAGTGTGGCTTGGTGAAGACTAGTTTTCAGCTCCCCTCATTCAGAGGAGTAAACAGTGGAGAGGAGTAAACATTCAGAGGAGATTCCTGTCATTGACAGAGCAGATGTGTCTGAGGTATTTAAGGAGGCCATTGTCCTTTTCCACCCCTTGCCTAGTTAGTGGATGTTATGATTACTATTGGGAATGACCAAGTTCCCAGAAATCCATGGGGATTTCTATGAGATCCCTATTAATTAACAACAGTCTTACAATACTTCCCAAATACCGTGTGACAAATAAGATTTCCCAAGGCTATAGGAAAACTTCAGATTTTCTGACCCATTTCAACAGGTGGCCTGCATCAAATAGAGGGAGTTCTAAATCATCTGCAAAATGGACTATTAATTCACACACTAGACAAATTTGTTTCTATATGTTTTTCTCCTTATTGCAATCTGACAGTGACACCTGGGTTTGCCTACCTCCCTCCCTTTGTTATGATAATGTAGTTGGCCAGATTCTAATGGTTTGAAACATCAGTTTATATATCTTGGAGCAATTTTTACCTTGTAGAATTAGAAAACTTTGATCTAAACATTGCCTGTTGGTGTATGAAGTTCTTACATACCTGTCATGTTTCTACAATGGTTTGCTAACAATTATATTAGAATGTTAACATGTTTTTCTCATTGCCTCAGTATTTCCAGAAGATGACATTGTAAATGAAAGTTAAAGGTCTGTGGATTTTTTTTTTTGGTTAAATTAACCCAATACAGAAGATAGCTAAGACTGGCCTTAAATGTTATTGGCATTGTTCACTTGGCTTTAATGTGATCCGAAGTGTCTTATGCAGCACAAACAATCTTGTGCTTAGTGGGTAAAATGTGGCTTAGCCAACTCCCCACTGAGAATTCTGCCGTACTTGAGTAAATGGTGGAATAACTTTTCTGTATTTTATTCATGAACCCTATTTGCTGTTTACTTGGAAAGGGCCTTTTAAAATAACATCTAGAAGTTGTTCAACTGTTACTATTACAGACAAGAGTTTTTTGTGCAAGTAATAAAAAATATAAATTTCCCAACATATTTTTTTTGTTTTGAACAAAGGAAAAAGGGCCTGAGATCTTTCATTTTACTTTGTATCCTAGAATAAAAGCCATGGCATTATAAATGTAGTGAACATAGCATCTGACACACAGTAAGGATTCAATGTATATTAAATACATGAATAGTAAGTAAGTAGACATTGGTTAAAAAAAAGATGTGATGGCAAGGGCCACGTTAATCAATTGTGAACAAAGGACTAACAACTATCTATTTAAATTTTGGGGCCCTGGCTGGTGTAGCTCAGTGGATTGAGCATGGGCCTACGAACCAGATGGTCGTGGTTCGATTCCCAGTCAGGGCACATTCATGGGTTGCAGGCCAGTTCCCAGCAGGAGATGCACCAGAAGCAACCATACATTGATATTTCTCTCCCTCTCTCCTTCCCTTCCCCTCTAAAGATAAATAAATAAAAAATCTTAAAAAAATTTTTTTGCATGACCTAACAATTGCATAACGACCAAGTAGTCTCCAGAATTTGGTAAAATTTCTCATTGTTATTAGTGTATTTTAGTTTAGTTGGATTTTTCCCAGAGTTTCCCAAACTCTGGCTCACTCCAGTGGGTGCATATGTCAGTACCGATTGGCAAGACTCTTATTTGTGCAAAGATGTTTGTAAGCACAACAAAGGGACTTATTTGGAGTCATGACTTGCATATAGTTCAGAAAACTTAGATAAAGTGAACAGTGAAATCTTTCATTCTAGTCCTTGGGTGGTGTCTGAACTTGAGCAGAAGTGTATTTTTCTCCAGTTTTCCCAGAAGTTATTCATTCTGATATAAACTAGAGAACACTGTGAAACAATTTGGGTTAGAGAAGACAGTCAACAGAACATGCCGAATCTGCATTCTTTGTAGAATGCAGAGATCCATTCTCTGTAGAAGCTGAAGCATTTTAACTTTATTTTTGAAACAATGAAGGATTGTAAGCTGGAAAGTGTCGAGATCTGATTTGCTGGATGAAGCACTTCCTCTGGGATCAGAATACAGATGAACAAGGATGTGATTGAACCTTGGGAAGCTGTTTTGTTTGAGGCAAAAGATAAGGACGATCAGACAGATGAGTAGGTATATAGAAGTGTTGGGTTTCAGAATCATTTACGAGAAAGATATTTGAGGGCTTGATTATGGCTTAAATGGGGGAGAGGAAGAAGGCTTCTGTGTACTGTCAGGTTGCTGGGATGTGTGGTTGGGTAGAGCTAATTGCACTCACTGAGTTAGGCAGTCTAGGGAGAAAGGCTTTTGGGGAAGATGATGTATTCAGCTATTCATGGCTTTTGTTTTCTTTAAAATTGACATGATTTTAGAAAGGAAGCTCATTAAACTTAGTAGCTATTTAAAGTTTGTGATATTGTTACTTGGAAAAGAGAAAGAAGAGAAAGAGAAAGTTGGAGGCCTGACGGAGGTGACACCCACCCCACTGGCCTGTCCTGACCTTGGTACTTGTATTTCTGCAACTTATCTGGTAGGCATTTGTTTACCGTGAAGAGGATCTAGACTTATAGCCCAGCTGGTCTCAAGTTAGGTATTGGGAGGTCATTGTGGACAGGTTCTGATTGCTTAGTAAGAAAGGTGGTTGAATGAAAAGTCACAGCAGTTCCACACATGGCTATGCAGAAATCTACAATTCACTAGTTTGCTTGATTTTCCCAGATGAAGATGAAGCATCTTTACTGCTAACACCCTTGGTGCTGAGGGTGTAAATACATCGGCAGAGAAGTCCTGAGCTGTCCCACAGCTGCCCCATTGTTCTAACCTGTGGTCCTGGAGTCTGTGGACCAGTGGGGCCCACAGCGCTCACATGGGCTGACCTCGTTTGTCAACATAGTTACTTTTCTAGTGCAAAATGCCTGCCTTTTTTAACTTGACTCCACCTTGAGTTCACGATGGAGAAAGAGAAACTACTGTGAGCAGTATTAGAATAAAACCTCTTACATAAATAGCAGCTACTTTCTGTTCCCAAACTTAGGTATGGTCAGTGTAAAGACTGTGACTTATAGGTGCTTATTTGTTTTTAATATCTAAAATACAATTGCTTGGAGAAAGTGCCTTATGTAAAGTTCTAGCAGAGCATCCCAAATGGGACCTGTTACATTTCCATGAAGCCTCTGGGTTATCTGTTTCCTGTACATTCAATTTATCTTTTCTAGAAGTTCAGTTGGGAGCTCGTCGGAATTCTGAGACGATATGAGAGTTGATTCATCTGTATCTTCAGTAACAAGATTAGTGCCATCATCTGTGCCAGCAGTGGTAGGGCCACAGATAAAAATTGCCTTTTTGACTTGCATGGAGGAAACTGAAGGATCTGTGGTCATTACAGGTCTTATTTGAAAGTTGGGGACCAAAGTGCAGCAAGATGCAAAAAGAATCCGTCCAAAATAAAATGGGAAAACCATTGTTCAAAAGTTAATGAGAAAGCCAGAAAGCTCCGTGCCGGGAAGAACTTCATGACATATTTAATCATTTATTTAGTGTCTTTATTGTGTGTTGCTTAAACACTTACAATCTAATTTGTAGTCTCCATGCTAATATGGACTTATGTGAAATACACCTGCCACTAAAAATTTCTTGAGAGTAGATGTTATACTATTGAAATTGCAAATGCTTCACAAATTTTTATCTAACCAGATTATGAAAAAAAAAGTTCACACACAAAAACATAATCACAAAATTAATGTGACTCAAGATGATATTTGGAACCATATTTTTTTCTCTGTTCCATAGCAACTGGGAACTAACCACATGGATGTCCTTTTAAATGTCTCGGAGCTTAAATACACAGTTTGGACAGATGGTCAGTAGAAAGGTTTCTTGTAGAATTGTTCAATGAATAGTAACCTTTAAGAAAATGTTACTTCTTCCCAAAATATGCATAGCAGAGGCATCAGTTCATTGTGTATATCCCATTCCAAAGTGTTTAACTTTATGACTTTCATATTTTCATAGACCTAAAGATGTTTCTGTAACTGATATTCATGTTTTTGTTCTGCCCCAGGATTCCCCGGGGGAATGACAGAGCTTATTTAAGAGAATCTTGGGTGTTGTGAGTAGTAATCTCCACAATAATAGCTCAGTATATGTCTGTCTGTAATTCACTATAGAGCCCAGTCTGCTGAAAAGAGTAACTGTTTCAAGGACACTCAGATGTTAACATACTAACTAAATGATCAAGAACAGCTTTCTCTCTGGAGACAAATGCAACATTCACAATGCTTTTGGAATGGTTCTATTTTTCCTTGCCCTGAAAAATTTTAAGATGAATACTGAGGCAAAGCATCATAAAAAAGAAAGTCTTCATGTTGGAAAGTTTTTCACATACTCTTAGAACTAGGTTTTCAAAATTGATTTTGTTTTAGGATTTAATGTGGACCCACGAATTGCTAAGTGGAGAAGAAGAGAATCAATATTTATTTCCACTGTCTTTATTAGAAAAATTTCTAAGCTCTGTGTGATTAATTTTATTTTTTTCAGTTAGCTCATTTGACTTGTTCTGTAAGTTTTCTTATGAAATGATATTTTTATTGTTTTATTTAATGATTCACAATTAAGGACCTGAGCAGTAGCTTTAAGCAGCTATTGTCATGCAGGGTAGAAGAATAAACACCACAAAGTGATTAATATATTATCTGTTGTCCTGGAATCCAGGGAAAAAAGCAGGTAATTGTTGAAAATACATTTCAATTTCCTGCTAAAGATATAAACACACTTTCATAAACAGCATGCTTTTAATGGTCTCCTAAATCAATACGTTCTTTATAAAAATGCTTTCTTTTCCTAGTAGTTCAATAAAACGCAAATTTCATTTTTTCCTAATGATTTAGAAAATAAAGGAACACCATTTTATGTGTTTGTTTCTTTGAATAACAAAAATGACGTGTTGTGAAGAAGAATTCCTGCATTGCGTGAGCTTAGTCTCACACATCGTTCTTGATACAGGAGATGTTAGACATCAGGAAAAGAATGAACCATGTTATTGGTATTTCTGATTTACCTACCATTAAGTTATTAAATGAAGCACACGGGGGTGCCATACCCAGTTGTCTGGTTTAATTCTTTTTCCCCCCTTAATATCTTTGGGAATCCCATATAATGGATCTTATTCTGTTGAACTTGGTTCAATTCCATAGCTAGTTATTGGTTGGTTGCTATGTTCTGGAATTTTGCTAAGCCTAGTATATAGAGCAGAACAGAGAGACATGCGTTGCATGTCTTCAACGCATTTATCAGTGCGTTAAGAGTGCAGGTCATATTACTGGTTTGTAACAGTCATGATGTCCACCACGGTAGCCATGTCTGCTCAATTACTCTGCGTGGCACCCAGCCCCCAGCCTGGAAATGCTGTGCTAGAGGTTCCGGATCCAGAGGTGAGCATTTGATCCCCAGCCTTCCATCTGTAGACTTGCCAGCAGTTCTTGAGGCGTTCACAGGAAGGATTCTGCCAAAAGGGTGTCACTGTCATTGATACTCTTTCTCAAATGTAGAGGGTAGAACAGGGAAGACAGTAGAGAGAGGCAGAGAGCCATGACATGAACACACATTCCCACACAAAGAGCTACATATGTGTATTCACACATGCAGGTGTGTATATATGTAGCATACATGCATCTCTCCTATGTATACAGACACACATATGTACACACTAAGCACTGGTTGTAAAAAGGATTAAGATTTCTTTGGCCACATATACCAGTGATAAAATAGACATTCTTAAAAAGTATCCAGGGCAAGTGATTCTATAACTGTATTTCTAAACTGTTTTAATTTTTTTTTATGTCCAAATTGATGCTCTCTTTGCACAATATAGATTTTATTGTCTGTGTATCTATCTATGTTTACTTATATGACATGTTATACAACCCTGAGCTATGCTTTCTTTTTTGTTTGTATCTTGTCCTATGTGATTATTTAATGAGCTCATATCTTAAAATATTTTTATGCTTAATTTTTCTTAAATAATAGCACTTCTAATCACCTTGCATAATTAGTCAAACTCTTCTGGAGCTTGGGTAAACAAGCTACAAAGAGTGCAAATGAGCTGATTTTCTGAGAAAATGATCCTTACAGCTAGCATCTTTAGTGAGTGTGATTTGAAATCAATAGATTCCATCAATGATATCATTATAATTCTTTACTTTTTTTTTGGTCCTGGAACCCAGAAAAAGCTGCAGGTAATTCATTCCCCATATCTGTTTGTTTAGTCCAATATAATTTCTAAGTTAACATTTGCTGATCTGTCTCACATTCGGTGCCAGGTAGGCTTTAAGGAAATTTCAAAATCCTTTGTGAATTATGTCAAGTCATAAGCATTATTGTGATTTTTTTCTACTTAGAATGAAATATATCATACTAAGTTTAGTGGTTTTGAAAGGATACTTACCTATCTACTATTGGTAGAGTGGCAAATTTTCTAGTCCTGTCGTTTCAGCTTTTCTAATACATTGCTTGGTTTTTTTAAAGATTTTATTTATTTTATTTTTTTAGAAACAGAGAGAGGGAGAGGGACATTGAAGTGTGGTTGCCTTTCACATGCCCCCTACTGGGGACCTGTCCCACAACCCAGGCATGTGCCCTCACTGGGAATGGAGCCAGTGATCCTTTGGTTTGCAGGCCAGTGCCCAATGCACTGAGCCACACCAGCGAGGGTACATTGCTTGGTATTTATTTATTAGTGCATAGATATTCCATGTGGCATTTATAAAAGAGTCACTGTAGCAACAAGACAACTTGAAGATTTGACAAGCTGTGTACGCTCAAGGGACCAATAATGTGAATGAAGACACATGATTGGAAAGCATTTATAGCACAATAGTTTTGAAGATTTAAACATTAAGCTCATATATTTTTCCCGAAAGGAGGCACATTAGGGCGTTGTCACCATCTTACAGTTCCTTGGTCTTGTTACTTCACACAGGTTTCTTACATTTTTGTTGTACCTGTGCTCTGTCCCCAAACAGTAACACCAATTTAAGGGCATGAACTATTTCTTAAACTATTTATAAAGTGCTCACATTCACCTTTAGCATTTGGCACAGTCTCTTATGCACAGGGTGACCATCTCCCTCCACAAGCAGAATGTTTTTGTTGTTCTTGAATTTAATTTCTAATTGGGGTCTCCATTTCTTGGAGTAGTAACAATGAAATGACATTTTTTCTTCTGCCCAGAAATTTGGGGGTGGGAAGTGAGAAAGTATGAGATAGGACAAGTGTTATATAAGGTTGGGGAGACAGGGGCTCTGGTCTACATCGGCCACACATCTTCCTCTCAATCATTGACACTTCCATCGTTTTGTCTCAGCCTCGGAGGAGTAGACAGGGTGCAGTTGTTTTATCCTTCATCCCTCTGCTTGAAGCCTTTTCAGATCCATCCCACTTACGTGTGTCAGAGTTAATGTGGCTACTCCCTTGCCATGCTGGGTTGTAAGGGACTCTGTGAGGCTTAGTCTCAACACTGGGTTTTCCAAATCCCTGAGAACAACAACTTAATTTTCCCCTGTTTCCTAGTTTTATAAACTTATGAGTGTTCTGTTCTCAGTGCAGAAAATCAATACCTATTTGGGCAAGGGGTGATTTGTGTGTACCAGGGAGTCTAGTTTCTATTTCTTCTGTGTTCACTCAGTTTTTTAGATCTTTTGTTCAAGCTGGAGTTCTTTCCATTCTTCCAGGCCTAACAAAGTTAAAGTTAGAAGGAAATCAAAAGAGTAGAGGGTGACAGTGTCAGAAAATATAGAAAATGTGCATGTAACATCTCTAATTATTAACCCCCTCTCAGTATTTAAAATTAAATACTCACTGAATAGATGTTGTCATTGCTGATGATGAATTTAGGAAATGTTGAATATAGAACTTTTAACCAATATCTTTTATAAACAAAACTAAATTAATATTTTATTTTTAAATTTTATTTAATATAGAACTTCTTTTTTTAGTTGAATGATAGATGGGCACAAATGGGCTACTAACTTTATTTTAATTTATAAACTTTCTGGATGTGCACTGAATCGCATTCTGACTTTCATGTACCTTTTAACCATCATTTGCATTTCTCAGTTTTATGAAGAAAACTATATCATTTGTTATAATGGGTCTAGATTTTGATTTAATGTGAAGGAATGTCAGAGAAGAACCCAGGAGAAAACCTGCAATCTGGTGACTGTTAATGACGTCCTGAAACAGAATGTTACTGCACAGAGGAGAGAACTTTTTAAAGCTGAGCTGTGTGTGTGTGAAGGAGGGAGAATGGCATGAGGTGGCAAAATAACAGGGAAGTAAGTTTACAACAACAGCAAAACAAGTTGTCACCAGACCTTAGATTCCAGGTTCTCGAATCTCAGTGTCATAGATGAGAGCACTGACCTCAGCACAAGATCGGTCAGAGAGAGTTTATTGCAAAGGGCTTGCCCACAAAATATTTGCCCAGAAAATAGGAGTCAGGCTTCCTGAGAGGTCCTTGTGGATGGCTTACACAGGTGCCTCGGGTGTGTAGGGCTGGGGACTGAGGATGAGGTTAGTTGTCTCACCATCGCCATCTGGTGGAGAGTGATCCCAAACTCGTCACAACATGTTTGCCAGCGTCTGTGGACGACTCACAGGGCCTGAAAATGATGCTTGTGCAAATATTTTACCTACCATTTAATTGACAAAAAAACTATTTTTCAGAACATGATGTTAAGAAAATATGTCTTTTATTCTTTCCTTTGAGGATGTAGTTAGGTGGATTTCCACTGTGGGATTCCACTGAAAGCAAGGAATCGTAGGCCTTTGAAGTGGAGTTCTGTTGGGTAAAACAGGCTCCAGACGTTATTCCGACACAGTCACAAAGTCTTGGCTCATTTCCGACCAGCAGTGTGACCTTGGACTAGTCACCTTTTCTTTCTGGAACTCAGTTCCCTCTCTAAAAATTTTGGTTAGTTGACTTTAGTAGCTAATTTCTCAAGATTTCATGGATTTTAATAATTCTTATAAAACAATAAAGAGGTTTAGCTGAAGAAAAATGCTACAGATATTGATAAAGTAAATTGAATTTTTTAATGATTATAATCTTGCTAATGTTAAGGAAAGATGAACAAATCTGAAGACTAATCCTTGAAAATGAATTTATTAGATTCACACATACAACCATATTGCCATGAAAATAATAATACTCACTAATTAGAAGTTTCCAAATTCTGGATAGATCAGGTAGGTAGAAAAATATGAATACTTTAATATTGCTTATAAAGGAATATTTTACCAGATTGCTTTAAAAGTTTTTTTAATATATAGAAAGCAAAAAGATTTAAAAATCAACAGTATTTTGAAAAAAGTCATAGAAATAAAATTATATTCATTTCATTCAGTCCCATTATCAATTCTTGGTTATCTTGATTATTGGCCAATAGTTTCATGAATCTAGTTATTTCTTCGAGTTCTATTAATCTTTATCCAGTTTAAAGGTATTTAAATGTTTATTCTTAGAAAATTCTATTTTAGAATAAATCAGAATCCTTCCATGGATCTTTCTAAAGATGTAACATATTTGTAAATATGTTAGAATAAAATAATTACTACCTCTAAATGACAGAAACTTAAAATGACATGGTTATAGGTCTGATACAATTGATAAAGAACTTTGTGTTTCTGTAACAATGTTTTAAGATATCCATTAGAATTGTAAGTGAAAATATGTTTAACTTTGTAGACTCTTGGAGATTTTTATATACTCTTTAGAACATCAACTTTAATAAAAATATATGTAGACATGTAAAACATAGTTACTATTTTTTATTTGACAAAGTTTCCCATGTACTTCAAACCTATCAAGTAAACCTGATTAATTTAAAATTTCTGTTTTTTTTACTTTATATAAGCATTTAATTTCTTTAAGCCAATAAATATTATACCCTAGTAATGCCACCCAGAGGTATAAAATATAACACATATCCTACACAGATGAACATATATCACAAGAAAGACCATATGCAAAAACGATCATGCACATAACCCAAAACACTTTATATAACTGTTGATGAATGAGGTGTGTGTGCATTAGTGACAATTAGTAATACTATCTTAAAGGTTCAAGGCAATATGATATATATGAAGTGAGTTTATTATTTATTATGCTGCAGTATTATCTTATAAGTTATTTCAACATTCTAGCTTCATATAGAAAATATATAGAAGTTTCTATTATTGGTTCTTGGTTAATAAAATATTCAATGTAGTTTACCCAAAATAAATGCTTTAAATTGATAAGGCCTTTCATTTTTTGTGAAACACCAACTTACCAGTCTTGGAGGTAAAGACTGCTTGTGAAAGCATGGGGTGTAGAGTTGAAAGACACCTCGTTCTCACCTCCTCATTTGCTCCTGCCGTTCACATGGTGCTCTTGCCGTTCACATGGTGCTCTTGCCCTGGGGCCAGGGGTGCTGATTTCAGGTGTGGTGCTCTCCTGATCACATAATTTGCTCTGACCTTCTTTCCGAAATGTTCCTTCCCCTCACTGGGGCCTCCATTCCTACTTCTTTATCAGATTTCAGCAGAAAGTCCTTCACCCTGAACTCACGACTCAATACTGTTAGTCTTTCCCCAAATAGTCTGCTCCTTTCCTTCACAGTATTTAATCATAATTTGTGATTTTACCTCTGTGCGTATGTTGTATTTTTTGTGTTATCCTCTGTCTTCCTGACTCCAGTGCAGTCCATTTGACGGTAGAGATCATACTGATTTTGGACCACATTATTTTCCCAGAGGCCAGTATAGTCTTCAGGTTTTACAGATGATGCTGGAGACTTAGATTATGTTTACATTCACACAGCTATTTGATAAAAAACACTCAGATTCATGAAGCATCTGAACATCTGGAAGCAACTCTTCTAAAAATATGAAATGAAAGGTTTATTTAACTAAATTTAGCTTTCTTCTTCTCAAAAACAAAACAAACGCTCTTTAGTGGACCTGGTAGCCATGGATACAACCCTGCTGTCTAAGGGCATTTATAAAGACAGAGCATGTGACTGTAATGAATGCACTGAGGACACAGCATCTTGATGTGAACAGTAAGTTATTGGGAAGCATTTGTAGGTTCTAGCATCTCAGGGGTTTTCGCTGAATTTGGGGAAATACCTTATCTTTTCTCTGCCACCACAGTCCATTTCAATACAAGGTATTTGTCAGTATAACTTAGCACTTGAAACTTTAGGTAACTCTCTGAAAATTTATATAAATTCTTGGAAATTATCACTAAAGGACTCTGAGCCAAATCTGATCACTGCTGGCTGACTCTAAATAGTTTCAAAACGTGTGAAGAGCTGAAGAAGTGGGAGCCGCACATGACCTCTCCTTTATTTCAAACATTTACTAACTCTTAGCTTGTAGTTAGTAATATATACTTTACATTATCATCTTGATTTGCTTCTTTACAATTTAATAGGCTATTGTTAGAGGCCTCAGGGTCTGTGTTTCCTCTTCACCTCTGTAACTTGTTCTGTGTCCATGAATTATCTTCAGTGATGTCTAGACTTGTTTTCCTCACCTTGGTTATAGCTAATCATGTAACATAGTTTCTGCAATCCCCAATTTAGGGTCCTAATTGCAAGCTTCTGTACTATTTTATAGCTTGCAATCATCCGATTTTTAGGGATTAATTCATAATTTGATTGTTCTAAAGAATGTGTTTCAGAATGAAATAGCTTGCGAAATAGCTTTCACAGAATGAAAAAGATTAGTTCATTTGGAAGGGATTGAATAGCATGTCAGCTTGATTTCTAAAATGCCAGTGGGTAGTGTTTGGGGAGCTTTTACACAGATCCCTTAGTTACTCAGGGTGTGGATTATCATAATTAATGCCCAGAGGGGCTATATCATTCTTCTGTCCTAATAGCAACTAAGAAAATAAAGTTCCCTTTACATTATCTCTCATGAATTTTACTGAAGATCCCAGACCTGACTGTGTGTGTATGAGTGTGTGTGTGGGTGGTGGGGGTTAGGAGCAGAGAGCATGGGTGGCTGTGGTAGTGAGGGTATGGCAAAGTGAAGTCCAACCCTGTGAGCTGTATGTTTATTTAATGTTACTCCAAGGGTGTGTAAATGCACCTGAAAGGGCACGACTACAATTTCAGGTAGGAAGGAAGTATGGTGATTTGTTGATCACTTCCTTTGTGCCAAGTGCCCACAACCCTCATTTGTTCATCTTTTAATTTGAGAGGTTTCAAAGATGACGGTAAGAAAACAGAGGCTCAGAAAAGTTAAATGTCTTCACTGCCTTTCTCGTTGATGCTTCTGGAGAGTACAGACAGTCCCCAATTTAGGATGGTTCAATTTAGGATTTTTAAATCTTTACAGTGGTGTGAAAGCATTATTTGTTCAGCAGAAACCGTACTTTGAATTTTGAATTTGGATCTTTTTTATGAGGCAGTGTGATACTCTTGCGATACTGGCAGTGGCAGTGAGGCGACTTTGCCCGGCAGCAGGCTAATGTGAGTGTTCTGAACACCCTGGAGGTCAGCTAGGCTAAGCATCGTGTCTGTGAGGCCAAGTGTGGGAAGTACATTTCTGACTTAGAGCATTTCCAACTCACCATGGGTTTCTCAGGACATAAGCCCATTGTAAGTCAAAGAACATCTATATTCTGCTTCCTCATCACAAATGTAGTCTTCATTTCTTGGAAGAAAAATGTGTAATCTTCTTAAAAAGATTGAGTTTCTTAAGGTTATTATTGTACAGAAAAACTTTGAAGTTTGGTTATAAATCAAGCAGAGAGGAACCTGCCAGGGTCCAAGGGGCTCCTTATTAAAAGAAGGAAAACAAAGGGGAACTTGGTAGAAGAAAGCGTGTATGTTCACACATTGGTACGGTTATTCTGGGCTAGAGAGAAAGTGTGAATCAACTTCAGTGGAGGAGATGAAATTACAGATTCCTATGTGGGCCTGTGGGATTCACAGTGTCTGATCATGTCCACTCCAGAAACATAAAGCATCTTTACTTTGTCTCAGTGATTTTAAAGATCTCTTTTGGAAGCCTTATGTTTGTAAACATGAAAATGTAATCATGGCTCACTGAAATTCTTCATTCTGCATGTAGATTCTGTTCTTTCTCCAGGTCTTACTAGACAGCTAGTTATTATTAGAATATTCTTTATAATAAAACTCATGAACACAAAAGAGTTTTATTGGGCTTTCTCTCAGCCTTACCTTCTGTAACTAAAATTCTCAACTTTTTTAGAGTCATGACACCAGAGTTAATAGAAATTCTTTATGTTATATGTTTATGTATGTACTTGAGATATATGTATTATATGAGGTCTGTCCAGAAGGTATCCAGCCAATATGGAAAAACAGAGACATTTATCGAAGAAGATATATGATATAGGACAATGATACCTCAGGCGTCTTCAAAGTAGGCACCTTGGGACCTCACACAGTTCTCCTAGTCACCATCAGCTGCCCCTTTGTGTTTTCCTGAATCTCATTGATGGTCTGAAATTTCTTCCCTTTCAAGGGTAACTTTAGTTTTGGGAAAAGCCAGAAGTTTCAGGGCATCAAGTCTGGGCTGTAAGCAGGGGGTGAGTCACCTGGGCGATTTGATGTTTCACCAGAAAACTCTACACAAGACATGATGCATAAGTGGGCATGTTGTCATGATGAAGCTGCCAAGCACCAGTTGCCCATGGCTATGGCCTTTTGAATCATCCAAATAGTTTCCATGGAGGAATGTTCAAGCTTAACACAAAATTTGATGCACATGTATTCTTCTACTTGCACAGTCATTTTGAATGCAATGGCCGCACAGTACCATGTTCATGCAATGGCATCTACCACCCCCACTGACTAGTACAGTGGAATTGTCATTGTTCACCCATGCACATTCCAGTCCACTCTCCTTGGCTGCCAGGCTACACTGATATCGTGCACACTGTTCTTGTTATATTAACAATGGCTGGACTTTCTCTGGACAGACTTTGTGTGTATACTGTATCATATATATATTTGAGAAATTGTAATTTCTCAAAAAGATTCAGAAAGTTTAAGTTGACTTGAAGATTTTAACTACAGAATTATAAAGTAATTTTAATTCAAGACTTATTAAGTTTAAATATTCCATTTAGGATTTTTAATTGTATTGTTTTGGAACAGTGGAATAATGTGCTTGTACAGGAAGTGTTTAATGAAGCAAATTCAGAGGCAGTAGCCCATAAGAGGCCCAATTTGTTGAGGTTCCCAGAAGGTCTATTATAAGCTCTTTAGAATGTGGGAAGGGGCTCTTTCTATTACAAAGGGCTCAGTGTGGGGCATCACCAGTTGACTTAGGTCAACATACATGTGACCTCAGGCTATATTTGCTATCAGTGCTTTCCAAAAGAGCTGGATAAAGTTGGACTGCTTCATCAGTTAAGTATGAGATGCTACTGTATATGTCAGAGGTACTTCCCCACTAATCCAGAGAAAAACAAATGTATACTCCTCTCCTGGACTAACCTGGCCTCCATCCTCCTTTCTCTTGACTCTTTGTAGTTCTAGCCCATCATTTATTTTATCTATCACTTATGGCATCCTCTGGCCTTCCCCTCCTTCAGGCTGTTCCTCTCGTAATTGTTTTCTCTTTCATACGAGTTTTCCTTTCACTTTATTTTGACTCTTCTGTCAAAGTCAGCCAAATTCATCACTCTTCCAGCCTTTAATCCTTCTAGAATGTTTTCCCATTTACTTGGGGACATTTTCATTCCTTTTGCCTTTTATGATACCAAACCTTTGGCACTCTGCCTTTATTTCTTTCATTTTTTTGGTCAGTTTGACTCTTTGTCTACTCATTCATTAAATAGGTGAGTTCATTACGTTCCTGACATTGGCCTTCTTCATTGGCTTAGCACTTTCTCCTTGGATGATTCCACCCACTCCAAAGACTTTGCCACCAGCTTTGTGCCCAAGGCTCTGTCAGGGAAGAAAACAATTTTATTCTGCACTTCTAGGTTCTTCTGGCTGGTCTAAGAATTAAACTGGCATGAGACAAATTAACAGAAGAAAATCAATGTTAATTTTGTACATACAGAGGTCTCATAGATATGGGTCTAAAGAATTGACCAAAGCAGGCTGCTTTTATACTTTTTAGACAAATAAACAATAAATTTGTGAAGAACTGACAAGGCAAAGAAACTTAGGCATGGGTACTTATCAGTGAAGAAATTAAGTAGCATTTATTGACATAGCCCCCTGTGCCACGAATGTCTTATCTTTGGTGATATCATTTTACCTACAGGTGCAAGCAGGAGTTAAGTTACCTTTCGCATGCAGATTTATTTGGCTTTCAGAACGGCCAAGAGGAGGGTCAGAGTGTCCTTACACCAGCTGTTTCTCAAGTAACTTTGATTCAAAGTAATCACTATGTCCAAGTGGCATATATTTTGGGTGGTAAAGTTTGTTGCCCTTCAACTCCTTACTATACAGCCCTATTCACTTTTCTGTGCTCCCGAGAGAACTCTGTTAGACGGACTTGCCTACCTCTTTTTTTCTATAGAATATAGGGTGGTTCAATTAAATCCTGTTTTCTTAAGACAGCCTTGTTTTGAGTTCCTCATTTAGATTGGTGGCTTCCTTTCACCCAGGCTAGCAAATAAATAGGTAGGGCTCCACTCTTTTTTTTTTTTTTCATTTGTCAAATCCTGGCAATTATATCCTCAGAATATGTCTGTTCTTTATCCCTTTGCTCTGTTTCTCTGCCTCTGCCGGGGGTTAGTGGTGCTGGTTCTCCTGTGTGTAATGCCTTTTCTCTTTTAGCATTTTCTCATTGTCATGAGAGTTGCTGCTCCTCTATAAAACTTAAATGCCTCTCATTTCAAAAGAGTAAATGCTTAATTATGTGTTGGGGCATTTAAGATCTGGTCTCCTGTGCATTTACAGTGTCTTTTTTCCCCTCATGACATCTTTCCAAAATAAAAGTCAAAACTTAAGAAAGCGAAACCTACTGTCCTGCGTCCAGAATACTTCTGAAACCCTAGGCATTCAATTCAATCCTAAGTGCCTTCATATTCATGCTTACGTGGTTTGGATTTTTTCCCATCTTCTCTCTTCATCCGTTACTCATATCTTCCTTATCCTTTAATGCTCAGTTTAAATGTCACCTCTTATTTGTCACCATCCTGAATCAGACTAGGCAAATGAGTAAATTCTCCCTCTTTTATCATTTTGTATGTAGTATCTGATGCACTTGTTAATTCAAATTGTACTACTGTTAATTTCATGTCTGTATCTTCCACCAGCGTTGTGAAAATACTAGTTCAAGGAGTGGAAATTATTCAGGAGACTAGGAAATCTCTATAGAAAGTTCATTCTGGGACCCTCGAATACCATTTTTGGAATTCCAGGTTACATTGAGACATCCACCAAGAGATCAGAAGGCTAGGCGCTTTTAGGATTGTAGCTCTCTCATTAGGCCATCTGTGTATTTCCATAAGTATATACTGGTTGCCTCCTGTGAGCCAGGTGTATGATTCATTGTCTGAGATATCATTTCACTCAGATGATTGTGAAGAACTTAGAGTGGCCATTAGCACAGACTCTTAGCAACAGTAAAACTGATAATAATGACGATGACATTCTGTGGCAGGGAAATTGACTGGGAAGGAGAGGAAGAGCCTCTTAGGATAGAACTGAACGCCTAGTGTTTTAGGAAGTAGGAACCTAGGAATGTAGGTTTAGCTTTTGTAAGTTTTGACTTTTCTCTTATTTGCCAATTTCAGGGCTGTAGGTGGGAGTAAAGTTTGTTTGATTTATACAGTTATCCTCCACTGAACGCGTTCGTTAATGGAATTTTGTTAGATAATTCATGAATTCTATTGAAAATTATTTTATTTGAGTATCATTTGAGGTTTGCTTTTTAAGTGATTTAATTTATAACAAAGAATCCACTCTCATGTTTCTCTTTGTTTCAGCAAACAGAATGCTTCAAAATGCAAAACCATGTCTTGATGTTAGTGCCACCTACCTAAATCCCTTTCTTCTGGTAAGAGGTAGTTGGATATATTACTGCATAGAGCACGGTGTCAAACTCACTTTCATGGAGGGGCCGCATCAGCCTCACAGTTGCCTTCAAAGGGCCAAATGTAATTTTAGGACTGTATGAATGTCACTACTCCTTAACTGTTAAGTGAGGGCTTGGTGCTGCCACTGGGTAGAAACAAGGTACCGGGCAGGATGAAACAAGGTGGCAGGCTGATTCGACCTGTGGGCCTTGTGTTTGCCACCTGTGGCCTAGAGTTGTCGCCCAGGAGCCAAAGAGCTCTGCTGCTGTCTGACCCTAGAACACCATGGAGAGCAGGTAGATTGGCCAAACGTGTGTGGTCCAGGTTCCATTTATCAGCTGAACCAAACAGGAAAACTCTTCTCTGTGTGTTTGGGGTGTGTGCAGGCTG
Organism: Artibeus jamaicensis; assembly: GCF_021234435.1. Lineage (NCBI taxonomy): Eukaryota > Metazoa > Chordata > Mammalia > Chiroptera > Phyllostomidae > Artibeus > Artibeus jamaicensis. Next base: position 24,492,389 of record NW_026522047.1, read on the forward strand.
GGCCGGAGTGCTTTGACTGAGTTTGTCAGAGTTAACTCCAGAGCCAAAACCCAACTTTCTTCCTGTCCAATAAATTGTGCCTTATAAACTTTTGATTACTTGATTCATTTTCCTGAAGCTAATACTCCATTTCAATAATAAAAGCAATTTCTAAATTTTCCTCTTAATATTGACGACCTGCTGCTTTCTGATGTAATGATTACTTTCCATTACAATGCTTCTAAGACGCCCATTTAACATGTCAAAGTTGTCAGGACTTTTAGTGCTAATTTTATTTTTCCCCATTCAAACATACATTCTAGCACTATGAATTATTGAACGATTAAAGGATTTAGTCTAATAGGCTCACTTAATGGAGGGAACATAGCTCTAAAGGAATAACTTATACTGCTGCTTGCTAACACAAAGCCTGGCACATGGTGGACCCTCAATAAATATTTGTTGGATGAATGCATGCTTAATACATATTTTTAAATAGTAGTTTTGAGCAGGTATTTGATTAGTACCTATATATGTCAGGAGGAATGTATTTGGGGGGATGAAGGCATACTTTAAGGTGTATTTTGTTTGAAATGTCAAGACTTTTAAAGAAAATATGTTTGAAGCACATTTATTCTATACCTTATTTTATTTAGACCTTTTTCTTTGAAAAAAAAATCTATCATTTTTTCTATGGAGTACATCCAAAAGGGAAGTGAATTATTTTCTATCTATTATTTAACTCCCTCAAACTATACCAGAATACTTCACTTTGCTTCTTCAGCCTTTGTGTTGGGTTAACTTGGAGAATAAAGTATAACCTCTTTCTAGAGAGACTCTCCGAAGAGCAAGTCTTTTTAGTAATCAGGGTGCCATTTGTCCACAGAAGCAATGCTATCTTGTCCATAACCTTAGAGAGTGGATATCTTTACAGCTCTCCTAAAAGAAAAGCCCGTTTTAACCTCTGATGGGAGTTCAGTTTAACTTTGTAGAAAACGAACCTGAGAAGCCTTTTGGTAGAACGACTCAGTGTTTTAGGGAGAACTGTAAACCCATGCAAAGGTATTGTACCATTCATCATTACATGAAGCAAAATATGAACCTTGTTTAAAATACACAGAAGAGAATTGTCTGCATTCTGGGCTATAAATCAGGAGGTAATGCCTGACTTTGGATAAGTATTTGCTGCTCAGATTTTGAAGAGAGTGTCTGTTGTGGAAAGATTTCCATGTCATAGGGTTTTTGTTTCTGTTTTAAACTGCTCTCAGAAAGAGAAGTGCTACTTTAGGCTAATTAATTTGCTTTTTGCAATGTAAAAAACTCTGGAGGGGCCTTACTTTTTATCTTTTTATTTTTTAGCATTTAAAGGTATTTTTATGTGCTTGTTGCACATTTATTTGAATTTACTATAAAAATACTACCGGGTATTGAGTGGTAGTTCATAACGAAAAAGAAAAAAAGCATTTATGCTGAAACATCTAAGTGCTTTCAGTTATGAGAGTAAAAATCATTGATATATTTGAAGTCTTTTAAATACGTCTTACGTTTTCACCCCTATCATTTAGCATCATGTTATTTTACCACATTAGGTAGGTGGGGATTAGGCCCTGACTTGTGAAATTGATATCAGAATTCAAACTCATAAGCTCTCAAATCCTGGAGATTTACAGTATCTATTTAATACTTAAGTAAGTGCTTTAGGTGATTGAATCACATGCCTTCTACATTTCATGGCTTCCCTCTGATAGTACCTTTTAGTACATTTTTTAAATTTTGGAATAATTTTTAATTTAGATTTACAAAGAAGTTGCAAAGGTAGTATAGATATTCCTATATAGCTTTCATCCTTTTTTCCCAGTTTTTAACATCTTCAATAACCATTGCACATTTAGCAAAACTGAAAAATCATTCATTCTTACTGCTTTTACTTAAAAAAAAACCCTCCAAAATGTACTCATACTTCAGTAGTTTTTCCACTAATGTCCCTGTTCTAGCCTGTGATCCCAGCCAGGATACTATTGTATACTGTGTTTAAGCATCATTGTGTCTGTCTAGTCTCCTCTGGTTTATGACAGTTTCTCAATTTTTCCTTGGTTTTCATAAGTTTAACAGCTTTGAGGAGGACTGATTAGCTGTGTTGTAGAATGCTTCTAATTCATGTTCGTCTGATGTTTTCCTCATGAGAGACCACAGTGGATGCTACAGAGGTGAAGTTCCCTGCTCATCACCTCGTATCAGAGTCGCCTGCTTCCACTGTGGCTCACCACTGTCACATGGGTCTTGAGGTCTTGATCACCCAGAAGGGGAGTGAGTGAGCTCTAGGTTTCTCCACTGCACAGTTACTTTTCCTGGCCCTTGCTATACTCTGTTTTTGGAAGTAAATTGTTAAGTGTAGCTGACAGTCAAGGCTTCCTCCCTCTTTTTAATGACTCAAGGACTATGTGGAGGAAATTCCCTTCTTGTTTGCATTGAAGATAATTTTAATAATACCATTTCTGCATGTTTTTGTATTCAGGACACTGTGCTAAACGTGGTATCTCAATTTTTTTTAGTACGGCAAACCTATAAAATAGAGGTTATTTCATTTTGTAAGCATGGAAATGGGAGTTAGAGATTAAACAAGCTGACGAGATCATGCAGAGGGAGGGCAGAGACCCAGGTCTGGTGGGTGCCACAGCACCTGCTTTTAAACACTGGACTCTGCTACCTCCTTGGTAGATATCCCTAACCTTCCTAATGTGGCCCCGAGAAACTTTCACGTGCTCTTCCTTCTGGCTTTCTGGATTGATTCACATTAAAAGATGCATATTTGGGGTATTTTTGTATTAAAATATAGAAAGGCGACAATTCACCTTTACTAGATGCTGTGCAGTCATTAAGTATATGTGGGAATCTGAGTATGACAGACAGACTATATCCAAGTGCAGGAATGTGGAAGTAAGACACTGAAGCTCTTTCGGCAGTTAATTTTTTTGACCATCCATGGGATATTTGTGTTCCGGGTTAAGGAAAACCAACAGGAATGACAGATACAGAATAACCACAAAGATGCAGATTACAGCACAGGGAATATAGTCGGTGATATCATAGTAGCTGTGTGGGGCCAGATGGGTGCTTCAGGCAATGGGGGGACCTCACTCTGAAGTGCATGATTTGCTGACCACTTTGTTGTACACCTGAAACCAATACAGAGTAATACTGAATGTAAACTGCAATTAAAAAAAGTTAAAAAAAGAAGAAGAAATGTGACCCATCTTCATAAAGCCAATGATCCGCAGCCTATTGCAGGAACACAACTCTCTGGTTTCGTGACATTGGTCTTGAGTCATGAAAAACTAACAAACTAGTGTTCATACTTTAGCAAAATCCAGAAGACGGTATCATAATATTTACTGGAATGAATGACTTGTAGTGAGTATAAGTCCCATTAAAATACATGGGAGAATGTAAGACATTTAAAGCATCTCTGAATCATCAAGGAAGTGTAGAATTAGGTTTAAATAAATGGTAATTGTATTTTATTGCATTAAAAATGTCAAACAGACATGACTGTCTACAGAACAAAAAATTTGTAACTAAAATAGTGATTTTTGTGAACCAGTAGTTTAAAGAAAATTTATTGCATTTAATTTCATAGCATCAGAAGTGACCTTCAGCAAAGGGTTCTAAGTGGGTGCAAATGAAAAACCTGTTAGAGCTTTTCCAAAACAGGCTCTCTCCTTTATCACTGCTGTCTAACTTTACCTAGTGAGCAAGAACTGTGTCCTGTAGTGCTGAATTATGAAATCAAAATAGAAAAACTGTACCCAACTTTTCACAAATTCTCAGGCATTTGAAAGTTAGAATCTGAAGACATGCCTTTATTGTAAGCAGAATTTAAGTCCTTCAACCCTTAACCATAGTCTCTGGACTACTGAGTAATTAAAAAAATTCTGTTTAACATTTATTATAAATAATTTACAATACTACAGATAATCATATTTTTAAAATGTCTGCTTAAAAATGCATAATTCCAGAAAGATTAAAATGTGCAAAGATTTTCTATAAAATATTAGTGGCATATTTATAACTAAATTTATTTTGATCTGTCTTTCTTGTCCTTGTTTGAAAAATGCGTGTCTTTCTAGATGTGAAATAGGGTAGATTTGAAGTATGATTTTTTATGATTTTTCCTTTATGAGCTGTTATATGACAATTTGAGGTATTTAGCATAAAATCAATTCTTAGCTTTCATAAAAATGAAGTATAAATACTTCTCAAATTATTTTCATTATTTGAGAGCATTTTCCTCTTTGAATTATATGATTAAATATTCTTTTATGCATTTTGTCTTTAAACCACATAATTGAAATTCTCAGTATATTATTAGTAGAAATTAGGCAACTAAATGATATATAAATATAAATATAAATAATATAAAAATAAATATAAATATATATTTTGGTGGGGTGAAAGGTGGGAAGGTTCTTAGATTCTTAAATTCTTCTAAAGCAGTCTTTTTCTTTCCCTCAATAATGGTTTTAATTTAATGACATCACAAGAATTTAAATGGAGAGGGTCAGTTTTTGAACTTTAGGAACTTTATGAATACAGGTACATACATGACTTTTGTAAAGCAGCAAGTAAACTTCCAGAATGTATCTAGCATAACGTAATGTAATAGCTTTCTGTTTTGATTGATGAAACTTCAAAATTTGTAAGAAACAATGGATAGATGACCCTGATTTTTATGTAATCATAGAGACATCATTATCCATACATCAAACTTGCACTGAGTGACTGGTGAGCACCAAGGACAGGTCAAGGTGATGAGAATACAAGATGAATAAGACACAGCCTCTGGCTTGAAAAAGTACGTTTGTTAATGTGGAAAATAGATGTGCAAATAAATAGTTATAGTCTAATGTGTAAATGCTATACTAGAGACATATCTGAGATAGTTCAGAACACAGGGGAGGAGCTGTGTGTGTCTGTGTGGTGAAGGATTTAAGAATAATTTGAGAGAGAGGGGGGGAGAGGATAAGTGAAGACATGAGGGAGTTCCATGAAGGTGTAGAATTATTTGCTATGGCAGGTCATTTGTTTTGGCTGAAGTATAGATCCCAGTGGTAGAAGATTCGACTAGAAAAATAGGCTGGGGTTAGAGTGTAAAGAGCTGAGTGATTTAATCTTTATATTTGTAGTGATGATAAAACACTGAAGTGTATAATGTGTGGCATGATATAATGAGATTTTTGAAAAATCATCAATTTAATTAGGATGAATTGAAAGTTACAGAATTTGTTAAAAAACAAAATAGAGCATAGCCAAGACCTCCCCCAACAAACCAACCAACAAACAAACAAACAAACATACAAACCCAGAACATATTCTGTCTGGAGCGTTCCAAATTTCAGGTATTTAAGATTTAAGTACTTTTTACCTAACCAGTTCTAGCAAATGTAATGAAACAATTTGGATAGTCAGGGAACAGAAGAGAATTTGTGGTTGGTAATAGGATTTGTTTGTAAGTTTTCTTCATTGAGAAGTAAACTGGTATACATGTGCTTCAAGGGTAGTTACAAATGTTACCTGATTTCTAAGAAATTAGAGGTGGAAAATCGTCACGTCTATTGTGAGTCGTTTCCAAAGATTTCAGGACTCCACCTATGACTGGTGCAGGTCTCGAGAGCTGTGACAAAGGGTGGGACTTTGGCTGGTATTTGCCTAGTAATATAACCAGGGGGAGAGAATCATCATATTCGTTGTATGGGAGGGAAATCTCTTTTTAAAATTTACTATATTATCTTTTAACATTTCATCTGGCTTGATTTTCTCTTTCCATGTTCTCTCATAATTAACTTTCATGGATTCTACTTCGACACCTAAACATCAAGAAGAAGATTCTACTTCTGGTTATTTCTTTCTTAATTCCTTCCTGATATATGTACTTCTTGCCTAATACTGAACAACACAGTTTAATCTCCATGATTAGGAGAAATCTCTTTTGAAATCCACATGACTATCACTAAAAGCCCTAGGCACCATTTCCTATTCTTTTCTTTTTTCTCTTTTCTTTTCTCTTTCCTTTTCTCTTTCCTTTCCTTTCCTTTTCTCTTTCCTTTCCTTTCCTTTCCTTTCCTTTCCTTTCCTTTCCTTTCCTTTCCTTTCCTTTCCTTTCCTTCCCTTTCCTTTCCTTTCCTTTCCTTTCCTTTCCTTTCCTTTCCTTTCCTTTCCTTTCCTTCCTTCCTTTCCTTTCCTTTCCTTTCCTTCCTTTCCTTTCCTTTCCTTTCCTTCCCTTCCTTACCTTCCCTTCCTTCCCTTCCTTCTTACCTTTCCTTTCCTTTCCTTTCCTTTCCTTTCCTTTCCTTTCCTTTCCTTTCCTTTCCTTTCCTTTCCTTTCCTTTCCTTTCCTTTCCTTTCCTTTCCTTTTTAAAAATTTATTTCTTGGAAAAATCCCAGTGGAATCTCTGTTCTGCCACCTACTAAAAACACCCATTTTTAAAAATCACAAATCTGAATTTTAATCTATTTTAAAGTTTTCGATATAATTCTAGCTCTTTTGGTGAAGCTTTTATTTCCACCTTCATCTTTTGTACAGCCACATGGCTGCTTCTATAGTGCATGAAAACTCAGACCTCAACGTTGTCTTTTACCTTGAGAGTTGCCCAGGATTTGCAACCATATGAATCATGAATTTAATCTTTGCCTGTGACATTTCTGTTTCCTTCCTACACCCACATAACATTCTTTTTTTGGATACTCGTAAACTTCACATGGCAGCCTTAGTTAAAATTGTATCTTTGTGTTTCTGGGCCAGTTTATTTTAACAGTTGCAGAATTCAGCTCAGTTTTCTTTGATTTGCACCTTCTCTGAGAAATTTATCACTACAATGGTTTAGTAAACATACTTCTAAGAACTTTCATTTCTACATGCTAAACCTTAAGCAATAAATAACACAGTATTAAGTGACCTTCTGGAATGGCTCATGCAGACAGAGTGACTAGTTTAGTAGTTTTCAGGTTGTGCCCGAACCACTTGCACAACAATGATGGAAAAATCTCTTTCTTTGGGAAGAGATACTGTGAAACTCTGAAAGTCTAAATAAAGGATTACTGCTCATTGGAATCTTGGCAAAGCTGTATCTAAGGTAATCAGAAAGAGTGATATAGTTGAGATGACTTTTTAAAGTTTGACTCACTCCTTCTAAGAAATGTTTCAGAATGTACTCTCGTAATTAAGATGTCCAGTAACATCATGATCACTGCTTTGAAACTGAGAGCCCTGTGACAACATGACAACTTGGTCATCCTTAAACTCTGTTGTCACTTAGTTTATCCTGAAGGCTGCCCTTTGGAGTGACAGGGAGGGAACCTTATAATAACCAAGAGGTGGAGGGCAGGTGGTCCTTGACTATTTGCCCTTAAAATCAGTTCACTTTCTGTGAGAAAAGGTTGTTCTTCCTTTGTTTCCACTCCTATGAAATGCCTGCCATAGACAAGACTATTGATGAAAATGAACAGAACCCTTGACGTGAGGGATAAAAGACCTTTAATGTAGACTTCATCTATTTTTAAAACATTTTTAAAATGTTGTATTTTTTTCCATTATCATGTAGTCCCATTATGCCCTCCCCAGTAATTACCACACTGTTGTCCTTGTTCATGAGTCCTTTTGCCTTTTTGCTGGATGCCTCCAGCCTTTAACATCTGCCCACCTCCCACTGTTAACCTGCTCCCCATCTTTCTTGTTAGTTCCCATTTCCTTGTTAGTTCAGTTTGTTCATTAGATTCCACATGTGAGTGAATTCATGTGCGATTTGTCTTTTTCTGACTGGGCTGTTTCACCCAGTGTAATGTTTTCCAGGTCCATCCATACTGTTGCAATGAGTAAATTTTTTTTATGGCCAAGTAGTATTTTATTGTGTAAATGTCCCTTAGTTGTTTTATCCACTCATCTACTGATGGACACTTGGATTGCATCCATATCTTGGCAATTGTATATAACACTGCAGTGAACATAGGGGTGCTTATGTTCTTTTTGAATTAGTGTTTTGGGTTCATTTGTACATATTCCCAGAAGTGGGTTCACTAGGTCAAAAGGCAGATCCACTATAAATTTTTTGCAGTATCTGCATACCGCTTTCCACAGTGGCTGCACCAATCTGCACTTCTACCAACAGTGCAAAAGGGTTCCCCACCTCCACATCCTCTCCAATTGTTATTTGATGATTTATTGATGGTAGCCATTCTTACAGGTGTGAGATGGTATCTCATTGTAGTCTTAATTTGCATTTCTCTGATGATTAGTGACATTGAGCATCTTTTCATATGTCCATTGGCCATCTGTATGTCCTCTTTGGAGAAGTGTCTATTAGTCCCTTTGCCCATTTTTTAAATTGGGTTAGTTTTATATGTGTGTGTGTACATTTTTAATAAATTTTGGATATTAACCACCTATAAGATGTATAAGTGAATATACTCTTCCATTCTGTGGATTATCTTTTTTATTTTATTGATATTTCTTTTGCTGTACAAAAACATTTTAGTTGGATGTAGTCCATTTGTTTATTTTTTCTTTTGTTTCCCTTGTCTGGAGAGGTATAGCCAATCAAATATTTCTATGAGCAATGTATGAGATTTTGCTGCCTCTGTTTTTTTCTTCTATGATTTTTATGGTTCCAGGTGTAACATCCATTTTTATATTACACACACATACACACATATGTAACATAATGTGATATATGTAACATAATAATACATGAAATGATCTAGCATAAATTTCCATGCTCTTTAAGGAAGGATTATCGTTCATGGTATCAAGGAACTACATCAATTTTCTGTGTGCCACTAAAACTTTATATATTCTCTAAAAAGATATGTTAGTCTGGGAATATAATTAGAATGAATAATCCAGTAATTGTAAGTTAATTAGCACTAAACATTGCCAAAATATGTGGATAGTTATATAGACAGTAGGTAGTTTTAAGGATATTGAGGGATTGATAAAAGGAAAAGAAAGATACAGTTCACTGATTATTGAATTCAGTTTTTTAACAGAGTTATTGTCATGCAGAGGGGGAAACATTTTACTTTTTTTGAAATATAATGTTGTATACAGATTTCCTGCACTGAATTGCCAGATAAAGTATAGGATGTCCAGTTAAATTCAAATTTCAGATAAACAACAAAAATGTTTTCATGGATGTAATATTTGATATATACTGCAAATATTGTTAATCTGCAATTCAAATGTACCTGGTGTCCTGTATTTTTATTTGCTAAATTTAGCAACCCAACCCCTGTACATGGTTATAGACCAGTTGAGAATTATCACTGACCCTTTGCTGCAAAGTTACTTGCCTGAGACGTGTGTTTGCAAACACACCTTTGATAAGAGTCATCGTGGGACTCACCAGAACGCTGCCCTGGAGATTCTAATTCAGTGGCTTAGGGTGGTGCCTGGGAATCTTTGTTTCTAACATGTGCCTGACAACTTCTCAGGATCAGGCCTGCCTTCACCCTGCCTTCAGGAGCCCTGCTGGCATCTGGCTCTGCCTAACAGCTTCCTTCCAGTCCCCCTTCCTCTTGTTTCTTCCCAAGTCATGGGTTCTCTTGCTGTGATGTCTCTGCAATCTCTATCGTTGAGAGCTTGAGAACTGGACATCAGCGGGAACCCCATCATGTTTATTTACCTGGAGACTAGGGTCAATGGAACTACATGTCCTTCCCCAGCAGAGAGGGCGCAGCCTGACTTCTCCCTGTCCCTGAGGAGTTGAACTGAATTTAGGCAGGCTTTCTCTTTACAGTCAGTTCCAACTCATTTCTTTTATTATTGTTCTTACTGTTATCATTATTATTTTACTTCTAGTATTTGTGTGTGTGTGTATAATCACTGAACACAGAGTTGAATCACAACCCACTTAATTCTGTTTGATGGCTGTGTTGCTTATTGATACTTAGGAGAATAATGTTACAAGGATTATGATGAAAGGGAGGGAAGAGTAAAAAAATCATCTTGTGAGTTTACGTACATTGTAAAAATCTTATATCCTTTGTATCTTCCAGGTATCAATGCTTTAATCATATTATATATCAGCTCTTTCCTAAACAGAAGAATTAAATCAACAGTGACCAAATGTACATGTGTGAACCCATAAAGCCTATATTTCCTATTTTACGGGATGAATATTTATTTTTAATGTCAGTGGTATCAGGATATAGAGAGAGCTATACTCAGAATTAGCTTTCCTTAAAAATGAATGTGGCCTGGGTAACAAATTATTTGTTTAGGAGAATCAGAGGAGACATTCGATATCTTTTTTTCAAACAGATGAGGCAAAAGTTTAAGATTATGTCCGTTAGAGGAGGAGAGAGAGGGATGGGATGTTCAGTCGTGTTTAAAATGAAGACAAGCTGTCAATCCAGAGACTTCGTGACTCGTACCGAGCATCCATCCTGCCTCTGTCCATGGCAACTGTTCATTCTAGCACTCTTGACTCTCAGGGAAAACAGATGCAATAATTGTTCAGTAGATCCAATCAGGTTATCAGCTCGTGAAATTCATTTAGACATAATTGTTTGAATATTAAAAAAATTCCCAATAGAGTTATTTGTTCAGCATATTAACTTGCAATAAGCAAGCCCTTAGGAATAACAAGATATGTGGAAAATAGAGTTTTATTTTAAGGCTAAAGCTATGGTTATCTTATTTTTGTTTTTCAATAGAATATGTTAACTGATATATCACGAGTGGGAGAATAGGTATGAAATACTCAGGGCGAATGACTGACATGTACTGTGAACTTAGATATTAGATTCTGTGGTGGTGGTTGGTTTTGTTACTCACACGAGGAACTTTCTAATACAAGTTTCCTGAAGCTCACACAGCCAGGGGTATAAATAAAACCTCCCTTTATCTTTGGGGAGTTGAACATAAGTAGAATACTGAAGAAAAAAATTCTGTATCCATTTGGTTGGAGTGACTTCAGTTTATGGAGTATTTTCTTGTTCTTCCTTTCAGTTGAATTTAGTTTTATACTGATATTTTATTATTTTACTGCATGTTTACCCCTTCTCAGGGCCCCTGTTTAAGGGTAAAGTGAGACCAAAGTAGTCTAGATTGCTACTTTTTATCAGAAGTTCTGTTGGGAGAAAGGTATGTCCTGAGTTATAATTACTTTTCATTTTATATAATCTGTGGCTTCAGTTTAGCCTCTAGAAATAGTTGAAGATGGAACAATTACCATGACATTCAACTTAAAAAAATAGAATGCACATTTTTATTTGTAATTAGCAGCTCAAGTTTTAGACTTTTTTCTTGGTTGTAGTGAAATAATAGTTTCTAGTGGCATAACTTGTAATTGTCTTTGCTCTGAAGCTATCACAGTTATTAAAATTTATGCTCATAGATATGGTATTGTTCAGCAGGGTCAGGTAATATCTCATTAAAGATTTTTTATACTCCCACCTGCAGTCATAAAGCCACTTTTGTAAAATAAGGAGTTGCTGAAAAGACTGCCATGTAAGCTATTATTATGTGATCAGTACATGAAGGAGAAACAAAATCAATTCCTATAAATGCACCTGCATTTCAACTAAGTTACTTAGAGAAACTTAGTTTTATGCAAGTTAAAAAACCAAACATTTTTGAATTACTTTGTATCTAATTTTCCCATGTTGTAGTTGTAAAAGAAAGTGATAAATATGTATGTTATTGAACTACTTTTTTACTTCTTGCTGAGTATCAATAAAATGGTTGTGAAGGTTGAATATCTTTGTGATTTTGAACTAGTCCTTTCGTGTAGAAAGTAACTGATGACTGTAGCCAAGTAGGCATCTTTGAGGATGATAACGCCTGTTCTGGGAGTCACGGAATAAGTCAGTCTGTTCTTGATTTCTTGTTTTCCCAAGACTGTGGAAGCTATTTACAATTATTTAATTTTTTAAAAAATCCGAACTAGTTTTTCAGCTTTTTCAAGGTGAGCTGCTTATTTTGATGTAGGTAGCCATGACCCGAATACTCAAAATCATTAGTTACCTAGTTGTCGCGATACGTCACAAAGGTGTGTGTGTCCAGAAATGCTACCGGACGTCCTGTCTCCTGTAAGGTGTATCTGCTGTGGGGCACTGAGCCCGACCAACTATCTTTCTCTTATTTTGTCTTCTTCAGCTTAAAGACTGGAATAAAAGCTACTTGAGTGGCTTCCTGAATGTCTTTCCATTTGGTCTACACTTGCATATACATCAGACTCCGCAGATGAATTATCGAAAAGATTTAGTCCTAGCTCATATTCAGACAAAGAATGTGTTTTTTCCAAACACTGAGTGATTTGACTAGCTACCCATCCCAAACCTTACCATCTTAGGACCCAAGTTTCCTCAGTTTCAGTGTATTTTATTTCCAATTCATTGCTTATATCTCCCCAATGGAATTGATTTCAGACATAGCACAAATTAATCTTAATTGTTGAATCCAGTTGTCTCTAAACAATCATTCACACTTAAACAAAAGTAGCATTTACCATTAAATAATTCTGTTTATAATAAAAATACAAATATAATACACTAGGGCAAATCAGAATTCAAAATCTTTCTCTTTCAAAATCCATCCTCTTGGTTTCTATATTTCCTATCTCACCACCCTCCATACACACTCCCACCTGAATTTTCTTCTCTCTTCTTTCCGCAGTTCTTCGTCTTCTCTGGCAACATCTTTTAATGCCTCTGTTGGCGTTTCTGGACCCCATTCTCCCTTTTCTTATTATATTTAATCTCTATGGCTGACCTGTCTACGAAGCCTTCACCTAGTACACGCATACTTTCCCAAGAGTTCCCTGAGCTGCTGGAACCACTGGACGTCCTCGGTTGGGTAGGCAGAATGTCTCAAAGGGGACTCATCAGGGTGCCCTTGCTCCCCAAGTCTCTTTCTTTCTCTCCCTGTGTTCTCTCTCTTAGTGGATAGCACCATCTTTACTCATTTCTCAGGTACCTTCCTTGAGGGTCAGAGTGGAAGCAGATAGACTTTCTGAAGACAAGGTGAGGCCATTTCTTTAATGTGGTTTATACATGTTGGGAATGTGGTAAGGAAGGTGTGTTTGATGCTGCAGGGAGAGGAAAGGCGTAACATAGTGAATGCAGAAAGTGGGAAAATGAAATGACTAAGTAAGAAAAGTAGGCTTTTGGGGCAGTATTGAATACTATTTGAGTTGTCTTTTTTTCCATTACAAGAATAGAAAGATTAGTGGAACAGTACAGAAAGAGTAGCAGTATACCTAATTAGGCAGTCTAGTATATCATGAAGGTGGCATTTCAAATTAGTGGAGAGAAATGAATTATTCAAGAAAAGGTGTTGAAACAACTGGCTAACCATTTGGAAAAAGAATAACATTGGTTCATTCCTTGTGACATAAACCAAAATAAACTCCAGGTGGATTATAGATTTATGTTCAAATATTGAAACCACATTTATGGTACATGTCAACTTAGCAGGCTGGACGCTTTTCACAAATTCATGTACATTTCAGAAACAGGTATGAGGCCCTTTAAGGTATAAATGCAGACTTCTGTTATCCACTGTTTTTTAATTGTTTTCCAATATTATTTGACTTGTTATGCTAGGTGATTAAATAGTGGGGAAGACACTGGATAAAAGCAGAACAAATATTTACATTTTCCTATTTTGGGGCTTGCTCTACTTATATATGAAAATGTGGCCTGTAAATTTTGTAGTCCTGAAAATTTCCCTGTTGCTATTAGAACAAAAACTGGTAATTACCTGGAGAATGGTTGAGAAAATATATGGTACTCTGGGGACAAAAGAGAGTACTGAATGGGATATCTTCTAAAGAGCATTTATGTTTCAGGACATTGTGGAAAAAATACATAGATTATAATCCACTTGAGTACTCAGGAGAATTTAGATGTCTCTCAGTGTTTCCATTATATTCTTATATGTGTTGTGGTGTGCAACCTCCAGGAACAGATGCATCATTTATTGTGTAGCAAACACATGAATCACACAGAATGGTGAGATCGATCACCTGAAATATTCAAGCAGAAGCCTATTTGTGTTGTGCCTTTTTAATTTGTTCAATTAATTCATGCCTAGTTCTACATAACTACCATGTAACTGTAGTTCTACATAACTACCACATGCCTTTCCTTTTAAGTGCTGGCTATCCAAGTCATAAAGTCCTAGATGATGTAGTGTAGTAATGCTCTGATAGAAATAAAAGATGTGGGGACACTCTTTTACTCTCCATTCATTACTGGAGAGTAAAAGAAGAATCAACCAACTCATTGGTTATTCCTGTAAGTGCCCTGACTGGGGATTGAACTTGCAAACTTGGCATAATCTGGACAATACCAACTGGGCTACCTGGCCAGGGCTAAAATGGGATCACATTTTAAAATTTATTTTTAACTGATTATTGCTGATAAAAACCTATTGCATTTTGGATACTCATTTAAAAAAATCTGCTACCTTCCTGAATTTTCTTAGTTCTAACTAGTTTTCCATTGTGTTGATTGGATTGTCAGGTAGATTATCTTGTACACAGGTCATTTTCTCCCTTCCAGTTTATAACATGAAGATTTTATTTGTTTTTTTCTTATTGATTTGATTGGAACTACAAGAACATTTGAATAGACTGTACCTTTTATTAGTGCAGGAATTACACTATCTTTCTATGTTTCTAATTTCTAGCACAGGGCAAGAATGTAAATTTTAACCCAAATGTGCTTATAGCAACTGTTGAAAGAATATAGAATTGTCCTCTTGAAATTATTGATCTAATAAAATATTTTAGTTAATTCTCAAAATATGAACTATTTTTATTTATTTATTTAATAATTATTTATTTACCTTTAGAGGGGAAGAGAGGAAGAGAAATATCAATGTACGATTGCCTCTGTGCGTCCTATGCTGGGAACTGGCCTGCAGGGAACTGGCCTGCAACCCAGGCATGTGCCCTGACTGGGAATTGAACCGCGATTGTTTGGTTCGCAGGCCCACGCTCAATCCACTGAGCTACACCAGCCAGGGCAAAATATGAACTATTTTTAAATTTTCAAATAATACATACTTAGTTGTTATTTAGTTTATGCTATATAAAGCTGATTTTAATTTGATAATTTTTTATTTAGGATTTAAAACTTTTATTCAAAATTAAAAATGTGGAATTTTGATTTTGTTTTCTTTGTCATATGTAGTATCAAGGTAATTTTAGTTACAATAATTAGGGAGGTGGTCTATACTCTTCTGCCTTCTGGAATAGTTAAACAATATAAAGTTTAGATCTTTATTGGAAGTTTGATAAGACAAAACAGCTTTCAGTGTGAAAGAATACTTTTGGTGATATTTTTGACAAATTTTTATTACTTCTAACATATTTTATTTGTTTCAGTTTTTATTTCCTCCCGCATATTTGTTGAAAAATGTTCTGCTTATGAACATATAATTTTATTATTACAGAATGAATTTCTCTTGTTTTGAAAAATGTTCATTTAAGTATGTAACACCTTTGTTTTATTTGTTTCTTAGTAGTTTTGACAAAGTGCTGTATTTTATTGTTCTTTCAAAAGAGCTCTTGTTTTTTAATCAATCCCACTGTTTTTTAATTTTTCTAGTACATTAATTTATGCACTTAAAATTTTCTATAGTTTATTTTGTTTCCTTTCTATATTTTAATCAGTGATTAGTTCAGTTAGTTTTTTGTTAAAATATTTTAAATCTTGTATAAATTTTTATCAGGTTATCTGCATTTCTTGATGTTTATATATTCTAACATTTGGCTTTTTCCCCTTGATCTAAGAGGTGTATATACGTATGGAGTCTATCCAGAAAATGTCCAGCCATAGTTAATATAATGAGAATGATTAGCGTGGCATCAATGTAACCTGGTAGCCAAGGAGAATGGACTGGAATGTACATGCATGAATAATGATGACTTCACTGTACTAGTCAGTGCAGTGAGCATGTGTTCTGTGTAGCTGTCATGTTCAAAATGACTGACCAAGTAGAGCAATGAATCTGCACCAAATTTTGTGTTAAGCCTGAACATTCCTCCACAGAAACTATTCAGATGATTCAGAAGGCTGCAGCTATGGGCAACTGGTGATTGGCAGCTTCATCACGACAACGTGCCTGCTCATGCATCACATGTTGTGAGGAGTTTTTTGGTGAAACATCAAATCGCCCAGGTGACTCAGCCTCCTTACAGCCTAGACTGGGTGCCCTGCAACTTCTGGTTTTTCCCCAAAACTAAAATCACCTTTGAAAGGGAGGAGATTTCAGACTGTCCATGAGATTCAGGAAAATACGAAGGAGCAGTTGATGGTGATTGGGAGAACTGTGTGGTGTCCCAAGGTGCCTACTTTGAAGGGGACCGAAGCATCATTGTCCTATGTCCAATATTTCTTGTATTTTCTATTTTCTTCAACAAATGTCTCTCTTTTTCATACTACATGGCTGACTGGATACCTACTGGGCAGACCTCTTATGTACATCATATTTTAAATTATTACAGATTTTTTTAAAAAACACATTTCAATTTTTAGGTAAAGCGGAAAACTGATCTATGATGACAAAAACTGTAAATGGTCCTAACTAATAGCTGCCAGCTGGTATAGATGCATATGTATGTGAAGGTTTCTGTAAGCTGTGTAATGTAGATGGTGTGTGTCAGGGGGTGGGGTTAATTTTACCCATCTTACCTCACTGCTTACTCGAAATCCTGGGTGGGGGTGGGGTAGGGGGAGGGGGGAAATACCACCATCAGATGGTGTGAATAAAAAGTTGCTCTGAGTGGAGAGCCAAGACGCTATTTTTTTTTTTATTTTTTCAAAATTTATTTATTTTTAGAGAGAGGGGAAGGGAAGGAGAAAGAGTACGAGAGAAACATCAATGTGTGGTTGTCTCTCATGTGTCCCCTACTGGGAACCTGGCCTGCAACCCAGGCATGTGCCCTGACTGGGAATGGAACTGGCGACCTTTTGCTTCACAAGCCTGTGCTCAATCCACTGAGCTACACCAGCCAGGGTAACTATTTGGTTTTAACTCTCCCATGTCCTCATTTCCTTTGTATAACAAGTGGACTCCCCAAAGGAGCTCATCTCTGTTGGGTTTTGTCATGTAGGCTAGGGTTTCAAAATCTCTTGCCAACAAGATGGATATAAGAGTAATTTTATCTCCTGCTACCCAGATACATTGTATTTCAAAAACATACACCCAGGCATTGCTGATATGTGCTTAGGAGAATATATTCATATATAACTTCCAATCACACTGAACTACATTTGAAAGATTTTTCAAGGCCAACTCTGGCATAAGCTAACATTATGTCATTGAATTCAGGGATTTTTTAGTCTTTGATTAATGGGAATGTATTTGATATACAAGATAGTTTTGTGAATGGTAAAACAAATCATAATTAGGTTGAGTTAGTGGTCTGGGAGAAAGCATTTACATTTTTTTCTAATTTGCTCTGTTTCTTTTTCTTTTTAATTTTATTTACTTACTAAATTAGAATCTTCCTTTTTAATGATGGTTCCCCTTAATTGGGAACTAATGTGAATGGACCGTAGGCATTTGGCCAGTTTTCTGTATATGATCCCCGCCATCCTGATTTAAAGTTATATCACTTCCTTCTTTTTCTCATTCATTCCACAAACACTGTTGACTACACCCAAGTGCTGCATACTGCAGAAGACACTGGACAAATCAATGGTGAATAGAACTAAGTCCCTTTCAGTCTAAAATGTACAAGTTGCAATTTGATACATGTGATATAAAATACCTGTTGATAGGTGAACATACAGTGAATGGGCTGGCAGGTTAGGGAAGGATTACAAGGGGGAATTGAACTTCTGCTGAGATTGCAAGTTGAATAGGCATCCATTAGGACAAGTTAAGAGAAGGTCCTTCTAGGCAGGGAGAGGAGTGTATGTATGCACCCTGAAGTGGGATGGAACAGGTATGTATAAAGAAATGAAGAAAAGTCTAGTGTGGCTTGGATGCTGAAAAGCAGTCGAAGAGTTGAAAGGAGGCTGGAGAGGAAGAAGAGGGTGTCTGTGTTCTGCTGGGTCTTATATTATATGAGAAGTTTTGTTCTCTATTCTAAGTGCAGTGTGAGGCCAAAGCAGTGCTTTCAGTGGGTGATGTGGTCTGATTTAAACTTATTACTTCTTTTAACAAATATTCACCAAGTGCTATTGTCTGTTAGACATTGTTCTAGGTACTGGAGATACGGCAGGGTCTAAAACAGATGAAAAACTGTCCGTGTGCAGCTGATAAAGCAATGTAGTGTTTTTAATAGGTCAGAGAAGTCCTCACAGGGGAAGCGATATTTAAGCAGAGTTTGGAGAAAGTGAGGAGGTCCAAGAGAGAATCAATGATGAAAAAGCCCCCTGCATGCAAGGGCACCAGATAAAACTATTGTAGTTGTCCTGACTCTGGCCAATCTGCCACTCAGAGGAGACGGATACACGTGTATGTTCTCACACACACATCTGCACACATGTGCATATGTCTGTGCATGTGTGTATAATGTACAGTAACTTGAGCAGTGGACATGGATAAAATAGACAGAGGTAATGTAGAGTACAAGGCAAGATTTTTATTGCTGAATGGGGCAAGATGAAGTGGATCCGAAGACAAAAAACCCACAAATATACTGAGTGACAGAATTCAAGGAACAGAGAAGGTAGTGGTTACTGCATTACAGGCTGCTGAGAGGAAAAGGGTAAGAACTTCAACATATTTTTGGTTTAGTGACTCAGGTTACTAAATCTCATTTTGATGGAGTCACAGAATCTGAGTCCATTGAAATGGAATAAACAAGAATGGAGAGTGAAAATAGGTAAATTTTTGAAGACTTAAAAAATCTGAACAGGAGAAAAGATGCCATCTGAGGTTTGTTGACTTGGAGGGACATTATCTTTTTAATGGGGGATACAGTGGCACGTAGATGAGATCTAATTGAGAAGATGTTGAATGTACAAATGAAAGGAAGATTAATAACAGTTTAATGGGTAACTCAAACATGACAGATACTATGAATTTTTGTGGAGACACAAAATCATCAGAATAATCGATTTGTAATTAGTGTTACCATTTTAAGTGTATTTTTCCAGGATCAATTAATCTCTACTTAACTGATGGTGTTGCTTTTTAAGGAGAAAGGACCATGCCTTTATTTTTCTCTTAGTTGAATACTTGACGTCAGTGATTCACTGCCTCATTCTCATTTCACCAAAGATAAATTAAACCTACATATTACATACCTTTACAACACATGACATTTATAAATAGCTAAATTTTAGGAGCTAATATGAAGTACCTGGGTAGAATTTAATCAAGCATTAATCTCTTTCTTATTTCTGGGTTATTTATCAACTTGATGCCAAGGAACAAGAAAAATTATCCAAACATTATTTAGTACAATCATCATTAATTAGTTAACATTTATCCAGAAGGGTTTTTAACCTTTTGCCCCCCCCCCGAGGATTATTCTAATGTCAGAGTATAATACAAATATCTATAGCAACCTTTAACTCTTCCAGGCTTAACATTTATCAAGTCAATTAGTTCTCCAAAGGAAGGCAGAGGTGAAGGGCTGGTTGTGAGAGTCTGTACCAACAGCAGAGTAGCAGTAGGAAAGGAATACAAGCTACTAGGAAAATCCTTCCCAATGCCTCTTTTATCGTTTTTAAATTTTCAATGTGTTTAATGACCTATTCCTTTTACTTTCCATTTCTTTTCTTAGAGCTCTTTGTTGATGTGCAGTTAATATATGTAGGTTAAGGGCAAATTAGCATGATCTCTTACCATAGTTTTACAACTTTTCAGAATATCATCTTCTTTTAAAGTGGACTCTAAGGCATGCTGTGTGTTGAGTAGAGAGTAATAAATTCTGGCCAAATGGTGAGATTTTGAATCTAATTAACACTGGTGTTCTTTACTTGCACAAACAACCATGAATGACAGGGGATTTGAAAATGGTCTTCTCACATCTAATATAACTTTCAAATTGATTTTCCTTGTAATAACGTTTTCCCTGGCTGATCAATACGAATCCCTCTTATGAGAAAAATAAACTACCCAGTGTTCACTAAATAATCAAAAAGCATCTTATTAATAGTTCAGGGAAATGTTGCAGGCTTAAGCAATTTTAGATGCAGATGATGAACTCACTACTTGCTATAAGCAAACTTTAAAATTTGGACAAAGCCCTATGAGTCATCCTCGTGAGCTGACTGGGTGACTTACTTGCATGCACACAAAGGTTATGATTTGATACCTACTTGCTCACCAGTAAGGAAAAGCTCCAGATAGAGTAGAACCTGAGATGAGTGAACAAGACACTTGTTTCTTTCAGTAGAAAATAATTCACCATCACTGTCTAGTTAGTTTTAAACTAGGATAAACATAGCTTTATGATTTATTGCCAGAGACATTTTCTTTTGTCCTGTAAAGCCTCATGTCACTCCAAGTGATTGTGAAGTGTTGGGGGACTTTTATAAATTACTTGTAGATTTGGCAGTTTGAGCTAAATATGGATTTTTTCTATTTGTCTAAGGACATTTTTCTTTATTAATTTTTCAAAAAAAAAACCCTTTGAAGTAGCTGTCATTTGCCTTTTTTTCCCAAAGGTTTTAGAGGTTTGGTTTATTTCTGTGAATACACTGGCACATCTTCAGAAGCTGTCTCATTAAGAAAAGCCACCAGTGAAGTTTCATTAAATATTTTTATTATATAAAGTTTTCAGGTCTGCAACATTATAATTTGATGTCTGTATGTGCTGCAAAGTGATCACCACCCAAGGTTTGGCTACTCTGTTACCAAACAATTGATCCTTTTCACCCCTTTGCTTTCCCCTCCAGTAATCACTGATCTGTGCTTGGTGTCTGTGAGTTTGTTTTTGTTTTATTTGAGTTGTTTTATTTCTAGAGTCTACATATGAGTGAAATGATATGCTATTTGTATTTTCTACTTCTGACTTATTTAACTTAGCATTGTATACTCAAGTTTTATCCTTGTTGTCTCTAATGGCAAGAATTTACTTTTTTGTGGCTGAGTTGTATTTCATTGTGTGTGTATCACATTTTCTTTATCTATTTATTTTGTGAACATTCTCCATACTCTTTTCGATAGTAGCTGCACCAATTTACAATCCCACCAACAGTATATAAAGAAGGACAAAGCCGGAGGTATCACCCTCCTTGACTCAACTATCCTACAAATTATAGTAACCTAAACAGCATGGTATTGGGGGAAAACCCCAGATACACAGACCAATGGAACAGAATTGAGAGCCTCAGAAATAGACGTGCATGCATATGGAAAGTTTATTTACAATGTAATTACTGATTAAAATAAAAAAAAAACTTGTCCTCAAAATATGAATGAGATTTCCGTAAGGAGCATGATAGTATATTCTGTTGTGGTTGTGTGTGAAATAGTAATGAATGGAATAGTAATGAATAGTGCACTAATCAATTTATCAAGTGCGAAGCTATGAAATAAATCAAAATGAGGAACAGTTTTACAATGTTTAAACTGGATTTAAGAGTAGCTCTGAGCTCCACAGCAGTGGTGAAGTTTGCAAAATGATGGTGGCAAATCCTGTGACACTAACCCTTTCTCAGTTTTCTCATCAGTAGAAAAAAATGAATAAAAGCAAAATGCTTTTCATATTACCCTGTAGATGATAAGGAGATTTTAATTTTTTATAAATGTTTGTATTATTAAGTTGAGCTGCATGCTAATCATTCTAATCTTGGCATTTTTGTATTTTAAAATGTATAACAGTAATGAAATGCAATTAAAATTTTGAATACATATTTGCATATATCAAATATAGTTTTGTGGTTTATATCACAACGCACAGTGAAACTCCTTTACTTCCTCCCTCTTGCTCATTGCTTTCTGTTTCTCTAAGTATATGAATTTCTTCTTCCTCGAGTTTTCTCTGATTAAGATGCAGGGCTGCCATAAATATCAGGCAGATAATTCAGCAGTTTAAACTATCAAGCTTTCTGCTTTCTTTAAGAATGGTGAATCTATGTGACCCTTGGCATAGGTATACATGTAAATTCTTTGTGATCTTTGAAATAAGTGTAAGGACATAACTCCTGGCATTTGCATGGGTTTAGTTATTCTGAAGTGACTAGCAGGTTTAAGATGTTCAGCTCTTTGGAGAAAAGCTGAGCTGTTTTCAGCTGCTGTTCTATAGTGCACATAACCTACAGCTATTACTGCCCTGGTTGCAGTGGGTCACTTGGAGAACTAGGACTTTCCTTCTTCCCCTTCTTCTGGCTTTGGAAAATTCTCAGGCAGTATCCATTCAAAATAGGTTAATTTACAGTCTCACATTATCTTTCTCTCCCTTTATGTAGTTACTAAGAGATAGATTTGGGAAATGTCTGACTCTGGATTCACTATTTTCTTCTTAGGTTAATTATTTTTTATTGAAAACAATTACTGTGTTTTTAGGACTATAAGATGCACCTAGGTTTTAGAGGAGGAAAATGGGAAAAAATTTTTGAAGCAAAGAATGTGGTAAAATATTTAATGACATAAATAACATGATATATTTCACCAATGTAAATGTAAACTACCCTTACTAGCCAGGTAAGCTACATTTGGACTATATTATGCACCCCCCATTTTCCTCCCAAATTTTGGGGAAAAAGTATGTCTTATAGTCTGAAAAATATGGTATATATATATATTTAATCATTATTATTAATGTTAGATTTTTGTTTATTATCTTCTATGCTTATTTTATGTAAACATTTTCTCCTTTCTCTGAGGATATTAACTTATTTAAGAAGTTAATATTGATTGATTTATTAATTCTATCATATTATATCTTAGTCTTTTAATGTGTAAAATTTGTTGATTCTTTTTGATAGTGTTGGTCTTTCTCAGTGTTGGGTCATTTTTCCCAAACGGTATTGGCTTTGGGGCATGACCACATGAGCTGATGCTGTGTCTCAGGGCGGATACAGTGGGGAGTGAGGAACCTTCAGGAGGCGGTTTTGCCTGGAAGAAGCTTCCCAATGCTTCCTGGACTTCATTGCTGGGACCTCGTCTCTTTTCTTTCCTTGGGATTACCTCTAGTGACTTTCTTTTTCTTTTCCTTTTTTTTTCCAGAATGTATATACTTCTTAATTTAAAGAACTATTGTATCTTTTCTGAAAGTATGATGCAGATGGGGAAGAAGAATATAGCATGCAGTTAGTTTTCTTGTAAGTTGAAGATTTAGTTATATTCATGGTACCATTGGCCTAATGTATACTTAGTTATGTAGTAAACTTTCTTTTATTGTATTGCTTAAGTTATTATGGAAGCTAATACTCTCTTTTAGGACTTGGTTTTTTTTACATCTATACATAGGAAGGTTTAAGAAAATTGAAATCTACCTGAGGTTTAATTATCCTATTATCTCTAGAATAACTTGAATTTTTCTCTTCCCAACCATTTATTTTGTGATGGTTTGTCCAAGATGAATATTGATTTTTAAACAAACAAATTAATTAAAAAAATTTATTGGTGCTTTGTATCTTTTTGGATAAAATTAATTAATTATTTTTTACATTTCTTCTTTAGTCTTCCTAAATGTTGAGCTGTCAATTTATGATTTTCTCAGTTTAGAAATGTATCCTTTTGATTTACAGATTGATTTCCATTTCATTAAAATTTTATGTATTAACATGCAGCTATGATGTGTGTGTTAATTGTCTGTGTGGACATTTCTACTGGATGAGTTAGTAGGGAAATACAGAAGTGTTTTCCTTTAAGCCAAGTCCTGAGTTTTTCAAAATCACTGTGAATTGTAAAGGAGGCAGCAATAAAGTTTTGTTCTATTAATACTTCATGAAGTAATTTACCATTGTCTTGATACATACTGTAAAAAATATCCATTTACACAATTAGTAAAACAACAGCTTATTTAAATTTTTTTAATTTTTTGATTTTATAAACAATATTTTAAGTTGTTGTTCAAGTACAGTTCTCTCCATTTTTTTGTCCCCACCACTACCCCCTCTCCATTGCCTCCCACCCTCGAACCTACCCGCTTTGGCTTTGTCTGTGTGTCCTTTATACATGTTCCTTGATGACCCTTCCTCTTGTCCCCCCATTATCCCTCTCCCCTGTCCCCTCTGGTTACTATCAATTTGTTCTTTATTTCAATGTCTCCAGTTATATTTTGCTTGCTTGTTTGTTTTGTCGATTAGGTTCCACTTATAGGTGAGATCCTGTGGCATTTGTCTTTCATCGCCTGGCTTATTTCACTTAGCATAATGCTCTTCAGTTCCATCCATGCTGTCTTGAAGGTGTAGGATAAATGGAGGCAGTTTGGCTTCCTCACCCAGGTGTCTGGGTAACTAAGGGAAGCAGTTTTCCCATAACCTTGAATGGGACTGGTAAGTGGTGTTCTCATAGCCTTCAGACTGGCAACTATACCAATTGTGTTGCAGTGTGTCAAGGCCTGGCAGGTCCACTCTAGATCTGGGGAGACAGAATAAAATGTGTGGAGCCGTGAGGATGCTTGACATGCATTTATTCACAGGTGGGCAAGCCATGCAAGCTGCAAGCTGCATGTTTCCCTAGTGAGAAGCCCCTGCTGGCTTATTGTGGTAGAGGCAAACAAAGCAGGCTCTCAGCCAGAAAATTATAGCGTGGTTCTGTGCATGCAAACCACTTTCATGTTATGGGAACCATTTATCAGACCCATTTTCAAGGCTGTGAGTACACTACTTATCAGGCCCACTCAAGGTTATGGGAACATTGCTTCCCTTAGTTACACAGACACCTAGGTAAGGAAGCCAGACTGACTCCATTTACCCTACAGAAGGGTGGGGTTCCTTCTTTCCTTCCATTGTGTAAATGTACCATATTTTTTAGATCTATTCCTTTACTGATGGGCCCTCAGGTTGCTTCCAGCACTTGGCTAATTATAAATTGTGCTGCTATGAACATTGGGGTGCATAGGTTCTTTTGAATTGGTATTTCAGGGTTCTTAGGGCATAATCCCAGCAGTGGAATTGCTGGGTCAAAAGGCAACTTCATTTTTAGTTTTCTGAGCAAATTCCACTGTTTTCCACAGTGGCAGCACCAATCTGCATTCCCACCAACAGTGGGCTAGGGTTCCTTTTTCTCCACAACCTGCCAGTACTTGTTGTTTGTTGATTTGGTTATGATGACCATTCTGACCAGTGTGAGGTGGTATCTCATGGTGGTTTTCATTTCCATCTCTCTGATGGCTAGTGATGCTGAGCATCCTTTCATTTGTCTCTGGGCCTCTGTATGTCTTCCTTGTTTACAGATCAAAAGGGATCATTGTTTTTTTGTGAATTTCCCTTTTGGCCTAAGGCTAAAAATTGGCATCTTTGCAGGATTTGAGTAGGAGAAGGGCCAAGAAAAAAAAGCTGCCAGGCCAAACATTGTATTTCATTACACATAAGTATCTTAAAATGGTCTCAGTCCCATAGCTGTATCTTTTCTCTGTTGATTAGCACGTGACATGGAAGTAAAACACCATGAATTTGAATTAGGTAAATATAAATTATATGTTCTATGTTTGAGATGCTATTGTACTATAAAGCTATGGAAAGAATGGCATTCTATGCAATGTTAAGCAAAGATAAAATTCAAATAGATTTTGCTAGGGAAGTACCTTTTACTAATGAATAACTCAGAGAAAAGAAGAATGTAAGTATTATATTAAATATTTAATTTTATATAATTACTAGCATATTGTTGACTGTATTAAATTATTATGCTAGTAATAGTTATTCATGGTAATATATTTCTTGGTCTTTATTGTTGGTCTATTAAATGTTAGTAAGAAATGACATTACTTAAGCCCTTTCAATGCTCCCTTCTCAAATTAAACAAACAGAAACAGATAGAGACTACTGAATTAGCTCCATTAGCACACATTCAGATGGTAGTGGCTGATGGATTTGAAGGCCTTGATTGATTCTTCCTCTTCTTCATTTCTCTTTTACATTATATTGCCTTTATTTTTTTTGTTCTAGTCAATGTTGTTAATCATCCTATTTCTCTAGATTCTAGTAATTTTTAAGGATTTAAATAGCTTTTGTTATAACAAATGATGCTATTATTAATTAGAAAAAACCTCCAATTTATCACGTTTTATGAGATTTATGATTAATTACTGAACAATTTATTTATCAACATGGGATGAGAAATAAGTTCTCTAAATATAATTAAAATAAATATCATTTATTAATATAATATATGTGGCATTGGTTTTATTAATTAAGAAATCTTGAAGTGGAAAATTGAGTTATCATTTTTTCTCTAGATTAACTTCCCAGTCTACACAATGAGCTCAAAGTAATACTGAACACTGTTTGGCCTGGGTAGTTTCAGGGTTTGTCTTTCATATTTTTCACATTTGGTACAACTTCTACTTTGGCTTTGTGAGAGAAAAATTCTAAAGTCTGATAACAAATGAAGATCTGTAAGATGTACTGGTTCATTTGAATATCTGCTCTTAAAGTATTTACCTTCTAGTTTTTGATATCTCTCTTCCCTATTGTTTTAATGCTGTATTCTTTCCATTAATGTTCTGTGATTTAATGACTTTTATTATACAGGTGACTCACCTGAAATTTGTCTTGGATCTGCTGCTCTCTCTCTACAGCTCACAACTCACTTATCACCTGCATTTGATACCCCTTCCTCTGTATGACACTGATTGTCTTTCCTCACTCTGTCACTCACTAATTGTGTGACCTTTGGCAAATCACCTTAGTGCCTCGGTTTCACTATTAGGAGGCTAGATAAGATAACACAGGCAATCAACTTAGAATTGTGTCTGGAGGTAGATGTTCAATAGTTGCTCTTCTGGCCAACTTCTCTTTCCCTGGCCTTTCCTCTCCCAGTGCGTGTTCCATTTTTGTCTGGAGAATCTCCATCCAGTCACCAAACCATCTTCAGTTTGCTCTGTTCCTTGCCTCCTACATTGATTCCATGAACTCCCATCAAATGTTTTTCCTTTGATCCCAAGTGACTAGACTGTAGGTCGGGATCTAATTTCTTGGCCCATTTTATAGATGGCTTTTACTGTGCTTTCTGATCTCTGGCTCTTCCTTATTTTGTTCTTCATGCATTGTGTCGAGAAACTTTCTGAAATACTGTTCTATTAGTCCTTCCCCTGCTAATAACTTTTCAATGACTTTCCCAATACCTACAAGGTAAAGTCCAGCTTACATTGTTTTAAATTCAGAACCCTCAATTATGAGGCGACTAGTCATTAGGCTCTTTATCTTTTCTGTTTCTATTCTGTTTGCAAACCTTCCCCCCCTGTTGCATTAAGCTGCTTTGACTGCGCATACACATACATCCTCCTCCCTCAGAGTCCTCTTTTTGTTTGTGTCTCCGAGCCTCAGAATGCTTTTCTCCTCTTGCCCCATCAGGAAAATCAAACCCAGATTTTAAAGGTACAGCTCAGAGCTTTCTTTCTTCCCAGTAATTTTAGATAATCCAATCACTTATTAATCTAAATTCCCACTTCATCTGTATGTTTCCCTACTTTCTGCCTTATATTAATTACATGTCCTCTTTGTCCATATGTCTTTAAGTTTTTTAATGATAGAATTCATATCTTCTTCATTTTGTATTCATTCAGGGATGGAAATAAAATTTTTCATGTGGTAATTCATAATTATTTGTTGAATAAATATATGGATATGTTTTGATTTAGTTACCACTCATGTGATTCCTAAAAGGATTTAAGAGAATTTATGAGGATGGAATTAATGAATATAGTAGTCCTTGCTATAGGTTTTCTGTGATGTGAGAATAGTTTCAGCATTTGTCAGTTATGGCTTATAAAGGACATTGAGACTTTGAATAAATTTATTTTTACTGTGGTTTTGAATTTACATTCAAAAGTACTACATCTTAAAAACTTTAGATTCAAATAAAAGATGTTAGAAGCATCTCTTTTACTTTTGTAAGATATTTAAAAAATAAGATATTTATTAAGCAACCTAAGAAAAATGGTGTTTCCCATTCAGTAAAACCCTTCATAGGATAGGATAGGAAATATTTTAATTGATAATTCTAAATGCATACACAACATTTCTTTCTGAATATCTTGTGGAACTGGGGTTTTCAATTTTTGTGTTATGTCTATTCAAAGATATTTTAACAGTGCTTTAAATTCCTAACAGCTTTACTGAAAGATTCTTTTTTTTTAAGATTTTATTTATTTATTTTTAGAGAGAAAGGGAAGGAGAGAAGGAGAGAAACATCAGTGTATGGTTGCCTCTCGTGAGTCCCCTGCTGGGAACTGGCCTGCAACCCAGGCATGTGCCCTGACTGGGAATCGAACCACGATCGCGTGGTTTTCAGGCCCGCGCTCAATCAACTGAGCTACACCAGCCAGGGTCAAAAGATTCTTTATGTTTTCAACTAAAATAGGTAATGGTGATTTTCAAAAGATTTATTAAAGTATTCAGAACAAACGGTTCTTAAGATGTTTTAATGAAATATAGAAAAGGTTACAATAGCCAATATGCTTAGCATTTCTTGTCTAACAGATGAACTTATGAATTTTTGAGCATGTTTCTTAAAACAATTTTCAGTGATTCATATAGTCAAAACATATTTTGCCCTTTAAAAAGGAACATCTCTGTCAATCCTCCAATATAGTCTATAATTTAAATTTCTAATTAGGAGCTTTACCACACAAACTTCACATTAGGATTTTGGCATAACATAAATATTGCACATTTTTTTGCTTTTCAGTTTTCAAGATGTACAGTTAGCCATTTTATTTTTGGTCTGTGGAATTTTTAAAAGTAACTTATAGTTAGTTTCTCTGTAATTCACTTTGAAATAATTATTGAATGTTCTAATTTTTATTACTACTTGTTTTTTGTTATTAATAATAGTAAAGTGAGCCCTGTCCATGTATGTGAGGCTTTTACCTCTGCAGATTCAACCAACCACAGATTAAAAAAATTTTAAGGTACGTTGTTAATGACTTGTTATGCTTATGATGGTTGTATCTGTACTGAACATATACAAGCTTTTTTCTTATCATTATTTCCTGAACAATACAGTATAACAACTATTTACATAGCATCATATTATAATCCTTCTGATTATAGGAAGAAATAAATATGAAGGAAGTAACAATTGCTTTAAAAATGAGATAATCCCTAATATTTTTGACAAATGTTTTTCTAAACTTAACATGGCCAGTAGTAAACATTGGGCAATTCATTGTCTCCAGGAAACAATGCAGAAATTTGTTCCTGAATTTCTTTAAGATCATTTTTCATTTACTCTTGTTCTGTTTATTTTCCTCTTGACATATAACAGAATTATTTTGCATATGGAAATTTAGGTTGAGTTTCAGAAGCTGCCTAAGAATTTGTCTGAACCTTTGATAACATGAAGTAAAACTGTAGAGGCACAAAAATTATTTTCTGAAAGAGCATCATGATCACTTTTATACCAGGAATCACTGTCACCATCGTTGTTGTAATCATCATGCAGCCATTACTGTGCAGATGTTTAAAATGCTTTAATGATGGAACATTTCCTCTCACACTGCACCTAGGGATTCCTGCATATATTTTGATTCTTTTATTAAATGCAGCTGCCAAAGCTCCAAAATGGTAAGAGACTTGCTGAAGGTTACACACACACAATTAATAACAGAGTTAGAGAATTACATTACTAGGTCAAGTATATTAGTCACTAAATAACCTTACTCTTCCACCAGGGTGTAATGGAAAAATTGTGTGCCACAATTTGCTATACAGGCAATATTGTAGTCATAGTATAGGTCAATTGTTCATTTCTGCTAGGTCCTGATCTTTGTGTAGCTGTAAGAAAATCACTTTAATCTCTTGATCTTTAATCGCGTGATATTGTTTACCAATGACTTCCCATGTTTACTAAGTGTAGAGTATTATGAGGTGATATGGGCGGAATGTATTTTCCAGTATGTCCAACAACATCTCATCTTGCAAGTGCTCTTGACCAGTGTGACTTCGCCATTCTTCTGTCAAGGGTGGAGGTCTAATTCTACTCTCCTGCAATCTGTGCTGCTCTTAGTGATTCACTTGGAACTAGTAGCATGTTCCAAAGCTGATGTGGCGTGAATTCCCACACTAGGTCAGAAGAAGCCCTGAAGCATCTGCCTTGATCTCTTGGCGCGCTCACTGTTCTTTTCAGATTCTCTTTCTGAAAACCCTGGGTCTTCCTAAGATTCCCAAGTCACCTAAGAGGCCACACGTAGCAGTGACAGTCATGGCTGAGCTCAGCTTTTAAATCATCCTGCTTCTAATGCCAGATTTTATGAGAAAAGAAGCCTCCAGTTCTTTGAGTCACCTTCAGTCCTTCAAGTTTTGCCAGCTGAGGCCTCAGAGATATCAGACTAGATGCAAGCCATTTGTACTGAACATTGTCCAAACTCCTAACCTACAAAATAAGCAAAAATGTTGTTTCTGCTATTAAGTTTGGGGAATTTGTTAGGCGGCAATAGATAATTTGAACAGAAGATGAAAAACTCTTTGGACAAAAAGAAAGTTGTTAAATGAGTAATGTCTATCTCTGGATAGCTCCGCTGGAGCAGAGAAGGTTTGCTGGTGCCAGCGCATGGAGAGGTAACTGCATCACCACCATCGTATGTGCTGAGAGATTGTTATGCACGGGGCCTCCTGTCCCAGACTGTGAGCAGGCTGACGCAGTCACACCTCCTTTTCATTGCAATTAGCTGTCTCCCCAACAAATTCTACCCATTTGAATCCACAAAATGGAGACCGTAGGCACTGGTCTGTAAAGTACCTACAGTGAGGGGGGCAGTGGTCTTTGAATTTGGGACATGGCCCACATGATTAATTTTTCTCGTAGAAAGGACAGAGGTTGGGGTTGATTCTGAGGCTGAAACAAAGCATCTTGGTAAACAAAAGGCTGGGTCAGGGAGGGGAAGTCTTGGCCCTTACCTAGAGAATGACTTAGGGAGCCGTCTATGTCTAGCTGCTCTTTAAATATCTCTTCCCCAGAGAGCTCAAATAATAGTAAAAGGGTTAAAATTAACCTCTGAAGAGAGAATAGTGAGATATTGATGAATACATACATCATCATTCCATTTTTGTAACAATGTGCGTGCAGACATGCACACCCATATATATGCATGAAATCTATGAAAGAATAAAAACCAGCCTTTAAGGGAATACAGACCATTGTTGAGAATGGGTAAGTATCTCTATGGATAGACTAGATCAGTGGAGAGGGCAGGTTAAACAATGAGCATTAAATTGCTCTTTCTTTCTGTCTCTCTTTGTCTTCTCACTTTCTCTATTTCTCTTCCATTCTCCCTCTTTTTCTGAATATAGTAGAACCAAAACATTACAGCATAGATCTCAACATAGAGCTTGTGGATCTGTATCATTAAAAACTTGGTTTCCCAAAAGACACATATGTTTGCCGTTTTAGCAGACACCCCTCATGTGTCACTGAAGATGCTCTCTGTCTCTTTTGTGTAGACCATTACTGAGTTACTCAGCACTGCAGGGGCTCCGGTAGAGTTCACTTAGGTACAGCGTCACAATCCCTCACCATATGACTCCGCCAAAGGGCTTGATTGTTCACTCCAAGGGGGGGTTGCTCAGCACTCATGGAGGTAAAACTCAGAAAGAAGTGTGAGGGATTTAACAGTCCCTTACAGAAGATTTTGAAAAATGGAAAAGGGAGACAGTAGATAAAAATTTTCCCCTTTCCTGGCCCAGATGGAATGTCACAAGGTGGAGCTGATGTGGCCACTCGGGAAACAGTCCTACAAGATTGTAGTCAGGTTCAGCCGTGGCCGGTTTGAGAAAACATTGTCATATTACCGCTTCCTCTTGCTCTTCTTCAATTCCCTTGCCGGACACTCCTGTTGGCTGGGACTGCATTTCTTTACAGAGTAAGTAGTAGCACATGATTCTGTGCTTCAGGCTCTGCTGTATAAGATACATACAAAAGAACTTAATTTTTAAAAAGGCCTCTTAGTCAAACCTCACACCTGTCTCATCTTGGCAAACTGTTGTCAAAAAACTAATAACATTGTGCCCAAATAATAATCAAAGGCCTGAACTCAGGGTATCAATGTGTGCTTAGTGGGCACACACTGGGCCAAAATATCAAATGAAAACTTTTGGACAAACACATAAAAATGCAGAGGGTAAAAATAAAAATTTCATTACAGTGGAAGCAATTTCTTCATAGAGTATTGATGGGATCTAAGATAAGAATGGCTAGGGAACACTTATTTCTAAGGAATGAAGAGGCAGGCAGAGGAGGATGGGAACGCATCCTATTTAGAATGAGCAGTGAGAGGGCGGGGTCTTCGGATGGTTGTCGTGCTGCAGGTTCCCAGCCTAACTGAAAGGGATGTCATGTGAAATTCTGAAGGTGAAGCCACATTAGAGCTTCAGACTTAATTTACGGGAAGATAAAGATGATGAGGCCATCGCAAAAAACAGAGGTCTTAGATCTCACTACAGATGGATTAAACACTGAAGCGGAGGCCAATGGAAGTGCATGCAAGAGGGTCCTTCTGCAGTTCCCTTCAGTATGTGGATTACACTCCAAGGGCTGCTTAAGAAACACACTGAACAAAAAAACCTCAACTTCAGAAGGGAAAGATAGAAAATGCTCCAGAATAGGTAAAGTGAAGACCGAAGAAGATCTTATAGTGAACGGTTCTCAAGTGAAACTTGTGGATAGAGTTTACTCAGTATTTTGTAGTCAGTGATAGGTTTGAAGTCTTTGTTAAAAAGAAAAAAATTGACAGGTTGGACCTTGTACAGACCACAGTCCAGCTGTGGATTGGGATGATGGGAAGGCTGTGGAGCTCAGCCACCAGCTAGCCGTTGGAGAGCTTAGTGTAAAAGTGCCAGAGAAGTTGCCTGCCACAACACTGTAGAAGCCAGATAGGATGCTGAAGATTTATAGGCTGCTTTAAAACAAGAAAGCCACTTGGGACTTTGAAGCAAGGAGATGGGTAACCAGAAGCAGCATGGGGTGCATTTAACTGGCCAGAGTTCTTCAGGTCATTCGACTGTTCTCTTGACTTTTTATGTGAGTTTTCAATTTCTCAGTTTACGGGAAGCATTTTCTTATGTTAAATATGTCAGGAACTGAGTAGAAGTACAAACATAAGTATAAATTTGGGGTTGATTATTGAATCTTTTCAACCTTTTTGTGAAGAGTTTATCCTGTTGAAGAGAATGAAATGGAGCATACTGTTATTTGTACAAAAAATCTAAGCATACATATGGGGGAAAAAGATAGGATTTATTTATTTTTATAGACCTACAGTATAAAATCAATTTTCTTTTCATCTATTTGGCATAGCATAGCCAGTGAGCTCCTTGTACTTCTTATTTATAATCACTGTACCTGCACATACTCTAAATTATGTCTTTAAGATTGACATTTGTTTATAATGGATTAGTCGTAGGTATAGAAAAGTTTTAATTGCTATTATCTTTACAAAGAACTTTATCTTAATGTTATAAAAGTAATTATTGGTTTTTTATTGAAGGCAGTAGAATTGATACTTTATGATCACATAATAAAAGCAATTAATTAATTTGTGTGTACCTTACGATAAAATATTACAATAAAAAAGGACGGAATGTAGTATTTGGAGAGTGATCTGAATTCAACTCTGCCTGGAAGGGTCTTCCTAGATATCTGTCTTAGCCATGTCATTTTAAAAAATTGAGATGATTTTTAAAAGAGAAAATGGTATAATTGTATTAGACAGTTATAACTCAAAAGAGTTATAACTTTGAAACTTAAAAAAATGAGCAGTGGGAGTGATGGGAGAAATCCAGGAGGGGTTGAATATCTGGTAACAGAATTCAAATGATGCAGTACTTGGAGAACAAGATGAAGAATAAAAAGTCTCCATTGGAATTGGTCCTAGAAATGAGTCCAGACACCAGACACCAGTATTTATCGGGAAAAGTCATCTCTAAAAGATAGCTAAAGTCCTTTCAAAGTAAAACTAAGTGTAATAATAAAACATATTCACATTCCCCCACATGCTGGTGCTTAGTGGTCATATCTAATGAATTGTTTACTAATATTGCAATGGAAAAAATCTGGAATTTGTGCACTATAATGAGTTTAACAACATCATTGAAGGCATTGGGATAAACCAACATGGCTGATTGGTGGAGAGCTGAGGTAGGAATCCAGGTCTTATTGGTTCTTGTTCTATATGTTCCTTGAAGTTGTGCAGTCCTTGAAATGACCAGGTTTGTATTATTTGTCCTAGGTGTCCAGTGACTATCTTAAGGCATAGCACCTAGAAAGACCTTGATGAACATTAATTGAAACAATGAGTGGCCCACTATATATGTTTAGAGCAAAGATGCTCTCTTGCTATATTTAAGCATATACTTAACAGTGCAAGATATGGAAGAAAGCTATGCTTTCTGTAAAATAATTGTGTTCAATTAAGAAGGCTTTCTTGCTGTCAGAAAGAATTTCATTGATGTAAAATCAATAGTAAGTTCTGTGAAATTGCTAGAGAGGTCAAAGAAATGGGAAAAAAAGGATGAAACACACTCATACCTTTTAAAAAAGAATTCTCTAAGGTTTCAGGTTTTTAAGAGCCTGGTCTATTTTAGTATCAGTGCTTGTATCATAGGATTATAATGGGATACAGGGAAGAGCTCATGTTTTAGGTGGGTTACCAAAGTCTCTAAGTATGAGGCATTTTCAGATTTCTGTCAAAACACTCCCTTGTGTTCAAAGCATGTGTAAATTATTGGAAATTGACTGCCGCCTGACAAGGCCATCTCTAATAGAACAGGAAAATCAAAGATGTCGAGGACTGCCTTGCTATAGTCAAACCACATGATAAAGAGGATCTCCAGGGATGCATCTTTTTCTATAAACTACTGACGTTTTTAAAAACTTCTCAGATACTGAAGTCTCATAGTAAAATGTTGGGCTGTTAGCAAATTTTGAAATAATGGTTTTTAAAACTACTGTAAAAGGCCTCTAGTATCTGGCATGCAAGTGGGTGTTGATAAATAAGTGAAATTATATCTTCATCCAAACAAAATGGATGTCCCCAAGTTCTTGCAGGAAAGTTAATGCACTTAGGTCATGACACGGCCTCTTTGCCCTTCATTCAGAATTTACTCACTTTTATTGATATGCGATTTACGTAGAACCTCAGGGTGCAAATTAAGGCAAATGACAGGAAAGCTTTATAAAAGAAAATGTTTGACACTAACAGAAAACCTCTCATTTAACTAGAAATACAGGGTGAGGCGAAAGTATATGAAACAGTTTATTCTTGTATTATTCTTTATTTATTTTGTATTATTTTTCTACATGAACAACTGTAAACATACTTTTGCCCCAGTTTGTGTAAGTAGCTAATTTGACTAGAATTTGGCTAATGAAGATTTTACTTCATTTGTTTATAATTACACATTATTTCATTTCACACAGTTTCTTTTTATAGAAACTCAGTTTTCAGATTCAGTTGTAACATTGTTCTTAAAAATATGTTTCTTAACCATTTTTTGTCTGTGTTAGAAACATCTAAACCTGTAGAGAATTTTTATGATTATTTGAGCAAAACTGATGACAGTTGCTGCAAAGCAAAAGCTCAATGGATTCAGAAAATGCTGTGGGAAATGGCAGTTTTGTAACTTACTTTGTACATTAGAATCAAAGGAAGAGACATAAGGGCTGAGTTCCATGAAATTCTTGGTGGTAGAGTAGGGAGGTGGGAGAAAAAAGCCAGCGTGGGTGCAAGGGGTGACCAGGAGGGAAGGGGATTGCTCTGGCGTTGTAAGGGTGTGCTGTTGTAGATGCAAAAAGACAATAGACAGGCTCAATAGGGTAAAGATTGACCTTTGTCAAGGAAGATAATGCTCCAGGACATGACTACCTGCTGTGACTTGCTTTTAATTAGCAAGTTTTCATTTCAGTCCATCCTGTGTGGATACGTTAAGTCTCTGGATTGTAAGGCCTCCCACACAGGCCTCCCTTGAGCATGACAGGTTTAATAGATGGTCCCCTTTCTTTCACATTAAAAAAAACATGAAATGGGTAAATAGAATTTTTAAAACTTCCTTTTTGGATGTTATTTAACTTCATGTCTACCTTCTGAGGAAGAATGAAGGTATTAATAAATACCAACTTACTGTATTAGTAATCAAAATGTCACGTAGTCCAAGGATGTCATACCCTCTTATGGAGGGCTCAGTTCTTTAGAATGTTTGAATATCCCTGGTGTTAAAAATACGTGCTGATCTCGGGGAAGAGGGAAAAGACAAGTCAGTTACAGAGAGGAACAGCAGCAACGCAGAGCAGTGTAAAACCAGCCAGAAAGGCGTGATTTGTGCAGTGATCATAAAGAATGAATGAATGACAGTAAGTGCTTCGTGTTCAAATGAGATCTAAGTGAAAGCCATCAGATTTGGAAGGAAAGAGGTTTTGATGTCAGTGAAGAATGTAGCTTTCACTGGATTTTTGGTGCAATGGCCAGAGTTTTAAGAAATTAAGGGCCAATAGGGAGGTAAAGCCTTGTCATCAGGAATCACAGAAAAGGAGACCACATGGAGTGTTATCAGTGGGGAGGGGGAAGGGGAAAAGATACAGGGAATAAGAAGCATAAATGGTAGGTACAAAATAGACAGGGGGAGGTTAAGAACAGCATAGGAACTGTAGAAGCCAAAGAACTTATATGTACCATCTATGAATATGGAGTAAGGGGGGGAATGTGGGTGGGAGTGGGGGTGAAGGGTGGAGGGGAATAAAGGAGGGGGAATGGGACAACTGTAATAGTGCAATCAATAAAACATATTAGAAATTAAACAATAAAGAAAAGTGATTTATTCAAAGATTTGTAAATAAAACAAAAATAAAATTAATGATTGTTAAATGACATGGTCTAGGAAAATGTTCAAGATGGTAGAGAGTTGAATCTATTTGAAAAAGGTGCTTGGCTTTGTAAATCTGAGGAACCAAATGAGAGATAAGAAGATGGAGAGTTATTTAATGCTGAAAGCCAAGGTGACATTTTTCTGGCATGGGGCTAAAAAGGATGAACAATGACCAGTGAAATGGAGGAAATCTCAAATAGGAGAATCCATTGTCAGGACTGTATGAAATGAACCCTGTTTGTAGGAGTCTGAGAAAGATTACTGTCTTTCAAAGTAGTCACTTTAAATGTGTTCTAGCTCAGTCCTCACTATTCATAAGTTCTATATTTATGAATTTCCCTACTCTCTAACACTGATTTGTAACCCAAAGGCAATGCTTCAGCACTTTCACTGTTGTCCACATGCACGAGGGAACAAAATGTTTGTCACTGATGCACATGTTCCCAGCTGAGGTCAAACAAGGGGACACTGCCTTCTAGGTCCAGTCTCGTACTGTGAATACGTCTCCTTTTTTGCAGTCTAGGGCCATGTTTTTTTACATTTTTCTGTGTTTTGTTGTTGTTTCACTGTTTAAAATGGCCTGAGCATAGGGCTGAAGTGCTGTCTAGCATTTCCAAGTGCAAGAAAGCTGTGATGTGTGTTATAGAGAAAATATGTGTATTAGATAAGTGTCATTTGGGCATGAGCTATAGAGCTGTTAACTGTGAGTTCAATGTTAAAGAAGCAACAATATATACTCAACAGGATGTCTTTCAACAGAAACAAACATAAAGCCAAGTTATTTATTGATCAGTTGATGGAAATGTGGCCAGATCCTTGTAGGGACCTAACCCAGTATTTCCCCTAGAAACAGTGGTTCTGTATTTGCTAGTTCATTGTTCATAGTGACTGTCAATAACTTAACTACTGAAAATGATAAGAACTGACTGTATTAATAAATAGTCCATATTTAAATATGTTATTAAAATAGAATATTAATAATTATTTGAAATATTTCTTAGTTCTGTGTTTTATTCTGCTATAACATATTTTTTGATGGGGGCATGGCAATTAATAAAACATTTTTGTAAGTTTCTACATTGAAGCAAAAAAAATTTATTATCTTTTCATAAAAACCTAAAATTATAATTTAGAAGAAATACTATAATATTTTTTCAATTGTTATAGACTTTTCTTTAATGAGCCATTAAAACTGGCTTGTGTGTTAAAATGTCTTAATATCTTAAAAAGTATTTTTAGTATGTTTATCACCTTATATGCCATAGATAATATAATATTGGTATGTGTCTTTTCTCCACATGAGTTTTATTTCAACTACAAATTCATTTTTTAAATTTTATCAATATGGACAGTTCCTTAATGTTTCCTAAGCCTTCTGTTTTATTGATTCAGCAATCTATTTTTCCTATAAACATCTGAGATAATGTTACTGTTTATATCACCAGCTAGAAAACCCTATAGAGAAGGAAAATATTTCAGGAAAGTGAGATTTATAGTAGTTTTTGTAGGAACTATGGAATACAAATTATTGAGAACAACCTTCTTATATCTATGCCTCTGCTGCACTCTGAAGAGAGATCGCATAATGAATCAGTGAAAGTAATTCCCCTTTGAATTATAGGACTCAACACATGACAGCATGCTTAATATTTAATATAGATCCTCCTGAGAATTTAATAGATAAGCACAGACTATTCATCAGTTTAATGGGCATTTAATAAACCATATAAGGTTAAGTGGAATATTTCTGTGATAAAAAGGTAGGAATGATTGAAGAAAGAAGAGATCAGATGAAAACTGGAAACTCATTAGAGGCTCAAGCCTGAACCACTCAGTGAAGCCACTCCCCAATTCCTGACCCTCAGAGAGCGTGTGAGATAGTTAATGCATGTTGTTTTAAGGGTAACAATAAGTAATACATAGTGTTACTACTTTGGATCAAACATTTAAGTGTATCTTAGCTTGTATTGATCAATGCAATTTATAAGAAGGTGTAACTGAAACAAGGTGAAATTCCAGAGTTCTCGGAACATCTGGAAGATGCTTGCTCCTTAGGGCACTGCTACCTAGGTATCAGGGGACAATAAGTATATAAAAGTAGAATACAGACAACAGACTAGAAGAAATAGAATGCATATTATATTGTACCCACTGATGTAAAAAGCCTGGACATGAAATGGAGGAAGGAGACAAAAAAGAACAAGTATATTTTCTTTATGCCACATTCTGTGTATCACTGGGTTTCTTCATGAATAGTTTCCTATAGTCTTGGTGGAGAAAGAAGAGCAGTAAAGGAATTAAACTAGAACTTAGGACATAAAGTGCAACTTAAAGTTTGTAAGGAGTTCCTGGATCTCAGTAGGTGAAAAACGTTAGGACTAAAGTTGTGGTTAGCCTCAAAATTTTTCTGAAATGTATTAGGGAAGGGAAGGAGAGAGGGAGAGAAACATCAATGTATGGTTGCCTCTGGGGCGTCCCCTGCTGGGAACTGGCCTGCAACTCAGGCATGTGCCCTGACTGGGAATCAAACCTCGATCCTCTGGTTCGAAGGCCTGCGCTTAATCCATTGAGCTACACCAGCCAGGGTGAAATGTATTTACTCTTATAGTGGATCTAGCATGTTCTGACTCACATGAAATACTCAAAAGCATGAGTTGTTGCTTTTGTATATTTTTGTTCTGTAGCATGATCTATGGTTTAGAATTTGAGATACAGGGAAATAGAGACTATTTTCGTAGTCCTTGTATATGGGAAAGACAGGATGTAAGCTAGATATAACCAACACTATTTTCTTGGAAAGCTGACAGTGTACTCATGAGGAGAGAGTGTTTTGGGAGAGAGAAAGATTAAGACTAGAGGCAAAGTTTTAGAGAATGTTCTTATTTAAGGAATGTGAGGAGAAGGGTGTGAAGGACGGCAAATTAGAGATGAATTGTAGCAGGAACAACAGAGGATAGGGTTTTACAGAGGTGTACCTCACCTCGATTTAAGCTACAGTAAAACTTATTTCAGGGTTAAACGAGTTTTTTTCTCATCAGGTCCCAGCAAGGGCTGTCAGAATCTGTTTGACTCAGTGATGATGTTGCGTAGATATTCGGTTGCTGAGGTAAATACAGACTCTGGGGAGGGTAGTTCAAGTGGAATTTTTCCCCATTTTATCTGATACTGAAAATTCTTTTAAAAATTCTGTATCTGTCTTTGATTTAGGATCTAATGGTGCTTCAAAATCACGTCATGTTTATTGTATATTTCCTGGATTTAAGAGATTAAGGAGAATTAGTTCTAATCCTAGGATATAAATTGAAAAGCTTTTTGCAAGTAAATCCATTATGAAGTTTTTTCATCTTTATCTTGGACTGTTTCCCTTGGAAGTATATTAAAAAAATACAGTTGTCCCTTCTTATGTGCAGGGGATATGTTCTAAGACCCCCCCACTGATGCCTGGAAGTGCAGAGAGTATGAAGCTCTATAAATACTCTAATTTTTCCTGTACATACATACATACCACTGATAACATTTAATTTATTAATTAGGCAGAGTAAGAAATTAACACAATAATTGATAATAAAATAGAATAGTTATAACAGTATACTGTAATAAAAGTTAGAGGAATGTGCCCTCACTCACTCTCTTTGTCGCTCTCTCTCAAAATACTGTATATTTTCAGACCAGGTTGATGGTGTGTAACTGAAACCACGGTAAGTAAAACTGTGGGTGACAGAGGACCGCTGCAGTGCATTTTGTCAAGGAAAAAAGGAGCGGTAGGCTGAAACCCAAGTTGGGGTTGTAACTCATTGATTGTAACTCATAGATGTGTCAAGAAAATAACTTCAATGGCTAAAGCAAGTCAATAGATTAAAGGTTTTGTTGTTTTATGATTGTCTTTTGTTTTGAAGTTTCTGACAAAGTAATTTGTAGAAAAGATACATATGCATTATATTATATCCTTGTGGGCTTGCACCATAAGTAGCTCTATACAGTAGTTTATTCAGCATATGCATACATTATGACTTTAGATAGAGGTATTAGAAGGCTATAAAACTAAATATTTTTCTATTGTTCATTCAGATATTAATATTCTAACCTGTTAAGCCATTCTGTAGCATCCAGAAGATAATTTTTATTTTTCATAGTAATTCCAGATGGGCAAGAACTCCAGTATGTGTTTCCCAGAGGTTTGTGTACTTCATCTTAATTCATAATGTCACTAATAGAACTCAATTGATAGAGACATTTTGGAAACAAACATTTATGGTGGGTAAGCATAAATTCTCATTTTCAAAAAAAGATTTTATTTATTTATTTTTAGAGAGAGGACAAGGAAGGGAGAAATAGAGGAAACGTTAATGTGTGGTTGCCTCTTGCATGCCCCCTACTGCAGAGACTGTTAGTAAGTTGACCCCTACTGGGTCACCACCCAGTCATGTGCCCCGACAGGAAATTGAACCAGTGATCCTTTGGTTCGCAGGCTGGCACTCAGTCCACTGAGTTATACCAGCCAGGGCTAAATTCTTATTTGAAAAAATATTTCAAGGATAATTTGTCATCTGATTTGAAATTCCATTTATAATACTCATGTGGCAACTAAATCATAAGAAAAACTTAGTTCCAGGAATAATATTTAAGAATTGTGAGGAATTTTCAGTGTTTTATAGCAATGGACACATGTAGTAAAATAACTTTTTATATTAACCTTCAAAAATTAGCAATCATTTTTGTTCAGCATTCAAGTGAAGACAGTGATTAATTAGAACCCAAAGATGATGAATGAAAATGTGTTGCTTGATTGAAATTAGCTTTCACTCAAATGAGTATTGACTTTGTTCTTTGTGAACTAATCAAGCTCATCATGTAAGTGGTTGCCTTCTTTCCTTTAGAATAGATCCCATGTAAATGAAATGTGATAACTTAATTCCAAAATTTCTCACTGGTCAGTCATCCTACTATTCATTTTATGATACTGTTATATGAGTTAACTCAAGACCTTTTCTGATAATATGACTAGGGGTCATGCAGTCATTTTCATTGTAATTACAGAATTAAATCATATAAGTTGTTCATAATCAGTTATAAGAGCCTAAACATAGAGTTGGTTTTAGATTTAAGAACTGATTCTCCTGTCAAAATGTATTACTCCTGCACACCTCCATGAGTCTGACCTGTAATGTAAGTGCCTGGGGGAAAAGTACAGCAGAAGAGAATCTAGTCTGTTGGTAATGTCATGTTGGGTGTTAGTGTAATTTGGGTTGAGAGCTGGGAGCAAAAGACAGGACATGTGGCCTAAAGCCATGCATTTCAATCCTCAGCTATCAGTCCTGTCCTGCATATCAAAATGTCCACATAATTTGTAACTTTTTATGTATGTTCTCCCAAGCACTTCAGAGTGTCCTCTTCACACATCTCTGCTAAACTTAAAAGATGACATGTTAACTGTTCTGGAGTTTGAAGGATCTACAGATTTGTTTTATTTTGATCTAGACTGCAGAAGTGTGTGCAAGGGTAAAGGGAGATCCAAACCTACCGAGGATATAACAATTGGGTTTCTAAATTTTAGCACGCTTTAAAGGATGTATCGACCACTTCCCCAGCATTGAAATTGTGAAAAGGAGGACTGGAACGCCGTGGGGGAACTTTCTGTGGAGACTAGATTGGGAGGTCTGCACTTTTATTTTACCTAAAAACCTTTTTTTCCTTCTTCTTTTTAAAATCTCTTTTATGCTTTTGTTTTCCCCCATCAAAGCAACATAGAATTGTGGTG
This sequence comes from Artibeus jamaicensis, assembly GCF_021234435.1. Classification (NCBI taxonomy): domain Eukaryota; kingdom Metazoa; phylum Chordata; class Mammalia; order Chiroptera; family Phyllostomidae; genus Artibeus; species Artibeus jamaicensis. The sequence continues at coordinate 24,535,065 of NW_026522047.1, forward strand.
GAGACAGAATATGGACAGAATTTGGCATGCTGAAGAAAATATATCATTTCTTTGTATTCCTTGCTTTAAGTCCCAGATTTTCATGTCCATCCACATCTCGTTCATTACGCTAGGATTCTATTACATGAAAGGAGAAAGTAGGAATCCTTAAGCGTTTATGTTCTATTTTTTATACATGTATTCTTCCCATATTTCTGGGTAGCAATGCGTCAGGGGTAGGATTTTTCTGATAATTCCTGGAAAGCTCAATATTCTTCTTGTTTGAGTTAATACTTCATTATTGTCCCACAAATCGGTATACTGAGCAATAAAAGGAAATGCACATTCAAACTCTTTACCAAAAAAAATAATAATAGCATGTATTATTTATTGCTACATAACAAATTACTCCCAAATTCAGCAACTCAGATCAACTTATGAGTGGCTTAAGTGGGTGGGTTCTGGCTAAGAGTTTTTAATGCAGTTGTAGCCCAAAGGTCAGTCTGAGCTACAACCAGTTGGAGGCTGAACTGGGGCCGGAGGTTCCACTTTCAAGAAGGACCACTCCTATAACTGTTGACCGAGGGCTCTCAGTTCATTATTAACTATTGGCAGCTGTCCTCAGCCATGTGGGCCATTCTGTAGCACTGCTCACAACATGGCAGTGAACTTTCCCCAGAGTGGCGATCCAAGCATAGCACCACGGAAGGCACACAGTCACAGAGATGGCTCTTATGACCTAGTCTCTGCAGTTGCACACTAACACTCCATCTAATCCTATTCCTCATTGGAAGCAGGCCCTAAGTTGCCCCTGCACCATGGGGGAGGGGAAGCAGGCATCTATCTTTTGCAGGGAGAACTATTAAGAATTTGTGGACATTTAAAAACGACTACATAGCACTAGGATTGATGATGGGTAACATTTAGTGAGAGTTTATAAATTAGACACCATTTTCTCTAAGCACAAAACTAATTCTATTTATGTCACTTCCCTTTCTACCTCAGGTTTGCCCGATGCACTCAGATGCCCTGCCTTACCATAGACTCTCGAAGCTGTGGCATCCCTCTTTCCTTTCTTGCTCTTACTGTCCTGATTTAAACACCAACTTTTTTTGTCTCTTGATTTTATTACAGGATTCTTTCACGTATTACTTTGTCCTCTTCTGTGTTTGTTAAGACTGGCATTTGGTATTCTAACCCCCGAAACACTTTTGTTTTCCCTGATCAAGAAGGCCAATGGATTTACACACATTTGTTCAGATGAGCTAAAATTTCTCAAGTACCTCTTAGTGAAAGGAATAGAAAATAAAACAGTATCTTTTCCTACTTTATATCTGAAGACAAGGGAATTGTAGAGGGCCATGAATTTCCTCAGATGCTCTTATAATAATTAAAAAAATAAGAGAAAGTCATATATATGCACACTCTGAGTTCATTCCAGGGGGGTGCATGAAGATGAGGTATACATCCACCCCCCCACCACCACCAAACCTTATAGATTTGACCATCATTCAGTCTAGTGCTGTTTTGGTATCAGCTCCATGGTAAATCAAATGGTTATACGCGCAGATTAATTGCTAAAGAGAACTTTTCAAAGTTAAGGCTGTTAACCATGATAACTACTCAAAAATAAAGCTACTTTTTATAACATTCCATTTAACCCAATTAGGAGAAACTCATATTTAATTGAATCTGTACTTATTATCTAGTGGATTTAGGGCTTTTTAAGCTAATAGGGCCATATAAATGAAATATAGTAACAACAAAGGAAATTCCACCCTCCACTATAGAATCAGACTGCACAGTGTCGTAAACTGACTGGGACGCTTCCCCGCAAGTGGAAATGTGGTCTAAAGCAGCATCATCATTATCAGTTAATATTCATTCAGAACTTATTATATGAGTAATACTTTCATTCTGAAATTTAGCTCTAAAAACATGTGTATAAATGTATCCCCTTAATATATTCATTGTATAGATGAGAACACCAAGGCATAGAGGGATTAAGTGACTTGTTCAAGGTTTTACATTTCTAGGAAAAAATAAAAGGGGACTCGAATCCAGGATTCCTATGTTGTTAACTCACCACGTTGTATCATCCTTGGACTGTGTCATAGTGCTTCCACCACCTATGAACTGCCTGTACCAGCCATACTGTCTCTGCCTCCCATTTACAGTATAATATCTTCCTTCATCTCAAACACTTGGCAAAGAAGTGCTGTATTTGGCTGAATGTACAGATACAGATTTTTTAAATTAGAAACCTTGGGTGGGTACCCTAGAATATGATGGGAAATATCCAAGTCTGCAAGAATACTCCTTTTGTCTTCCTCTTCCACATTATTGTTTTTTAAATTTTTAATAAGAGGACTCTGAGGTAACATAGTGAGTAGCTTGGGTTTTAACACATTTGTGACCCTCGCTGCCTTTACCCCTACCTCCAACCTCTAGCATAGTCTGTATAAAGAAGTCCTGGCATCAAATATTAGCAAATGCCATTTCCTTCTAATCTTTTGACATCATGACATTGACCATAGTTTCCGGGTCACCGTGAACAAATTTGTTATTCAGTGCTCCTTGATAGCTATGAGTTTTTATGTCTACACTTCAACAAAGAATTTTTATTTTCTTTATGGAAAAAAACCTTTATTGTATTTTTTTCCCATTACCATTTCATCCCCTTGTACCCTCCCCCACCACCCGCAATCACCACACTGTTGTTTCCCATCCAAGTAAGTACCAACCAGCCCTGGCCCTGCTTACCTGAGATAGGACGCGTTCAGGGTGGTAAGGCCATAGACCACACTGTTGTCCATGTCCATGAGTCCTTTTGCTGTTTTGCTCAACCCTTCCACCCCATAACCTCTGCCCACTTTAGTTGTCCTCCTGCTCTTCATCTATGAGTCTGTCTCTGTTTTCTTTGTTAGTTCAGCTTGTTCATTAGATTTCACTTATGAGTGAGATCATGTAATATTTGCCTTTCTCTGACTGGCTTATTCACTTAGCGTAATGTTCTCCAGGTAGTGTAAAATAAGTTGACATGAATCAATACAAACACAAACAGAAAAATTATGGGACATCAGCTCTATTCCAGATAATATCCCAAACTCAGCTAAAAAGCTGATTAAAAGGGAAAATAGGAATGGATGCTAGGGAGCAGATTAGTATGCATGTGAGGAGCTGATAATTATAGGCAATGGAAGAGAACCATACTGTTATCTCAGTTGTTCTCTGGCACTCTTTTCATTTTCCTAAGCTAAATTGGTGTTTACTTATAGGAACTGTGCAGCGTGTGCCTGTCGTGCTCACAGCAGATCTGGAGCTCCTGCAGGGTTGGTGTCAACACCTACAGCATGGAGTAGTGCTACAAGCCCAACTTTGCTTCCTTAAGCAAATTCTAAGTCAGTAGCCCCCAGAATTGAGCGGTGTGCACCAACCTCCTATGTAGAGTTTCGCAATCCTACAAATGCAAGGTCCACACATTACAATTTTTGGTTCAGAAGAATCACGGTGGAGCCCAGGTCTTTTTTAAAAGTCTACGGGTGACTCTGATGGACGTCTTGAACTGAGAATCACTTGTCTATAAGCTGAAGAGAAGGGATAAAGAGGAAAAATAAGAATATAAAAAAAGAAGGAAGACCAAAAAGTGGAAGATAATAAATGGTGAGGGTGAGTTGGTTGTGTGAAATGTGTTATATAACAGTTGATGGTGTAAAACTCCTCCCACACTTGCCATTTCTTGATTTCCTAACACTGTTGCCATCAAAAGCTTCCCTGCTAGGTGGAATGATTTTGAAATGTACTTGAAATAAGAAAAGATTGAAGGCAGAAAATAACAGTTATGTTTAAATTTATGCATACATTAAAATCAGTGGGAAATATTTCAAATGAGTGCCTAAGCCTGAAAACTTGGTGAAGTATTAGGAGTATGTTTTACTTATAAGAAGCTACTAAACTGGTTTTCCATGTGGCTGTATCATTTTATGTTCTCTGGTTCAAAGGAGACTGTGACCTATACCACGAGAGACATAGACCACAGAGCCTGAAGTTGAAAAACAGAAGCAATGGCATCTGTGAGGGAGAATTAGAGAAGTCTTGACAATAAGAAAAATGATTTTGGCCCTGAGAATTTGTTCATTTTGTTTTAATTTTACTTATAAAATGAGTGTTAGTGTTTAAAATCCAGATGTTTAGGAAAGTTAAAAAATACACCTGAGTTTTCACCACTCAAATAAAACTGTCATTAATGTATGTTTCACTTTACTGTTTCTCTGTATTACCTCATATATTTGAGAAAATAGCTTACACATAATTTTATATGCTGCTTTTCAAGTTGATATTCTATTAACTTAAATAAATTAGAGTTGTACCATGTTTTAAAATATTTTTATAATTATTATAAAATTAATAGCTATTTATTGTACCATTTTAAATACTTTCAGTACTGAGCCAGGCCCCTTCTATAGGACCTTTTAGGGTCTTAGATTTTGCTAATATAAGTTATGTATTGAATATCTTTTTATGTAAAGCCACTTTCTATATTTCCATATTTTCACAGGGTAGACAAATAAAAGGTTACAAGGTCAAGGTTTGTAAAAGTTTTTAATGCTAGTGATATGCAGATAGACTGGGGAGAGAAGATGAGGTGGGGTAGAGATGTAAACATAAGAGAAGAACAAAAAATTAAAATAGCAACAGAGAGAAGAAATCTAAGATTCCATAGGAATGAAATCATATGGTATTTTCTTTCTTTGACTGGCTTATTTCACTTACGTAATGTTCTCTAGGTCCATCCATACTGTCATACAGTGTAACATTTTCTTCCTTTTTAATGACTGAATAGTATTCCACTGTGTAAATGTCCCATAGTTGTTTTATCGACTCATCTACAGATGTCCACTTGGGCAGATTCATAGAAAGCAGGGTGACAGCTAGTAGGGGAGGAGAGGTTAGGGGTGGAGGGATTGAGCAAAAAGGAAAAAGGACTCATGGACATGAACACCACTGTGGTGATTGCTGAGGGGAGGGAGGTATAAGGGGACTAAATGGTAATGGAAAAATTACAGTAAGTTTCTTTAAAAAAGAAAGTCATCTGAGATATGTATGGAGAGTATCCGGGGATAGTGCCTGTGCTGTAAAGGAGAATAGTCGAAATGCCCTGAGGCAAGACTAAACTTCCCCAAATTGGATTATTATTTTCTTTGGATGCTGCTAGTGGCTAACACTAGAGAATGCCCTGGGTGTAAATAAATGCAGAAACATAATAACCGAACAGTTTTTTGCAGGGATTTTCAGAGCCTTTAACCTGTTGCTGTGAATCATTATTCTCTAAGAGGAGAATATAATGGGTAGTGTTTTTTATCATTGTATCAAGGGACACTGTTTCTAAGGCACTTTGGAAAACGGGAGGCTCTGGCAATGGGGTTTGATTGATATGGAATTTGGACTTATTCTGATGGGCAGGAAAATCACTAGGAAGCCTGTCTGCTCATGTTTACAATAAATGGTGAATTTTTTATCTTTGGATCATCTTCCTAAAATATTCGCCTTGGTTCACATAAATATCTGTTGGTTGAAGAATTAATGCAATCAGTATTTTTCATCTGCTTTTCCAATAAGTTTCGGTTATTGCACTCATTATTCAATCTTTTGACTTTCCTGGAGCCTTTTGAGAAATACTCGAGTCCTTAAATGTCTCTATTAACAGCCACTATTGTCACCGTATGTGTGTATTTGCACAGCAGCCTCTAGCTTCTCCCTTCACTATTTTAGTTAATTCAGGTAAAAATAAAATAAAATAATATTTCCTCCTTACAGGTTTGCTTTTGTCACTTTTCATTTCTAAAATGTCATTATTACTTCAACTCCACCTCATTCCCCTTGCGGTCTCCCCTACTGTAGTGTTCCTACATACTTTATTATTCCTACTGTGTGAAGTGATACGTAGTTCATGCCCTTGATCAAATAGTGCCCTTCAGGTAATGTGACACGTATCTTAAACACTGAACAATCGTCATTCGTAAAATTATCATTAAAACATACAATTTATTCTTGCTGTTTTGGATTAGTTGGACATTTGTTATAAATGATTATCTATGTACCTCTCTCTTTCCCTCCCTTCCTCCCATTTTCTTCTTCCTTTCCTATGCCTTCATTTTACTATTTGGCAGACTCTGTAGAAAGGGAGGGAAAATTTCACTTATGGAAAATGCTGTCCATGAAAATATGGGTGGAATGCACCTTGCATACACGTACTAACAGGGGTTATCATTTCTGATATCTCTATAAATCTACCCTAGTAAGCTCCTCTTCCTTTTATAAAAGTACTTTACTGACAGTCTAGTCTGCCTTCCTTTCTCATATGAGTAAACCATATTTCTTCACATGCCTGAAGAGCCACCTTTTTTGTGATGCCTTCCTGAAATATTTTCTGCAAATTAATTACCTCATACACTTAAAGCATAAAAACAATCTAAATGAACAGCAGAGCAGAAAAGGAAAAGACACATGTTAATTCAAAATACTAAACATATCAATTGCTATTATGAAGAAAAAAGTATTGACAGCTGGTATTCAAATACATATTTTTTTATTAAAATGGCAACGAGACAGTTTATATTAATCCTTCTAAAGAGTATAACAATAAAGTCTCCCCACCTAACATAAAACATCAATCCTTTTAGATTATTTAATCATAAAGAGCTAATTTCTGGAGGAATATATATTTGAGAGAGAGAGGGAGAGAAGTATCAGTGGTTGCTTCCTGTATGTGCCCTAACTGGGGACTGAACCTGCAGCCTTTTCATGAATGGGATGGTGCTTCCACCAACTGAACCACCTGGCCAGGGCTGGAGGACTTTTATAGCAGATACCAACTGTTTTCTCCCCATCATCTTCTCCCATTTGGTCTTTTTCTTTGCTACCTGAACCCTAATTTCTTTAGATAATGGCATGTCCCTTAAGCTCAGGGGACATGGCTCAGGGAATGATGAAAATTTGTCCAAGCCAGTCTTGATAAGCTCATTTTCCTTGGCCTGCAATTGCTCTGGAAGTAGACACGTGACCCAGTTTTGAGAAATAAATGTAAACAGAGCCTGTCGGATAGGATAGCCATTCACCCTTTCCTTTTTCCTAGTCCTGTTTCTGGCTCACTGTTGGACCTCCTGCGGCTCCTGTCCTTTCACCCCTCCCTCCCCATTCTCCAGCCTCATTGATGCAACACTGTGAACTTAAAAGGGAGTTTTCCTGGAGGTCTGGGAGTGAGACAGGGAGCTCACAGCATAAAAACTCACAAAAACACTATTTTAAATGCTGAACACTATTATTCTTAGACTTTTGTGGTCCATCTTCATTACAGGAAATTTGTTACTTGTTGTTTCCAGTAAGGTCTCTCCATTATCTCCAGATATTTCATCATTGTTCCATTCTCAGGTGCATGCCAAGTACTCATTTTCCCTCTTCATAATTTTGTTTGCTTTATTATACAGGGAAATCTAGCACATTCTCTTAATGTTTCTCATAAGGGCTCTGATTATCCAGTGAACCTTTCCTTTTTCATATAATTTTAGAATACATTTTTTAAGAAAAAGCCTAAGAAATCTATGATGAAAATACTTACCCTCCCCTAGATAGCAGAAGCTAGGGCATTTAAAAAAAAAGTCACCTTTTACTATTTTTTTCCTCTTTCAGTTACAAAATTATACCTCCACTAAAAACCTTTCTCAACACTTAGCCTGCTCTGTGGACATTTTCTCATCATATTCGCAGATGGAACAGGCATACCGACCTGTGGGGGACCACTTTTCAGGCTTCAGTTTGGCTACCTGGGGATGGATGTGTTCTGGAGCTGATGAGTTTGCTCTTCTCCTTTGCTTTCTAAGAACCTTTAAAAACGCTTACACATGGTCTGGGCAGAATCTGCTCCTAACACAGGAGCAGACCATCAGTGCTGGCACCTGGCACAGAGTTACTGAAGGCACCGTGGGACTTGTGGGACACACTGTCCTTAGTTATTTGATTATGATTACTTAAAAATGACTTGTTTTTTTAAACAAATCATTTCTCTGTTCTAATAGACTCCCTTGATCCTTAATATTAGCTGGCACTTTCCCCAAAACTTACATAGAGCTTTTAGCATTTGGTTGATGGATCAATGAATGATAGATGAATATACAGAATTAATTTTTTGTTTGTTTGCTTAACAAATGTCTAAAAACTTTTGCTTTCAGGTGAAGTCTTATTTTATTTCAGGCTGAATCAATTAAAGCCTACATCGGATCCTCAGCTAACAGGATGTAGGCAAGTGATATTTGTCCCAAAGTTGCTTTGAGAAGTTGTCTGGTCTGATTGAGGATATCAAGAAAACCAAGCTAAGCATAAGTGAGTCATAGTTTAGTAATAAAAGGTAGTTAGGGGTAATGCAGGTCTGTTCAACAGCAAAATAGAATCGTTGGCAAGCAGTCGAGGCATTGACAAATTGTAATCCCTAATAAAGGAGAATGAAAAGGTACTTCTACCCATTTCTAGTAGTTCTAATTCTGCATTTGTATTCCAGGCTTTATTTACTTTCATACCATTGGCGAAGGTAAAAAAATGTCCTGAATATTTCTAGAATATTTGTAATACATTTACCAAATGTAATGCATTTGACAATTTGTAATTATGGTTTTAAAAGTTAATAAAAACTGAACATTCTTGGATTCCAATAGTTACTAACATTTATAGTGAAAAGTGTTTATTATCATGTTTTTAAAGTCAAGAATTTTCTCTGCAGTAGCAGAGACCTTGGAGGAGCCCTGCTTTTATATGATTTTCTCATGGAACGAGACACCTACGGGCCATAGATAATCCCTTCACTTTTTAAACGGGTAAAAAACTTACAGTATGAGTTCCATATTCTATCATGAAGCTCAAAATAATTAAAATTTAAATAGTTTTCTTCATCAATAATTAATCTAATATAAGAAAAATAACTTTATTAATAGAAAAATTAAACTTGATCATCTCTTTGTTAGCAATAGGGTTCCAACTAATTAAATTTCCACATAATTATTTTTTCAATCTTATGCCATTTCTTGTAAAGTACATTTTTTTTCTTCTTTTTTCTTATTAGCATTGCATACCCTTTCACCTTAAATTGTGAGATTTAATGAAATACTAATGAGACTTTCAGATTCAAAAGAATGTTTAACATTGTTTTTCAAGGCATTTAGAATAAGAAGGTATAATTGCATATAATTTTTTTCTTTTGCCCACCTGTTTTTCTTAAAAGACATATTTTTATTTCCAAATAAGTGAATCAACTGCCAATGTTAATACTTATGGTGTTTTCTTCGATAAAGGTCAAGGATAAAAATGACTAAGCCATACAGGGAAATACTTTCATATGTTCAAATGTTGGTATCATCTTAAATACATTTTTTTCATGACTTTCAATGCAGCTTATGTTTGTTCTATCCTATGTTGATGACCCTGTGCCAAATCAAGTCCCAAGTATGCTCATTAATTATGTAGGCCTTATATAAGAGCCAACGTAAGCATGGAAATAATATTTTTAATACATTTTTACTGTATGTCCTTTGATCACTTTTAATTATATTTTAGCAGATTTGTCATATTATTATTTATAAAGAGACTAGAAAGATAGCTCAGAATTTTCTCTAGCATGGTTGATTGAAATTGTTTTTACTGCTGTTACTTTACAAAGGTATGCTTCATCTTTACAACTCAGCACTGATAATGGTATACAATTCTTTAGGACATTTATCAGTCCTCTTAATTTTATCTTAGTCTTCTGGCTATTCTTGCTCAGCCTCATCTCTTTCTCCTCAAGTCCCTTAAATTTTCAGTTCTTTTCAACTTCACTGAATTTTGTTGTTTCAAGTTCTTGGTTAGATCTAGCACAATCAAATTATTTCAAGAGTCAGTAATGGGAAAATATGTTAAGGGATTAAGATAAGAAATTTGTGAGGATTGTGGTGAATCATAGAATGTGTGCCTTACCTCACAGTGTTGAAGTTTAAAAAAAATATACTGAAACTTTCTGCCCATCATAGAAAACAAACCCTTGGCTAGAATTCTTCAGTAACCTACTACTTTGTGACCTGTCTGAAAGTGACAAAGAATCTGAAGATCAGAATGTGGAGCACCTTGTCTAATGACACAGTACTAGGGTAGGGCGATGAATTGGGTCTATGTGTGTCATTTCCAAAATCTGTGATGGAGCTTGTTATTACATCATCATATCATCCTAGGCCTTTAAAAAATAGAGACATTTTCTTGGGGATAATGGGGTTCGGTAAAGGAAAAGGATATAAACAAAGGTATATTTTAGAGGGAAATTTTGTTTATACTAAAAAAAATGGTTGTAGGCTTGCAAGTATAACATGGTTTCATGTTCATTAGGTAGGAAGTTGTTAGATATTTGTACAACAAATTGTCATAAATTTAGTAGCTTAAAACAACTTTCATCTATTATTTCACAGTTCTGAGGTCAGAAATTGGAGTAGCTACCACCCAAAAGTACTGGTGCAATTCCCACTCCCAACACTACCACTTCTTTCTTCCTTTTAGGACCTGCACTAAGTACCATACGTGCATTAACTCATTTAAATCTTGTAACAATTCTATGAAGTAAGTTTTTAGTATTGTGCCCATTTTAAAGATGTGGGGAGTGAATAGTGATGGTCATTTTCAGATAGATTCCATCAGCAGTCAAGTGTACCCTCCATTCTTGTTTCTTTTCCCACCTTACTTAGAAGTGGAAAGTAAAAAAAGACTTCCCCAGGATGAATAAAAAAGCAGAGAATATCCTTACTGTGCTGGAGCATTTTCTCTCCCCGACTCTGATGCATTAATGATGCCGCTTTAATTTAGCTAAAATAGTGCCATCCTTTTTCCTGCCAAAACCACAAGAGTAACCTTTCATGAGTGTATCATTAGTCATCTATGCAGGGAGACAAAAAACCGTTATAAATATTGCAAGGAAATACAGAGAATTTGTTACGAGATTTTTGGGAGATTAGGGGAAGGGAAGAAGTTGATGTGTTCCTGATATTAATAGCTTTTGGAAGCTTTTTTTTATCCTGTTGGAATACAAAAGGAGAGAGTGGGCAAAGCAGAGTTCAAGAACAGTTCTGCTGAGGAGTTCACAGCTGCCCAAGTCTGCTGACATTCTGCAGAAACTTCAAAGGCTCCTCAAGTCTCCGCCACCCACTGCTGACAACATGACTGACAGACACACCACCAGATGCAGTCGGGTGAAGAGAAGTTTCTCTCCCACTTTTTGTGCTTTTTGTTGGCAGAACCCAAACTGATCTAGCATGAGAGAAAGTCATAAATGAAATTTGTAGGTTTTCCAGTGCCTTGGGATAGAAAGCAGAATAAAAAGGAGCTGGGGTGTAGCTACAAGCAGTCAAATGAACAGCATACTGGGAACAAATGCTGTGGGAAATTGGTGTACAGAATGTCCCCAACTTACAATAGTTCCTCCCAGGCCTTTTTGACTTTGTGATGGTGTGAAAGCAGCTCACACTCAGTAGACATCATACTTTGAATTTTGATCTTTTCGTGGGCTAGTGGTATATACGTGTGGTACAATACTCTTGTGGTATTGCGCTGTGGCAGTGGGATGGTTTTTGTCCAGCTGTAGGTTAGTAACAGTGTTGTGAGGATGTTTAAGTTGGGGTCGGCTAAGCTATCATGTTCTGTAGGTTAGGTCTATTACCTGTATTTTCAACTTACAATGATTTTATCTCGATGTAACACCATCGTAAGTAAAGGAGCACCCATAGTTCCTGAAGTTCTCGTTTCATCTTTATACCCACCCACCACCACTCTGGTTCTCAATCTACTCTGGGCCCTCTTTCTCTGTTCTGGAGGTTTTAATGGATGGAGATGTCCACTTGTTTTCCTAGGGTCTTTTCCTTTGCCTGTGTTGAATTCAACCTGTCTGAAGTTGCAGAGTCTTTCTGCTTCATAATAAAGTACAGTTATAATTTTCTACAGTACCTACAGTTCTATCTACAGTACCTACCTGCGTGCCATATTGCTATAGATCTGATTATTGTCTTTAATTTGGGAGAGAAGAGCAGCAAAGTCTTTGGATTAGTTTGTTTTCTTAAAGTCAACACTTACTGAAATTTTGAGTATGCAAATGTTCAGTTGTAAAGGTATTCTTCTACATTTTCCCAAGAAGCTTGATAGTTTTAGCTTTTATGTTTAGGTCTATGGTCTACCTCAAATTAATTTTTGCTTATTGAATGACATAGGGGTCAAGATTCATTTTTCCATAAATATATTATAATTGTCACAATATTGTTTATTGAAAAGACATTCTTTTTTGCAATTTATTCAGCATATTTAAAATATTTCATTTTTTACTTTTGATAGTCATTTACATATGGTTAGCTTTATTTTTATGCTTGTAGTTTTTAATAAGAATTTAATTTTTTTCTATTTTTGTTTTGTGTCTGTCAATCCTAGAAAAATAAAATAGCATTCAAAGCATATCTTGGAAGTAGGAATAGTATCTTCTGAATAATAATGACTTTATCCTTGTAAATGTATTTTAGAAGAGCTCTGTTTAAGCACTAGTTTATCCTATATAATCCCAACATTGGGCTGGTAAAATAAGATTTCACTAACAAGTGACGACAGCCTTCCTTTTCATTTTTATCAGATTTCAGTAGTCATAGAAAATAATCTAGAAAGTCATGTCAGACATTTTATTTCATCTAAGTTTAGTGACAAGATATTAAGATCTTTTCCCAACCTTATTTTTTGATAATATTGAACAGTATTCATTGTATTTTTTTCTGTTAATATTTAGTACCCTTGTGCGCTTTCTGCCCCCAACCTTCTTAACTCTCCAGAGTACTGGCTGTTATCACAGGTAATTGTCTCTCACAAGATAAAAAGAGGAATGAACAGGAGAGTATTAAATGTAACACCCAGAGTCATTCTGGGTTGCTTAAAGCCCCATAGTGTCTCAATATTTCTGTTAATGGATTGATTTTTAAAATATGCATCACATTTTTCTCATTATATAGATATAACTGATCCTTTAGTTTTTATTCCATTTATGATTTAGTTTTACATTTTTAAAAGTAACTGAATATTATAAAATTATAACTAGTGAATATCATTTTCAGGTTTAGCCATCTATTCTTATGTGACTAAGTTAGAGTATATTTATTAATACTGAAAATATATAGAAATTCCTTTATTTTGGGGTTAATGAATAAGTTTTCTGGAGGTAACTTTGGCTCTATTCAGTAGAAAGAGAGCAGATGTATAAAGCTTTAATTTGGTCCATGTATGATGAAATAGAAAATTATTTTTCATTTTCACTTTTTGACAAAGGTAAGTGGGGCTGGAGGTAACATGTTCCTTTATAAGTCTGCAGAAGCAGAAATGTTAAGAATACAGTGAGTCATTTATAATTTTAGGTCTTGAACTTAAATTTTATGTTTACATTATTAAAGCTGAGCCTGTTTGTAATGGTCATTGCTGATCAAGTATGAATTTAGTTGTAAATGCTCAGAAGATACTACTATGAAATATATCATGAAAACTATCAAATAGTTTAGTGTGTTGGATTTTAGTTTCCACTGGCTACCTTACAATTTATTTTTACTCTTTTTTATGGTTGTAGAGATATAGTACTTTAGGTTACATGAATTTCAAGAGTAATTAAAGAGTGTATTTTCTTTTGTACATTGAGAATTCTAGCTCACCCTATTAGTTGGACAGGAAAAGTTTAGACACATAGACACATTCCAGATCCCTAGCAAGTATTTCAAAGAAATCAAACAAACTAAAATCATGTGCTCATACCATCACCAAATCCCCACCTGACAGACAGGATGGGATTTATGTGATTTTGCATTTAGAACACTCTTGGTTGTTTTAAATTAAGTAAGGGACTTACAATTTTTCTCCTTCTTGCCTAATCTCAATCCAAGAAGATGAATGATGCTTGCTTGTTCATGTCATTTCATTTCTTAACAGAAAGGGGCAGCAGAATGATTTAGAACAGGAGCTTTGCCATTGGTGAGACTGAGGCTCAAGTCCAGATCTTCCACGTGATTCTACGCAACTTATCCTTCACGAAACTTATTTTACTTTTTCAAATGCAGATGACAATGAGCCCATATCACTATTTATAATTGTTACAAATATTTAAAAAACAATTAAGTAAACTTCTTTGTATCATTTGGGGACATACTAACTGCTTAACAAATATCAGCTCTCATCACTGTTAGTGGTAAATGTAGCCAGCTTTTATATGCATGTTACTTTTAAAAAAATCTAAAAAAAGATTTTTATTTACTTTTGGAGAGGGAGGAGGGAGGGAGAAAGAGAGGAAAAGAAACATTGATGTGTGAGAGAAACATTGATCAGTGGCCTCTCATAGTTACTGGTCCCCTACTGGGGACCAGACCCACAGCCTAGGCAGGTGCCCAGACCAGGAATCAAACCTGTGACTTTTCGTTTTGTGGGAGACCGCTTAGCCCACTGAGCCACACAAGTGAGGGCGCAGCTTATTTTTCTTTCTGTCAATGACTAACAATGAAATTAACGCTTAGGTATCAACGTTCTTATACAGGATTAAATATAAGGCTTTTATTTAAGACGAACTAAGAATAGAGGATTTTAAGTCATTAAATTGAAGGATTGAATACGGTAAAACACCAGATAAAATTAAAACCTGTCCTCAAAGAAAACGTTGACTGCATTTAGCAAATTTTAGTTTTAAATGAATTAAAGACTGTTTTATGTAACTTTGTTTTTACTTTTAAAAAATTGATTGCACAGAGACATGTAAATATTGAAATAGTAAGAGAGAATTTCATGCCATAAATGTAAAATTAAATATTTAATGCTTCCATTAAAGTTTACAAGTCCTTGAGGAAATTACCTTCTGAGGAAGCTGAATGAGGCTGCAAGTGTTGCTTGCAGAAAATATCCTGTAACTCAGCTCTAAATGTCTTTTGACACTTTCAGCATTACCTTTGACATTTTTTTCACAGTCGAAACTCTTTCTGGCTTTCCGATGCCTGTCACAGGATGCATTTTCAGGATTCCACAGTTTCTGAATCAGACAAGCTTCTTGCATATTTTATTATGCACTATGTTTTCAACACAGAATGGTTAGATATAACTGGGTCATTGCTACCGAATGGTGAATGACATATTTAATGTCATTTTTTTACTGGCAAAATCTGCTCTGTACTTCCCATGAAATGTGACTCACACAAAGGGAAAGACATATGATTCTTCTGTTGCCTGGCTGTCTCAAAGAACAAAAAGTAAAATCATAATTTTTTTTCTGAAAACATGTTTCTTTATAGAGAGGTACATGTCTAAAGTCAGGAGGAAAGCATTATTTATGCCAGGCAATTTCTGTAAGAGAAAACCAGGTGTTTTTATTTGAATGCTGTTATATGTTAATTTGTAATATTTGCTTTTATGACTGTGTTCAAAATGGTGATCAGAATGTATCATCTTTTGCTTTGAGGAAGTGACAGAGAATCTCTTAGTCTTGACTTTTTATGAGACTTCATGCAAGAAGCTTTTATTTAACACCTATCAATCTTACTATATAAATATAATAGAACTTATTCCTCGTATCTAGTGGGAAAGCACTCACATCAAAACAATTACAATTGAGGCACTAGGTGCTACTAGACTGATGTTCAAAGCATTATGGTGAAATAAATGATTTTAGAATTAATTCAGATTGTAAACATACAAGTATTTTATTGCTCATAGTAGAAATTAATGCATCTGTGGATCTGTACTTAAATATGATTATTGAATAGCAAGATGACAAAGAGTACTGTAACTCAGTACTTCCTGTTTATAGTTCAGCTTCGTTTTGACTCTTCCACTTTCTTCCCAATGCCCCACACAGAGATGAGGGTGTTTTTCATTTCTTGGTTTTGCTAGGACTCCCTGTAGAAAGCCAGGCTAATCTTGATGACTCAAAATTATCCTTTGAAGGGTAACTTTTTCTATAAATTTGGCTGGGCCACAGTGTTCGCACATTGGTCAGATACTATTCTTGATGTCTCTGCGAAGGTATTTTTTGACTGAAATTAACGCTTAAATTGGTAGACTTTGAGTAAAGGGGATTGCCCTCCATAAAGTGGGTGGGCCTTATCCAATCAGTTGAAAGCCTCACTAAGCAGGGCTTCACCCAACTGGAGGACAAAGGAATTTTGCCAACAGACTGTTTTGGGGTTCAAATGGTAACTCTTCCCTGAATCTCAGCCTGCTGGCCTATCTCATCAGATTTCGTATTTCCCAAGCCTCCACAATCATGTGAGAAAATTCCTGAAAATAAATTTCTCTGTATACGAGGTCTATTGAGAAAAAGTCTCACGACTGTTAATAGAACAAGAATGGTCTGAGTGACACTGATACAACCTGGCAGCCCAGGAGAGGGGACTAGAATGTGCATGTGTGAACAATGATGACTTCACTGTACTAGTCAGTGGGGACTGTAGATGCCTTTGATGAGCATGTGTACTGTGTGGCTGTCACATTCAAAATGACTGAGTGAGTAAAGTAATGAATCTGCATCAAATTTTGTGTTAAGCTTGATGATTCCTCCATGGAAACTATTTGAATGATTCAGAAGGCCACAGTTATAGGCAGCCAGTGATTGGCAGTTTCATCACGATGCTGTGCCCACCCATGCCTGTTCACCACATCTTGTGCAGAGTTTTTTTGTGAAACATCAAATCACCCAGGTGACTCAGCCCCACTACAGCCCAGATTTAGTGCCCTGACTTCTGGCTTTTCCCAAAACTAAAATCACCTAGGAAAGGGAAGAGATTTCAGACCATTGATGAGATTCAAGAAAGTACAACAGGGCAGCTGATGGCGATCGGGAGATCTGTGTGAGGTCCCCAGGTGCCTCCTTTGCAGGGGACTGAGGTGTCATTGTCCTATGCACAGTGTTTCTTATATCTTGTATCTTCTTTAATAAATGTCTTTATTTTTCATATCGCCTGGCTGGGTACTTTCTACACAGATCTCATGTATCCTTTTGGTTCTGATTTTCTGGAGAACCCTGACTCACATACCTCTTCTAACCAGTTTAAGTCTCTATTTCATTTTATATCAATTCACCCTCACCCCTTGACCCTGAGGAGGGCACACAGATCAGGGTCCCACCGACCGTTCGATGGCAATTGTCTTCTTTCCTCTATATCCTTATACAGCCCACAAAGCTCCTTCCTTCTTCCTTTCTTTCCCTTCTTCCCTCCTTTCCTATTTTTTCTCTCCCCTTCTTTCTCCCTCCTTGTTGTTTCTTTCTTTCTTTCTTTTTTTTTTTTTTACTTTTTCTTAAGTGTCCAGAAAAAAACAGCTTTTAAAAATATTCTCCCTTCTCTGTGGTTAATTATAAGCTTTTTGCTTGAGTCTGAAAGTCTCTAATACGAAATTTTTTAAGCCTAGCTCTTATAATTCTACAAATCTCATAAAAACACAGAGGGTGCCTGATTATAGGCTTTGGGTGAAATATGGGGCTTTCATGACTGTTGTCCGTATCAAAAGGTGAAAAAGAGAAAGAAATGGCAAACAAAAGCAAGTATCAGAAATTCAGTCTACGTTGTTGTGCGCATGTCGAAGTTTTGGTTTAGTGGTGGATGAGACTGGGTTGAAAGGACCTGAGAGGGTGAAGATTATGTCAAAATGTCCCACCGCCTTTATTACAGTTTGGCAAAGGAAACTCAAAGGAAGAACACGTGAGTTAGTTTCAGGAATCACGGAGAATGTGTGTATGTTCTGCAGATGATGTAGGACAGTGGCACGCGTTTGGGAGCTGGGATCGTTGTCCTGTGGGTATGGCAGGAGGAGGTGAGGGTGTATCCAGCAGCAAGGTGTGGTGGAAAAGGATGGGCTTTAACCAGTGTTGGGTTTAGATCCTGGTTCTAATACTAGCCGTGTGTCTTGGACAGGTTTGTCAAACAAGCTTTTCACAAATGTAATAGAGATAATAATAAATATTTCCTTGATAAAGGCTTTTGGGAAATTAATTTCTACATATTCTAGTCTTTTAAAAAGGTACATTAAGTTGTACCACTCTCTGCTTTAAGTACTTTATCTCCTTAACAAGGGTTTGGAAACCTTATTTCCTGTACACGTAACGTATAAGTCCACCTTTGCCTCTGCAGCTATATTTCACCTCACTTGTATCCCTGGTTCTTTTTGACTCAGCCATATGGAGCTTTTCCAGTTCATTAAATCTACTGTATTCTCTTACCTTTGAGTTTGGGCCTAGAATGTGTCCTTGGGCATTAGCTTAGGTAACTCCTATTGATCTTATATATCGTCTAAATGGAATACCATTGGTATTTCCTGAACCCCTAATCAAGTCAGCTCCCCAATATATGAACTCTCATAATGAAATGTATTCTTACACAACCCATGAAATTTTTGGTTGCATGTTTCTCTCTCCGGGAGTTTGTGAGCTTCCAGGACAGCTGGAGTGTTTTTGTTTCTTTCAGTGCTGTATCCCTAGAACCTAATAGTCTTTGCCTGTTAATACTGAATTGAGTAGAAATATAAAGCACCTAGGTCAGTGAAAAAAGTAACTCTTTGTTACATTTTCCTTTCTCTCCCTAATATTTTGTGAAATATACTGTATATTATATTTATAGAAAAAAGAATGAAAGCCTTCCACATTACACTAAGAAAATTGGACATTAAATTCAAACTAGCTTTTCCACAAACAAAATTCTGCATTTCTCTCCCCCAAGTTGGTCCTTCCCTATTCCTCCCCTTTGAGATGATATCATGATCATTCCAGTTGTTCAAACCAAAGATCAAGATGTGATTATTTAAAAAAATTTTTTTTAAAGATTTTATTTATTTATCTTTAGAGGGGAAGGGAAGGAGAGAAATATCAATGTATGGTTGCCTCTCATGTGTCCCCTGATGGGAACTGGCCTGCAACCCAGGCATGTGCCCTGACTGGGAATTGAACCGCGATCTTTTGATTCTCAGGCCCGCTCTCAATCCACTGAGCTACACCAGCCAGGGCAAGATGCAATTCTTAAGTATCTCTTTCCCTCGACTCTCATATGCAGTTCTTTACAAGTTCTCTTGACGCTGCCTCCTGGGTCACCATCTATTTCTCTGTTCCAAACCATTAATGTGTCTTGATCACATTTCTACAATAGCTTCCCAAATCTTTTTCTAAAAAAAGTCTATTTTCTCAATGCCATCTTTTAAAACATAAATCAGATTTTGTGCTAAGAATTCATTATCTTCTCACCATGCTAAGATAAAATGCAAATACTTTCTCTTGATTTGGAAGGTGAGTGTGAGTTTCAGCAACTGTCCTGTCTCCCACTATTGTTTTCCCTGGCTCGCTCTTTTCAACCAAGCTGAGCTGGCCTTTTCTGTTCCTAAAGAATGCACTTCCCCCAGGCTGTTCCCTCCACCCGGAATGCTTGCTGGGTCTGAGCTCAATTGTCATCCTCATAGGGAAATCTTCCGGCCATTGATCTGTGTGTACCTCCAGTTGCTCTTTGTAACTTTGCTTTTTCTCTTCCTAGCACATACTGCTATTTGAAATGATCTTTTGTAGTTCCTTATTTTTATTTTTTATTTACTCTTTCTGGGATATATACACTCCATTAGGCAGAGAACTTTCTGGCATATTTACTGCTGTAAACTCAGTGCTTGAGTTGTAAAAGACTCTTTTTTTTTTTGTAGAAAAATTACTGAAGAAATGTATACCATTTTCCCCATAGAAATGTAATTGTAGGAGCATATTAGTTTAGAAACATTTGTTAGCTATCTGTCAAACTCTACCTTGAAAAACAAATAGAACTGAAGTGATGGGGAAAGGAGTCCATGCCCAGGAAAGAGGTACAAGGTATGTTTAGAAAATGCGAAGTCACTGTCTGAACATAATGCAGGGCGAGTGCTGGAGGCAGAGAGAAAATGACGAAGGTCTAAAACCCGACTGTGACAGTGGGGGTGTGGAAAGTGGAAATATTTGGGAAAGTAAATTAGAGAAATTTTTCAGATGTCTCGTTTTGAGACAGTTTATTCATTGTTGATTATTTCAGTATTCTCATGCTATGTGGGTGTTACAGGATTTGAAACCCACGATCAACCTAAGCACTGAAGTCAGCAATCTGAACAGGATTGTTGATATCCATGCAGATTTTACTCTGAGTCTGGGGTAACTTCTCATCACTGTTTCTCATTTCATTTGAATCTATTGCTCATATTCTTATAGTAAGAGTTTCAGGAAATGTATTTCTGTTTGTCTAGAATTGTAACTGTTTAATTCTGTGCTTCTCCCTTTTGGTTGTGGTACATATTATGAGATGGAACAAAATGGTACTTCAGTTCTCAATTCACTGGTTGGAAAAGGAGACTCCTTCGACCCCTTCAAAAAAGATGTTACTTATCCACGGCTTTGGAGTTACTACTGGTCAAATTATGGCTCAGACAGACATTTCTTTAGGCCTGCTTTTCTAACTCTTCTCATTAGACTACTGTATTAACTTATCTTCTCTTTGAATATTTCCCCTAAATCCCGTATACCTGTAGTCTTTATTTTTTAAGGAAAAAACAATTATTTTAGGGCAATATTCTTTTTTAATGTGCATGTTTACTAAATATGGGACACATGCCTAGTACCTGCTGAAAAAGATCTTAGGATCCTTGTATAAGACCTAAATAAAACCAGTAATATTATTTTCTTTGTTTACTAAAACAATGAAATCTCAAAAGGGAGACAATTATTTTTCTCTAAATGGATATATGAGTTCTAAATTTTATTTCTGTATTATTTGCCATGTGTAAAATTGGTTAGATGTTTTGGTTTTAGTTATAATTTGACAAAATATACACAACTGAGATCACATTTTGAGCAAAAAATGGAAAATTCATGATATTTTATCCTGTAATTACCAATTGCAAATCAAGTTCTTTATCCGTGAGCTTTTTGAAATCTTTTCAATCTAAAGATAGCCTACATACATTATGAGATCTATTGGAAAACACATTAAAGGATAATTTAGCTTTTTAGATTATTTTGGTGTTTTATTTATTCTTTATTTGAAAGGAAATCTCACCAAATGTGTCTCTTTTTTTGTTCACTGTGTTATTTATTGTCTGCTATGCCTATTCTCAGATTACTTTTAGTCTGGTGTGTCACCTCAGAGATCAACTCATTCTGTTCCAGGTTCTCTAAAACTGAAAAATCACGTGGGTGCTTTTGAAGCGACTTAATGATGACAGCGTGCAGAGGAGTTCCTCATGCATTCACATGTCATTGTCACCGTGAGCATCGGAAAAGGTTTTTTTTTCATCTTCAGGCACACATAGTTTCTTCCAAAGAATACCTACATGCTAGAATAATTCTTCTGCTTGACCCATGTTCCCTGTCCATTTCTTCACACATAGGTTAGGTGACTATTAACTAGGATAGCAACTTTCTAGAAAATTTCTCTATCAACTATCCTTATCTCTTTCTCATTCCCTTTTTTGTGTGTGAGTGTTGGTAAAAGAATGCTGTGCTTTATACCCAATTTTGTATTTTGATTTATAAGCTTAAATAACTCACTTATTTTAATAGTATGTTGCAAATTATTTAAACGATGCAAAACCATTATGTAGGACCAGTGAAGTATCCTTGGGCACTTTATTTATTTATTTATTTATTTATTTATTTATTATTAACTTATTGAGGTGACATTGGGTAACAGAGTCGCATAGGTTTCAAGTGTACATTAGCATGGTATATGACCTGTATATTGCATTGTGTGCCCACCACCCAAAATCAAATCATCTTCCTTCGCCGTATCCCCCTTTACCCTAACTACTACCCTCTGCATCCTTTCCCTCTGGCAAAGTCTGAGTTTTAGTTGTATATCTCACCTTTGAGATAAGAAGTCATATGATTCTTAGCTTTTGCTGACTGACTTATTTTGCTTAGAATAACATTCTCTAGGTCCATCCATGTTGTTGCCAGTGGCAGTGTTTCATCTTTTCTTATGGCTGAGTAGTATTCCATAGATCCAGTCCTCTATCGAAGGACGCTTTGGTTGTCTTTATGTCCGGGCCAGCATGTAATGAACATAGCATACGTCTCTGTGAATAAATGTTTTTGAGTTTGGGGGTGGGTACCAGAAGAGGAATCACTGGGGTCATGTGTTAGCTCTATATACAGTATCCCTTGCTTTTGAGCATTTGTGGGAGGCCTACGTTAGTATCTGTTTTTGCTAATAAAAAGAAATCCAAAGAGAATTTTCCCTTTTATGAAAAAAGCCATTATAGTGCTAATGTAGGTCTTTTTGTAAAAAGGAAAATTCTCTTCAGGCATCTTTTGATTAGCTAAATCCAATGTAGTTCTTCATAGAACTGAAGTCACTTAGTGTGGACTCTCAGGAAGCAGGTCTACTTTTTGCTTTATGCCATTTCAGCTTAGGAAAAGTTCCATAGCGTGCTCTACTTTTGGAGAGTGGGGAAAACCTTGATTTATTTTAGCAAAAACAGCTTGAAGAGGAGATATCCCCAGGAAGTAATAATAAGTAGCAGTAATCTATGGTAATAAATAGCAGTAATTAAACACTATGATCTAACCCAGGGCATCATCAGTGATACCTTTATCAATCAAGGCATTCATCAATGTATTGATCCCTGAAAATTGCAGCTTTACAACTGTATTCAAGTTAAGTTTTCAGCACTGACTGATGTCTTTTTTATTACTACACTGCAGAATTGAAGACCTAAATAATGCTAGTCATAAGCCAATTTTAGTTTTTAATCCCTGATTTCAGTAGTCCTTATGACTCAAGTTATACCATATGTGAAAATAAAAGTCTATAGAATTTCAGTAAAAACTCAAAGTAAGATTTATATTTTTTCATTGATTCAATGTCCAGTAAGAGGAAACTCTAAGGTGACCAACAAGAATCGCTATTGGAATCATGAAGGGTCTGTATTCATAGAACTTTACTGCTGCTCTAGGTTCTCTGTAGTGTCATTGTAGTTCCCAAATTTTCATTTTTCATTTTTCATTTCATTTTATTTAGTTTATTTTTTTATTGTTGTTCAATTACTGTTGTCCCCATGATCCCCTCAATACTCTCAAAATTCTCTCATTCTTTTTCGGTAATGAAAACAAGCCTACAAGGGTTTGAATTCTAAATCCAGGGCACAGGCCTGAGAGTTGAAGGGACGGGACGAGGGCTCAGGTCCTCATCTGGGGCCCTTTGTGCTGTGTGACAGCGGAGGCGTTTTTTCTTTACATTTGTTATGTTGGAGTAAAAAGACTTTGGAGCTCCTGAGCTCTGCGGTGCCTTGTGTTAATTTTACTGTGCCTTATAAGCCTGGTTTAAATATTTCTAATAGCCTACATCTATCACATTTCCATAAAGACAAATATAAAAAGTCCATCTCTCTTTTTAAATTTGTTATTATTTTCTTTAGAGTGGCACAAGAATCCAAAGATTTTACATTTGAAATATTTGGAAAATATTTCTCTTTTATTTATTCCATTTACATGAATGTTCCATGAAAAGCGATCAGCTGGACATGGAGGGAGTTACAAAGCACTTAGAGTAACTATAAGGTTCTTTTCATAAGTAAGCAAAGTTTTCAGGCTTGTCCATTGGTGCTTTAAAGTTTAATATAAAAACTTTTATTTTAGAGCTTCTGAAATACTGTTTTTGAATTTATTATTTGATATCAAATGATTAAAACCATGCTTTCCCCCCTTCATGTGGAAACCCATTAAATGCTCATAGAACATGCATGGCCTTAACATTTTGATATTAGTCAGTAGTAACCTTGCTAGATTTTACTGTGGAACGACAGCATATAATTAAGAGATGCAGACAGAGTATGAAAAGTTAATTAACTGCAAGATTTTGACAGACACTAGGTAATTAAAAATTAAAATGAAAATACCTTTTAAAAAATTTAATTATGTTTTAGTTTATAATATGATTCTAAGAAAAGTGAAAGGGGATGTTTTCCATTAGCTTGTTCGTCCATCATGGTAGTTCTCACATTATGCTTCCAATGAAGTCATAATGCACTTCCCACCTGCAGGGCCCTTAATCCGTTTCCGAAAGTAATTTTAGAAATTAGCATACTGCTGTGGCATTAAAGTTTAATACTTTCTTGGCACCATAGGCAGAAACTGCTAAAAGGAAAAAAATACCCCCCAAAATTGAAACTTAAAATTCTTTTTCTTTTTCTTTTGTCTTTTCACAAAGAAATGCAACTTGTGTGTACTATAATCATGAAGACAATTTAATTTATGACTCACTCTGCTTCCCAGGAGTGTTAGCTATAACTTATTATGTCATGACCTTAGTTTCCTGATCTTTTTTATTTCATTAATTCTGATTGGCTTCACCTATTTTTGAAAGAGATAGCTCATGCTTACAAATCATGGACCATGATCTTTAAAATGGGGTTTGGGCTAAGGCATACTGAAATTTTAAGACCACTAAAGCTGCTCATTTAGCACTAACTACAGACATCAAATATCCTGGAGGATGTGAACAAGATCCAGTTGCTTCTTAAAGGCAGCTTGTTTATTTTAAGGCTTTCAGTTTGGTGATTCCATGACAAGTGTTGGGCTATTGGCCTGAATGTTATAGGGCTCCTTGAATGTTATAGGTCTCTAGTTGACTAGAGTCCTGTTATATCCATGCAATATTTATGCACTCACCAAATATTTATTGAAGGTTTATTATGTGATGATTGCAGTTCTATCACTGAAGATAACATAAGAAGCAGACCTAGGAACTGTCCTCCTAGAACACCCATTAGATCGTCAGTGTGTAGATGGGCAAAAGCCATCTTGATAAATGAAGATGCTCCATTGAAAAAAAACAGGTGGAAGAGGTATTCTCCCTTTATCATTCTCAGATATTTTTGTCTAGAACTTCTCTGAGGACTGCTTCTTCCAAAAAGTGTTTAGTGAATGATAAAAGTCATTGGCATTAGCAGTGCTACAGCGTGGGGCAAAAGTAGGTTTATAGCTACAAGTATGTAAAACACAGAGTTTATTCTTGTGTTATTATTTATTGTTATATTATTGTGTTTACGAAAACTGCAGACTTACTTGTTCCCCACCCTATATATCCCTGGTATAGGCTAGTGCTCTGAGCAATTTTTTAGGGGGAAGAGATGCTATTAATGTGCCTAGGCTTGAATCTACCTCCAACAATTTTATTAAGTGTTTTGTATTTAACAAAAAATCTGTAATTTATTATTTTTAAAGTATTAGGTGGCTTTAGAGAAAAATATCAAGAAATATAATCCTATCCTTATTAATTTGAAAATTAAATTAAAATACTTTTAAAAGAAATCATGTTTTTAGCAGTCATTATGCTCTAAATCATTGTGAACTTACTGCAATGCCAGTATTCTCTTTTATTTTTACTTAGCAGGGTGCAGTTGTTCTTGACTATGTTTTTGGCTTTTATTAGGTTTTTATTAGGTTTATTAAATTTCTACATTTCATATTTTACCATTGGGTTGTTTTTTCTTACCAGTTCCTTCAAATAGATTAAAGCTTCAAAAGCAGTTCATTGGTCAGTTACAATAAGAATAGCAACATAGTGTTACAATACATCTGATGTGTATTGTGAGCAGGATTTACGTACATGTAGAGAATGTGAATATATGACCATCAGGGTGTATATGCGTGTTTATTTCAAATAATTCCATTTAAATATGGGGCAAAGAGGATATATTATTATCACTAACTAAAAAGTTAATTATATTGGTTTACATCAATCCATTTGCTTCAAGTCTCTAATATATTACCTATTATAAAACTTTACCAAACAGTGATTTTTCAGAACAAGTACACAATTACATTTGCAGTATAAATTTGGTTAATTCTGTAGTTGTATATGGAGAAGGGAAAGACCTCAGCACCACTGTCCCAAATTGTATTCCTCAAAGCAACAATAAGAATAAATAAAACACAATTTCCAAGAAATTTGTAGGAAGAATTGCAGAGATAATTACAAATACTATACTCAGAGACAAAGTAGAACTCATCACTGAGAAAATGTCTTTGCTGAATAACACTGTTCAGTGCCACACTATATTGCTATACATGATTCAGACACTTTATGTGTCACAGCACAGCAGGCAGCACGAGCTTCATGTTTGTATGAATTCTCCATGTGGAGCGGGCTCAGGTAGATAGCATGCACACAGTAGGTTTGTGTCACAACAGAGGAACTCAGGAAACCCTGACTCATAAGGAGATTGCTACCAAACGTGCTTCTGCACTTCAGATAAAGAGGTTATCCATGTTCTGGTCAGAAAACCAATCTGCCCTCAGACCCAGAGAAGACACTTTTTTATTTCCCTGGAATGTACCAGGGGAATAGGAAGAACTTAATTTTATTACCCTAGTATGGATATAAGTCTGTTCCCTGACCTGCAGCAGCTTTGCGAATATCCTTGGGCGCGCTCTTGTGTGCCCAATACCCTTGGCTAGCCTTTGGCTAGCCAAGACCGAAGAGACAGTTGGGAGCACCAGGCTCTGATCCTTATTGTGTAAGCCAAATGGTCAGCTCAGCATTGGAAGTCCATCATCGCTTCAGGGGCCATACTGCCAATGGAGTTAATGCTTGATTATGCCTTTAAGTTCATTACTCTATACTGAGTTTTTATCTGCTAATTTCTATGGAACATTTTGCCTTTTATCACTGGCCTACACAAATGTCTGACTGCTGCTCAACATTGGCATAACCCTTTTTGTTTGTCAGAATCCTTCAGTGCAGAGTGTATCCTTCTGAATATGGAACAATGGATGTGTAACTCTGGGTAGAAAGAGTAACTTACTCTTTGATGTGAAAGTTAAAAGTGGATTCCCAAATCATCAGATAGATACTATGGGAAGACTACTTCCCCACAAAGGGTAATAAAGAAATGTAGAACATCCTAGTGAATTAAAGGGCAAAATTGTGAACAAATAGTTCTTTGAGATCACTGGTTACACACAGCATTGGGAAGTTCTAAGATTGAGAATACATTCTTTCTATGTAGCTGTTGGGAAACGGCTTTCTCATATCTTCATGGAAGTATATTTGAACATTCCTTTTAGAGGAAAACTGGTCAGTAATGTTTAAAATTGGAAATTAACTCAGTAACCTCACTCCTGGAAATTTAACTTATAAATGAATTATGCAAGTGAAGAATACCATGGCACTAAGTTATTTATCTTAACATTGTTGTTAAGAGCAAAATATTAGAAATAAACCATCTGTTCATCATTAGGGCATAGATTAAATAAATTGCTATGCATATCTACAATAAAACATTGTGTGTGAAAAAAATGAGAAAGCTGCGTTAAAATGAACACATTTTCATTTAAACAATTTTATTGTTTAAAAAAAGTTTTAAATTGTATGTACTGTATAGTATGTTATCTTAGGTATAAAAAGTGGGTAACTCCATGCACTCACATTCGGTTAGTTTGCATATAGTCACTCTAGAAGAATGTAGGAAAAAAAATGTGTGATTAACTAGAGGGAGTGGAGGGAGACTGGGTGGATGGGAGTAGGGATTTCACGTGAGCTTTTCAATGTATACTGCTTTTTATAGTTTTAGTTTTTGAACCCTAATGTCATATTTCCTATTAAAATTCCATGATAATTAGAGAATACAAATGTTAAAAACTTTAAAAGTATAAAGCATACGGAGGTATAAGAAGTGAAACTTGTTTATGTCAAGCAGGAGGAAGTTAAAGCTAAGTTGGCAACAGTCTTCTAGCTTAAATGCTTGCTCAAAAAATGAGGGATTTAGACCATGATCTCATGCTGTCTTCAAATTCTGAGACCTTATCATTTGATACGAAGAGTTTTTATTAGAAGTGTTATGTCCGGATATTATCTGTCTCCATGAAGAGTAATTAATACCAATCAATGTGCGCTTAACTTTCTAGAGGAAAAGTATGATGCTGGGTTTGGGGGAATTTCAAATTATCCATTTCTGATAACAACAGTCTTAATTTGCATATATTGAATATTACTATGTACTTGACTTTGGAGGCTTCCTATTTGTTTAATTTTAAATTAATTAATTTAATTTTAAGTGACATGCGATGTAAATCTCTATTGTTATTTAAATACATAAAGTAAAAAAAAAAGACTCCAACTTCTTTAGACCTACTCTGCAAAAGTAATTATGGTATTGTAACTTTTTCTTACATATACATCAGATATTTTTGTAATTGTACATGTATATGCTAAAAAAGTATTATATTATAGAAAGGGGGGAGAAGTGCTGGGAGTGAAGGAAAAAGAGGGAGGAACAGATCAAGGAAGGGGCAGAAACAGACTTTCTTTTTGAAAGAAATGTGCTTCATAGTTCTTTGTAAGTTGCTTTTCCTCCACTTACAAATATGGCTAGTTTAATCTTCCTCATACTTACACATCTACCTCAGAAGATATGTTCTGTATGATTTTTTTGTTTGAAATTTCCTTATGTATTATTTGTACCTTAAGGTGGTTGATTTTATTTTTGCAAATATTATATGGCATCATTAGTTGGATAAAATTTGCTTTATACCTATTAGTCAAATATATTGATTATATTTCACTATGCTCTTTATATTGTCCTACTTTATCAATTTCCTGGATCTGTGCCTCTCTCCCATGCACCGCGCCCTCTGGGGAACTGCTCGGACATCTAGAGGGAGACTGATTTGCTAGAAATTTTAATGTTTTTATGATAAATTCCTTAGTGTTTTATAACTGTTAAATTATTTCACCGCCAATGGTGTGCTTATCTGTGGATTTTGTTCTTTATTCATTTTAATGAGTTTCAGAGAAAACATACCTTTAACCTGAAGTCCTAATTAAATAACACATATCGTCTATTGTAGGTTTATATGCATGATTGAGTCCCAAGAGAGAAAGCTGGTAATAGCAAAGGATTTCATTCTGTTTAGATTCAGGGAATTTGTAATGTGGTGCTAAAAATAGAATTTCAAGAAGCTGCAGCATAGTCCTTAGGTAAACTGCATTAACTTGACACAGATTGTAAAAATAATATCACTCATAAAGTATGCTGCAGCAATGTATAAAGAAGCTGACAAATCTGAGGACAATAATCTATTTTATTTATAGAAAATGTATGAATTAGCACTATATTGTCTTATTCTAAGCAGCACTTAGCACATTTATTTAAAGGTACTAAAAATATAATCACCTTCCCAAAGAATCAACATAATTTAGCCCTGTTCATTATAAAATATTTATTGAAAAACTGTCATGGAAATAAATAGCTTAGAAATGATTTCATTTGAGGTTTTATTTTGTAAGATTTCAGAATTATATTATGATGCCTCTTCCATGCCATCAAATCGGAGTCCTTTTATTTGGCATCTATTTCCTACCACAGAATTAGTTATAGTTCTTGCACTCAATTGATATAACTTATACTTATTGGGCCTTAGTATGTGCAAAAAATTAGGCAGGGAGGTAAAATTACAAGCCAAAAATTGATGCAGACTCTGCCTTCATGGGGCTTACCGTGTACTAGAATATATTTACAGTCATTAAATAATCTCACACCTATCACATATGTAAAATAAATACACATACCTTCCCTTAGATAACTCACTATATATGGTGCATGTGTTTGTGTAATATATAAGGTGTGTGTTGTGTGCATATGTGTGTTTGAAGGTGGTATACACAGAATGTGTGTACAAAGAGATACACAGGGTCATGTTGGAAGCTGAAAGTGAGGGTTGAGTGGTGGTTAACTAGTCAAAGAAGAAGGCCGACATAGTCCAGGCAGAGGAAGTACCCAAGCAAATGCCTCGTGGAGCAGAAAAGTTGCTGGGTGTGAGGAGCTAATTCAGGCTTCGGTGTCTGATGGGGGAGAGGCACCTAAGGCTGGAAGGGGACCCAGCCTTGTGGGATATTAAGGCCATTCTAAGGTTTTGCTTTTATCCTAAGAATGATGGAACTCTGGTAAAGGATTTTAAGGAAGGAAATAAGTTGATGAGACTTTTACTTGGTGAAGATTTCTCTGGCTGCAGAATTGAAAACAAGTACCCCACAGGGATGGAAGTGAGGCCTGGAATGGGTGCAAGGGAGAGAAGACAAATGTCAGGATTCAGGTGAGACTGCGCGTTGGACTGGAGTAGTGGGAACAGATGGGAAGTGGACGTCAGAATTCTCATGGCCTTTGCCCCTTAAACATGTTAGTCTAAATTTTATTACTTACAAATTAATTGAATACTAAATCTTGCTTACAATACAGTAAGATTTAGAATGACTTGTAAGAGATTTAGTAACCTGACCTCACTGAGAAATAGGGTGAATTTAGGATGTCTGAACACATATTTGCTGTTTTAATGTAAATAAAATGTTAGGTATCTGTTGAAAGATATATCACTGTCTCTTCTGCTACATAAGCCCCTTTATATAAAATAAAGAAGCATTATGACAGTTATCACATTATAATAAAACTTCAACCTCAAACTATTTTGTTGTTACAAAGTGCTGTATAATTTTGAGTCAATGCAATTCTGAATTCTAATTTGAAAATTATTGAATAGACATTCAATGGACAGGTGGAGTACTGTTAGATTGCAATTTAATATAATTGAGCTTCATGAAAGGTTAGTTGCACTAATCTTCAGTTTTAGGTAAGAGTATTTTACAAACTCATATAAAAGTTTAAATGATAAAAAATTCATCTTTCAAATTTAACACATGCTGCATTTTCTAATAAGTCTGTATTTATTACATCTCATAAAATTCTTACCAGAAGAGAAGCCATAATTCAATATAAATTATCAACTAAAATGTGTATGTATGTGTCTAATCATAACATTTTTGAAAAGTATACTTTGGAAAAATACCATTTGTCTTTTTCTTTTTTTTAATTCTTTTAAAAAAGATTTTATTTATTTATCTTTAGAGAGGAAGGGAAGGAGAGAGGAAGAGAAATATCAATCAGTGTAAGGTTGCCTCTCCTGTGTCCCCTGCTGGGAACTGGCCTGCAACCCAGGCATGTGCCCTGACTGGGAATTGAACAGTGATTCTCTGGTTCTCAGGCCCATGCTCAATCCACTGAGCTTCACTAGCCAGGGCTCATTTGTTTTTTTCATTCAATGCTCTCACCAGTGAAAGATGTAACCCTTATCAGTGTCCTGGGCCATCAGTTTAGAAACAAGTATTCAGAACTTATGATATGTAAATAGTAGTCACTAGCAAAACACCCAACAGCAAGAGTTTTACCATCTAATATGGAGCTGTGTGTTTTCTTGTTTATTCCTGCTCTAAAAAATCAGCCAGTGCTCAAATTTTCCCTGTTGAAAATTATTGAAATATTCACAGTGGAGCAAAACTTTCTTAGTACTTTTTCCATCTTGTTTCATCTCTTTGTAGGTTATAGACTAAGTGTTTTTATGCAAATCAAAATTTTATTTTGAGAAAAAATCTCTGGGAGATTTTACCAGATGGAGAGTAATTATCTGCAAATGAGAACATGCAATAATAGTATCTTATGAAAAGGACATTTATCATAATAACCTAGAAGAATGAATGTACACTTTTCTCATTACAGTGTCCTTTGTTTTGTGTGTGTGTGTGTTAATTTTAGGTAATTTATTTTTATAATGGACTTTTATGTTATACCATATTATTAATTAGGAAAACAGCATTTTAATGGTTTCTGTACTGCTTTGAAGACATACTGTGACTTTGAAACTATTTACACTGGTGTACTATTTCCTAATTCATATAAACTTGCTACTTTTTTCCTTTGTTTCTTGCAAGTATTACATATTTTGTCATGAGAACATGGCTATGAGACAGTGCCAAAAGAGATAATACAGGAATAGTGACAAGCGGTGCTTATTAATTCTTAATAATTTTAGCTTAGATATAATGAGAACTTACTATGGGCAGGACCCTGTGTGGTTTTCTTACAAACTATTTTTATTGATTCCTAAAAAAAAGGGCATGGCTCCTTTTTTACCCTCCCCCCAGGGCTGCTTGCATCTCCTGGGGTTACACACCTGGTAGCCAGTGGCTGAGAAACCATGTATGGACCCGAGACTCCTTGGGGAGAATGCCAGGTGGAAAGCCTTCCCTTCCTTAAAACCCACACCACCAGCCAACACACTGAAGTCTGGCGCTGTGTGCTTTTCTTCTCTGTACACTGATGACTTGAACTTATTCTGTAGATATCAACATCTTACCTTTAAAAAAAGCACATCATCATTAAATTACCCCAGATTAAAATGAAAGAGAGAATCCTAGAAGCAGCAAGAGAAAAGGAGACAGTTACCTGTAAAGGAGTTCCCATGAGACTATCAGCTGATTTCTCAAAAGAGACCTTGCAGGCAGGAAGGGGCTGGAAAGAAGTATTCCAAATCATGAAATCCAAAGACCTATATCCAAGATTGCTCTGTCCAGTAAAGCTTTCATTTAGAATGGAAGGACAGATAAAGTGCTTCTCAGATAAGGTCAAGTTAAAGGGGTTCATCATCACCAAGCCCTTATTATATGAAATGCTAAAGGAATTTATCTAAGAAAAAGAAGATAAAAAATATGAACAGTAAAATGACAGCAAACTCACAATCATTAACAACCACACCTAAAACAAAAACAAAAGCAAAAGCAAACTAAGCAAAGGACTAGAACAGGAACAGAACCACAGAAATGGAGATCACACGGAGGGTTATCAATAGGGGAATGGGAGGGGGAGAGATGGGGAAAAAGGTACAGAGAATAAGTAGCGTAAATGGTAGGTAGAAAATAGAAAGGGGGTGGGTAAGAGTAGTATAGGATATGTAGAAGCCAAAGAACTTACATTTATGACCCATGGACATGAACTAAAAGGGGGGAATGTAGGTGGGAGGTTGGTCTGAAGGGCAGAGGAGAGTGAAGGGGGGAAATGGGATAGCTGTAATAGCATAATCAATAAAACATTAAAAGTAAATAAAAATATGCTAGCAGATAAAAAATAAACATAAATTTAAAAAGCCAACAAAGTATGATATAAAAACTTTTCAGTTCATGGGAGAAATGGTTCTTCATTTCTTTGCAATTTTCATTTTCCTCAGGCCTATAGTGTGATGAGCTTCTTGCCACATTTTTATTTTTCAAAAACTGGTCCATTTAACCATAAGAGATTAAATGGACCAGCTTTTGAAATCAGTCAAAATTTTATTATCTGATATAAATCCTTATTTTAAAAGAGAAAATACTAACCCCTCTAAGTATGGCATAGTATTAAAAATCGTAGTGATGTTTACATGTTCATATACACACTGGAATCATCAGTGATCAGCGATTCATTCTGGGAGGGATAGAGCAGAAATCACTTATTGTTTGATTGCCTTAGCTCTGATGGGAAGTACATAAATAATTGCATTTTTGTTACCTCACTAGTTCAGACTGTTAAAATCAAAGAGGGTAAGGAAACCTCACTCATATTATACTCAATTGAACTCTTTCCCGCAGCCAGGTCAGCTTATCTATCTTCCTCCAGCAAACCCTCATCTCTCCTGGGCCCTTGACTTTGCACCTGTTCTTCCTCCTTTCCTCTGTCTATCCCTCATTCTGGCCTCTGGGTGAGTATTGCATTTTTTCTGGAGGCTTTGCTATCTATTCCAGCCATCTCAGCAGGAGGGTTGGCATCTCCAAGTTAAAGTTATCTTGTATGTATAAAATCTTTATACCTTTGCTAGCTAAAGAAGACTCTGCATACTACAAGCAAGATGAGGCAACTTTATTATAGGGGAGTATTTGAGTTCAGGAACAGCTACTATTATTTGATTTATGAATGTAAAATACATCCTTGGGCTCAAGGATATGTTTTTAGAAAACTTAGGGGTTATTTGGAAAGCATCGCTGCTCATCTATGCCCTGTTTTAGATCCATAAGAAAGAGTTTTCTGTGACATTCTCCCTAGAGCAGAGGGTTACACGTGAGGGACTCTGATGATGGAATTACTGTCCCTTCCTAACCAGTAAAGATACTACAGTGCTGATTTCAGATCCAAGAGGTACCAGGACCGCACTTACAGTCATTCATACTTAATATTCTCTCTCTTGCTCCGTCTTTTTCTGTCTTTCACAAACACACACACACACACACACACACACACACACACACACACACACACTCACTCTGCAATTTGCAAGCATGTTAGCATGGACTATTACCTGAAGTTGTGAGAATTGTAACCCTTAGTCTCCCTTGGGTTTGAGGTCATCCGTTTTTTCTCTCTAAGAGATATGGTGCCGACTAGGTATCAACATTAAAACTTGCTTTCATTTAACTCACATCTAGGTGAGTTAAACTAGGTTAGTGAACCTGTAACTTTTATCAAAAGATCTGTCTTGTTAGAGGGAAGAGAACTTATGGTCAGTTTTACCTTAAAATGTTTTTTATTGAGTCATTAGCTTTTATTTTATTTTTTTAATTAATTAATTTTTTAATTTAGTTATTTTTCAAGTACAGTTTTTTATAGTTTTAATTTTAATTTTTATTTGTTTATTTATTTAAATTTTATTTATTTATTTTTCAAGTACAGTTTTTTGTCTATTTCTCCCATCCCAGCCCCTCCCCGCCCCGTGCTCCCCGCCTCCCTCCCATTTCCACCCCCCTTAGTTCTTGTCCCTGTGTCCTTCCTATTTGTTCCTCCAAATCCCTCCCCTTTTTTCCCCTTAAATTCCTTTCCCTCTCCCCTCTGGTCACTGTACCCCTGTTCTCTATTTCAGTGTCTTTGTTTTTATTCTGCTTGCTTGTTTGTTTTGTTGTTTAGCTTTCTGTTAAAGGTGAGATCATATGGTATTTGTCTTTCAACCCCTGGCCTATTTCACTCAGCATAATGCTTTCCAGTTCCATCCATGCTGTTGCAAAGGGTAGGAGCTCCTTCTTTCTCTGTGCTGCATAGAATTTCATTGTGTATATGTACCACAATTTTTTTTGATCCATTCATTTACTGATGGGCACCTAGGTTGCTTCCAACTCTTGGCTACTGTAAATTGTGCAGCTATGAACATTGTGGTGCATAGGTTCTTTGAAATTGATGTTTTAGGATTCTTAGGATATAATCCTAGCACCAACCCAATTAAAAATGGGAAAAGGACTTGAACAGACACTTCTCCAAGGAGTACATACAGAACATCCAGAGACACATGAAGAGATGTTCAATATCGTTAGCTATCAGAGAGATGCAAATTAAAACCACAATGAGATACCACTTTACACCAGTCAAGTTGGCTATCATAAACAAAGCAACAAACAACAAATTTATTTTTATTTTTAAATATGGACTTCAAGAAATAATTACTTTTGAGGTTAAAAATTAATCTCTTTGGGAATAAAAAAAAATCTCCAAGAAGTCCAAATGGAGAATTAAAGGCAAAACCTAAATATTTGGAAATAAACATTTGATTTCTTTTTCACTCATAATTTGCATTTTGTACTTTGCCAGTTTTCATTTCATTAGATTTCAAGTTCAAGAATTCTGTGAAATAACTATTATAGTGACACTAAAAAATATTACCCTTTATATAGCAACCCATCAAGCACACTAAAATAATAGAACTTTAAAATTTTCATGGACAGATATTTTTACTTTAAATTTCTTTAAAAAATATTCTTGTGTGTGGGAATGATGATAGTGAAATTGTGTGTCCTGTGTATATGATGAAGAGGGAGGGAAAATATAACTTTCTACATAATTTGTAACTTGCATAGTTCTTCCTTCTATGATTGAACATTCTTTCTGGCTATAAATTACAGACATGAAGGAGGTAAGTTGACTTTTAACTCAAACATTGATTTTTGTGCTCTTTTGGGAATTTATTATTATTATCCTGAAAATAATTTATCAATGCCTAGTCTGTATGTAGAGAGATGTTGATGAAGAATAAATGTTCAGTAAACTCAATGAGTTTATAATTTCTGAGAAGTGGAAGTCAAGGCTTCAAGCGTCACCCTAATTTCTTACGAGAGAAAAATTAACTTGTGCCTCCGGTGCTTAGAAAATGTTACTTTCTAATATTTATCCTCATTTGAACACTTAAATGATTACTAGAAAAGATATGTTGTGTTTGCGGCCCATAAAGTGATTTTAGATTCCTAAACAATAATATGATTTTCTTACAGGGTTAGAGTTCATTTTACTTAACTGATTTCCTCATGCACTCTGTTCTAAGACACTAGGGGAAAAAATGAAACCACAGAGAATATAAGGGACTAGGGGAATGAAGGGTGATTGTGAGGTAGACAAGGAAGGAGCATCCCAGGTTGGGAAACAGTAGTGGTTGGTACAGAGGTTCCATGTGGAACACAAGGTTCATGTTTGGTGTTTAATTCTATCCCATGGGAGCCTGACGGCTGTGGGAGGAGGTGACTGCTGTGTAGACAGGGTGGAGCAGGCCAGAAGGTGGGGCCAATAGAAAATTCAGAGTAGAACGGAGTATTTCCTGGTCAAATCAGAATGCCATTCTTAATAGAGTAATTGAAAAACTAGAGAAATAATGAATTGGTTATAATACTATAATTTTCTAAAACTCATATTTGTATGTTGGTTGGGAAATCTGAATAGCAAAATTTAAAGGGCCTGCAATGCACTTTTATTTTCTCAGCCCTCATTGCCAAGAGCATGAGGCATTTGAATGACAAGAACAGTCAGTATACTGAGGAACTTGATAATGAGTTTTATTTTTTAAGTAGAACTCTTTAAAAGTATACTTAAATTCTTGTTAGGCTTGGATTCTAGTAATTTACCTTTCTTAATAAGCTTTGGAAAAATAAGATATCCTTCCTTTTTCCTTTTTGATGGCATAATCATATAACATTGATAAAATTTCTTGTATTTTAACCATTATTTGAGGAATAATAATTCCTAGAATATTCTAATCATTTAATATGACATAATGAAAAAAGGCATCGTTATAATGTGTGGCCACTGGGCAATACACATTAAAAGGAAGTGAGTGGACATAAACAAATGCATACATATTTATAATATTATTACTGTATTGTGAGTATTGTTAGTGTAGCTTCATTATATAGTCATTTTTTAAGTCAAGAGTAAATTGCAGAAATTGAAACACTCAAAGCTCATACACAATCACCCTCTCTTTGTACCACTTATAATGATGGAATTTACTGGCATGTCAGTGTTCTGTTTGGAAAGGAACTATATTTCCAGGCAAGAAAGGGCTGGAAAGAGGTATTCCAAGTCATGAAAACCAAAGACCTACAACCAAGATTGCTCTATCCAGCAAAGCTTTCATTTAGAATGGAAGGACAGATAAAGTGCTTCTCAGATAAGACCAAATTCAAGGAGTTCATCATCACCAAGCCCTTATTATATGAAATGTTAAAGGGACTTACCTAAGAAAAAGAAGATAAAAAAGATGAACAGTGAAAGGACAGCAAACTCACAGTTATTAACAACCACACCTAAAACAAAAGCAAATTAAGAGGACAGCTAGATCAGGAGTGAACCATAGAAATGAAGATCACATGGAGGGTTAGCAACAGGGGAGTGGGAGAAGGAGAAGGGGGGAGAAGGTACAGAAAATAAGTAGCATAGACCGTAGATAGAAAATAGATAGGGGGGAGGGTAAGAATAGTAGGGGAAATACAGAATCTAAAGAACTTGAGACACGTGTTCATGAACTAAAGTGGGGGGAATGGTGGGGGAGGGGTGTGCAGGGTGGAGGGGAATGGAGGGGGGAATAGAACAAATGTAATAGCATAATCAATAAAAAAAATGTTAAAAAATAAAAATACAAAATACAAAAAAAAAACCTAAAAAAAAAGAAAGAAATGGTAAAACAATGTTTACTAAAAAGGGCAAAAGTACTTTGTAGTATGAATACATATATAACACACTTTTCCTGCCAGACTGATTATACTTACCATTCAAGTTATTGCAATACTTATTGAATAGAAGAATAAATCTTTTAAAACATTGGTTCCAATACAGGAGAAATAGTTTTTCTAATTTGGGGTCTATGTTAGCAGCCAACGATAATTAGTTATGTAATCCAAGTTAATTTTATTAAATTTTCTTTGATATTTTTATTTAAATGCATAGGAACCATCACAATTACTCATAAATAGACCTGGGGGTGTTGTTCAGTTGGTTGGAGCACTGTCTTCTAATTGAAATTCTGAGGGTTTGGTTCCCAGTCAGGGCACTTACCTGGATTGTGGCTTTGATCCCCAGTCTAGGTGAGCTGAACAGGAGGCAGCCAATCAGTGCTTCTCTCTCCCACCGATATTTCTCTCTTTCCCATCCTTGCTCTTGAAAGCAATGAAAAAAAATGTCCTTGAGTGAGTATAAAAATTGTTCATAAACTTGTTATTTGTGAACATGAAGACAGTTTTTCATGCCAGTCGGGATGTCATAGTGGCTTTCCTTCTGAGTTCTGGATTCCATTTCCTCTCACCTCCATAGGAATTTGTTTCACCATTTTAAAAATTAAAACAAAATTTAAGTGCAGTTGGTATACAATATTATATTAGTCATACTAGTTTCAGGTGTACAGTATAGCAATTTGATATTTTTTATACCTTACAGTGTAATCACCTGACTCATTCTAGTAGTCATCTATCACTGTGCAAACTTATCATGATATTATTCACTCTATTTCTCTGCCCCCTTTTTTTTCCCATCCTCTCCCCCACCTCTCCTCTGGTCTCTGTTTCTATGTTCTATCAGTTTTGAATAAATTTCCCTTTCCTGCCATTTAGCTAACTTTTACATGTCCTTTAAAACTCACTTAAGGTGCAATCTCTTCTAGTAACCAGTCTGATTTAAATGACTCCAACCCACTCTGCTTCTATAGCCTGCTTTCCTATCACAATGCTAAAAAATCGCATTGTGGTCATTGACTTGTCAGCCCTCACAGACCATAAGCTTTTTGAGGACAGGAACCATAAATAGGCCAGCATTTACTAAATGCTCATGAAGTTCCAGCCATGTTTGAAAACATTATCTCCTTTAATATTCACCACAGCTGTGATTGTGAACAATAATGCAATTCCTGCCCCAGGCTCAATAAACATTTGTTGACAATATTTAATGACAACAAACATTGAGCCCGAGAATATATAGGGTACAAGAAAAACTCATGAACTCTGTTACTGATTTAATAGATGCCACTGACATTTATAACAAATGGTAGAGGTATTTTCATGAAAAGCAGTTAATTCCCGTGAAGCTTCCTAAGGAAATATACCTTTGCAACATCAGCTAATGCTTTCTATGGCCAATACACAGTAGTTTAATTTATATGCTCTTGGAATGGCGCCCTAAAATTTTCTTCAGAATATGTGTACTCTTTTCATCAAAAGATGAAAGTTTAAATTTTCATAAGAGTTGGCTTATGATATTCATAGGACCCAAAATTGTATCCTTTCATTTTTTTCAATTTGTCTGGTTTTCCTGGACACCTGCCTATATGGAGAGATAGCTGAGAATTTTGGCTTTGATAGTATCCCTGGCTAAAATCCTGGAGCAGTAAGAAAAACTGGCCAAGAAATCGCATACAAGGTGCTAAATGAAGGGTAAATCTGTCTTTGTGGATGGGATAGACTTTTAATTTTATAAATGGGTTTAAATTGCTTGACTGTGCTCTCTGACTGAACGTGAGGTATAGGTTACTGAGTGAGTGAGTCATTATCGTAGTAAAGATGGTGAAGGGGAAGGTGAGCCACTGAGCCACGTGACTCAGCTACAGCAGGACAGCAATTGATATCTGCCGTGGTTGCGGTTTTACATAACTTTCATCTTTTCAATACATATCTTCTTTTAAATATGTTGAAAATTTTTGCTTTTATAATTATTTCATGTGACAGGCATAAATAAATACAACTTACATCTCTCTCTATGGTGTTTATAAATTGTCCTTATCCCAACAGATTACATTTTAAAATTAAGAACAAGTTTAGAGACTAGTTATTCTCCTGTAATCTGTGGTCTTTTAAAAAACACCGCACATTTTGGCATAAGATTTTTTAAAGATAATGTGATTGTATAAGTAAGGAAATAATCAAAGTCCTTTAGCTCCACACTTCATTTGGACTTTGATGGAGTTTTATAAGACTGAATAAGTTCACCCAATGTGCCTGTATTATTTATCGTCTCTTGCATGACATGAGAATTCTGGAGGAAAAGCCACGAAGAGACAAAAGGAGAACTTCAAAGGGAAAGATCCTGATTAGGCTGATGGAATTCTATCCCCGGGCTGATTTTTGAATAGGCATAACATTTTTTGAAATTCTTACCCCAGATTCCAGTGAAATAGTGTCTTGTTAAGAGCCGAGCGTATCAGTCTCTGTTTTTTTGCCATATATTAATTTTAAAAATTCTTTGCAAATGAGTTGTTGCATTATTTACGGAACATGTTCAGCCTCCACATTTTCATATGTGAGTCAAGCAAGCACAAAAGGAAGAAAAGCAACTGGAGTGGAGTTTCATTCCCTACACTTCTGCTCTCCAAGGTCCATGCTCACTCTGGTGACATGGCAACGCTTGATGCATCGGAATAGTAAAGACAGGAGAGAGAAATGGAGTCTCAAATTAAGGCCGTCAAGAAAGATAGAACTCAAGTCCTCTCTTATCCCCCACATCCGCTTGAGTGTTGACCTAAAACCCAGAATCTTTCATCTCATGCACATTTTGTGTTTTTTGTTCTACAAAAGATTAACACATGGTCCACATTTACCAGGCAAAAATTTGCTTAATGGAATGAAAATAAAAGCTATAGATGTCTCAGTCTTCTCAGGTTGCCATAATAAAATACCATACACTGGGTGGCTTA
This sequence comes from Artibeus jamaicensis, assembly GCF_021234435.1. Classification (NCBI taxonomy): domain Eukaryota; kingdom Metazoa; phylum Chordata; class Mammalia; order Chiroptera; family Phyllostomidae; genus Artibeus; species Artibeus jamaicensis. Next base: position 24,575,881 of record NW_026522047.1, read on the forward strand.
AACAACAGAAATTAGTTTTCTCACACTTTGGGGGGGTTACAGTCAAGATTAGGGGCCTGGCATGACAGAGTTCTGGTGGGGGCTCTCTCCTTGGCTTGCAGACTGCTCGTTTGTCCCTGTATTGTTACATGGCAGGAAGAAGGGTGTGGGGTGGGGAGCAGAGAAAGACAGAGGGAAGCATGGACGGACAGCTCTCTCCTGTCTCTTTTTACACTTGATCTTAGCCAAAAGGCCGAGAAGCGATCTCCTGTCTCTTTTTATAAGGACATTAATCCTATCAGATAGGGCTCCACCTTTATGATCTCACTTAACCTTAATCACATCACAAAGATCCTATCTCCAAATATAGTCACATTAAGGTGTGGGGCTTCCACAATGAATTTAGGGGGAGCACAAGCATTCTCTCCACAACAATAGATATACAATAGTAATTATCTCTGGCTCAAAGCCTTTACCAGAAAAATGACCAAAACCACAGCTGGAAGATTTTTTTCTCCCTTACTCACAGAATCCTTGAGTCATCTAATGGGTGCTCTGCATTTCAGGCATCTGATCAATTCCTTTGCCTTAGTTATTTCCTGCCTTTTCTACATGGCACTGACATTGGCAAATTTAGTTCTGGCTCTGGCCAGTCTTCTTTGTCTTTTATTGTCATTATTATGATCCTCGATGCTTTCTTTCATCTAAGAGTTGAGTAGGTCAGGGAGGCAGGAAGTAAGGGAGGGTTTTACCCCATTGCTAATTTTTAAATTAAAGAGAAATAATTTTCATTTAGAGAATAACACTATCCATCATTATTTTCTTATTATTTTCTTTATTCTGCTTAGAGTTTAACTAGCTCTTTCTTTACTCACTTTTGAAGGAAACAGTAAAGTTTTTGATTTGAGATCCTGTTTTTCTTAATATAGGCGTAAATTCCTAATACAGCACTATAAATTTCCTCAGCACTGCTTTATCAGGATCCTCCCAAATTTCAGTATATTTTAAGTCATTTTATTTCAGTAGAGCCTATGTTCTAATTTTCCTTTTGATTTCTTCTTGAACCTATGGGTTATTTAGAAATGTGTTATTTAGTTTCTAAATGCTTATGCATTTTTCCAGATACCCTTGTGCTGTTGATTTCTGATTTAATTTTATTGTAGCCTTAAATATACTTTGTATTATGGTGAGTTTTTCATATTGAGGCTTATTTTGTGACTCAGGTATGGTGCATCTTGATAAATGTTCCATATTATCTTGAAAATTTGTATGTTTTACTCTTATTTATTGATGTGTCTTGTACATGTCAACTAGGTCGAATTGGTTGATAGTGTTTAAGTGTTCCATGTTCTCACTATTTTCTCATGACTTGTTCTGTCATTTATTCAAAGCAGGTATTGAACTCTTCATCTGTAACTGTTTTAAAACATTTGTTGGATTTACTGTAGTGACATTGGTTAATAAAATTATGTAGGTATCGATATATAATTCTATAATGCATCATCTTTATATTATGTGCTTACCACCCAAAGTGAAGTCTCCTTGGGTCACAGTGTATGCCCCCTTGACCCTCCTCCACCTCCCCCCAGCCATCTTTCCCTCTGATAATGCCCATGCTGTTCATTGGTTCTGTCTCTGAGGGTTTGTTTGTTTTCTTAATCCCTTCACTTTTTTCATCCAGCCCCTCGAACAGTCCTCCCCACTTATAGATGTCAGTTTGTTCTCTGTACCTATGAGTTGGTTTCTGTTTTGTTGTTTAGTTTGTTCATTAGATTCCACTTATAAGTGAGATCATATGCTATTTGGCTTTCTCTGACTGGCTTATTTCACTTAGCATAATGTTCTTCAAGTCCATCCACACTGTCAAAAAAGGTAAGATCTTCATCTGTAACTTGATTTTTCTGTTTCTCTTTTCAGTTATGTAAGTTTTTGTTTTATATATTTTGAAGCTTCACTCTGTCCTGTCTGTCATATTTTTATTTCTCTCCTTTCTCAACTTCTCTGGGATTACTGAATATTTGTTTCTATTCCAGTGTTTTTTTTTTCCTACTGGTTTGAAAGTTCTACATACTAGCACTATCTTTTAGCATTTATTCTAAACATTTCATATGCATACTTTAAAGTCAAATATCAATCAAGATTTAAACCTCCTTCCAAACACTGCAGGGAAATTTCACTTTATCTCCAAATACTTTGTGCCTCACTTGTATTTTAGTTTTATATTGGTTTTTAATTCATCAGATATTATTATGATAAATTTTATAGTCTTTTCAAATAATACTACATATTTATTAGTTTGCTTGCTTTTGATATCTTTCTGTACCTAGAACATTCAGTATGGGATAAGTTTGTTTTTGCTTGAAGAAAATTCTTTACAATTTTAATTGAGTGATTGATGGCAAATCTCTCCGTACTTTTCCCAAGTTGTAAAAAATTTATTTTCACTTGTGAGTGATATTTTCATTGAGTATGGATGTTAGGTCCACATTTGTTTTGTTGCAGTGCACAGGAGTATTGCACTGTTTTCTGGTTCCTGTTGTTACTCCCGAGAAGCCAGCTGTCAGTAGACGTGTTGCTCCGTTAAAGCTGATATGTTTTCTTTGGCCCAGCTTAGCAATTTCCGACCCGTGTGCCACAAGGATTTTTTAAAAAAGCAATATCTGACTATTTAGTCAGGGGCACTGACCTCTTTTCCCTTAGATTGCCAAGTAAAAAAATGACAACGGCCTACATAACAATAGCCATTCAGTGTGAATGAATCAAAATTATACCTATTTCTTTGTCAGATTGGCAAAAATATAACGTATTTTTTGGTGTGCCACAGAATATTAGTAATTAGTTTATATGTGCTATGAGATGAAAAAAGGTTGAAAATCTCTGTTCTCGCTACATTTGTATTTTCTTTGTGTGTGTGTGTATTCTGCTCTTTCCCCATATTTTTTTCAATATTTTTTCTTTTACTTGTATTTGAGCTGTTATATCTGAAAACTAAGCCTTTCATTCATTTTAGAAAATTCCCAGCCATTGTCTCTTTAAAATTGCCTCTGACTTATTGTCTCTTAACTTTTTACCTGGGACCCAAGATGTGTTTTGTTTTGGATATCGGTATTTGTCCTTTTCTTGTGTACTCCATCTCCTAAGACATTGACTCTAATGGGCTGTATTAATGACCTCTCTCGCCTTCTGGTTTGCAGGTATACTCAAATAACGTGAGGCACAGAGCGCAGATCAGAGGGAGGGCGGAAAGGGGATTTGGGTGCTCATTGCCACTGCTCCCCTGTTGCCAGGCTCCCTGAGAGGTCATGATGGAGAGGTCAGAGTTCCTCTGAGAGGGACTGACGCTAAAGGTCACAGTTCCTCTCAGACAGTCTTCTACTTACAGCTCTTCTCCCTTCCCTTTCCTCCCTGGGCTGAGGGTGGTAGTACTACCCACAGTTACTACGCCTGGGGTATTAAATATATAGTTCTGTTTAACTGTGACCAAATATTTATAGTCACTCTCAACCTCCCTCTTACTACTCAGTTTGATTCTCCTGTCTCCTGATCAGACTGGGACTCCCACGGGATCCCTCGGAAACTGGTGTCCCCTGTGTCACCTCATTTGCCTTGCACAACTGATATCTCTGTGTCTCTCTGTGTTACACTGTATGTACATTCTTCCCATTTAAACCTTATTTCTTTAGTTGTTCTAATGATGGCTTTGCGTTTAAATTATTATGCTTCTAACTCCTAAAAGTTTGATTCTCTTTAAAATCTGTGTGGTAATTTATTATAGTCTGTGATTTTTTAACCTTCTTCTTTTATATCTTTAATATACAAACCATATATATATATTTTTTTTAATGTGCTGTCTGAAGGTTCCTGGTTATGAATTCTTCATTAGTCTGATTCTGGTGGCAGTCGTTTTCATTACTTCCTGCTTATCTTGTTCCTTTTCGTGTTTTGAGCTTTTATGAATGTGAGTTCATATTTCTTGGAATTTAATTTATGGAAATTTTCTGAGTCCTCGGATAAAGATGGTTCCTCCAAAGAACTGCTTTTTTCCATCATGATGTATATCTTGAGCTTATATAGTGATACATTAATTTTTCAATAAATCTGAGAGGAAACACTGAGTGTTCTTCTGCCAGGTTCCTCAATGAACTATGTATCAAGGATCATTATAAATTAAAACTTACTATTGGAATTTGGGTCATATGAGGGGTGGCTCATGATTGGCACTAATTATTAGCAGCCAGGTAGGTACATCTAAAATGCATCCCTACACTCTGTTTGTAGCCACTTGGTGTCCTAGGTCTGTGCAGTAGATTTCTTCTTCTAGATTCTCTACCTGAGAGGCTCCAGGCTTTGTCTCTTTACTTTTAAGTTACACGAAGCTATAAAACATCAATTCAAATGTATGAAATCTAACAGTTCACCCTTAAGATGAAAACTCATCTGCACTTCACTTTCATTTTCTACCTTCACTTGGATTTTGGCTTCAATATAAATATTATTAGTAATAATCATTATCATTTCAACATCTCATAGAGAGATTTAAAAATATAGTTCTCTAAATTTTATGCAACTTGATATATGTTTCTTTCTCTAAAGGAACTCACAAATGAGCGTAGAAACTCATAAACTGCTAACAATACTGGGGTGAAAGTACCGAAACAATGCCAGGGTCAGAGAGAAGTGATTAATTTTACCCGTGGAGGGACAGAGGGTGGGCAGGGGATGGAGGAAGTGTTGGGCAGGCTTGAGGAAAGAGTTGGGACCTAAGCAGATTTTTTAAGAATGTTACGATTTTACTGGGTAGGGATGGGAAGGACATTTGAAATTGACTCTAGGCAGAAATCAGAAAAATATTGTTTCCTGTCTCAGAGAGCAGTATGACAGCAACAAGGAATGTTTATCATTGGAGGGAGTGTGTATTAGTTTTTCACTGCCATGTAACAAATTGCTAAAACCTTCACCACCGAATATACATTCCTTTTTGCCTGTTTCTGTAGGATATATTGTCTAGGCATGGCTTAGTTAGTTGTTGTTTTTTTTTCCTAACGGTCTCACAAGGCTTAAATCAAGGAGTCAGCCAGCCTACCTTCTTATCTGCAGGCTCTTGGAAGCTCCTTCAGGTTGTGGGTAAAATTTATTTCCTTGAGGCTTTAGCATTCATGGAAGCTCTACTCTTCAAAGCCAAATACAGAGATCGAGTCTCTGCTACGTCTTGTTTGTGACTTCCAGACCATTTTAAAATAAGTCACCTATTAGGTTGGGCTCAGACAGAATAATCTTCCTTTGTATTAATTGATCAGGGGCTTCAATGACATCTGCACGGTTCCTTCACCTTTTCTATATAACATAATGTAATGAAGCCAGTGACATCCCATCACTTTTGTTGGTTAGGAGCAAGTCAAGATTCTGCTCTTCTGCAAGGTGAGGGGAGTACAAAAGGGCATGCCCTTTTATAAGTCACTGGGAGCCACCTTGGGATGACTGCTTCAGAGTGGAATGGTGGATGGGAAGTACAATGAGATAACCTCAGATAGGAAGTTGCAGCCTTACAAGTTGTAACCAGTCAGACTGAGTCTAAAATATTTTCATATAAATATAATTATTTATGCATAAGCACATGCTGCTATCAAATGCTATGAAGGAAAAGTAGTATGGGTGCTATGTGAAAATAGCACATACTCAAATATTCTAACTACTGCTTTGGTGGTTCAGGGTTAGTGCATGTGTATGTTTCTGTGGTGTGGGTGTGCACCTGTGTGAGTGCACACACGCACTGGCTGGTATGTTTAATTCCCTTTATTTTTTGCCTAAAATGCCAGTTCACACATCTCTCAAATTATCTGGAGAGTTGAAGGAGACAATTTTTTTCTAAAACTTAAGTGACAAAATATTTTTTAAAAATTCACAAATGATTTTAGTATCATCTTGGCTAAAGTAATCTTCTCTGAGTCACTCTGGTTTCCACTATTTTATTTTATTTATACTTTTTATCATCACCTGAAATCACAATTCAGTACGTATGACTATATGTAAATGTGTGTTTATTTTTCCATGTCTATCTTCCACACTCCCCTCCTGGACTATAAAAGCCCCATCAGTGCAAGATCTCATCGTTCTTACTCATCCATCATTGCAGCTGCAGGACTTGGAACAGTGCTTGGCAAATGAATGGCTGGAATTATACATGCTGACTTCCACTCAACCAAAACTTTTTCAGTATGGCTATGAGGGAAAGAGCCTCAGAAATAAACCTGAGGATTTGGGAAGGTCAGAAAAGGTACCAATTCATAAACAAGTGAAGTAAAAATTTAATGTGGTTAGTAGTCGAGAAATTAAGGATGTTGGCAAATAAGACTTGTGATAAGTTAGAAAGGAATAATTTTGGTCTTATTTTCTATTTTAGATAAAAGCACAAAATGAAACAATGTAAAAAAGTTAGTCCAGTTCTTGGTGCCTTCTTTGCTGGTAGCAGCTTCCAGTTAAAGAAGGGAGGCCTGTTCTTGCTTCTTGGATGAACCCTAATGGAAGATGAAAGAGCTGAGTTTTCAGAGTCAAATTCCATGAGCATAGCCAAGTACAGAAACTATGATAAGGGACCTCTGACTCTCAATTGCACTTGCTTCATCTGAGCAGTTTCTTCTGTCTGAAGGTGCTCTCTAAGGAATCTTACTTTAGGCAAAGGACTGTCATTCACAACATAAAAGGTAATTCTATTCTCAGTCTTTTTGTTTGTCCAATTTCACAGGTAAAAAAAGCTCTGCCCAAGAACAAAGGATGTCAACTTTCACCACCAACAGATGGCATGGATGGTAGTTCTCATTATTGTAACTTTGAACTTACAGGCAAATGGACTGTAAAAATCCAAATGGGGAAATTTCTGTCATATTTTTATCCTTGGAGCTGTCTTAGTTCTTCTGTTCATCATCATTTTATTGAATAGTTTTCTACTGCTTCTGTAAAAAAAACTATGACAAATTTATTGGCTTAAAGCAACACATCTTTTTTTTACAGTTTTAGCGGTAAGAGGTTCAAAATGGCTATCACTGGGCTAAAACCGAATGTCAGTAGGGGATTCCTTCAGGAAGCACTCGATGGGGGGGGCAATCTGTACTCTTGCATTTTCTAGCTTCAAAAGGGCATCCACATTCTCTGGCTATGGCCCCCTTTCATCTTAAAATCCAGCCATGGCTGGTCTAGCAGTTCTCACATGACATCACTCTGACACTGACGCTTTTACCTCCTTCTTTCCATTTGGGAACACCTGTGATTACCCTGGGCCCACCCAGGTGGCCCAAGAGAGGTTAAATGATTAACAACCCCAGTTAATATGCCATCTGACCTCCCCTTTGCCATGTACTGTAATATACACATAGATTCTGGGGGTTAGGAAGTGACCGTCTTTGAGAGACAATTATTCTGCCCACCAGATTGTATCTTTTCTTTATGAAGATTTGGACATTTCCAAAAATGAACACATCTCTAGTTGGAAGACAGTTCTACCTCTGTGTGTGGTTGAAATGGCCTAAATCCAGGATAGAAGAGAAGCTACACTTTGCTTAGTTCTGGACAGTTCATTCTTCAAAGAGGACCAAGCTCAATGTTACTGAAACAGGGCAAGGTCATAAATGCTATAGCTACCACTTAATTTTTCCAATAGACTTTTCTGCTCTTTCGAGAAAATGCCTATTCTCTGTATAAAGAAAGCACCACATTTTTATTATACTTGACTATCTCTTTAGAGACACGTAGGTCTCAAATAGGCCTTCACATGCACTGTTTTTGGTACCCTTCCTACACTTAGTAGAACATGTGAACTCTGAGAAAGACTTGAAACAAGTACTTTACATTTGCAAAGGAAATAACACTTGAGACACTCCAAAAGTTTTTTTTAAAAATAAAGTAAATGACAGGTCATTTAAAATCATTATCTGTCTAGTTGATATTTAATAATATGATTCTTATTTGACCTCTCTGACAGAGTCTAAATATGAATTAATCTCTGTAATTAACTTTCAGTAGAATTTCACTTTCTAATTGTGTGCAGGTAAAACCAACGGTTGCTAATTTTTTACTGTTTTTGACAGTAGCCATTGCATTGTATTATTTTACGAGGCAATAATACAGTGTCTAAATAGATAAACCCTGGACACAAATAATTTATCCTATTCAATAACAGAGAGGTTTCCATCAATAAATCAGAAAATCAGACTATTTTTCATGCAGGACAGGCCCAAGTGAGACACTTATAACTGCAATAAAAGCCATGATTAATGATGCCTCAATGTCAGAAGTTAAAAAATTTGACATAAATTTATTAAATATCCAGAAATCCAGAGCATAATTCACAACTCAAACCAACAGTCTGAATTTCTTTACATCATTCATCCAATACCTGTTACACCAAGGAAGCTTCTGATTTATTTGATTTTAAATATGTCTAAAACTATATGAATTCATGGTATTCCTGATGAAAAACATGAGTTCTTACTATTGACTCAAATCTAAAAATAGTTGTTTTTACTGAAGGAGTCCTTGAAGCTGTTGCCAAGGAACTAGCTTTGAAAAACAAATATAAAGTATCATCAAAATCTCTTAGTTAAAAAGAAAAAAACTCTGAAAAGCAACCATTTTTCAGGATGATGAACTCTTGTGTCACAAATAGTAGAGAAATTTTTTTCTTAAATTCAAAGAGATGGCCTTGCTGTAACATACCTGAAAACAGGGACAAAAAAAACCATAAAGGGACAACTAGAAGTGTAATTTGGTATGGTTTGGTACATACTTGTTACCCCAATGGTGATGGCAGGGTTGGGTGGGGGAAGAATTCTCAAATAACTTTCTTAATAGGACGTTTCTTTGTATAGAGTGGCCACAAGAGAATAAAGAAAAGTACTGTGGGAGTTTTCTAGATGAGGTAGATGAAAGTTAAAACTGGTTGATTACTTAGAGAAGCCGCCACTAGTTGTCTCAGAGACAAACTACAGATTTTAAAATAGTATGAAATAAGAAAGCGTTCTAAAAAAGCCCTCGTCCTTAGAGAATCCTGGTGGTGGGTTGTATTTGCCAAAGGAAGAGTGAGGAAGCCAATGTAGCTTGCTGCTACCATAAAGGGGAGCTGTTGGTGATGTTTTCCCCCATTTTCCCTTTACTCTTAAAGATAAACTCACTAAGTGAACTACTACAGAAGCCAATTCCAGAAGCTTCCATTGATAATAATAGTGTCACATTATAGAGGACTATTATTTCAATTACCTACTTGGCACCATACATAGTTATCACAATATTATTGACTATATTCTCTGTATTGTACTTCCCATCCCCATGACTATTTGGTAACTGTCAATTTGTACTTCTTGATCCTTTCTCCTTTTTTTCATTCTAGGTTTTGAATCTTGTTGTAATCCTTTGGAATTGTTAGAGACTGCCTGCAGTCTTGTCTTGATAAAGGATAGGAGGTCACGTTCATTTTTGTTGCATAAGGATGTTACAATTAGAGATATCCTTTATGATTGAGGGTGTAGAAATAATGGTGTAGATGAGTCACTCTTTACAACTGGGGTTCAGCTAATAAGTATATCAATGCTTTTAACACCTAGGAGCATATGTTACCTTGATATGCATGGCTGGTACTATCAGAAGTCCAAAAGATAAAAGGCTTAGTTCAGAAATAGAGTTAAATGATCCTTAGTTTCTTAGGTTAAACCTGAGAAAATAGGATAATTAACAAGCCTTTGATACTGGGATCAGGGAGAGAAAGATGAAATGAGATATGTCATCAATTGTCCAGAAATTTAAGTGAGTCTAAATCTAATTTATTATCTCCTTATTTCCCTAAAGGTTAATATGGTTTATGAAATATTTTATACATTATTTTTTAGCATGTCCAACAGCCATAGAATACACTTGGCTTGAATATAGAAACCTTTATATTCTAATTCTCAAGCATTGGTTTTTCATTCTGCTTAAAGCATCTTTGAATTTTCAAAGACATTCACTACTCCCGCTCTGCATAAGCAGTCCTCACAGCGAGCATGAACAGCGTGTCCTCTCAGATCTGTTTTCTCTTATATAAATACTGCAGGTGGTTTCTGTCACTCAGACACTTCCACTTTGCTTTCTCAGGCCCTCGCTAACTGGAGAAGGTAGACACTGTGTTATACACCCCACCCCATTTTTTTTGCCTTTTGGTAGCTCAGCTGCAGCTAACTAGTGTTTGAGGTTTTATGTAGGGTAAGTCACTGCGTGTCAAAATTCAACATTTCTTATGTGAAAAAGATTGGGTTAATACATATGAGATTTTTGGGGAAAAAGGAAAGATCAAGGCTTTCTCCTTAAGCTTGGGCACAGACTGGATAATGTCCTCTCTGGAGGTCACTTTGCCAGTTCTCTTTAAGTGACCCGTCTTCTGGCTCATGACATTCATTCATTGTGGCATATTATCAGGTTTTCTGAGACTATATATGTGTGTTATCAATTAGCTAAGTTTATGGACTTTATATAATATCATGTTCATTTTATCATAGAACTTCGTACTTCCACAGAATTCTTAGAGATACTATCATTTATTGGACCAGAAAAAGAAATCATTGCATTAATACCCATTTCACAGATGAAAAACTGAGTTTCAGAAAAGCCAAGTGAGGGGTGAAAAAGCCAGTGAAATAGCTAGGAATAAAATTCTGACATATTTGCATTATAATTTGTGTGATGGCTAAGTCTATGGTAAGATGGCTTACCAACTAGGATTTCAGAATACATTCATTTAAAAACAAATCAGATTGTGCAGTAAGGGTAGCCTTTAGATTTCTACTTGCCTATGGAAGAATTTCGTCCTTCTGAAATGGTCCTACTCCTGAGAGCCTCTCAAGGAGGGAGCTGTCACTCATGTGCTTGGGAAGGACCTCCTCACGGAGAGCCTTTCAGTCACTAGCCCTGATCAGATCAAGGCAGTGACTGTCTCTTGCTACTACACTCCACTGTCAGCGTCACTCTGCACTGCTCTGCTCATGTCACTTCATTTGAAGTGTTGACCTGTCCACTTCTTAATATACCCAAATACAAGGAAGATACAATTGCACATTTTTGCTAAGTTTATTCAAATAGATAAAGGATATCTAGAAAAAGGAGTATAATGCAATGGGAACATGTAACCATATAAAGTTGGTTCCACAGAAAACACAGGTTTTCCACCTGCATTGTCTGTTTTAGGTACGTGTCTATACATCTAGATCTCAGCCCACTCCAATATGGCAAGTACCCCAAGCACTACTACTACTAGCCATGGCCCTCCAAGAAAACCTGCACCTCAAAGTCCAGGCCCCACTTCTTAGAAGTGGCCCCAGTCTTCAGGTCCGACCTTGCTCCCTCACTCCTACGTCTGGTTACAGCATCTAACTCTTCTGTCCCTCAGTGACACTTGAAACCCTTTTCTCATGTGTAAAAATTTCTTCTTTCATAGGATAGAAAAATCCTGTGAAAGGATTTCATAGGATTGCATCTTACACAGGACAACCACAGCACCACCTTTCCCAAAATATGATAGTTTGGCCCGTCCCAAATAGCACCACATGTAGGACATTAATATTATGGTATAGATTGGGTTTACCTGAGCCCAGACCATTTTCTTTTAAATGTCTTTCTTTCAACAAATGTCTTTCTAAAGATCTAGTCTGAGGTCTTAAGGGTCTCAGCTTAGGTTATTCAGACAGCAACCTCTCAGCTGACACATGCACACACATACACACTGACAAACGGTAGTCGGGTATTGAATTAATATGGATGAAGAAGGACCTCTCCCAAAGAAACATACAGGTTAATGACTTTCTCCAGAAACAATGAGACATGGCTCCTGTTTACATTTCGGCAATAAAGAGCTTTTTCAAGCTTTTTTCCTCCCAGAACTGAAGCAGAGATTTATTTCACAGACCCAACCAAAAGTGCAGCCCAAATTAAATACGGTTTTATAATGAAAGCTTCTCCATAGGTTCTGTACCTCAACTGTAGCAATAAACCACCAACCAAACAAAACATTGTTAATAGTTTTAGAGGCTTTTCTGACCTCTCCATCCAGAAACAATCTGTTCTTCCTCTGACATTACATGTGGCAGTTTGACCTCTTGTGTCATTGACTTTTTAACGATTTGGGTGCCACTGTTTTTGTGCTATACTGTAAATACTTGAGAGCAGAGACAAAGTCATTTTTATCTGTGTGGCTCTTTCCACACCATGGTTTACTACATTTGGTGGGTGCACCACCATTTTTGGTAACAGAGTATTTTTTGTGTGTGTACCTGTGTGTAATCATGAGTCTTGCATTATGGACTCTAACTTAACTTGTATGGCTGCTTTAGGACAAAGAGTAAGTAGTAGGCTCCTACAGCTCTTGGGTGGTCCACTGAGTGCCCATGATCAGTGAGGTACTGGGACGAGTGCGTTGTGTGAAAGAGGCTAGAGGCAGATGGGGAGCAGGTTAGTTCACTCATTGGGCCACTGTTTTCTTATCCACAGGAAAAGTATGCAAACAGTACCTTCCTAATACTAATGTGTTGTAAGGATTATTTGAAATGATTTCACAAAAAGTTTTTAGAACACATGGCTCATACTGGGAAAAGGTTAGCTATTACTAACATTGCCTTGACAATCTGAAAGAACACTATCTCTGTAAGTTAAGCCAAAAGGAAAGAAAGTAAACACACTAAAAATATACCATATCTAGCTTAGGCTTCTCTGTCATCAATTTGTCATTTTGTTTAGTAAATAAAAGGCAGATATTTTACAGTGTGATGGTGTGTGTGCTGCATAATTGAAGTAGCCCACAAGACAGGCTCAACTTGTACTTGGGGGTTCTGTTTTGCAGGATTGAAAAAATAATGAAGGTTACAATTACAGAAGGAAAAGAAAAACTAGATTCTGTCAGCGACCAGTAAGAAATAATCTAGCTGAAAAAGAACTTAATACAAGAATATGAGAAAACTTACTTCACCCAATAAGTCCTTCATAAACTTGGAAACACCTCCACTCCTTCCCACAGATCACTAGCTCCCTGCTGTCATTGTAGCCGCCTGACCCCAGGCAGTCTTTGTTGGCTTTGTCATTACTAAGGTGACAAACACCTGGAGGAAACTAGTGAACAAGGAGCTCTACTATAGCTCTAGCAAGGGCTATAAATTTCAGACATTACCACCAGGGACAGGAGCATCTAAGTCTACCTGATGCTCTCACTTCCTGACGGCTTCCTCAAAAACCACTCCATAATAAAGCGACTGCAGTCATTTCTTCTTACTAAGTTGTCATTTGTATGTCTTTTTTAAAATCTGTGACCCATATATTTTAGTTTGGTCATAATAAGAAAAAATATTTCCCAGAGATCTGGAAATAGTACCAATGATTAGATACAAGAACGGAATTTTCCTCTTCAGGATTAATGATGTATTGTTTTGTTAAATGTAGTTCTCACAAGTAAGATATTAAACTTGTTTCTTTTTTGTTGTGGCATGTTTTACTAGGAATACATATGTTGATATATTCTGCAAAAGAAGAAAGAGCTATTGTTATTAGATATTGGCATTGAACCTCATACATAGCATTTGGCTGAGAAATCTGAAACTTAAAATCCATTAATATTGTGAAAGCAGGTTGATTGCTGAATTTTCCTTGGCATCATTAAAAAATAATCACTCTGTTGATGTTGCGTGAAAGATATTGCCATGTACTTTATCATCGAGTTTTATCTGTCATATTTTATTATCATAATATCGGAAGTTTATTAACATAATTATTTTATTTAGAATAGTTCTCCTTTTGACATATTCTTGAGTGTCAGTTTAAGTAACAAGGTTGTCTATTAAGACAAAGAAAATCTTAAGGGAAGTCCTGACAGCTTCAAAGTTAGAAAATGCATCAGAATTGATAGACAGCAAATGCCAATGTTAAAAATTATAATGATATTTAGTCAAGTGATGAGACCTATGAAATTTAAATTGAATGGAAGAGAGTGCTAAGATAGCAGTCTTTGACTAAAGTAAAATTTGTCATATGCTTTAAGTCTTACAATAAAATTTTTAGTTTTCTTTAGGTATGAACAATTTGTCTAGACAATTAGTTCCTTTTATCTCTTTGGGGCCCAAAGAAACTTTAACGTAAGTCTTACTATTAATTTTTTTCCAGGGATATTTGGGTAATTGGGAGGGTGATGTGTCATAATGCAGCGTAACTGGTCCCACAGTTATAGAATGACATGTTTTAGACACAGCTAGCCCATTTCACAGTACTGTATTCTCCGTGCTCTTCTTCCCTTCCATGTCACATAGATGTGGGGATGCTTGTACCTGGAAAAATAAAGTAGCTAATTATCTTCATAACTTCTTGCTGCAGGGCAGTTATATGGGGTAGGTACACACCAGCACAGAGCACAGAGTGACTTTCTTCTGAAAGTGAGAACAGTTTGTGTGACTTTTGCTTGAAGGCAGTCTGTTGCAGCTTACATCTCGGTTACTTGGATCTTTGCCCAGTAGTCTGACCTTCCATTGGTTACTGTGGTGTTTTTGAATCTCCATGTCATCCCAGATTGAGTACTACTTTTTCATCTCACAAATAACTCCTACAGCAGTTCTAGGATGCTGATGGCTAGATGCTTGAGGGTGACAGAGTGAATTACAACCCAAGGAAAAGAAGTAATGAAAACTAAAATGTGTTGTTAAATTCTGAGTGTCCAGGAGGAAAAATGCTTTACATTTTGTGGGGTGTCCTTCCATAGAAATACTTATGTTTTTAATTTGATAGAGGACTGATTAAATTCTTGTAACTTTTTTAAACAGAACACTTTACTTCTGTTTGGTAGGCTTGCCTTAAAAATTATGCTCAAGGATCAATCTGAGTGAAAGAAAAAAAGCCAATTACAATCCCTTTCCAAGAGCCATTGATCCAGATTATCATCACTAGCCACACAAACACCAGGCAGATGTTTGAAATTATAATTGTTTTCCTTTTCTTTGATGTTGTGCCAGACCAATATTTAAAGTAACCTTTCTGTTCCCTATACCTTTAAGGAATAAGGAAATGATTAATGATATTAGTCTTTACAAACTTGGGAATATATTAGCCTATATAAATTATATATCTGTTATATCATTTATATGTACATAAAAGTGCAATGATCTTTATTAAAAGCTTATATATTTATATTAATATCATGTTACCATTATATATATTTAAGTGTATATGTATCTAGTATATTATATATTTATACATGTATGTATAAATATGCTAATAACTATACAATTATTCCAACAACAGAAAACATTTTTCCCCTGATTTCCCTTCAAAGTACTTTTGGTACCATATAAAAATGTTATAACCCTATGGTTGTGTGTCTACCATATCTTCTCTTTGTGCACTTTCAAACAGATGTAGTCTTTCTTCTCTTCAGGATTCTGGAGCCATCATCCTAGGTTTATGTATAAAAATGATGCTAGTTGTGGATCTTTAAACAATCCAGATGCCTACAGTAGACCCCTAAACATTCTGGTTGGTTGGGACTGAGAGAAGACTCAAGCATCTGTACTTTTAACAAGGAGTTCTAGTGATTCTGATATCAATATTTTGGGGATCACACTTTTTAGTGTTTTATTCTAGAGGAGAATCACCTAGCTCAGTATCAAATGCAATGATGCCTTAAATAACTGACCTTTGTTGATGACTTTAATAAGCAACAATGAAGCAGATCCTTTGCCGAATTGTTGACTGACTCTGATTCTTAGAGAATGCTAAAATGTAAAAAGTGTAGTATTCTACATTTTCATATGTTATGAGCTTCATTGCTGTAGGTTGTGCTTCCAAGTGGAACTCTGTAGTTTTAATTCTAACATAGTTTCTCTTCAGTATTTCTGATTTACATGGTATTGAGGAGACTCTGCATGGAAAAAAGACAGAGGAGATACCAATAATCAATCAGAAGGACCCTGCCCTTTAATTTGAATAAGACGATCTCAAAGACAATGATCAAGTGAATTCTGTATGGAACTCCTTCAGAGGACACATAGGAAAATGAGAGGAAATATCAAGGGGACCTGAATTTGACAGATGTTATCCAGACTCAGCTCAACTCACTTCATACCTTAGTTGCTTGGGGGAAATAACTGCCCAATAAAACTTGGGAAATTAGTTTTTCCCTAAGATGGATACTAGGACAGACTCCATAATGCCTGGATTTGTGCCTTGAATCTTTTATTTTATTTTTTTTCAATTGGTAATACATGCATCTGCTAAAAGGGATTTAGTGTTAAAAAATAGAAGCTAAAAATTCACCCCCTCACACAATCCTCTAGTTGTCCTGGGAGGCATTTGTTACTAGGTATTTCTTATGTATATTTCCAAAATTTATTGAATATTGTGATGTGTGTTGGATGGGAATAAGGGGTGAATGTAAATACATTCATGTCAGGGAATTCCCTTGATTCTATGAGAGCAGGACACATACATTAGAGAGTGACTTAGTAGCCTGAGTTAAAGTCACTGGCAGCCTATTTACCAACTGAGTGTGTCTTAGATAGCACAGGAAATATAATATATTCTTCAAGTAAGCTTGAATGTCTCAGGGAACAAAAAATAGAATTTTTAAGCAGGTACTGCTTTCAACAAACAACAGAAATTTAAACGATAATGCATTTTAGCATAATGAATATTATCTGAGTTCTAAGATATCCCTTGAGATTGTAGAAATGCTAGTAACCAATCAACTGTTCTAACAGAGTGAAATCAATGTGTACCCTATTATAGCGATATGTTTGGAAAGCAATTTGGAAGTAAAAAGGAGAAATTGCTTTTCTTTATCCATTCATGAAATTTCCTTGTGATATCCTGGCTAAAAAGATTTCAGAAAGGAAAAAAAAATAATGACCCCTAAAGGGCAAAGTTTAAAACTAATTATCGAATCAGAATGGCTTTGAAAACAAAACTTTAATCGAATACCTACTATGTATTAGATACTATTCTCAGATTATAAAATGACCTGAGGAGTTATCAATATAGTTAGGAAATGACATTCACATAAATAAATGTTCTTCTAATACAGCAGCTGCTAAGTGGACTCTGGGAGCATATTTTCTAAGCTGCTGCATTTTGCAGAGCACAGCAGCTCCTCCTGGTTAGCAGGAGGGTCAGTCGCTGTAGTCAGTGGGTGGTCATGTCCTCTGCTGGGGTGAGCCAGGTGGTTTTTTAGCACAGACCAAAGTCTGAGGATGTTAGTTCTCCTTTGTACTTTGTTTCTGCTAGTCCTACCAACTGCCTAGGTGATTTATTTTTGGTAAAATTATTAATAATTGATTACTCTTTGGACAGTAGAATTCATGTAGGTCATAAAATATATCATCTTTAGGTACAATTTCACTCTCTGTTGCACGGGTGTTTGTGATTATATGTGTATTTATATTTTAATGGGTTGAAACTTTTATTTAAATAAATGCCATAATGATTTTAAATTCAAGAAAACAATACTTATCTTTGTCGTCTAAATTCACAATGAATCAGATATAGAGAGGAATCTTGAGGTCAAAACAACTGTTTCAATCTCGGTGAAAGCTAGATTGGAGAACATGGCTTAGAGCCATGGTTATGATGGGCCTGTCCTCCAACCTCAAACTCCATAGATTTTTTTCCGCCCATTCATAGGCTCAGCTGGGTAATAACCATTCTTTCCCCACAGGGACAGACCCGTTCATGTGGTGGATGGGAGCACCCCAGAATGCACACATCCTGCTGAGACCTATTTAGAAAGAGAACCCTGAAGGGACTGAGCTACATTTTCCCTGTTCCATCTCCTGAAGGCATCAGTCAGATCATTTATTTCTCTTCCTCCCTAGGAAGTTGATTTCGGATCTGTGGTGACCACGGCAGCAGGACTGCCTGGAACATGGTATTCTACCAGAAAGCGAGGATGTTTAAAGAATAATGGGATCATGTTAAGAGGAAAGATAACCCAGTTTGAAAACATTCCTACTGAATAAACGTGTTTGAGGACCCCCAAATGATAGTGCCTACAATTGATCAGAGTATATGGTATGGTAAAATATATGTTATAAAATAAATATAATCACATGTGTATTTGGATGCATGCATGTATGCACATACATAAAATAGAAAGGGAAAGAAGAACAATACTCTTTTTGGTCAAAGGTGCGCTAAATATAAAAGTATATGGAATGATAAATCAGGAATTCAGCATTTGTGCCTGATTCAGATGAGGACCATCAATTACTGATAGAACCATATGTCAGTGATCACTGGGGAACAGAACATTCAAATATTGGCCAAATACACCAGCACAGATTGCAAAGGGAAAAACGTACCTTTACAGTGGGCAGAACTGGTGGTCATCAGGCATCATTGGCCAAATGACTACATGTATAGGTGATTATCACTAATTAAGGCAATGTGATAATTTTTAACTTTCTAATATGCAACATCAAGAAAATTACCTATAATGTGTTCTTGCTAATAATTATCTGAATCTCATAAAGCCTTTGTACCCCATTTCTGATTCTAGCAAAATAAAGAAGGATGAGAGAGAGGGAGGGAGGGGAAGGCAAAAGGAAGAATTACTTTATCATTCTATTTCTGCCCCACAACAATTTGTCTTTTTTGAATTATGAA
The DNA here is from genome assembly GCF_021234435.1 of Artibeus jamaicensis. Taxonomy (NCBI): domain Eukaryota; kingdom Metazoa; phylum Chordata; class Mammalia; order Chiroptera; family Phyllostomidae; genus Artibeus; species Artibeus jamaicensis. The sequence goes on from NW_026522047.1 coordinate 24,594,505, forward strand.
TCCATTTACACTACTAGTACAATATATAGGCAGCTACAGGTTTTTGTTTATTTTATTTTATTTTGTTCTGCTGGCTGCTCTGTATAGGATTTCTTGCTGTTAGAAGTGAGTATAATTCAAGTAGTAATTCAAAAATTAGTACTAATACAAAGGATTTGTAAGTAAATCTTTGCAATATTTCTGGCAAGGATTATTCAATCAGCACATTCTCCAAAATGCATTTGCTTTTTTAAAGTAGAAATCTATATAGACTGTATCACCTGTATTCAATACACAAACTTCATATAAGAAATTACGTTTTTATGTAATGCTAGTTAATTCACTGAAGGCCACTTGAAAGCTATGCTGGCTAAAATGATGCTGTTCTGTAGAATAAGATGATGTGTCCAGAAGCCACTCAGAGTAGCAGGCCCAGGAAACCACTTTGCAGACAAGGCCACCATCATCTGTGAAATGTTAAAAGACTTACTCTTCACTTTGATACTTAAGTCTTATCATTTCCAGTTTCAGATCTTCTAGGGGCAGTAACCAATGGTTTCTTATTTCTGTTCATCTGTAATCATACAAAAAAGTAAAACAGAAATTTATATTAGTAAAATATGTATTAACATATATTTTCTCAATCAGTTCATAGAAAACATCATTTTTTTTTTGGACAAACATGATGATGCCGTTATAAAAACTGCTCTCTCAAGTTTTAAAACAAATCAGGTTTGCAACTATGAGGTTGTATTTCCAAATGCCAAATGTAATTTGCTCTGGCAGGGAGAATTTTTTCCCAAAGACAACTGTTCAAGTTCTTCCATTGTTTAATGGCACATTAAATAGAAAACTTCTCTTTTCGTACCTGCATATACTTTATTTAGCTTCCTCCCAGCTGCTCTGCAAATGCCTTGATAAAACCGTATCCCGTGGCAACCCCGATGGCATTTAGCTCCTTGTCTCCTGACTGAGCTCATCTCCCCAGGGAAACCACCTCAGCACTCCAAGGGTGGCATTTTTTGTCAGTTTGGAAAAGGCTTTTTCTTTTTTAATTTGGTGAGAATTTCTTGCATATACATACATTCCTTTATACTTAGAAGAAAATATTTGACTGTGAATCATGTTTAAATCCTGAAGATGAGAATGGGTCACATTATTTCACAAAACCACTGCTCTCCTGTTAGACAAAGAAATCACAGATAATCATTTTTATCAGTGTGAAGGAAGGCTTTTATCCTAGAAGGTTATTTGAAATAAAAGCTTATAAATTTAGAATTTTAGTGAGAAGAGAAAAACTCAAGTTCATTTACTTTATATATACTTATAATACATAAGTAGACGGATTTACTTGTTAATTTATGCTGAGCAATTTGTGGCATACTGAAAAAAATAGTGAGCCAAACCAAGCCATACTGGGATGTATTCCCGGGGGGGCACTTCCAGCCATGCTGTTTAGAGGTCATTACCTCTCTCTGAGCCTCAGTTTCCCAGTTTAGAGAATGGGTGAAACCTCACAGGGTGTTTTGAAGATGATATGAGATTAATATAAAGACTCTGTTAAAGACAAAGCACTACACAGCATATATTATTACATTCTTGGCCTCAGCATTTAATTTTGTGTTATCTATACACAATTAAAACATAATATTATAGCTTTAACCACATTTACTCAAAACAATAAAATGAAGTGAAATTATAAGTGAAATCATTGTTAGCATTTAAAATCTTGAGTGAGAAAGGAACAGTAAACTGCTTTTTGTATAATGTGTCCTTATGAAAGCAAAGTACTCCATGACATTCAGTATTTGAATTTAAACTTGCTTTTGTACTTTTGAATATACATATATATGAATAAGTTTTCAAAGCATAATTAGTGTTATAAATGTTTTAGCACTGTATTGTATTAAACCACTATAAAGAAATTAATACATGTGCTTAACAAGATGTTTATTTTTAAAAAGTTTTATTCCATTTCTCCCTCCAGAAATTAGTATTGGTAACACTGATAATGCTTATAAAAGTAATGTGTGATTTTTGCATTCTAATTAATCTTAGTCAGAACATTATTCTAATTGCATAGGTTTCTACAAAACTCCAAATTTTAAGTTACAAATAACCTGATCAAAATTCAGTAACCTAGAATTTGCTTTCTAAAATAAGAGTGATAATTTTGAAAAACTTTAAAACTAAAATTTAGTTAGAACAATATTTTGTTAAATAACATTCAATATTTGATTGAACTCACTGATGCGAAAGAAACCATGGGGGGGAATCCATATGGTGCCAATATTTCTGTATATAGTAAGAACCATATAGTGAAAAAAACAATTTCATACATAAGAAAATTATATAATTAACTAATTCAGAGAAAAGTTAATGTAAGCAGTATGGTTGCAAATGCTTACCACTGCCCTTTTCAGTGACCACCTGTTTGAGACTATCGCCTCCCTTTGGATAATTTAGTTTTGATAATTTATTCCAGCTTCAAAATTAGAGGCTGAGTCTCAAATAGTTTTCTATTTTTGCTTACCAACAACTATACAAAAGAGGAAAATGCAAATTTATTCTAGCAAAGTATTATATTAATTCATTTTCTTCATCAGTTTGTTGACCATATGTTTTCTTAAAGTTTTATTAAGCCATTATAAAACTGCTTTTTCAAGTTTTAAAATAAATTAGATTTACAATTATGAGATTGTATTTCCAAGTGACAAATTGTATCTGCTGTAGCAAGAGTTCCTTCTTCCCACATCTTAATCACCCTGTGGTAGAACATGCAGACTCCCACTCAATTCACAACTCCAGGCAGGTTAACATTTTGCTGGTATAACAAGTTTCAGCATCTCTGTACCTACCATTTCTCCTTGGAGCCATTCTGCCTTTTAGCTGAAAGAAGTGTTTAGAAATCAAGATCTGCACTCTTATCTTCCCCCTCCTTTACTTCACTTTCTAAACAATCCAGTTCAAAAGCCATTAGTTGCAAACAGACTTAGGCATTTGTACAGTGTGGGGGTTGGGCTGAGACAACAGAGCTGGGGGTTAGGAGTTCAAGAAGAGGAAAGAGGGAGCCCCGGTGTGGGAGTGTTAGCCTAGTTCAAGGTCTTGGTGTCTGAGTGAGGTGAGGCGTGACCACATGAAGGAAGTAATCCCTTGCTCAGCTGTGGACCCCAGTAGAGGGCAAAGTTCACAAGGGGAAGCGGATCACAGGAGATTGTGTGTGTTATTTTACATTTGCAGAGGAGTATATCTCTAGTGTAGAATGGGATTGCTGGGTCAGTGTGTAAATCCACGGACAATTCTGTGGAATATTGCAGAAACTCTGCCATTCTGTGTTCTCACCAGTACTGTGTGGGCGCATGCATTGTTTCCTTACAGTTTTCTCAGTGTGCTCTCAATAATCTGGTTATTTTTCCCAATTTGCTAGATGAGAAATACTATCTCAGGGTACTTTTAAGTTGTATTATTTTTGTTATGAGTACATGAGCATCATTTTATGTATTGAAAGGGTCATTTTTACATCTTGTGAATTTTCATTTATACCTCTTGGTCATTACTGTGAGGTTTTAAGTTTATTTCTTCTTAATTTGAAAGAGTGGGATCAATATTCATAGTTGTTTATCTAAGAGCTTATAATTTGTCCTTTGAATTTGCTTATGGTACATTTTGCCATTTTAAAAGTATAAGTGAATATATTTACATTTAAAAAATATAGGTGACTATGTCTGTAGCTTCTTATATTGTTTCTGGATTTTACATCATTGTTAGAAAATTTGACCTTTTAATTGTAAAGAAATAACCTATGTTTTCTTCTGGTTCACATATTTATTCATTTAAAAAATATTTAATTGTCTTTTCTTCTTGAAGTAATGCTGCTCTGTGGTGTTAGATACAGCTCCATTTTCCCCCATTGGCTACACAATTGTCCACACATTTTTATTTAAAAGTATATTTTCTTCCAGAATTATATAGATGGAATTGATTCTTGAATGTCTACTCTATGTGCATTTGTGGGGTATTGCAATACTGTTTTAATTACAGAAACTTTATAACTTGTCTTAATGTTTAATTACAAAGCTATAGCTTAGCCTTACTGAGGGCTAAGCCCCCTAATATTTTGGGAGGTTTTCTCACTATTCCCTATTGTTGATTTTTCCACTTGTGTTTTACAATCAGCCTAATTCTAAACAAAAAACCTCTTAGTATTTTAGGTGATAATTCAAAATGTTTATATTTACTTGGGTAAAAATTATTTTATGATTACTTTGCATCTTTCATTAAGTTTTCATCATATAGATAGCATTCTTCTCTTGATAAATTTACTCCTAATAGTCGATTTTTTTGTTGCTGTTATTACTTCTTTTGTGACATTCCCTTGCCTTATATTTCTGAAAGATACAGGGAGTCTACTGATTTTTTAATGTTAATTATATTTATATTTTTTATCTTACTCTAATTTGTTGCTTTAGCTTTGGCATTAGTGTTGTTTCAGCTCTTGGATTTTTGATGTAAAACATTGTGTTATCTGCATATTGATATAGCCTCTCTTTTAATGCTTATGCATCTCATTGTTTTCTCTTGTATGATTTCTTTGGCTACTAAATCCAATAGTAATGAGCACCATTGCCTTGTTCTTAACTTTGGTAAAAAGGTTACTAATTCCCCATTAAGATGTTGCCTGGAAGGGTTAATAACAGAATAAAAGTTGATCTTTTGGCCCTACTGACAGAGATGTGACCTTACTCAAACTCCTTAACAATGTTAACTTAGGGGATGTATTGGAATATCCCAGATCCAATGTCAATGTGAATTTCTAATAAGATTATTATTTACATGAGTTATGCACTCTCTATGGTGGTTGGAATTGTGTTTTTGTGAACATCAATTCATAGTATGCCACCATAAAAAAGAATGAGAACGTAGTATAAAAACCGAAAAGCCACCCACAGCTGCTGGCGTCCCTTACCGGAGATGGTCCATACCTCTTTACTCCCTTCGTAGCTACCTTGTCTCATTTCTCAGAAACGTGTGCATCCCAGGAGTGAGTGTGGATTTCAGAAGTTGTGCCTGGAATTTACAAGACTGTTAAGGTGCATGTGGTATTGCCTATTTTATGTTGTTTTTTTTCTTTTTATCCCCAGCTTTGTTGAGGTATAACTGACAGTAAAATTGTAAGATATTTAAAGCATAAAACATGACGGTTTGGGCAGATACATATGAAGAGGGAAAATATTTGATTTATTAAGCTTTCAAAAGGCCATATGGTGAACCTAAAATGATGAAGCAGCAGAACGCATAATACTAATCTCTTAGACAATTAATGACCACATAACTTCTGCACAGTTTATTAGGGTTTCTGTGTATTTATTTTTTGTTATGCTAATAGAGTCATTGATATTTCACAATACTTTGTAATTGAAACTTAGATTTTAATACCTAAAGTGCATTTAAATGATATAATCTTTAAAATGAGATCCTTTGAAAAATGAAAAAATTTTAAGTTCCTTACTTTTACTTAAGCAAAATTGAAGGTAGCCATAATTAAAGCTGGATGATGGTAGTTGGACTATTCTGAGCCAAAAAAGAATGCCATTTTTTAATTTGTAAAAGAAGTAATTTTTCAGTTTTCATAGATGTTTGATTGCTAATGCTCTACTTATTTTAGGTATTTGAAAATGCACAATGTATACAAAATATGTGGTGAAAGCAGAAATGACAATGACCTATTTTAGAAATTGCATCGATAATAATTTAAAAATTAATAGAAATTCTCATAGGTCTATACAATGTATCCTTTTATGGAAACATTTTTGTTTCAGTATTATTATTTTTCTAACTGAGTTTCAATTTGTTGTATAAAGTTTGTATTTAGTTTTTCTACTATAATGGTTACAGTCTGTTTCCAGTGGCTGCAGCTGACATTTAAAATCAACTTATTAATTCTATACGCAAACTTATTTTAAATAACTATTATACAGCCTCTTCTTCAGCTCCATGCACATTGACTCCACAAATAGATCACACTCTAGTATGAAAATGTCATATTTCATCTACAACTATAATGTTACTCTATACATTCTTTAAAAATGATCAATGATATTGTCTGTTAGTACAGTTTGTTAAAGTACCATCTGTGATCTTCATGTAAAAAAGAACATGGAGAGATTTTTAGAGATTGATGTCAGCTCACAGTACGCACATGGATATTCTTAGCCCTTTTAGCCAAACATAGGCAATTTAGTATTATAGTCATGTTTGCCTTTTTTTTCAAAAAAATTTTAAAATAATTATTTTTCAAGTACAGTTTTCTGTCTTTTACTCCCACCCCAGCCCCACCCCCACTCCCCACCTCCCTCCCATTTCCACCCCTCTTAGCTGTTGTCCATGTAGCCTTTATACTAGTTCCTCTAAATCCCTCCCCTTTCTCCCCTGAAATTCCCTCCCCTCTTCCCTCTGGTAGCTGTCCCCCTGTTCTCTATTTCAGTGTGTTTGTTTTTATTTTGCTTGCTTGTTTGTTTTGTTGTCTAGCTTCCTGTTAAAGGTGAGATCATATGGTATTTGTCTTTCAACGCCTGGCTTATTTCACTCAGCATAATGCTTTCCAGTTCCATCCATGCTGTTGCAAAGGGTAGTAGCTCCTTCTTTCTTTCTGCTGCATAGAATTCCATTGTGTATATGTACGATAATTTTTTGATCCATTCATTTACTGATGGGCACCTAGGTTGCTTCCACCTCTTCACTATTGTAAACTGTGCTGCTATGGACATTGAAGTGCATAGGTTCTTTTGGATTGGTGTTTTAGGGTTCTTAGGATATAATCCCAGCAGTGGCATTGCTGGGTCAAAAGTCATGTTTGCCTTTTATTGAAGTAGATCCTAAAACAAATAAGGGGTGGAGTAGTTGGTGCTGTTTTCTACACAGGGATATGAGAAGCAGTGGAGCATGTGGCTGGTGGACATTTCCTCTTGATGTGCTACTCGGAATGTACAGGAATCGAAAGCAAAGCTCTTGCTCATCTTCACACAATGTTCTTTGTTTATCCTCCGAGTGTGTCATCTTTCTATTCATCCTCATTAGTCTAAAATAGTCTGTCAGCCCTGGCTGGTGTGGCTCAGTGGATTGAGTGCCGGCCTGCAAATCAAAGAGTCACTGGTTTGATTCCCAGTCTAGGGCACATGCCTGGGTTGTGGGCCAGATCCCCAGTGCCGGGGTCAGGGGTTAGGGGTGCAGGGAAGGGGCAGGGGCACAAGAAGCAACTACTCATTGATGCTTTTTCTCCCTTTCTTCTGTCTCCCTCCCGGTCTCTATAAATAAATAAATAAATAAATAAATAAAATCTTTATAATGATGAAATAACTGTCCTCTGTGTTTGGAGTCATTGCTGAGTGTCTTAGCCTTTCAGTAGCACATAAAGGGTGTAAATAGCCTTTTTTGTCTTATACTGGGAAAGGTCATTTTGAACTTTTTACCGGGAGGTAAAAGTTAAGTTGAGTCATTTATAATATGCTGAAGTATTTAGATATTTTGGAACTGTTCAGAAATTGATATAAATTCTTTCACATGAGCACTCCCAAGTATATGTATAATAGTTAAAGACTATTTAGATAATCTCACAACTTGGACAAACTCGGTTTCCCTATAGTTAATTTTTTAACATTCAGCCTTTAAGCTTATTTTATTTTATTTTAATTTTGTTTTTCAGGAAATGTACCAAAGAAGAGTTCTAAGAGGATATACTCAGTTGTCCTGCTGTGATTAAAAAAGACACTGCTGTATTTTGTAAGTTCCTCTATTCTTATCCTCATAATGAAGACTTTCTGATGCAGAAAACCACTTGTATTCATTTGGAATTAGAGTAGAATTTTGCTTCAATGAAAGACTTAATGGGTTTTATTTTTTCAAGCTTCCTTTACCTAAATTTTATTTAAATTCATTGAATGATGAAAAGCAGTTCTTTTTTACATGAACTCTCTTTCTTTCTATCTATTAGCCAATATTTGAATTGCTTGTGATAAAGACTTTATCAGTTGATGAGCTAGTTAAAGGGGCAGTGCTGCAAGTAGTACTGATTTTGCTTGAATTAATATATTAGTAATTATAATGTTCTTCATTTCAGTGAATAAATATATTTAATTTTATCTATAATAACTACCCCATGTGGTCTCATGAAGATAACTGAACACTAACCACCTTTGGGAAACACTGATTTTTATCTTGATACTGATACTTGGATTTTAGTCAAGAATTATTATTCATATTGATGACATCTGACTTTGATGTACTAGAATATAATATTAATATATTTCACATGACACAAAACAAACAAAGACTGCTGTGGACAGAATCATGAATGACATTAAATTGAATGTTTCCTGAAACTTCAAGTTTATAATTCCTCTGATTATCTCAGAACTGAGAAATTTTGCCATTTTCATGTATAGCAGATACATTTCCCCCTCATCTGCAGACTGCTTCCTGATAATGAGATGAAATAGTTCCTTTGACTCTGATTAGATTTCTAATCTTGACCCAGTAGATGGAGAGAATGGAATATATTTATTTTGACATTTGCAACTTTAAGAAAAAGTATTTTTGTGTGAATTCCCCCTCTTTTCTTTTTACTTTCTATTCAGGCAGATTTCTTCCCCTAAAAAATTATGTTATGTGCCCCCATAATAAATGGATGGGGGATTAACTAAATGAAAAGATATACCAAAAGATCTGTAATTACTGTCACAGTAGCTATTCCAACAGCTCTTTAGCAGGGAGGTTTTGTTACCATAGTGGTTTTGAACTTCACTGGTGCGGAGAAGGGTAAAACAAAGGGCACCCTTAAAAGTTACAGCAGATTTTAGAAATCCACATAGGAATATGGAAGGCATAAATCAAGTCAAAAAGATCCTGACACTAGTGGAAAATCACATACAAGAAATGAGGGAAATTTTATAAAGCAAATATTAACGTACCTCATGAATGATAAACAAGATTATGTAGAAGATTAATAAAACAACCTTCATTTTAAATTCAAACTATGTCAGAGCAATTTCATTTTTTCTAAATTACCAAACATTCATATTATTATTTTTCTTCATGGAAACTATGGAGTTTACCCCCTAAACCACTGCATCTAATAAAAGTGATCAGTTCTCCATATTTTGTTAAATGAGGATTTCTCTACTTATGCATCTCTTAAATTCCAATCTTTATCATTATTGAATAACAACAGTATTAAAATGATTTTATATAACTTTATATTAATAGGAAACATTTATTGAATATTTACAATATACCAAGCTCTATGTATGAAAATGAAAAAGAATTTCGGTATTGAATGACTTGTGCAATTTTATCTGTGGTGAATATACATTTTCTATTAGTATTTCACAGAAGTCTTCTTTTTCCCCCATTACTGCATCAATCCCTATAGGTCTAGGAAATCTAAGTCGGGAATCATAGAGGTATTATTAAGATTTAGGTTAGTAAAACCTAGATGCACATCAGTAAATGAGTGGATCAAAAAACTATGGTACATTTACACAATGGAATTCTGTGCAGCAGAAAGAAAGAAGGAGCTCCTACCCTTTTGCAACAGCATGGATGGAAATGGACAGCAGTATGCTAAGTGAAATAAGCCAGGCAGTGAAAGACAAATACCATATGATCTCACCTTTAACAGGAACCTAAACAACAAAACAAACAAACAAGCAAAATATAACCAAAGACACTGAAATAGAGAACAGGCTGACAGTGACCAAAGGGGGGGAAGGGAGGAATTTCAGGGGAAAAGGGTAAGGGTTTACAGGAATAAATATAAAGGACACATGAACAATAACAAAGGGGGATGGAAATGGGAGGGAGGTGGAGAGGGCTTGGGGTAAAGGACAGAAAACTGTACTTGAACAACAGTTAACAGAAAAAACAAAACAAAACAAAATGCAATAAGGAAGAAGTAATTATTCCACCCCCAAGATGTCTTACATTACTAAATTGTAAAAATGGACAGCCTTTTAATGTAATTTTGCTGTTTTTACGCACAATAATTTCTAAAGCCCATATATTTTTTCCGTTGGATCCATTACTGAAAATTGTTTGAAATACAGTGCTAACCTAAACATGAATGTGAGGTGGGAAAAGACAATATGTGACTGTGGGGATTGGGATGAAGAAATGTGCTCTTACCCCAATGTCTAGTAGTTTCTGTTCATGAGGAGAATAAAATACTTGTTGATACACTTAAAAAAAAGATTTAGGTTAGTATATGCAAATAAGATTTCCAGGAGCCAGAACAAATGTATCCTTGACTTTGGTCACAGTCCTCTTGATTACACTGAGCACTTAGTGTCAGTTCAGCCAACGAGGAATCCAGTCAGTTGGAGGAGGAGGTACAGGACAGAAATAAAATTTGCAATTAAAATTTCTGAGTGATAGTGTCTCTGATAAAAATGTAAAGGAAATAGAATTATTCCAGTTGAAGAAGAGAACAGTGAAATAACTGAACATTATCCTTCATATATATGAAGGGATCTTATTGTAAAGGTGACCATTTCTTTATTTTATAGTGACTAGAAACAAAACCAAACAGAAGAATGATAAACCTGAAGTATCCTCAGTAAAGATTTTCATGCTGTGAGAATTTTTAAGGACTAGAATAATTTCAGATAGAACTTTGAAAATCGCTTACTTTGAAATATCCTTTAAACACAAAGCTGATCTTGTCTTGCAGGGACTATGTGAGAGAAAAAGGGCTCATTTATCCAATACAAAATCTTTCAAACCTGGTTACTATTTTACATTCTGCAATAGGTCATTAGCTTCAATCAACATTGGCTTTGCTTTTCTGAAACTCTACAGAGGACAAAGTTAACTGGTTCATCAAAATATCTGCTCAGCTATGGTCCCAGTTGAATAACTGTCCAGCCCCTAATGGAGAATTAGTACAGTTTTCTCTAAGGGTGTCAAGGATGGTTGGAGTAGAGCCTCTGCGTTTGGAATGAGAACTTTTCTGGGAGCTATACCAGTGTCACCTGGCTGGAATTTATCTCAACAAATGTTTTAATGAGCACATTAAAAAAATTACAGCTTTTTGCTGTCCATTATTGATATTCCCTTCAGAGAGGATTACACTTTACTAGGTAATAGCTTTCAATAGAATTTATTTTTCTGGCATTTTAGACAATGAAGGATTTCAGCTTAGAAGTCACTCTGTCTTCTGGCTTATAATGCCAGTTTTTTAAATAGACTTTCTTTTCCCATCAATTCAGTAGAGATAAAATCAGCATTAGATTTTTAAAGTTTTTTTTTAATTTAAGTGATATAATCAAATACACATTTGTGTTATGAGATGTGGAAAATAAAAGAAAAATACAAAATATCACTGGTTCTTGCCATAATCTCATCGTGGAGAAAAAAATCAGTTCAATGAAAATTAAATGTAAGATTAACATCAGTAAGTGACAGTGTCACACAGTAAAAAATGCAGTCTATATTATAACTCTCTATCCTCCTATGCCCATCCAAAGCCTACTCTTTGTATGCCACATACACAGTCAAAGGTATGTAGGAAAAAATAAAAACAATGAATGAATGAAGTGCTACGGTTAATCGTAGAATCAGTGTAAGTAAAATTGAAAAAAGCAATATAAGTAAAACTTGGAAATTAAAGGACTGATATCACAGAGGGGAAAAAGTATGGCTTGACTTTAGAATTTAATTAGGATATGATAATACATTCCAGCTTTAAAGACATTAGAAAAATATTTTTATAAAAGGAATAGTGGGAAGCAAAGCTAAGTAAATAAGCTTGGTCTAAATCATGAAAGGTCTGAATTCAATGCCAGGTAGCCTATACTTTGTTCAGTGGGAGGCAGGCACAAGAGACATTTCAGTGAAATTCTCTCTTATCCATTCCTGAATAATTGATATGGGGGGAAAGTGTGATCTCTGCTACAAAAGCTATTCATGATAGGCTTTCTCAGCAGAGATGGGGGACATATGTGGCCGGATGGAACAGGATATGGGGATAGGGCACCACATTGCTCTGGAATTTGGTCAGATCAACATTCAGGGCTCCATCGAACCTGAGGGAGGCGATTATGGGGGTCACAGTCTGGCTAATTAGGCAAGTAAAATTGGTGTAGAAACATTGATATTGAAGTTTCTATGGGAGATGTCGTAGATAGCCTTGTCAATCATGAAGGCACAATCAGAGGGTCCCAGGATGGTGTGGGTGGGGAGGATGGAGTTGTGGGGCTCAACCGTAGCTGTGGAAACAGGAAGTGCTGGGTAAATACAAAGCTCCATCTTGGACTTCTTGGCATAATCAACAGAAAGATGTTCCATGGGCAGACAGGTGAACCCAGGGCCATTAGCGGAAAACCAAGAAGCCCTGAAGACCTGTGTACTGGTCAGCAAATTTCCAAATTTGGCCAAAGACAAGGTCACTAATCTCCTTGCCAATGATGTAGTGCCCACAAGGCACAGTTACTGGCAGCATCTTCCTTCCTGTGATGAGCTGCTCAAGGTGGAAAAGTTGGTGGTAGGTGCCAGTATGAGCTTCTTTAATGACTGTGAATTCTAGATCTATATCACAGCCCTGGGCACATGCTGCCTAGTACCTGTCTCACTGAAGAAGGTGTGAAGGAGTCATCTACCCACCTCCCCATAATTGTCTTGTCACTTGACACTGGCCATTGGGCTGGATGCCATGTTCCAGGCACTAGAGCTCCCAGCAGGCACTGATGATCTGGACACCAGTCTGGCCCACATGTATGGTGCTGTGCTCATGTGTGGTGGCTGGTTAGCAGGCGTAGGCAGCAGGAGAAGACACCATGGCTCAGTTACTGTCTCCAACAAGCTAACAGTCGATGTAAGCTATGCACTCTGCTTTCTGATTATTTAGACAGACAAGGAACAAGCCTGAAAAATCTTAAAGGAGTAAATAGTTGGCAGCTTATTCTTTAGACAATTATCTTGAATGTCAACTGTCTCCTGCAGGCTTAAGATAGAAGTTTTATGGCAGACAACTCATAAGTGAGGTTTTAGGGACTATCTGAAGGCTAGGAATTGTTCATTCCTTACTGAAAAAGCACCTCTATGCTGTAGATATCTGCTATTTAAAAAATAAAGATGTTTTATTACAAAAGTTCATGAATTTATTCATTATGCAACCCATGAACTTTTTAGTATATATTGGTGCCCATTCTGTTTATCACTAGAAGTCGGTATACCCATGTGCAGAAAGAAAATTTTAGTCAGGAAGGAACTCTAAATACTTAAAAGAGCACAAAAAGAATAGGTAAGTTTTGTATGTCTTTCTCTTAAAGATATTGACCAAAGATCTTGAAGTTTCTATGTATCATCAACACAGTGAAACCTTAAGTTTCATTCTTAATGAGTTTAATTGATTGAAACTCCCTTGTGATAAATATGCTAGGTAATCATAGTTTCCAAATAGAGTGATAGAAAATGTGTGTGTATTTTTCTTGCTCTTTTAAAAAATTATGTTGTATATTAGGGAGTTATGGAAATTTGTTATTTGGAGTAAAGCTCTTAACACCTCTAAATTTAAAAAAAAAGTTGACATGCAGCATAAGTGGAAATGAATAAGTGTAAAAATTAGAACTCTCTTAAAGGAAAATTCACAGTTCCCTTTCAGTTAGAGATTCATTTATAGAATACAGATCAATATAGTGAGCATCCGTTCCCAAAATAACAGAATTTTATCTGTTATTTTTTCTTGTGCTGCAGCAATGTTCCTTGCCGATTTAGCAGAGAGACAGTTGTTTCTTCTTTATGACTTATCTTCTTCATAATGACTTTCTTCTTTATGACTTTCTTCTTCATAATGACTTATCCATTGTATCCACAGATAGTCATGATAGAAAATATAACAATTAAAAGCATTCGATTCTCTGTTTTTATTGTTATATACATTTCTGATATAATTTTAGAAACAATGTTGACCATTTTTGAGTAATTTCTTTATTTAAAAATATTTTTTTAGTGTGACAAACTCTAATTTGTTTTTCCAGTATAATTAACAACTATGACGTTCTACTTCATTTGTCTTAACATTCACATTAATGAATTCACCTTTTGTGCTGCTCTGAACTGCACATTGAAAAAGTTTTTATGCATCATTGCTTTTTAATATGCCTTAGTAATTGGCCCTGTTACAGTAGTTTATGCAGTACTTACCTGAGAAAATGAGAGACACCTTTCTAAGAAATGAAGCTTATCTCAAACTGATTTCATTCCAGTGAGTTATCAAGATAGAAGATGTTTTGACAAATATAAATTTACAGAAATTGAAAACAGTATTTTATAGACAGTCTTGATTGATAGGATGAGGTTGGATTGAATTGATTGGATAGGGTTGGAGAGAAGACCAAAGCAGACCTTTTATTTATGCTGCCAATACTATTAGTTTCAAACTTTCTGTTGTACTTTAAAGAGATGGTGAATCAAAGCATTATTGCTGGTGACAGATACTGTGCTTTGAGGATTCTTTACAAATCCAACGTTGGTTATATTTCAAATGCTAAATCTGCAAAATGGAACCTTTTCTGCTTTGCAGTGGTACAGAAAAATCTATATTACTAGGAGCCAATGGGGAACAATTAGGCTATTTATGTGGACTTATTCTATAGTTAGAATAATTTTCTGTGTTTTTAGTCTAAAGACAAATGGTTATGTGTCTAAATCTATTACTCACTATGTTTATAGTCAGACAAGAGTTAGGAAGAGAGATAGCCTCAACCATCGATTGCTATTACCACTGAAAAGTATTTGAATTGGAAACCAGGTCAGGAACTCCAACACGATTCCACCACTTTGGTGTATGGAAGATAGTGCATTATGCCAAACCTTCTAACACCATGTGGTCAATGATAAAATTTCAGACTTTGAAATGAAACTGAAATTTAGATCTTGACTTTGATAATTTCTCATTGACTGGCTTTGGGCTTTAGGCCAAGTACTTACTGAGTCTCAGCCCAAGAGAATCTTTTGTAAAATGATGATGATTACCTTTTACCCTTTTATGGTTGTTATTTGCTTTACATGGTACATAGTGTATCTTCATATATATCAATTAGATATTCTTCATATAATTCCATGTGTTTAATTATGTATTAAACATTATTAAATCCTTAACTTAAAAGTTATTTTTAAATGTTGTATGTCTCCTGACATATAATACTGTTGATATTTCCCAAGTAATATAGACATAAATTTTTACAGTGTTATTAATTCTGTCCTTTTTTTTATATTGGCTACATCATGGATCTCTAGTAATTACTGTATACTACATAATGTTAAAATAATCACTTTTGGTTCATACTGTGTTCGAATGATTATTTGAGGTGTCAAATTCTCTACAAACACTCAAGTTTGGAACATATTGTCACACACTGCTTGTGGTTGAAAGGATGCTTGATATAGGTCCTTGTCATGGCTTTACCACCAACTCTATCACCTTGGAAAACGCATTTGTTTTCTCTGGGTTGCAGTAGTTTTCTACTTTATAAATTAAGAGGAATAGACTTTATAAAATATACTGTCTATTAGAAAAGTAAAAATTTATTCATTTTGCCAGCCCTTCTAACTTTCAAAGCATATTTATATGTAATCTAAGTTGATTTAATGGTCATCTCTTTTTAGAAGAGGAGAAACCTGGACAAAGTGATTTGTGATGTCTCTAAGGTCTGAGTTCTAGTGGCGGAAGCAGATTGAGATAATTTTTTTCATAATGTTTATCTTCTGTTGATTATGAAGCGAATTACAAACTGACAATACTAATGATAATCTTTTTTTCCTTACAAACTATAGAAATAATATATATCAAAGTTGAAAATGATAAATCTGACCTACCTCAAGTTTAAATATAGGGAAATATTCTGATTTTATTAAATATTTAAATTTATTCATGAAAATTACATATTTATAATATTTATCCCTTCTATTTAAAAACAGCAGAAAACTCTTTTCAAATTATTTGTTTCTTAGTAAAGATCTGTAATTTTTAAAATTCAAGTTCTAAAGATGTATTATTTATTCCTATATATTTTTTGATGCAATCATAAGTGGGTACTTATTTTCCCTGCTCACTTAAATCTTTAACGAGATAAAACTGCATTAACAATTGAGGTAACAACTTGCATAGGTATTTGATAAATAAATGATTTTAATCCTTAGCCGTTTAACACCAAGTTGTATTTTGGGTATAAGTGGACTGTCTATTTAGTGCTAAATTATCATTGCACTTCTTAATCAGCTGCCCCAGATGGCTTGTTCTCTGAAATTTAAGGAAAATTTGCTGACAGACTTTTTTCTCAAGCTTATACTCAGAGATGATCACTAGTGGAGAAGAGAGTTTAACAGGATGTTATCTTTCATTACAATTCCAACCTGCAAGCAGATCCACTTAAGAAAAAAAGAAATGACCCAGTGGTTGTTGCTGAGCTAAGATATTACATTGCTGACCAACATGTGCCAGTGGATTCTTGTGTTTCTGAAATAAAGTTAGCAGCAGTTGGATTTTAAAGAGATTTTGTAAGATTATTAAGGAAGAACAGAGTCATACTATATTTTTCATAAAATCCAAGATTAGATCATTTTTCCCTCTGATGTCAGGGCCCAGTGTTTGACTATCTAAGGAACTCCTAGTATCTACATAATCCTAGCAGGAGTTGGTAATCCAGGATTGTTTTTAACATATATTTTTATTTTATTGATTATGCCATTACATTTGTTCTGTTTCCCTCCCTTCATTCCCCTCCACCCTGCACTCCCCTCCCCCACCAGTCCCCCCCTTTAGTTCATGACCACGTGTCTCAAGTTCTTTAGATTCTGTATTTCCCATACTATTCTTGCCCTCCCCCTATTTCCTATCTACCATTATGCTACTTATTTTCTGTACCTTCTCCCCCCTTCTCCTTCTCCCACTCCCCTGTTGCTAACCCTCCTTGAGATCTTCATTTCTATGGTTCACTCCTCTTAATTTGCTTTTGTTTTAGGTGTGGTTGTTAATAACTGTGAGTTTGCTGTCCTTTCACTGTTCATTTTTTTTACCTTCTTTTTCATCTCCTTTTTCTTAGGTAAGTCCCTTTAACATTTCGTATAATAAGGGCTTGGTGATGATGAACTCCTTGAATTTGATCTTATCTGAGCAGCATTTTATCTGTCCTTCCATTCTAAATGAAAGCTTTGCTGATAGAGCAATCTTGGTTGTAGGTCTTTGGTTTTCGTGACTTGGAATACTTCTTTCCAGCCCCTTCTTGCCTGTAAGGTCTCTTTTGAGAAATCCGCTGACAGTCTGATGGGAAGTCCTTTGTAGGTGACTGTCCCCTTATCTCTTGCTGCTTCTAGGATTCTCTCCTTCATTTTAATCTTGGCTAATATGATTATGATGTGCCTTGGTGTGTTCCTTCTTGGGTCCAACTTCTTTGGCACTCTTTGAGCTTCTTGGATTTCCTGGAAGTCTATTTCCTTTGCCAGAATGGAGAAGTTCTCCTTTATTATTTGTTCAAATAAGGTTTCCACTTGTGACTGTTCCTCTTCTTCTTCTGGTACCCCTGTAATTCGGATGTCGGAGTGTTTACAGATGTCCTGGAGGTTCCTAAGCCTGTCCTCATTTTTTTGAATTCTTGTTTCTTCATATTTTTCTGTTTGGTCATTTTTTTCTTCCTTCTGGTCCACTCCCTTGATTTGAGTCCCAGTTTCCTTTCCATTACTATTGGTTTCCTGTGCATTTCCATTCATTTCAATTAGTTTAGCCTTCATATGTTCCTCTAATTTGTGGCTAAAATCAACCAGTTCTGTGAGCATCCTGATCACCAGTGTTTTGAATTGTTCCTCTGATAGGTTGGCAATTTCTTGATCGCTTAGATTTATTGGCTCTGGGGCTCTGAGTTGTTCTTGAGCCATGTTTTGATCTGTTCGGGCCTGTTATGTTTGAGGAGAGGAGCCTTAGGTGTTCACCAGGGCAGGGCCACCCAGGTCACTGGGTTGTGATGCTGTATGTGGGGGCCGGGTCAGAGAGGGAGCAATGGCGGTCCTCTCCGCTCCCTCTGTCTGTCTGGTCCGCTTAACTACTTGCCACCCCCCGCTTGTTTACCTGTGCACAAATGTGCGAGCCCACTGCCCTGCGCTGATACCTGCACGGTCTGTCTCATTGCTTATCTCTTCACTGGTTTATCTGTGCGCAAACATGCTACCATAGTCAGCCAGCCGCCTTGGGCCTTCCCTGAGTCCACCGGTAGCTACCCCGCACCTGGGATCCATGCCCTTCCCTGCCGGCACACTGCCAGGGTCGGGGGATCTTTTTTGCCCGACCTGCTCCGCTGCTGGCTTCACCCCTCTCACCGGTTTAGCTGAGGGGTTTGTTGTTTTCGGACTCTGTCAATTTTCCGTGGATTGGCTGCGTTTATTGTTGATAAAACTTTATTGTTTTTAGATTTGGTTGTGCGAGGAGGTAAAGTGTTTCCACCTACGCCTTCATCTTGGCGGAAGTCCCCAGAAGAGGCTAATCCAGGCTTTAGATTTTAGGAAAATGAGATTCATATTGCCCAGCTCATTTTTTCTAAATTAGTACTTTAAAAATTATATTTAACTGACTGTTTTTATTAAAAAACATGCAAAAAATTTCCATATGTTTAATGAGATCTTCAGGCAACATTCAGTAATCATATATTTTTGTGTTTTTTAGATTATCAGTTGAATTTTTGTTTCCAGGCTTACATGCTGTTTTGTAATTATTGTTTAGTATTTTCTTTCATTGACTTCACAGATATTCTTTCCTCCTTTCAAGCCATCATCTATCTTCCCAAAATTATGTGACCTAGTTTTATTCCACATGCATAATAGCAAATTTTTAACAGAGATTGTGAGTTCTTGATGATAATTGACATTGCTAATTAGTATTTTCTTTTAACACCTATTAATTCCTTAGATTTAAAAGTTCAGTGTGGTTTACTGATTAAAAACACTGAGTTTGAATTTATCTGAGCTTGAATTATCAAGTCTGTCACTTTTTAGCTGTGTGGTTGCTGACCTGAACATATGATTTTTAAATCTGTAATGTAGGTAGATGAAAGAGTTCAGTGATGAAAGATGAAAGAGTTTATTGTAAAGTGTATAACTATTATGCTTCATAACTGGTGTTTATAGTAGTAAAACATGTTGAAATTTTTGTGACTAAAAGTGAAAGGTATATTAATGAAGGATCCATGGTTACTACTGGCCATTTGTATACTCATTAAGGAAATGATTTCATATTTGGAAACAAAAGTTTAGTTCAGATAAATTACAGTACAGTGTATTTTTCTAATGATAATTATTTTTTTAAGATTCATGACATACACCTATGGTAAATGTATTCTTTCTAACCAGTATTCATAAAATCTATATAGTGGTCTTATATATAAGAAATAAAAGTATGCCTTGGTGTCTCCAACTGAATCAATACTTGAAAAGCAGAAGCATATTTAGAAAAATAAATGTTATTGTTATTCATTAAAGCTAATGATATTTTTAAAAATGTGTTTAGCCTTTAATAATATTATAATTCCTAATATTTAAAATGAACTGGTGAAACATTATTTTGGAAGATTATATTTCTGGAAGTTATGTCATTTGTGCTTAATTGCCTTTCCTTTTTAGTTATTTTTGTAAAACTTGAATTATCAATTCCTTGTAATATTTAAATAACTTATCCCCATACAAATGTTTTATAGAACTCATAGAACCAGGATTGCAAGATTTAGTTTTTTTCATAATTTAACCTTTACCTTAGTTTAATTGTATTTTTTCTTATCTTGCTCCTATCTAGAAAAGTCGTGAGGAATATACAATCATAATAATCTTTCATAATAAAGGTGATTTTCATGCACCAAGACAGACTTCAGAATTGCACTACAGAATTGTTGTTGGTATATTGAAAGAAACTAAATTGGCATTTGCCTTTGAGAAATCCGTAATAGCTATATTTCACTTCAGGTGCAAAAGAGTTTTATTCTTGATAACTACATATTATTTTCCACACACAAAACTCTTAAATTACAATATTCTTTCTTAAGCCTGTGCTTTAATGTCACTGGGAATTCAGCAAATGAAATCATAATAAGATATGTTTAAAAGGGAACATGTTAAAAATATACAAAAGGGGAAGTTCTAATTGTCAAGGACACAATATAACTTTTTATTAATTATTTGTACTTTTGGGTTGGAGAAGCTAATCATTTGTATCTGAGTCTGCAGAATTTTATTTTTCAATCTTTAACTTCATTGTGACACTGTATATAGTGAAACAAATGAGATTTTTCTAAAATACATGGTTTTGAAAAGGCTGACAATCACTTTTTATGTAAGAGGAAATTTAACTTGGACTAAATCTTTCCACTTTATTGCCTCTGAAAACCTCATACAACTAATATCTTTGGTTTTTCTAGGGGATTTAAATAAGTTATACAACAGTATATCTTAGATTTATATGAAGACCTAGATATAGTTGTGAAATACAAATTTTGCTGTAACTCAAATAATAGGTCCACTGTGTGGAAAGCATTTCTGTTGCTGGAAAAACAGTTTTGTAGTTTTTGATATGTCAAATTAGATTACGTAGATGAAAGAAGTATAATGAATGGAGAAACAGAGAGAAAACTTGTTAAATGGTCCACAGATTACGATTATGCATTTAAGTGCTAGAAGGTTATGCATTTAAGCGCTAGAAGGTAGCCAGCGACAGCATAAGAAATTTCTTTGGGCTTTGTGGATTTAAGTGAATTCCTTCAGAAAAATATAAAGAGATGACCATCATTTTATTAGATTTTAGTAGTTAAAAAAATCACTATCAAGTTTTCTACTCACACAGAACTGTTGTTTCACTTTATATGTTCTGATAAAATCATCAGTGAGGTTTGTTTTTTTGACATGGCCCAAGCAGTTTGGCTGAGGGAGCTGAACCTTAAAAAGCCGTGAAATACAAACATATGTCTCCTAGTTAAAACGTTGAAAAAATGTTGGTTACTTTTCAATATTCCCTACCAAATTTTGGGTCTATGAATCTATAATTCATACAAAATAGTAGAATAGCAAATTATAAGCTCTTAACTTTGGAGGTTGGCAATTTAGAATTTATATGAAATACTAGTTTAGAATAGCAAATAATAATTGCTTATTTTGCCAAGAATATGCAAGAGCAATTACATTTCTATAATTAAACTGTTTTCCAAGTTAAAGATTATTTTTTATCTAAAGTATGAAAATTCTTATCTCTCCCTATTTAAAAACCTTATCTGACATATGGAAATTCAATTTAATTCACTAAATGGTTATTGTATACCTTTATATTCAACAAAGGAATTAGTACAATTGGGTAAAATAATATACAATAATCCATGATCTAATCCCTTGCATAAATTATAATAAATTACCATTCCAAAATTAAGTTTAACATTTCTAGAACAGAAATCTTTTATTCTAGAAAATTTAGCAGGAGAGAAGCTATAATCTCAACTTCACCTACTAGCTGAAGTAGGACAAGTAGGATAATTTCCTAGTCATCCTTTAGTTTCTTCACTTCTGAAATGGTATGAATCACACCTCCCTGATGAAGGATTGAGGATTCAATGAGGATAGCACACCAAACTGTCTAAATGGTCCTTCGTAATTGGTAAATGCTCAATAGACCCCCCAAACTGAGAGGTCTTCCACTGTATGAGGCTAATGGAGAATATATCAAAAAAACTGAAACAGGATTAAAAAAAAAATAAAACCCCAAATCACATTTGAAGGTTGAAATAATTTAAAAGAATTATGGCTAATGGAAATAAAAAGTAAATGTACTACAAAAAATTTGTATAATTGCTTCTATGTTTGTGCCTTTGGGGTTTTTATTGAGGTGCTGAAAATTGCTTTTGGGGGTCTTTTTAGATTCATTCTTCTGTGGAAGTATGGAATCAGATTTTTAAAAACGTGACTGAAGCAGAGTTGGTTGGTGCTAGAATTTAACTTTAAGGCCACCAGAAACATTTGCCCACTTTGGTTATCCTTCCAAGATCTAACCAAGGGCCCGTCATCTGAACCGCAGGATGCATCTTAGAGTTGGGGTAGATGCTGTGAAATACACTGTTATTTCACTTAAACAACCACCAGCAGCAACAACACTTTGTACTTTTTGGAGAAATCTTTTTGCCTATTAAATCTATACTGTTTTCACAGAAGATGAAGGTGTTACCTTTGTCTAGCTGTTGTTGCTTCCCATATGCCCTTGGTACCAATTCCATGCTGTCTCTTTGTGAGCCAGGAATGGGGACATCACACCAGCTAGCACTCCCAAATGCCCTTATAGAAAACATGTGACAAGATGAGTCATTATTATGTTAATTTAATTTTGTATGAGAGTTGGCCCAAGACAAAACAGCTGATTATTATAAATAAAACAAAAATAACAAAAAAGCCTTCCAGCGATTTTTAAATTTCTCCCATGTGCAACCTTGCTTAACTCCATTTTCCACTACATAAAAATCATAGTCAAGAGTTTTTGATTTCTCCACCCACCCAAGCTCCCCTTTTACTTTTCTAAGAAGAGACAGTAGAAGCAATACAGTGGTAACTCATTTTGTCCTCTTACACTGTGAGTTTAAGTCTTCTTATGGACATTATAATGTCCCATATTACATTGCCCTTGTAATATAGGACAACAGAAATGCCATGTGTTGCAAGTGCCGGGAGAAAGGGAGGAAGTAAAATAAATGGGAGACCTTCCCTGTCAAAACCACCGTTTACGTATCTCTTCTAGAAAGATACAGGAAGTGCATTTCAATATGTAAGAAGAGCTTTGAGATTGGAGATTCAGGGCAGAATAAGGGCAAGAGTTTTTAATGTCAGTGCTAATTTAAGTACTCCACATGGCTGGTGCTGATTTGTAGCAGTGATTTGTAAGGATGTGCCTCATTACAATCCTGTTTCTCCTCAGTTTAAAATGGATTGCAAGTCAGGATGAGGGCACCAAATTTGGCTAATTTCAGATGATCACATTGCTTGCTTCATGGGTTTGAAAATGAGATACAATTTATAAATTGATCTACTTTTCACACATATATTTCTTTACCATTATTCTGAACAAATGAAAGAGATATTATGATGCCCAGTACTTTGTACTTTTGTAGATTAAAATAATTTTCTAAATGGAAGCACATATGATGTTTGTATGTATGCTTTCTAGGAAACACATAAATCTTTTTAATGAATAAAATTTTTACTATTCCTTTTGTTTCTTTAAAAAAATTATTGCAAAATTGACATCTTCTAGATTATACACTAAGTCAAAGACATGTAGAAGACCAAAATTGGGAGGGGGCAGATAAAAACTACCAAAAACTACCAAAAAGTTCTTTTATCTGTTGCTTCATTTCTTATTATGTAATTTTTTTTTGATAGCTGTATAATGGGGTCTGTAAATGAATATATTTAAGCTGATGGCAATGAGAAATGTGGCATCTGTCCCTAGCACTTTTGAGAATAATTTACTTGACTAATACATAATTTCATGCCTTGTGACAAAAAGAGAAACTCTTGATTGCTGAAGGTGAAATGAGAAGACAGGCTTCACCGGAGAAAAACAGACTTGTGTCCCTTGGAGCATTGGACATTTACAGGGACTGTGCATGTGTGCATGAGGAAGAATGGGCTGTGGGGAAAGGAGCCTCCTGGGGCTGTTTTCGTAATACGGAAAACACTAACACAGGAATCAGTTGCCTCGCTCTGTTGGCAAGGTAGTCAAGATGACTTGCACGGGACATAGTCGGCAGGCCTATGCACATTTGCCAGCCAGATGGTGTGAGACAGCTTATTAGCACCATCTTCTTAGTTGATGTGTTCATTAGTTTTCTTAATCAAGATGATGATTCTTCCAGTATAGCTGCAGCGGAGCCATGGATAAAAAATGCACCCATATTGGGAAAAACCAAAGAGTAAATATGTATGTAAGTAAAGGTGTCAGTGACACAATTTCCAAGTAGCTCCTGAGAAGAGAGAAGGACCCGAGATTGGATTTCTGCATTGTTTGTTTTTTGCATGTATCTCTGTGTATGTGTTTGTGTGTGTGTGTATGTTTTAATGACTTCCAAACCATGCTAGGGAACCTTGATCATCTGAAAGCATTTTTCCCTGTTTGCTGCTAAACTAAGAGGAGACCCTGTTCTCTGCCATTAAGTGATGAGTAGAGGAACTCTCACGGAGAGTTTCAAGTCCTGGGCTGCCCCAGAGATCCCGGAGGCTGAGAAGGTTCCCTTTCTTGGTGGGCTCAGTTTGTATACTTGAGCAAGGAAGAGAGGTATTATTTTTTTATTTAGGAACTTGTCAGAAAAAAATCTTATTTTACAAAAACTTTTCTTTAAATAAGTTACTCCAGTGATTACATATTAAAACAGTATTATTTCCCATAACAAATTTAAGTAAAATCAGTGAATAAAATCTACTAGCATAATTACATTTGTGTGCTATTTTGAAATCAGAAACATACCTGGTTTTGATATGTTTTAATATGTAAATAATACTTCTCAGCTTCAGGATATTTATCCAGTGCGGCATTCTTAAATCACAATATGCAAAATATACCAGTAATAACTGGTTGTCCTTTGTCCAGAAATTTTTATTTTACCTTTTCTCGATTTAACTGTAATTAATTAAAGTGAGCCACCTTCACCACCCCAAAGCAGGAGACTGGGATTATATTGGGTTGACTAAACAGTTCATTTGTTTTTTTTCATAAGATAGCTGTAGTAACGCTTAATTGTCTTTAACTTCATATAAAACAATTTTGTTAGATTGTATTGTGGCAGCAGCCATGTCAGTGTGCATTTTAAAAAACTTATCAAAATTGGTGAATTTTTATGTAGCCATTTTAATATTGGAGATGGAGGAAAATAAACAGCATTTTTGGCATATTATGCTTTATTTTTTCAAGAAGGGTGAAAACTCTACTGAAATGCAAAAAAAGGATTTGTGCAGTGTGTGGAGAAGGAACTGTGACTGATTGAATGTGTTAAAAGTGGTTTGAGAAGTTTCATGCTGGCAATTTCTCCCTGGACGATGCTCCATAGTTGAGTGGACCAGTTGAAGTTGGTAGTGATCAAACTGAGACATTCATTGAGAATAGTCAACATTCTACCATGCGGGGCATAGATGACAAAGTATCCAAAGCAACAGTTATTGGTGAAAATGAAAAATGTGTCTTTCATTTTACAGAAAAAAACTAAACGGACTTTTTGGCCAACCCAACACTAGGATATAAGTATTAAATGATAGCTTGTTGTGAGGTACTGATGTAGCAGACTGCCACACTGATATTAATATTTTTGTTTATGTGTGATTCACTCTTTTCTTAATAAACCTGTAATATTAATATAATGGAAAATATGTTACTTAAAGTGCTCCTAAATACTTTTTTAAGTGTAATGAAATTTTATTTTAATAATGTTCAAATTATGACTACTGAAAAGTAGATACATAAAAACAGAAAAGTAGATAAAAATTGACCAAAAAGAAAAGACACAGTAATTCTTTTACAAAGGAGTGTAAATTATTAGCAAAGTTTCTAGACTGAAAGATTCATTGATTTGCTGGACTGGAAGTTATACGAGGCCTTAAATTTACTCTCTGTCCTTAGGTATCCATTTAATCATGAACTGTACTAAAAATAAGAAAACATGTGGTCTAGCAAAACATAATGCAGTAACAAACAACTTGCACAAATTTATGAACATTGTAAAGAATAGCATTTCTATAAAAGTCCTGGCTTTGGCAATCACTACAATTACTGATTGCTTGTTGTAAACAAGTATGATCATAGTGATCACTGCCATTTTCAATTTTCAGTTCTCTTTTGTTCAGTAACTTTTCCCCTGTATTTCTTAAAATACTGTAGTGGTCTTTCAGAAATTGTAGAAGCATATTTTTGGACAACTATGTAAGGAGAAAATACCATATGTAGCACATAGTGTTAATATCATAGTATAAAATATATTTTACAATGGAGGAAGAAGCAAATACATAATGAAATAAGAACATAGATGAAAAATTAACTAGCAAATACAGAGGAAGAAGTGAAAAAAGCCCTAAATGAATAAAAAAGATGTTTAACCTCCTAAAAATGTATAGGAATGCAAATTAAAGTAATAATGTGATACAATTTCCCATCCATCAAATTAGCAAGGATTTTCAGAAAACAGACCCATATATTGGGTGGTAGAACTTTTAATGGGATTTCTAACTGAACACAGAATTTTTTAATGCAGATATATATCTTAATAAAGAAGGTAACAACACAGCCACATCCAATCTGCTGTTCAGCTAGTCCTGGTATTTTTAACTCCAACTATAGTATTCACTTTTAGAATTTCTGTATAGTTCTTTTTTTAAAATGCTGGGTTACTTCTCACAGTTTCTGTTAACTCATGCTATTCTAAATATTGTCTGCTTTTTTTTTAACACAGTGAGCATGATTGTTTTTTAATGTGTTTCTTTGAATTCTAATATCAAATGTATATCTGAGTTTTTTCCTGCTTTTTGTTCCCTTTAAGTGGTTGTTTATTGTTTCTTATTTATGATGTACTCAACTCTTTTTTTCTTGTGAGCTGCTATTTTTTTTATTTTAAAGAGAATTATTTGTTGGAATTCCATGACTCCTAGGATGAAAGCTGTCTTTATTCATAGAGATACTTGATCTTCCTCTGTCAAGCACCTGAGTCACTTACTATGGCCTTGGAGCATCCACCCCTGACCTTGAGGGCTCATGCTGACCTTTAATACTCTCTTTCACTCCCTGTCCATATGTCAGAACAAAAGTATATGCAGTATGGTGACTATAGTTAATAATACTGTATTATATATTTAAAAGTTGCTAAGAGAGATATTAGAAATTTTCACTATACACAAAAAAGGAACTATCTGAGGTGATGCATGTATTAACTATTTGGTAGTCAATTTGCAATATACGTATTTTAGAAAGCGTATATTCAGTCAGTTGGCAGATGCTCTCAGGACAAAATGAAGTTCTGGATTCCAGTTAATCTGGGTTCCAGCTATCACTTAAACTTTGTCTTAGATGTCAGTATCCTGTATTGTTTTAAGCTGTGTAACAATGACAGTACCTCAGTGATCTACAAAAGGAAGCAAATATTGCCCTGCCCAGGTAGGTCAGTTGGAGTAATCCTCTCAAAACACCGAAGTTGTGGGTTCCATCCCTGGTCAGGGCACTTACAAGAATCAACCAGTGAATGCATAAATAAGTGGAATAACAAATCATTTCTCTCTCTCCTTCTCTCCCTCTCTCTCCTTCTCTCCCTGTCGCTCTCTCTCTCCCTCCCCTTTCCTCTCTCTTTCAAAATCAATTTTTTTTTAAAGTAAGCATATATTGCTCATGTTTCTGTGGTGATCTCAGCAGGGCAGCTCAGAGGATCTTTGTGGGGCTGGTTTCACTGTGCCCCAGCTGGGATGACTAGCGTGATCTGATGCTGCTGCTCATGGTGTTTTTTCTCTCCCTGGGACTAAATAGGGCTAGCCTGGCTATGTCCCTCTCATGGCTATCACAGAAGATATGAGTGAGAAAATCAATGCGCAACACACATAAGCATCTTTCAAGCTCCTGCTTCGAACGTGCTTGCCAACATCCTGTTGGTCCAAAGCAAGCCACGTGGTGAAACCAGAGGCAGAGTGGGAGGTCACAACATGAGAAAGGGGGTGGACACACTTAGGGTTGAAAATGGGGCTATCCCTTTATTGTTGATATGATTACAGATGTCCCCCATTTCCCCCTAAACCCTCCACTAAACAATGCCCCTTCACCACATTGTCATCTGTGTCAGTAGTTTCTTGTTATCTTGTCAGTTCTGTGATGCTGTTAAGCAGTGTATTGTTTTTATATTTACCTGATATTTTTTTCTGTTTTCTTTGGTGTAGCTTGTTTAAATACAATAGCCCAGGAGAACAGAGGCTGCCTTTATTGATTTATTTTTTAAGTTTCTATGATTACTTATTTGTTTTAACATTTGAGGCAGGTGTATGTATGCATGTGTATATATAAGTGTGTGTGTATATATCTGTACACACACACACACATATATATATAATATCACTGTTATAAATGGGCGAATTGGTTTGACCAATCATTAATGTAAAACAAGGTGACATTTGTTTTATTGTTATTGTTAGTTAAAAGATTAATTATTCTTAAAATAATCTAATATAGAGATTTATAAAAGGAAGAAAATGTGAGCCATGCTTTACTAAACATCCAGAAGAAACCACTGCAGGTAGTTTTTTTAAAAAAACAATGAGATAGTTCCATTTGTAATATATATAACCTGTTTTCATTTCACTTCAAAGTATACTTAGGATAATTTTTCATGTCTATAAATATACCTCTAATTAAGTAATTTTAAAAGATAGCTTGTTTTTGTTTTATTATTCACTGCAATTTATTCTCCAAGTACCTATTTTTAAACCAGTTGGCTCTTTTTTCAATATCATAAATAATGCAGCAAGGATATTCATATAGGTTTATATGTTTTTTGTATTATTTTCTCTAGGATAAATTCCCAAGTTAAATTGAGTCAATTAAAGTTTATACCCATTTTCAAGGATAGTGCACACATTTTTATATTTGCCTCTGGAAAGGTTGTTTACCTGTTGCACACTCTAGAAGTGAGTGAAGGTCACTCCAGTGACACCGAACAGAGAGTATTTTTCAGGACCTGCTGTATCAAGGAGTTGGTCCCCAGCACCGGCACTGGTCAGAAACTTAGAGGCGGTCAGGTGAGAGGGAACGCGTTATCATGAAAGACAGGGCATGCTTCAGGTAATGCTTGAGTCAGAGCTAATTGCCGTGGGAAACTGGAGGCAGTCTCACTAAACGGTGCATCTTATGTGATTGGTTTGGGAGCATGTTTGGTATTTCTGGTTGGTTTTGAGTTGGAAGCAAAGAGAAAAAAGAGCTTGAGAAGTTTTGATCAAGTCTTATTAAGTATTCTGCAGAGGTTTGGCTTTTTGGCCTGGTTGTAGTTTGGGTCCCTGGATTTCTTATATTGATCAGAATTCTTTCGCCATATATAGCCTGGCTATTGCTCATCTGTGTATTCAGTCTTTTAACACTCAAGGATCTATCTAAGAACTAAATGCTTAATTTGCATTCTGCTTTTATTTATTTTGGCTATTTTCTCACACTGTCATCACACTGGAGGAAGGTATGGAGCTTTTTGCATTCTCTTTTAGAAGGACACTAATCCCATTCATGAGGGCTCCAGCCTAATCACCTAAATCACACACCAAAGGCTCTCCCTCCCAATACTATCATGTGAGGGGTTATGTTTCAACATGAATTTGGGGAGCACACAACACCCACTGTAGCAGTGATGATGTGAAAATCTTTGGTTGATATTGAGACTTCCATGTTCTGTCCCTAATGTGTCTAAGCTCATCAACCTATTTGTAAATTCAACTCATAAATTAGAACAGACTCATAATATCTGCTCAAGTCACTGTACGTAAGAGAAACTTTATTTCTGAGTGTTTAGATCACCTTTTCTCTTCTTAGAATCCTTTCCATTTCTATGCAAATTCTATAGTTCTTCAAAACTCACTTTCATCTTCAATGTTAAGGTCAGTTACCATCAGATTCTCTCCTATGAACTTCTAGTGTACTTCATATAGTCTGCTAATTTGATACATCTGCCTATTTTTCCCACCTATCTTCTTTTACCAGTGTAAGAAAAGGTACTAATAAATATTTTTACTAGAGAAAATTCCTTAATGTTAGGGTTTTAGTGCTCTCATTTTTGTAAACGAATAATGCTTCAAGTTTCCTTTCAGAGATGAGAATGAGAATATTTAAAAATGATCTGCGAACCACAGGATCGCGGTTCGATTCCCAGTCAGGGCATGTGCCTGGGTCGCAGGCCAGTTCCCAGCAGGGGACGGACAAGAGGCAACCACACATTGATGTTTCTCTCCCTCTCTCCTTCCCTTCCTCTCTAAAGATAAATAAATAAAATATTTAAAAAAATAAAAATGATCTGTTTCTAGAGCAAGCATTATATAGTGAATAATAATACTGGTAGAAAACATGAGTAAACATTGGGAAATAATAGAGCTTTCATATTTTTTGTAGCAAAAAAGTTGATATTAGCAGTTCCTGTGTTATTCTCACTGCCTATCTCCTATGATGTATCAAATACGGAAGGAGTCATGTTTTTTCCTGTCAGGAATGACTTTCTTTTCCAGAATTTGATTACCTCAAAGTGCAGAGCAAAACTGCTTTTATTATTTCTCTCTATAGTTTTGTGTGTTTTGAAAAAATCTACAGATGCATTCTCATGCTGTTGACATTGGAGTTATCTATTTGATATGAATTTCACTTTCTTGCTGCCCTAAAAAAATCATAAAATATGCAATGAAACATTTCTGTTTTAGATCCTAGTGGGGTAGTTGGGAAGAAGAAAATGTAAAGTTTTATATCATATAATGTATACTTACAGTTGGTGCCAGAAACACACAGCAGGGTGAGAAATTTGGAAAGCAAGTTTACCACTAGGAAGCTGCTTGTTGTCAGTAACAACCTGCGGAGATGTCTTATGGAAAGAAATAAGAGCCACAAAGCATCTCAAAGGAACAAAACAGAACTTTAAATATTTATTACAACAAGTTAGATTAATTTGGGGGAACAGCATTGTCTGTGTTTGCTTTACAAATACTAATTTCTAAAACGATATTATATAAAATATAGCCTTTCATTAAATGCAAATGCAATGAATAAACATAGCTTTATTCCTTGATGGAGAAAAAGACTTCATACTTTTAAAATATTTAATAGTTTCTTAATATTTAAAAATATGTTTTTATTTTTTAAACTGATTAATTTTTATTGTTGTTCAAGTACAGTTGTTTCCATTTTTCCTTAATCCCTATTAATTTTTGTTTTGAAAAGAAGTATTGAGATGTCATAAGTTTTTCATTACAGTTTTCATTTCTGAAACTATGTAGTTTATACCAAAAAACTCAAATGCTAGAAAAGAATAATGCCTTTTTTCTTATTTCTTTTACATTTGAAAAATGCTGCTAAATACTTTCTGAGATACTTATGATAGTTATTGTTTTTATAACCTAATATTACCAGGTACAAAAGAACTAAAAAGCTTCATTCTGAAAGGAAGATAAAATGGTGCTTATTTACTATTACTTTTTAAAATTTGAATAATGAGGTTTAACTTATAACTCAACATCAGGGTCAAAGTGGTTTTTTTACTTTTAAAATATCTTTTATTTTATTATTTTTTTTAAAAGAGGGAGAGAAACATCAGTGTGTGGTTGTCTCAAACCCCCCCTCCTACTGGGGACGTGACCTGGCCCACAATCCAGGCATGAGCCCTGACTGGGAATCGAACCGGCAATCCTTTGGTTCACAGACCGGTGCTCAGTCCACTGAGCCACTCCAGCCAGGGCTGTTTTTAATCTATACAAGTAATACACATTTATGATAACAACTTTGAATAATACAGCAATACATAAACTTTTTAAAAGTTGCTCATGATCCCTTTGTTAAGAGGTAATCATTATTAAACATGATCATACCAAAGCAGATTCTTATATTACATAACTGAATATTTTAACAGAATGGATGAGGGCCCTTAGCTTGGCCTGGATAGGGCTTTGTGACTCTGCCCGCATTGCAGGTATTCAATTGCTTATTAATGTATAAATACAGAGTTCACTTTGCTCTTTGTAAAAATCTTTCCAAATGAATAATCCCCTGCTGTAGAATTAGAATAACATGTAATTAGTCATCTACACCTGGATACTTTGGGAAGTGAAATGAACTCTAACTGTAGATGGTGCTGAACCAACTGAAGTAAATGTGGAACATTCCATTCTAGGTTCAAATGTGGACACAATTCAGAATACATGGTCACCCTACAAAAAATATACATGGGACTCTTCCTCACATGCCCCAACCCATCGGTTTTTGAAATGAACCCCTTCTTGGTTCATTTGCATATGTGCATTCTAGTGCAGTTCTAGATAGGACCTCATTAAGTAAATTCACTACCACCGCAAACCTCTGGGGGGGAGTGCCCTCCGCCCCTTCCATAGGCTACATAAATACTGGATTTTATTAAAGGCCTCTACTTGTCACTTAGTATCATATTTAACATGAAATGTCCTGGCACAAAGCTGTTTTAAACCAGGCAGTCTATATGTTTTGAAGTGGTGTTTCCTACAACTCAGTGTCTCTGGCTGTATTGCTATTGTAAATACAAAAGTGCAGTTTGAAATTATAAGAAA
The DNA here is from genome assembly GCF_021234435.1 of Artibeus jamaicensis. Classification (NCBI taxonomy): domain Eukaryota; kingdom Metazoa; phylum Chordata; class Mammalia; order Chiroptera; family Phyllostomidae; genus Artibeus; species Artibeus jamaicensis. The sequence continues at coordinate 24,626,821 of NW_026522047.1, forward strand.
AACGTTTGAATTCTAAGAGTTTGAAAATTTGAAAAATTGAAACACAATGAAAAGGCCCTTTATCTTTTGTTGAAACTGAGAGAAAAAAAACAGGAGCTAAGCTCATTGTGGGGGGGCTAGAGAATAGCGTGGTCACATTGAGCTACTGGAGCACAAATTGAGTTACCCTTTCCTTTCCCATTGAGAATACTTCAATAGCAATATTCCAAAATGAATTCAAGTTCTAGAGGGCAAATTCCATCCTAAGGCATCGAAATAAGTTTCAACAATGAACCAGTTATTTAGAAAAATATAATGAATCAAAGAGTCTATCAGACATGATAAAAGACTGAAATGATTAAAGTGGGGAGAGTAGGAATTCAGGACCAAAGTATCAAATAACACAGAGTTTAACACATATCAAATCAGAATGTGTTGCATGAGGAAAAAAGATAAAATATCTGGTTTAGGAGAAATTTAGAGAGGCATATCTCCTGTAAAAATCCATTTTGTTCTTAGAAAATTGCAACCATTAGAAAGTTCTTATTTACATTGAATGGAAATTTATCTTTTTGTAACTTTTTTTTCCCTTGAGGGCTATTAAGAACTTTTTTCCCCCTAAATCAAATCTGTTCAATTATTGAAGAGCACTCAGGGTTGTTCCCACTTTGACCTAATAAAAATGATCATTTTTCCATTATTTATCAAATGACATATTTCTGGATTTTATGCACTATTTCTTGCTACTCATTGGTCACAAAATATATTCATACAACTTATCACGTCTAATTCTCAGGCTGCAAATAAAGTACAAATTATTATGAGATTAAAATTAGAATCATATATAATTATCATTTCATTATCTGAGGTTCTACTTCCTGTTAATATAGCTTGGAAGCATACCAGAAAGTTATTCTTCAACATTACTTTAAATTCTGCAATATATTTGTAAGTATATATTTATTTTAAACCATTGTTTATATTATTTGTTAAGGTTAATGGGCAAGTCATTAGCTATATTCTTATAATTTTTACATTATATTGCATTGGTCAGTTTGCTCCAGTTTTTTTTTTTCCATGAAATAAAAGATACATTTTTCACTTTCACCAATAACCTTACTGATTTGATCTATATATTTTGAGTATGCCCGTTATCTCCCCCTATTGGCTGCTGGTGGGTAGAAACCAGGGGTATTGCTAAACATCTTCCAATGCATAAGACAGCCCCACAGCAAAGAATTATTTGGCCAAAATGTCAATAGTACTAAGAAACTTCATAAACCACTTTTGGATCAAAAGTGGTTTATGAAGTTTGACATGTTTGATCAATCACAGTACCTTTTCCGTAACTGCACAAATCTTTTTTTGTGTGTGTTTCAGTTACATTTGTACCTTTCTTAAAATAATAAAGCATAATATGCCAAAAATGTTGTTTATCTTCTTCTATCTTCAATATTAAAAATGACTGCACAAAAATTTACCAATTTTGATATTTTTAAATGCATGCTGATATGGCAGCTGTCACAATATAGTCTAACAAAATTGTTTCAAATAAAGTTGAAGACAACTAAGCACTACTAGAGATATTGTATGGGAAAACTAAAACTTTTTGGCCAACCCAATAAATACTTAGCAATCTTGTATCAAAATATGGATAATTGGGGCAAAAGAGGGCCATAGTTGATTTTAAAAGCCCTATTTTTTTTGTACAAAAGCTATAGTCAGAGTGTGACCAAGAAACAAAGCTAAAAATCACTTTGCAAATTGACTTAGATACTAAATTATCCAATTTACTTCAGACAAAATTTTCATTCTACCCACAAGAAAAATGAGATACAAAGAAGATAAAAAGTTTGACAATGTTTATGTCAATGTTAAGTGGCAGGTCTGAGAATCAAATAAATGATGATTTTTACCTACTTTTGATTTACGAACTTACTGCAAAAATATTTTGTTTGCTAAGTCCATCTTTGTGAAAAATAGTAAGGTCAAATTTCATTATCATATTTTTATTACTTTTAAACAAGTGTATAGTCGTTAATCACCAGATGATGCAGATTTCTGAGTTTTATATAATTTGATATTCAACATAGATTCCTGTGATTGAAATGAAGAAAAATGTACCCACCATGATTTTGGACATCTGCATTTATTTACATCAGGTTAATCTTAATTGAAAAAAAATAGTACAACAAAGCTTACATGTTGTTTAATTTTATTTCCATTGCTAAGCATGATGGTATACAAAAGCTGCAATGCCTCTTACAAGGACCAGGAGTTTTTGCGAATAAATTCATATAATGACAAGAAAGCTGAAGGAACATATCTTATTTATTCATCCTGAAAATATATCCATTATGTGGCATTGTTTTATGAGAAGCATCGATTTAAAAAGACCAAAACGTGAATTTTTCCCAACACAAATGCCCGGTTTTGAAGCATCCTACAGATCTGCCTATCACGTTGCTACAAGAAAGAATGCATACACATCAGAAAGCTCTTGGTGGAGCCATGTGCCCTGGAAATGTCAGGATGTTTTATGAGGAAGCAAACTGAACCAACGCTTCCGTAAAAGGACTGTCATTTACTCTGGAGGTGCTGGTACTGTTTTACTATTTTAAAGCAGATCAGGGAGGAATTGGCAGCTATTATTTGCCTTCCACATACAATCATATGAAATAGTTGCTGCTGTACCTTCAGTAAAACCATCTCTTATGTGCAAGCATCACATGTCAACAAAGAATTCTATGAGCCCTGTTAGAAGCTCAGTATCTTCAAATGGTGAAAATTTGTACATCAAGCCAGAATTTAACGGGAAAGAAAATCTTGTTAAGCATAGATGTAGCACCTGGAGTTTTTGGCAACATACCTGAATTTGCAATTTTAGGGGACAAAGAAGTTCAACAGGCATCATTGTGACTCACTGGTTTCTATATCTGTGAAAATTTGCATCAAAAACTTTGCCCACCATGTAGACAAATTTTTTTCCATTGCCCTGAAAGTTGTCAATTTCCTCAGAGACAGGGGTTTTAATTATCAGCTACTCAAGTGGTATATATTTAAATTAAGAAATGGAATAAAATGGGAAGTTATTTCTCACTATGTTAATGAGCATTGGCTTTTAGTGCATATATCTCAGAGACTGATTAGATTTTAGACATTTCTTCAAGGAAAAAATAACTTTTTTTGGTCAGCTAAGGTTAAGTTGGCTTACACATAAGGTAAAAAACAAAACAAACACCATGGCTTAAACATAGAAGTTTGTACTTCCCTCTTCTTACATGAAGGGAGTTCAGAGGTAGCCAGCCTAGAGGGCTGTGGCGTTTCCATGAAGGGTCTATGCTTTTGACTTTCTGCTTTGCTGCCTTCAGCCCTTGTTTTTATCTTCACAACTACGTCATGAGTCAGGATGGTTGCATTATGTCTTGGTTTCAGCCTCTAGGAAGAATGCAAGACAAGTGGGCAAAAAGCCTTCCTTTGGCTGTTTTTAGGTAACTTTCATAGAAGTCCCACACAAGACCTATATCACCAGTCAGAACTTAGTCACGTGACCATATCTGAGATATAAAGGGGCTGGAAAATCTAGGCTGAATGATATGAAATGTGTCTAGAAAAATAGGTGTCTGTTACTAAAGATTAGAGAAAGAAATGGAAGTTGAGTTAAGCAAACCATTTTTTAGATGTATTTCTTCTTAGTTTAAATTAATGGATGGGTATTTTTGTGGTATGAATGAGGTAAAAATGTTCATTCAGAGCACTGTGGTCTTTATTATAATTATTTCAAAGGAAAGAGGATGAGCAGGGCCAGCTACATTAATTTGTGCTCTCAGCTGAAATGTGCACATGCAGCATCCCTTGTTCGAAAAGCAGGAAGAAAAACTTTTTGTTTTATTTTGCAGTCTCTCTCTTGAAATGTCATGGTATTTTTATTCACTATTTAACATTTTCTTAAAGCCAGTCCTGGTTGTAAGTTCTTCTATCCAATCTACTACTATTCTCAGTGAACGGGTTGGAAATACATACCGCTACCAACATTTTTAGGTTGGACTTTTCAGAGACAGACCTTGGTGTGAATGTTCCTATGACAGTAATTCATTAGGAAGTCTTCCCAGAAAAGCATGGGAGAAGAATCGAGAAATTGGGCTGTAAATGGAGGAACCCAAATGAGATTTCAAAAGTTCTCATAGGAACTTTAAAAAAAAAATCCTCATCGGTGGATATGTTTATTGATTTTTAGAGGTAGAGGAAGGGGGAGAGAGAGACAGACACAGGGAGACAGACGCCCACATTAGAGAGAAACATCGATTGGCTGCCTCCTGTAACATGCTCCTACCAGGGATGGAACCCACAGCCTAGGTATGTGCTTTGCCCAAGTATTGAGTCCACAATTTTTTGGTGCACAGGACAATGCTCCAACCAGTTGAGCCACCTGGCCACACCTATTCTATGTACTATTGTTTACTTGTATCTATATACGAGGTTTGTCCAGACAATGTCCAACCACTATTAATATAATGAGAATGGTTTGTGTGACATCAGTGTAAATTGGCAGCCAAGGAGAGTGGACTGGAATGCACACGCATAAACAATGATGACTTCAGTGGTAGACACTGTTGAGTGAGCATGTGTACTGCGTGGCTGTAGCATTCGAAATGACTGAGTGAGTAGAACAACGAATCTGCATCAAGTTTTGCATATTAAGCTTGAACATTCCTCCAAGAAACTATTTGGATTATTCAGAAGGTCACAGCTATAGGCAACTAGTGATTAACAGTTTCATCATGACAATGGGCCTGCTCATGCATCATGTCTCATGCAGAGTGTTTTGGCAAGACATGACATCACCCAGGTGACTCAGCCCCACCATAGTCCACCAGATTTGGTGTCCAGTGACTACTGGCTTCTCCCGAAACTAAAATCACCTTTGAAAGGGGAGAGATTTCAGACTTTCCATAAGATTCGGAAAAATATGAAGGGGCAGCTGATGGTGATTGGGAGAACTGTGTGATGTTCCAAGGTGCTTACTTTGAAGGGGACTGAGGCATCATTGTTCTATGTGCAATGTTTCTTGTATATTGTATCTTCAATAAATGTCTCTATTTTCACAATGCATGGCTGCATGCTTTCCAGACAGACCTGGAGAGAGACAATATACACATATATGTACATATGTGTATATATGTTATAATCTGTATAATGCATTGCTTTAAACAATCTATTTTTAAAAAATTTTTACATGAGGCACAAATGTCTTTTCTAGTTACATGTTTACCATTTCTGGCTCTCATCAAGCCTTGATGTGGATAGGGATTCCCATCTGGTGCCACTTTTCTTCTGCTTGAACAACTTCCTTTAACAGTTCTGATAATGCAGGAATGCTAGCACAAATTTTCTCATTCATTTATTTGAAAACAACTTATTTTGCCTTCATTTTCAAGGAATATTTTTCTTGGTACTTCATTTGGACTCTGCAGGGTTTGGTTTTTATTATTTCAGATGGAATGAAAAGAATCTAATGTGATTCTTATTTGTCTTCGTGGATGAAACAGGTCTTTCTGCTAGTGTTATTTAAAGATTTTCCTTTAGCTAAAGCTTTTTGGGAATTTGAATTTGTTGTTCCCAAGTCTGATTTTCTTTTCATTTCTTTAGTTTGGGGTTTGATAAACCTCTTGGATCTGTAGATTTAATTATGATAAATTTGGAAAGACTTTGGACCTTCAGCTTTTTAAAATATAATTTGTGCCACTTCTTTATCTCTTCCTTCCTCTGGTCTTCCATTGCCTGACTGTTACACTGCTTGATTTTCTGCCGCATTCACTCTTTCTCTTTCATTGCTGTCTTCTTTCTTCTCTTCCTTGCTATTTTGGGTAGGTTTTTTATTGTTGTTATTGTTTTTATGTCTTCAAGTTTACTTATTTTTCTGTAATGTTTAATTCATTTTCAAATTCACTTAGCAAATTTTTATATTAGATACTGTATTTTTTATTTAGAAGTTCCACTTGGTTCTTTTCTATATTTTGTATTTCTTCTTATGGTTTCCTTTGAGCCTATTTATAATAGCTATTACAATGGCTTGCCTGCTAATCCCACCATTTCTGTAATTTCTGGATTTGCCACATCACAGACATTATGGCTGACTATGAATCATATTTTGCTGCTTCTTTATATGTCTAGTCATGTTTTACTCAATGCCAGATGTTCTAAATATTTCATTGTTGAGCATTTGGATTTTGCTATCTTCCTTTTAAAAATGTAAAAAGTTGTTTTTGCAAATAGTTCATTTACTTGAGGTCTGTTTTTTTTTTTTTTTTAGAGGTTGGCATATAAGCTTTTTTTGGGGAGGGTCCAGAGTAGAATTTACCCCAAGTTCTAATCGTTTGGAGCTCTCTACTGAATACCCTGTGATTTCACAAGTTCTCTCTCACTTGATCAATCTTGAACCCTGGGTAAACTCTGGGATTTGTTTGGTTTATAGCTCTCAGGTGGTTCTTTCCTTCTTCTACCTTTTGGAGTCTCACTTCACAAACCTGCAGGTTAGTGTGATGCTAAAGACTCAAGGGGACAGATTTCTGGAGCTCTTTCTCTATTGGTTCTTTATCTTTGGTCCTTTGCTCCACGAATTCTAGCCATCTCCATTTCCCCTTTACCCCAGTCTCTATCTCCTCAACTAAGACAGACAACTGGGTTCTGGTTTCGTTCTTCTCAGTACCAGCATCCAGAAATTGGCTTCAGGCAGAAAACCAAAAATTATAGGAATCATCTCATTGTTTTTTTCTTCTTCAGAAATCACAGGTCTGTGCTGTGTGGTTGTACATTGCCTAGAAACACTTGTGTAGTATGTATGACATATTTTTTCAGTGTTATATTTCTTTACAGTTGTTTGCAGTTTATACATTGAGTGAGGAAGCCTCAGAGAAATGGAGGAAGTAATCTCCCCGCCTTGATTTTTAACCTCAAGCTGCTTCTTTCCTCGTACTATCCACCTTGCTATTTGTATCATTACCTGATCATGTGATTTCTATTGTTTTCCTAGGTATTTGTAAACTAATTTTTTGACTCCCTAGAATGTGTTATGATATATCCATGTGCTTTACATATATTATCATAACCACATGCTTTTTAACTCTATCTATTGGCCTCAAATGAAATTATTAAATATTTTTAGTATTCTTTTAATATAGACTCTATCAAGCAGTAAATAGTTGTTTTTATTTATAAGTAATTTAAGGTATAACGTATATATCAGCCTCTTATTTAAAAGGAAAAGTAGGCTCTCATACAACATGAAAGCAAATGCATGTTCATAAGTGGATGTTTTATGTGGTAATTTTAATGTGACCTAAATGATCATCATTTTCTTTGGTTCTATTCATTTGCTACTTATAGTTATGTTTAGAAAAATGATCCTTGGGTAATTGCAGCCTCTTTTACAGCAGATGAAAAATCACCACTTAATTTAAAAATTTTAAACAGAGAACTTTGTCCTTATTGCTTTATTATATTGATGCTATATTCTAGATAATAGTAAACATTGTATTAAGTAGTTGTTCCCTGAAGGAAAAAATCAAATTTAAAATTATGTATTAAGTTTATAATAGAATCGTAGTTTAGATTGTATTTTATTTTTAAGCCAATTATAGATATTTGTCCATTTTGTGATCTTGGAGTAAATACCTCTTAATGTTCTACTCAGGTGTTCCTACTTTTTCAATATAACCTCTACATGGACTAAAAATAATTATTAAATTCTGTTTAACTCAGTAATGGTATCAGCAAATATTCCAGTCCCCAAAATCAGAAATGTTTAAGCATTTTAAAAAGTTGTTCAGTTTCTGTGTGTGTGTGTCTCCTTCTTTTCCTTTCTCTTCTCTGTACATTTATATTCACTGAATGTTTAATTTACCAGCCAATGCCTGCAGAGCTCTTAGGGTAGTAAATCAAGTTTGCTTTCTAAAATTTAGGTAGTTCTTCTGTCATTTGGCATCGATGGTGACTGCCGTCTGTGAAAATTTTTAGGAAATGATGTCATGCTGAACGCATCTTTTTAGTTCACTGATTTATAATATGGCACAAAAATAGTTTAGAACCTCTGTGGTTCAGTTATTCTTTTTCCTACAATTTTAAAGTCAGTTTTCTATATTTTGGATCTGTTAGTACCCTGTTGACTTCACATTCTTGGGAAAATGCCCCACTGCCATGAAAGCAAAGATGTTATTTATTAGAGCACATTGAGCTGGGTCATTGTGACCAAAGCTTGAGGAGCATTCACTGACTGGCTTGGTGGCATGGACTGCATGGGCAGCATAATCAAGGTATGGTGATGAATCGGATCAGCAACTCGCACAATCAATATTGTATGTGTTCTGCAATCCATCCATCAGTAATCTATTAACATGCTGTTTTAAAGGTGTTTAGTGTCAGGCAGAGTTAAATTCAATCCAAAGTCTGTCATTGACTATGTATGTGGGAACTTGGGCAAGCCATGTATCTCTCAGAGCCTCAGTTCCCTTCTCTGTTAAATAGATATGATTCTACAAAGGAAGATTATGGTGTGAGCCAAATTAGGTAATATATGTGGAGGTGCCTGACACATTACTTGGCCAATAGTAGATGGCTCAACAAATAGTAATTACTATTGTCATCAAATTTTTAATGACACTGTGCTATTGCAACTCTGAAAAGTTGCTTTCTATAAACTGTAGATTGTGCACTATGTATATGCTATTTTTTAGTAATTCATTTTTAAAAAGTGCTATTCAACAGACTATATGCATTTATGTTTAATCGACAAGTGGAAGTAATTTATATGTAAGAGATTGGGTTTTTCTATGTATTTGGAATACTCCTTTCTTAGGTAGAGTTTGAAGGAACATACCTCATTATTTTTTTTTAAGAAACTATATTTAATTTTCATTATTCCTTTAAGTGTAAGTACATATTTAATGATTGAAACATTTTTATATAATTTGAAACTTCAAATATGAGTGTTTAACATTTACTTAATGCTTACTCCATGATAGGTCATGAGCCAAGAAGTTTACATTCACTATTTAATTTAAGTATTAACACAGTACTACTGGGTTAATAATTAAATATATTTATATAATGGAAAATGAAAAAATAGAGCCTTACTGTGTTAGAAAATCGAAAAGTCTAGATGATTATTAATATTATTAAAAATAAAAATATTTGAATAATTAAGATATTACTGTAATTCATTAAATTCTGGATGCCTAATCATGAATATAGAATCATGAATGTAGAAATATCCTATAAAAATGATGCAATACACATTTGATAAATCTTTTGATTTATTCTCTTTAGAAAGTATAGTGATACTCTTCAGTATAAAAGAACCCATTTCCAAATATTTTACAGTATTTCATACTTTAGTTTATAACCTTTAATCATTTTAGTGAATATGTTTTCTCTATGAATTTTTTTATAATAATAAATTTTAAAATCTTTAGTACTTTAAAGTTAACTATATTAGGAGTCTATTCTATTACTATGCCTCATTTCAGAGACTAGGGATGTCCAGCCTTTTGGTGTCTCTGGGCCACACTGGAAAAAGAAGAGTTGTCTTGGGCCACACATTCAATACATTGCGACACATAATCACAAAAAAAATCCCATTATGTTTTGTAAATTTACAATTTTGTGTTGGGCCACATTCATAGCCAATCTGGGCCACATGTAGCCTGTGGGCCACGGGTTGGACATCCCTGGAGTAGACCTTGAATGTGTAGAATTTGTGTGTGTGTGAGTTTAAGACCCTTTGCACTGTACATAAAGAATGTGTAACTGACGAACAATAAGGTCAATAATCAGATAGTTAAATTCCTTACATTTATTGCCACAACTTGATAGTTTTAAGTTTTCTTCTGCTGTAAAACCTGATACCTTTATCCCCGGTGCTTTTCTCTTATTTTCTCTGCTATGCTTTATTAAATCATCTATAGTAGCAGACTCTCTGCTGGCTTATACTGAATCATACTTTGCTAAACTATATTTCCTCATGTTGTTACTATGTTTATACAAGAAATAGCCTTATGTACAAAGGACAAACATAACATCTAATGTCACAGAATCCCCCAAATAAAAGGTACTTCAGAAGCTATTTAATCTAGCCTTTGGAATATTTTTAAACAATTCTTTTAATTGTCCCGATAAGTGGTAGTGTATTCCCTGAACATTAAAGTTTGTTCCTAAAGTTTGACTAAAAGAGGAGGCTGTTTTATTTTCACAGAGCTCTAATTGTGGTAATTTCCTTTTCCTACTGACTCATATAACCTCCAGCTGTTGGACCAATTCAAGACATGACTTCAAAATGCACCTAGCTTACTTGCCCTTTCCTTTCCTCTTTTTCTGGCTTTTTCAAGCCCCAAACCACACATGGGGTAACAGACAATGCAGACACTGTACTCTTCATTTTCAGGCTACTTTTTAAAAGTTTTTTTTCTAATTTATTGATTTGAGAGGGAGAGAAAGCAATTTATTTTTCTACTTATTTATACCTTCATTGGTTGATTCTTGTGTGGTTGAGTATATACCTTGACTGGGGATCGAACCCACAATCTTGGCATTCTAGGACAATGCTCTAACCAACTGAATTATGTGGCCAAGGCTCTCAGGCTACTTTTAAAAACTGCTTTTCTCTGCACTTGGCTTTCACTACATCATCCTTGGTCTTTTCTTTCTGTCCTAGGCTATTTCCAAAGGACTTGATGCCTAGCGTTATCGTCTGACTAATACCCTGGCTCTGATTGATGATCATTTGCTTTTCTTAAAACTCTGTGCCTCCTTGGGAGACTATAGATACCACTCTTCCACAAAGACCCTCTCTGCAGAACCCTCTGCCTTCACCTGGTCCTTTATCGGCACTCACGTTTTACATATTGTGCTTCATAGGCTATCCTATCTTTTACCTTTCATGTGGGTCTTTTTCCTGTTGAGTGCACTTGCCTGCTTATGGAAGCCTGGGTCTCCATTGGAATATTATTTCCACTCCTGGCTATCCAAGCACTGTGTCTTTCAAGATGCGCAGGTTTCAGTAAATTGTATTCTAATTTTTATACACCTGTTGTTTGCCTCTCACCAGAAAGTGTTACTAATCTGTAGAAAAAACTTCACTAGCTTCAGCGAGGAATAGAGTCCGCTAAAAAGAAGGATGTCTGAGGGTTTTTACCAATTCTCTTAACTCAGTATCTGAAATGTAGAAACATAATTTTAGCCTTCTGAACATCACTTTTCTCTTTTTTTGGAAAATGATTCTATCATCTTCGCTGCCTGAATGAGAAAATGTAATGCTTACCCCAAATTGTTTTAATTCATACAAAATATTAAAAATATAAGTAACAAATTAGGAGTCAAGGTTCAGTTGTTCCTTACTGTCCATGAGGATATTGCTTTTTATAATGGCAGATTAAAATGTTGATATAATATTTTCATCCATTTCAGAAAACAAATTAGAGCATAACATTACTTTTTAAATAACAGTACATGCAAAGAGAGTATTTACTGAATTTAGTAAACTTTTTCTCTGGGGCCATTATATTATTAGCTGCTCAGAGTTAATCAGTATCTTATTTCTTATTTTATTTGCTTATTTCTAAAAGTCTACAAGGAGTATACATGCTAGTTTAAAAAATACGAATAAACAATTTTCTTCTTTTTTTTAAGAGTTATTTATTTATCTTTAGAGGGGAAGGGAAGGAGAGAGGGAGAGAAATATCAATGTATGGTTGCCTCTAGTGCATCCCCTGCAGGGAACTGGCCTGCAACCCAGGCATGTGCCCTGACTGGGAATCGAACCGCAATCCTCTGGTTCACAGGCCCGTGCTCAATCCACTGAGCTACACCAGGCAGGGCTAGCAATTTTCTTCTTAAAAGAACTAAAATATAGTTTGTGTGCTTAATGTTCTCTTAAAATAATTTGTTCAATTGGGGTTATATCCGGTTAATGTTTAGTGGTTCACTGTATTACTCATACACTTTTAGGGGAGGGTTAATAGTAAAAAATGATTCAAAGCACCTGTCTATAGGAGTGAATTCCTCTTCTAGGGCTACTGTAACTAAATACTAAAAACTGAGTGTCTTTAACAACAGAAATGTATAGTCTCACAGTTCTGGAGGCTAGAAAGTGGAGATAGAGGTACCTTCAGGACCCTGTTCCTTCATCAGGTGCTGACTTTATGCCAGGCCCTGGCTTTTGGTTGTTCCTTTTTTGTGACCCCTTATTTCCCATTCCACATGGCATTCTTCTCTGTGAGTGTCTGTCTCTGCGTCCAAGTTTTTCTGTTTTTGAGGGCACCAGTTTTACTGGTTTGATGCCTGCACCGTAATGACCTCATTCTAAATTGATTACATCTAGAAAGACCTTTTCTCCCAAGAAGATCATATTCTGAGGTCCAGAAGGCTAGGACTCCATGTATTTTGGGGAGGAGATAATTTAGTTCACAACAGAGAGCAGTCTGGCTGTTGAAAAGAAGTGTTATTAAAGTCTGATGAGATTTCCTATTTTATTTCTAAAAGTCTGCAAGGAATAAACATGCTGGTTTAAAAAATAGGAATAAACCTTTTTTTTTTTTCTCAAGAGGATCAAGAGATAGTTTTGTGTACTCAATAATCTCTTTAAACACATTGTTCAATTGGGGTCATACCCAGTTAGTTCTCAGGTTCTGTTATTTTGGATAAAAAAATCTATAAGCTACAAAAAATCTCCTCTGTGAAATCCCACTGGTCCCCCTTACCCTTATTTCTCTGAGAATAAGCGTGGAAAAGTTTTGAAGCAACAAGTGATTTGAAGACCTTCTGCCATGACTTTACTCTCCCAGAGGCCAACCCTTCCCTTTGGAATGACTGCTTTACATTCTCTGAAGATATGTTAAGAAGTAGATATTTGCCCCAGAGAGTTTTTCCTTGTTTGCTCCTGGTAGGTAGATACACTAACATCTTGAGAATCACAGAGAACATTAACAAAGATTAACTTGTACATTGATATTCTTGGAAAGTGAGACTGAGCAAAACTGCATTAAACTCGATCAAATTTCATGTTGTAGATTATTCATTGGCAAAGCAAACTAAATTTTGCTTTTTAAATAAGATTTTAATTTCATTTGTTTTGCCAATGAATAATCTACAACATGAAATTTGATCGAGTTTAATCCTAAACTGTTTCCACAAAGCTAATTAAATATTAATTATGCTTATACTCCTTAGAGTTTTGATTACTTCTGACATATTTTTTAGAGACTAGAATGAAACTATTTTTTTCTTTTCCACAGCAAATTAGAAAGGAACAAAGATTAGTCCTATGAAGTTAATGAGAAGATTCTGTTTCTGATGACAGGCTTTTGTCATGAGTATAATATAAAGAATAAAAACTGGTACAACTGATCACTTCGGTGTCTGCTGTAGTTATCAAATATCTTCTGTTCTGTGTGGATTGACACTGATTCTGAGAAAGACTGAACTGAATTCCTTGGCTCCATTATAATCATCTTCAACCTCAGAAAATAGATGTGTCCAAAATTGGGACCAACACTTTTCAGAGATTAAAATAAAAAGTCTTGAGAGTTCATTTCACTTTCGTGTTACAAGGTTGATCCAATTGCTTCTGAGAGATCTTCACAGACAGAATTTTGACCTTAAAAGGGCATTGTTCTAATTACAAAAGATAGTTGTGCATGCCAAAATAGTTATCACTGAAGTCCAACATTCAGACAGAACCCAGGAAAAGTATACCACGTTAGAAATGTTTCATTACATTGCAGATTTTTTATAAACTGAGAAATAGGGATTTTAATTATTTTTGTTTTATCTTTTGCTTTCGTTATTCCCACTGACCTTGTTTTGTTTGTTTGCATTATTTCATAACTCTTCTATATAAGTATATGCTTTAGCATTTCCCCAGTAAAAATAGCTTTTAAATCGAAGTTTATTACTCCTTCTCTTTTATAAGATACCATAAAGTTTTTGTGCAGTGGTGTCTTGCTCCTGTATTCTTCCCAATAACTTCTTACAAAGGCCTTATGTGATTGCATGTTGAAAACCCATTCAATCCATGTGTCCTCTCTTTCACCAGGAACGTGCTACAGAGTATCTTTCCCAACTCAGAACATTGGCTTCCATTTTCAGAATTCACTTGAAGTTTTTAGCTTTATTATTTCTGAATCCTTTATCTGTGCATTTATAACATCGATATTGCTCAGCATAGACTTTCCCTTTCTTCAGGCTCTTGGCCTGATTCCTCTCCCAAGTTTGAACCAATGCCATATTCTATTGGGCATACATGGTCTAAATTGATAATCTTAACCAAATTTTCTCTATTACTTAAACTAGTGTCTGCATTCCCACATGTCAATGTCACACTCTTCTCTATTCCTCGAAGTCACTTCATCACCTTATTTCTAGTAACCCCCAGTTCCTCCTTAAGATGAACTATTTAGACCTGTTAGGATTTCCTGATAGTCAAGTTTAAAAAAAATTTACAGTCAATATTCTATGTTAGGTTTTAAATATTGATGTATGCTGTCATATATTTTTAAAATTTGTGTGTGTAAGTCTTATCTCCCTGATGACATAGCAAACTCCTTGGCTATGGAGACTGTCCCACCCACTTTTGTACATTATCTCCTGCCCCTTAATTCCTAGAATGGCTCAGGAAACAGAAGATGTTCTGTACGTGTTTGTTGAATTGAATTATCAGTCTGTCCAGTCAATACATCAGCAGATGTTTACTCGGTTCCTTTCCTTTGCCCAAGGCTGGATTCCTTTTCTCGCTTAATTATGATCTAAATACACCCCTCAGAGGCTCACCCTTTTTTTAAAGCTGTCAAAGCTGAGGGAGGGTGTACAGTAGAGAATCAGATGAATATATTTTGTTTTCCATTTAAACTAAAAACCACCTAAGTCATTGAGAGTGAGGAGAAGCTTCAAATGAGAATTACTTAGGTAGGTTCTAGCATTAAAATTACAAACTATAACTGCCAAATTGAGGAGCCAGAGCCTGTAATCGAGGTACTGTTCCCAGAGCCAAAGGGATGGAAATCAGAAGTAGAAGCAAAACAAAGGTAACTCAAGCTGTGTGGCATCAGATCAGGTGGAGAGTGACTCTTCCAAGAAGGCTTCAACAATAATTATGGTAAATAATTTCCACAGAAATCAGGTTGGGAAGTCCCGATCATAATGATGTATAGATACAAATGAGCTGAATGATTCCAGGGTCCATGGCTCTTTGCTGGCAGCGAGGCCAATGCCTGTCAGTGCTCAGCTGCTGAATGCATTGCTTCTCGTTTTTTCCAGAGGGTTCAATTACTGCAGAAGATGGACTGTCCTCTCACAGGAGAAATGCATTCCACGACACTTTTTTTTTTCAGTTTTGGATTGTTACAGAATGATTTGATCCAGAGAGACTTCATGCTTCCAGTTGGGAGTTGCTTAAAGAAAGGTGTTAGATGCAAGTCAGTGATGGTGCTTGATGTGTGTTCTGAGTCAAGAGAGCATTAGAACACACGGAGTGTTAAAAGTGTGTGCTTTTGTTTTTTTCTCTCTCTGATACACTTTGAAAATGTGAGAGCTTATTTTGTGGCAGAACCTAATACGGTGGTCGGTATATGTTTATTAAACATCCTGGTTATTAATGTTTCTTATTATTTCTGAAGTACTTACTTAAAAAGACATAATAAACTTTCTCTTGTTTAATTCGTTAAATACTCTAGAAAGTAAATATCTTTGTTTAGAAATTCAATTTGTTTTCTAAATTTTAAGATAAAAGAAAGCTAATTGAAATAACTCAACCACATAAAATCAAATTACCTTGAAATTTAAATCTGATTTTTGAAAAATCCCAGAGTAAACAAAAGATAAAGCTCACATGCATAATGAGGTCAAGGATTAAGACAGCCATTTAGTTAATTCAAGCTAAAACTCTCCTTTCCTGTAACTTCAATGAATATTTTAAGCAAAAGTAGTAAAGTCTAAATCATCTGGAAAGCTGCCTTAGCTTTTCATGGAACTTTTCATGGATGTAAACACTGAGGGTATGACTTTTTCTAAACAGATTCATAATTTACATTTGAGTATTTGTCACACACTATTACATTTGCAAACTTCTATTTCCAGCCTTCCCTTAATTAAGACAGTCCTTCTAGATAGAGGGATTAAGGATTATTTTTTAAAGTAAGGAAATGTCCGCAGTGACAGGTCACAGATGTGATTTTTAGGCCTTATCAACTTAACTTCAGATATGACTTTTGGGGAAGAGTTTGGCTTTTAGTCACTTCATTAAGCCTTTCACAAACACTTTTTGTAAACTGGAAATGATGTGAACATGTGCCAGATTTAGGGCTACTTAACTCTTTTTTTGACTATTTTAAAGCAGGAGATTTGTCACTGGACAAACTTTCATTTCCTCATTGTTCTAAGGTTATTTTATTGATGTACTGCAGTGATGCCCCAAATGGCTTGGTGTCAGAATCACCTGTGGTATTTTAAAGACAGGTCCAGCTCAGGTTCCCGCTGCAGCCCAGTGAACCCGAGTCTATGGTAAAGTGAGTCTCAGTGTTCTAAAGTGAGTATCTGTGTTCTAAATCTCTTCAGGTGGGCCCGATGGATGGTAGGGTTTTGAATTTAGGAACACACAGTTAGACCAAACTTGAAGGTACATCCAAGTATTCATTTCAGCTAATATTTAACTTAAAGATTTTTTTTTAGCAGGCTTTACATTGATTATTTTTGTCTTGCCAAAGAATGTACCTACACTTTTTACTTTAGGACTACCCTGAGTTTAAACAAAATGGAAAGTTCTTATAGAAAATGGCATTGTCGTTGTGGAATACACAGCTGGTTAAAGATGAATTGCAGACAGAAACTGTGTGGAAGTTCTCCTGTGGGATTAGGGACAAAGTAGAACTAACTTATGCACGGTGCCTGAAGATGTATAAAACAACTGATTTTATAAGTTTTGCCTCTTTTGAGGTAAAGAAACACAAAAGATAGTCAGAGATTTAATCTATTCAAAATCTCCAGAAAATATAAAGTACATGTATTCAAATTCTGTCCTGTGTCCAAACTTCTGGCATCTCTGGGTCACACTGGAAGAAGAAGAGTTGTCTTGGGCCACACATTAAATGCACAAACACTAACAAAAACTGCAAAAAAAAGGTTTAAAGTAAATTTATGATTTTGTATTGGGCTGTTTCATAGCCATCCTGGGCCGCCTGTGGCCTATGGTTTGCACACCTGCCATAGAAACAGAACACTAAATACGCTAACAAAGAAGAAATGATCATAGAGGGAAAGTAATATTTTTAAAAGTTAAAGTATTTTGAAAACTCACTCCACTGAGAGATTGGATTTCTTTTTCTAATATGAAGGACAGAAATGTGTATCAATCATTTATTAAGAGGACAATAAAGTCCTTAGCAGAGTCTGTTTCTTTCTTGGAAAAGCAAGGGGAAGCTCCTGTCAATTGTCAAAATATATTCCAGGGAGCACAGGAATTGCAGTAACGCTGAAATGTGTCGTGTGGTGTGTGGTGTTTCAGAATGATAATGCCTTCTGACTCCTGTGGCTGATGTCTTCCTGAGAAAGGTGCAGGGGATGTTAACTCTATTTACCATCATCCAAAGTAAAACACTTGCATTCGCTCCCCATTCAGCCTCTGCCCCTCTCTGTCACCCCTCTGGCTCTGTGTTCTTACTCTATAGCACCTCTCTCAATGCTCTTCACTTCGGGCCAGATCCTGTGACCTAAGCTGATTATTGTGGAGGCAGCCAGCTCATCATGCTTTTCAAGGAAGAGATTTGGCTCCAAATAGGACACTAAGCTTTTCAGCCTTCTGCTTATTTACTTAGTCAGCAGAATGCAGTGTCTCTGGGTGCTTAGTGGACCCCTGGGGAATCGAGAGAAACAAAACCAGAAGTGGCAGCCGCTGCAAATGTGGGAGTCTGTGCCATTAAAGGAAGCAGTTGCTAATAAGGGCCTGTGAGACCCAGGTTTCCTTGGTTTCCATGACAGTTATTAGGTACCATAGAAATTGAATTGTCTCCCACAATGCTCTTAGGGGAGAGGGGGCGCTCCAGTGACAAAGCAGAGCAGTTATGACTTGCAGTAAATCATCCTTTTGAGAGACAACACTTCCTGAATGATTGGTTCTTGCATTTCTTTTAGCCTCCCTTACAGTGTGTTTGACATTTTGGCCAGAGACCCTGGCTTCTGCTGCACCGTGTCTCACACACTATTTTTCCCTTTTTTGTTTAGAACTGAGCTTGGCAAAGCAAGGATATGAACAATTGTGCAGGTGGGCTACTCAGGGCGAGTGAAGAGATAAGGCATCCAATCAGGGACTGGCAACCTGCAGCCCTGCCAGTATGCCCCTCCACCAGATATCCGTAATCCCTGCACGGGAGACCGCCAGCAATGGGCGAAGTTCCATGGGCAGAAACAAAGAGAAGAACAAGGAAGTCGAGGTAAGAGGAGGTTTGATTTAATGAAATAGGACAGCCAAGCCAACTGTAGGCTGCTCTTGGTGCTGCAGGATGTGGTTGAGACTTAAGAGCAGCCAGGCTCCTGCTCTCAGTGTAGTAGTGGTTTGGAAGAGAATCATTGGTTAACTAACAGGGACACATTAAACATAACCTCTATTTTCTGTGTGAAAAAAGGAAGCAAACTTATAAGGACACTTACTGCTTGACAGATAAAAACTTTTGCCTCCTTTCCTAAACAATGCACAGAGTTGCTTTGGACACTTATGGCTGATGGGGCGCAACCCATCTGTCCTGGACATCAGTGGACACTGCTGTTGTCCATTTTCAGAAAGTGGGGCAATGGACGTTTGCTAATTTTGCTCACTACTCATTAAGCTAGAATGTTTGAAAATGACTCTGTTTACAAAGTGACAGAAATCAGAGCTATGACAGCTGTGTTGCTGAATACATAGTGTGAATGAAGATGACATTTCACTGCCTCATAAGATCTATTGCTCTCCATATTCATTCCCAGTGCATACATGTGTATTACTTTTGTTTGATGTTTCATTTTTTTCTTCGTGGAAAAAAAACCCCATTATTGGAAACTTACATGGGCTAGAGAAATATAACATTCAACTTACGGCATTCAGGCTTAATTTTACAGTGAAATTTAGCAGCTGCTGTTCTAAGTTAAACTGCCTGAAAGATCAGATGCTGGGAACTTACTTCAAAGTGTTATAAGAAAAAGATTGAGCAGATGCAAGGATATTGGGTAAAAATACAAAGTTGTTGTGTTCACTTAAAAGGGAACAAGATAGAATGCCAGATACTGTAATCCTCTTATCTTTGTGATCTAACTACTACCTAGTCCTCAGGTCTTACTAGCTTTGTGGGAAATGAGCCTTCCCTACCTCCAGTTCTGTGTATTCATCTTTTTCTGAAGATTAGGTACCAGGGACTGAGGAGGGGGCATAGAAACAAAACCAAAATGAAGCAAAACTATCAAAGGCAATGGAGAGGCGTGTCAGGGTGTACCTGAGAGGAAGAGAGTAATAAACTCAGACACACCTTTATATGAGAACAGACAATTTATAGCCTCTTTGTACTTCTTTTGAACTGTTTTTGAATGGTCACTGAAGACCGACGTGGTCTTAATGTGTCCAGAATTTGTTCAAAACTTCAGGAGACTTGTCTGACTGATTTAGTGTAAGAGATGCTTTTACCCGAGTAACTGCTCTGCCATAGACACGTTGGGTATTTCTGGAGTTTCTAAGAATGAAAAATCCTTTTAAAGTCAGAAATTTTATCGGCTTGTCATTGATGGAAAATACTCTCTTAACTGTGTCTTCTCTTTGACTTGGTAGTGGGATTGCTAGGACATCAGAGTTGTCTGTTGAATTCATTGGATGGGGCAGGAAGTAGAGGCCACTGACCACTTCTGATAATAGGACTGGGATTGCTAAAAGCAGATTTATAAACATTAGTTATCCATTACTGTCCTTACTCATCATCTAGATTCTTGGGATACATTTTAAGATAATTTTTACGAAACTTCATAAGATGACAATTTCAATGTCTAGAATGATTAGTATCTGAATGATGTTTGGAAATGAAAACAAGGTTTTGTTTCCAGATTCCTCCCCTGACCCCCTGCCCAGAAATCTGATGTCGATATTTACCTGAAGGTGAATCAGATAAAGCTGGGATGGCTGGCTTACCTGACTATTGAAAAAATCAAACTAACTTGGCCTTTTTTCCATGTCAGAAATGATAATTAAATTATTCTATCTCAAATATAAATAGTCACAATCTTTACTCAGATATTGATGTTAAATCACATTTTCAGATATCTTCACAAATATTTTAAAGAAGTATCTACTTATGAACAGCTGCCTTTCTTTCAGAGGCAAACACACTTTAGGATGTCACAAGGCGAGTCAGTGAGCATTCTTAAAGGAAAATCAGGTTAAATATGGGGGAAGAAAAGGCAGCTCCCAGCCTGTATGTTGTTTTTTAAAAGAGACATCATTCTAAGAAAGAGAAGCACTTTTGTAGGTTTCAAATACTCAGTTTTCTGTAGGCTGGAGTTAAATATTTCTTTTTAAGGGTTTGTTTGAAACATTAAGTCTTATCAAAGAGATGATGAAATCTTTCGTTTTGATGAATTAGCAGTCTAAAAAGTAATAAAGGCCATCCTAGATGGGTAAATTAAACAACATATACCAGTGTGTTGGAAAGCAAGAAGGATCTGCTCAGGACGAGTGTTTTCTCTTTAAAGGAAGACAGAACATCATGTGCATGTGTGCACTCTTTTCTGATTGAACATCTGAGACATGTTCACCTTTGAAGTTTTTTCATGTATTTCACGTGTCTTAAAGCTGTCAAAATAATACATGCACACACGAGGCAAATGATTGCATTTCAGAATTATGGATTTGCTAATGTGAGCAAATTTCATTTCTTCCATTAGAAAATTGGAGACTCTTGAATACATTAACCCATAACTTTCATATATGTAGTTTTTTTGTTTTTTAAAGAATATAAAAAAATATGGAAACTATTAACTATCCTAATACTTCAAAAGATCTAGGCTGTAAAAATAATAACATTGAAATTTAAAAAGGTGATAATTCTAACCCCAAGCTGTATAATGAATGAGCACTTGACACATTTTGCATGACATAACAGAATTATTTATGTATTTGCTTAATGACCCTAGAAGTGCAAAAACAAAATAGCGTATTACATCCAGTTTGGATATAGTTGATATTAATGTTTAGGCGAAGGATACAGATTTATCTTGTAGAGACATTAGCTATAGAGGTTGTCTGGGCAGTTAAAAGATAGTTCTTCAGACTTGTATTCCAGAGACAAGATTTTATTGGCACAACTTTATTATTAGATGATCAGTCTCTTGTGAAGTGGATAGACTAATCAAAGTTATAGAAGACTTATATATAGTGCAGATGGTCAAATTTATTAATTTATATCCAGAAATAATGTTTTTTAATGATGGAATGCTCTAGAAGAGTCTGAGAAAGAAAATTAGTAATCAGACTTTATAGCATTGAATTAATGAGGGAATTGAAATGGTTTGGGGTAGGGATAGTTCATCTGCACCTTGGGTAAACCACAGCATTGGCAGAACCATGGAGCAAAATAGCTCTCCGAGGAAGTGCATAGCTCTAGATCTCTCCTTCTCTAGTTGAGTGCAGAGACTGATCAGTTTAGTTTCTTTAAATCTCATTTGCCTACTTTTCTTAGTGGGCTGCTTTGCTGCTATTAATCCATTTTTTCTTCTTTTTTCTAGATTTGTTAACACTATTTATTAGGTTGCAATTAATTCACCCTGGGGATTTAGGCCTATAAGACATCTATCTCTTCCAAGAGTAATCAAATTCTCAGAACTCTGGTGGTAACTTGATTTCACACTCTGTAAATGGGCATTATAATTGCATAAATTTCAGTATTTAGTCAACCTCTAGTGCATATTTCTTATAACTCTCTGGGATTTATAAGCAATTGTTTCTAAATTCTATGGTATTTCAAACATAGAGGTAACCCATGGATCCAGCCGAGGGTGCTACTACCACTTCATTGGATGCTGAAGACAGAACTGGGAGCACAAGCTGGGAGTTAAATATTGGGAGTGATGTCAGAGGAGGAAAGCGGCTATGAGCCCTTTCCTCACCTGCAAACTGACCACACATGGGGACCATGCTTTAGAAGGTCTTTTCTCTGGGGAGGGGAGAGGGAAAGAAAAAAACCCAAAAACTCCATTTTTCTTTATATGTATATTTTTTCTTTACTGATTTCATGATATTTTATTATATTTCTTTACTTCCATTTTTCTTATTTTTTTCCTAAGAAGGATGTTAACTCTCCTTTTGTTTTTCTGGGATAATCCCTTGCAAGGTCTTCTGCTTGCTTCCCAAAGATATCCCAGTGGGCCACCTTCCCTTACAGGAGCTGCTGATCTGCTCATTGGCAATCCTTTTGTGAACTCTAGTGATTTGAACAAAATATGGCTGTTTGATATATACTCTTCATTTTAAACATAGTGAATAAATGATAGATTTATTAATTATACTTTTTAGTAGAAAATCATAAAGGCTAAATAACATTTAATCTTAGGGCCAGAGCCTAATTTGAGATTAGCCGATCTAATTTCAAGTTCTATGTGTTTCTGTACAACTAAGGTACTATAACCTTTTTACATTTCTAAAGTAAAACTTGTAGAAGCAAAGGATCTCAAAATCAGAAAGTCCTTTAAGAAGCCTTTATCTTAATTCCACAGTTGAAACCATAGAGAATAAGTAACTTGCCTGTGTCCTGCCACTATTTAGTAGTAAAGGCAGGAGGCAAAACTCAGGTCTACTGACTGTCAGTCCAGTGCTCTTTCTACTACTGTTGCATCTGGTAAGTTTTTTTTTCAGAGAACAGAATTACAATTCCCAAACTTAAAAGAGCTATATAACCCTCAAAACTGCTCCCCTTTCAATGGCGAACTTTGGATTTCTTATTGTGTTATAGGTATATGCCCATGACTCATAAAGTCAGGTGGGAATAAAATGGGTTCTGTTTAAAGAACATAACTAGAATTAATTTCATTATAATTTAGACAATAAGGTAAAGTGAGATAATAATGGACACGACCGTTTAGGGAGCTAGCTGGACTGAGCGAGATTCAGGACACCTGAAATGGGGCCTTGGCTTCACCGAAGGCTTTTAACCTGGAGTCAGTCACCTGACCTCTCCAGCATGTACAAAGCAAATGTGTCTTTGCTAGTAAAGGCAGAAAATAACTGTATTTACTACTATATCTCATTTAAAAAATAAGAGCATTATATTTTCTTCTGTTACTCCTTTAACAAAATCATGTGGTCATGTTCCACTCAGTGTGCAAAGGCTATGACCGTCTTCAAAGGCACACAGTAGGTCCTGGAATAACATCATCTCATTCAGTGTCATTTTGTTATAACATTGATGAGGGGCCATAGGAGCTTAACTCCTGTTCATGTCAATTAGCCTGTAGTAAAATTGGTTTCTGTATAGGTCATTTTACTTAAATCAGAACCTACTGACAATATTAAGGGATGAGTTATGAATTTGGCTCAGAATGGATAGAAGTGAGTTCTGAGGACTCATCTTTCACGGACACCCATTGTCTCTGTTGCACATCATCCATTCTTCCTTCTGGTAACGGTCTCAGCTCTGCCTGTTCTCAGCCATGGCTTCAGGCTGTGCCTTGATTGGCTTGTCAGTCAGTCTGTCACAGTGCTCTGTCATAGTAATCAGTTCAGTGATGGATATATAACTGCGTCAGAATCAATGGCACACATTGAACCTTTTGGACTTGGGGAAAGAGAAACATTATTGGCCCTAGAAACTTCTAGACTAGACTTGCTCTCTTCTTCTGGATGTTTTATATGAGAACATATGGTCTGGATCTGGATATTTTAAGGGAGAAGGTTGGAGCTTCAAGGGAACCAAAGATACTCTTGATGCTGCTGAAGCTGACTTGAAAATAGCACAGAGAGAAGGAAAAAATAAGTTCTCAGTGACATTGGTTGAGCTACTTGGTCAGTCCGATGCTTGTTCAAAACCAAATAATTTTCCAGTGAAGTAATTCAATATATATTCTTTATTGTTTAAAGCCATTTTGGGGGGGGTTGGATGTTATATCACTTACAATATAATGGAGCTCTAAGTGATTCTCCTTGGCCAAAGTGTAGTTACAATTGTTCCCTGCATTGTTACCTGTGCAGCAACTGACTCCTGAAATTGAAACTAGCTGGATTCAGCTAAAGTAATCACAAACATTTATTTATGAATAACTTGTGCACATTTACCCAGGATGCTCTGTATTAATCAAATGAACTACATCTTTAGCAGGTGGGAATGTCGCCCTACAGGGGAAATGCCAGAGAGTAGAAAGGCCCTCTTTTTTATTTCTCCAGAAAAGCCCTTTCCACCTACTCTCCTGAACTGAGTATTACAGTCCCATGTGTTTAGAGTGAATTCCACTGAGTATGCTAATGGTATTAGAATACTTTCATATAATGAAAACCAGCCAATTTCCATATTATTATTGGCTTTCAGCAATGAAATCAGCATAAGTCACAATTTTTTTGTTGTTTAAAGCAGATGCTGTGGGTAATTGTATTAGTAAGTAAGACTGAATAACACATTTATTGACTATTAAATGAAAACAATTAGTAATTTCTGGTATACCATGGTCAGTATTTTTTAAAC
Source organism: Artibeus jamaicensis (assembly GCF_021234435.1). Classification (NCBI taxonomy): domain Eukaryota; kingdom Metazoa; phylum Chordata; class Mammalia; order Chiroptera; family Phyllostomidae; genus Artibeus; species Artibeus jamaicensis. The sequence goes on from NW_026522047.1 coordinate 24,651,528, forward strand.
AGTGGGCTTGCTTAAGGCAGGTAGGTTGTTAAAACTCCTCTCCTGGTGTGAATTTTTAAAAAATTATTATCTATTCATAGGTGATTTAATGAGATGCAGTGTAATCACCCTGTTTGAAAGATCGTTGAACAAAAATCTTCAGGGGAAGTGTCTTGGAGCATGGGAGGAGTAGATGTAGCCAGACTGTTTCATCAATCAGGATTTTTAGAACTTGCTGATTAGCCAACATCGACTCAATTCTCTGCAGCACAAAGGGAGCTAACAATACCAACGTGGTGTAGAATTCCTCAGTCTGAGGTTTGCTGAAGGCGGATGGAAATCTGAGCCTTGCTCTCCTCCAGCTCATTCCTCACCATATCACTCAGAGCCACCTGTGGCTGCCTTTATAACCTCCAGGGGAGGGTGAAAAATGACATCTATTCAATACTCATCCTCTTCCCTGTCTCTGCAGCCCTGTTACATAATTGAAATAGGTGTGACATGAGGGTTGAACTGGTGATAAGACTTTACTCGTGAGTGAAAGGAGACTTAAAAGGACTGGGTGCTCCGGGGGGGTTGGTGCTGGGTGTCTGACTATTGGCTTTTATCACTTTTTACACTGATTATCTCATTCATCCAATTGTGCAAATCTAGATAGGAAGGCAAAGAAGACAGTTGCAATGGAATCTGTTTTGACCTACCACTACCAAAGAAAACCTCTCATACAAAGGAACACTGAATGGTTTTAGCATTTGTACTTTTGATGTCACCATTAAAAAACAAAAAGTTTCTTAGGAGAAAAATTTTGGTACCAGGGCATGGTTGGACATGCAGTGCCACAGGGCACAGAAAAGCTCATATGTGAAATGCTGAGTGAACAAACATTTGTTGAATGAGGCACCAGCCCTGTGTGTTTTTACAAATGATCATTTTTTAACAGGCAGTGATTATTCCTAATTGTAAACCTTCACAGGTTTACTCCTGAACAACTTCCATGCAGCAGTGATGGCTAAAAGTTGTATAAATTGTACAGACTTAGATCTGTATCAGTCTTACTTTCCAAATTTATGCAGAATTCATTTTCATAAACTTACAACATATGAGACCTGTTATTGCAAATTATACAGAGCTTTAAACATTGAAATTCTAGCAATATATTTTATTTTAGTCTCAAACTACCTTCTGTACTACCACATTACTACTATGACACTACTACTGCAGTTCATTCAGGTTTTGGAAAAACTGATTTCTTTACAGTTAATTACGCAGTGAAAATTTTACCTTTGACTAGCAGTGTTACTGGCTGACTCAGGAATTCTCTTTGGTGCCAGTGAGAGTAGAACAGAAACCTTGGCTCTAGATTCAGAAGGAATCCCGTGCATGTTACATGGCTGTCTAGGTCGAAGGGCAGCAGAGCGAGGCAGTTAAAGGCGTGTGTCTGGAGGAAGAGGGAATGGGCACAAGTGTTAGCTTTGCTACTTGGCCGTGGGACTTGGGATAGATTAGTTAACATCTCTGTGCCTCAGTCTCTTTCACTTGTGTTCCGTGAACGTATCGCCACATGTTCTTTACTTACACTAATACTTTTCAACATCTCATGGACTTTTAAATTTAAGAACTATAAATAATCATAAATATCTTATTTTGATGCTTGTGTTTACTTGTATTCATCTTTATGGTGGTAATGCTTTTTAAAAGATATGTTTATTGATTGTAGAGAGAGAGGAAGGGAGAGAGAGGAATTGAAAGAGAGAGAGGGGAACATTGATGTGGAAGAGGAACATTGATTGGTTGCCTCCCATATATACCTCAGCTGGGGACTGAACCCACGGCCTAGTTATGTGGCCTGACTGGGAATCGAACCTGCAACTTTTTGGTATATAGGACAGCACTCCAACCAACTGAGCTACACTGGCCAGGGCAATAATGCTATTAATTACCTTTTGTTTCACTAACTTTTTAGATATTATAAAGAACAGGCCATGCTATGAAAAACTAAAATTACCAATGATACTAAATAGGAAAGTTTGTTGAAAGTTTACGTCCATAGGATTATTTTGTGAATATTTGAGTACTTAGGGAAATAGTAAAAGGTTTTTTTTTTTCATTTTTCTAAATCACAGCAACACTTTTCTAAACAAAATAACATTGTGTTGAACAGCTTTTAAATGGTTTGCAGCTGCACAATGATGACTTTAATATCTGTTGAACTTACAGCATTTACCTGAGGTACTGGCTTGGTTCAATTTGATATGAATTGCTCTGTGAAAAAATTTCCTTTGATACTCTTTGGGGATATCAGTGCTTGCAACGTCAATGAAATGCCTTAATTGGGTAGAAATGACTAAGGTTAAGCCAGTGCACTGAATTTGAATCGGGGTAAGAGAATATGAGATTTGGGAGCTTATTTACATGGACTAGATGGCACTATAAATGATATTTAATAGGGGTCAGTCACTTTGCCTTTGTATAATGTCAACAAGGGATGTGACCATTTTCTCCGAGATGTTTGTAGTTGTAGAAATCCTGGGCTTAATAGCCTTGAATATGGATGGCTAACTTCCAGCTATTAATTAGGTTTTCCTCTTTCCTTGAACTTTTCATATATACCTATATATGGCTATTAGCATTAACAGGTAATTCCTTTGGCTGACCTGCTAAATAAATATGCAGTGAAGATAAAGGCAGCTCTTAGCCAATCTTGACACTGAATTTATATAGAAAGTATGTACTTCACATATTTATAATAATCATTGTTATTATTCTAGCTAATAATTATTGGACACCAACAGTAGGACTCGTTTTATGTGCTTTTAGGAGAACTCACAACTTCTCCATGAGATTGTATTCCAGTTGCTATTTCTGTGTAATAGATTGCCCCAAAACTAAGTGGGTTAAAGCCATCATTTTTTTAATGCTCATGAATCCTGAGGGTCAGGCATTTGACAGTACAGTGTGAGATGCTTTGCCATGTGTATGGAGGTTAGTCCAGGTCTGTGGCTCTCAGGTTGCTCAATACAAGGGACTAGAATTCTCTGAAATCTCATTCACTCAGATGCTGGGCACCTGAATTGGGATGGATGGAAGACTATGACTGCTCACTGGACACCCTGCATCTAACCACTTCATGTGTCTTTGTATCCACATGGGATGGTACTGCAGGGTAGTCGGACTTCTTAATGGAGACACAAGGTTCTAAGTGTGAGTTTTCAACAAACAATTCAGAAGCCGCATTGCTTTTTATGACCCAGCCTCAGAAACCATCCCCAGCATCACCGAGGCAGTCGCTTATTAGTTGGTTGTCTATATTCCTATGCAGATGCAAGGAAGTAGCATCAAATGATTCTGGGCTCATGTTCTAAAACTGCTACAGTTCACCTGTAGCCACAAATACTTACATTCCTTCCTTTGCATCCCAGGGTGCAAAATATAGTTATTCCCTTTCTCAAGTCTCCATTTTGCCAACTACATGTCCAGGACTTGTCATTTAAACTTTACAGTTACAGATGAGGCTTCTTGCGTGTAGCTTCTCTAGTAGGGCCAGGCAGAAGGAAGGAGCAGTTTTTTCTTACTCAGCCTCCTGTTCTCTTTGGGTCTTTTAATTGGTTGGATGGAGACCACCCACATTAAGGAGGGCAATCTGCTTTATTTAGTCTAATGATTCGAATGTTAATATCACCTAGAAACACATTTATATACACATTCAGATAATGTTTGGCCCAATGTCTAGGCATGCTGTGCCCTAATCAAGCTGACATATAAAATTAGTCATCACAGGTTCTTCTAGCTTCTGCCCAATTCCTGTTTTGGGGGTATCAAGCAAAGGCATGTTTTTTGGGGTTTTATGGTAGCACCTTTCTTCTAGGTACTGAACTTCTGTTATAGTTATTGCTGCAACATAACAAAATTTTCCAAAACTTAGTAGCTTAGAACAAACAGTATTATGCTCATCAATTTTGTGGGTTGGGAATTCAGAAAGTTTAGCTGGGCTGGGGCAGAGCAGGCATAGCGGAATTCCCTGCTGCAAGATGCTGGGGGCTTCCACTGGAGTTTTAAAGGTTGGAGAGAGTAACTCAACCCTTGAAAGCTGGAGTGATCTGATGGCTTGTTCACTCACTTTTCTGGTACGTGGGTTAGGGTGGCTCCGAGAAGAAGACCGCCAGCTGGAGCAGTGCACATGTCCCTTCTGAGTCCCTTGTCTTCTTCACAGCCTGGTGTTCTTTGGGTAATCAGATTTCTCAAACTGAGGTTCAGGTCTTCAAAAGCAAGTGTTGCAACCACCAGGGCAGAAGGTACATCCTTGTTTATGACTAAGTCTTGGAAGTTGGAAGTCATGCAACATTATTCTCACTAGACTTATTAGTCAAAACACACATAGCCCTTTTCATTCGAAGCTGTTGTAGACCCTACGTCTTAAAGCATTTCTTCTCAAATAACTTGGGAGCTATTTTTAAAACCATCACAATGGACGCTGTCATCATTTTCAGTTTATAGTTCAGGAAATTTGGGCCCAGAGAGGTGAGGTACTTTTTCCAAGAATACACATGTAGTAGGAGGCAAAGCCAGGCTGTAAACCCAGGCAGGCTGACTCCAGAGGCCATGTTAAAAGCACTACAGCATCTTGCTTCTTCCCACTGTGCTGTACGTATAGATCTTCTACTTCCATTAAAGTTGTTCATTTATTCAAGAAAATTTTAGTAATGCCATAACAGCTGAACACTGGCCTGATACTCGGGATACAGTGGTGAACATGAGGTACATATTCTCTCTTAATGCGGCATAAAATCTAGTATTTTCTCATTATCTTTCTCAGAACCTTTATTTGTTATTTCTTGCGATAGCTCCTTGCCATCTTTTTCATGTAAAGGTTTATTTTTATTTGGGGGTTTACACTTATCTGGCTATGGTGGATTAGTCACAGTAATGGTTCCTATTTTTTTTTTTTGGTCTCCCTGTATTCAAGGCCTTCAGTAATATCTCCCAGTAATGCCTCTGGATTTGGCAATGTGACTTTTTTCGTCAGTGGGGGAGTAGGAAAACTATGCAAGCTGAGCCTTGAAAAATGCTTGTGCATCAGCACTTTCCCTCTTACTTTTCTTGCAAAGTGGTTAAAGCCAAGTAGCCATTGCATAGTGACACAAATGTAGCCCACCTTTCCATTGTCTCCAGCCAATAGATAGTCCCCTTATGTGGGAGTCACACTGTTGAGGACCAGCCAGCCCCCAGCTGGCCGCAGATGTAGGTACCAGCCCAGTTGAGATGATCTGAGCCTGATCCAGGCCTAAGTAACAACTTTGCAGATTTGTGAGCTAAATAAGTGGGTGTTGTTTTAAATTTTATGGTTGTTTGTTATGCAGCCATAGAAAACTGATATAGTGTTCTTCTTTAAAATAATGCTCATGTTTTCTGTTCTAGAGGCTTTACACTTGATAAATTTGCACAGTTTGTTCTGATAGTCTCTGAAGAGGTTAAATGCAGATTTTATGCTTGCCATACTATTTTTGAAGGATATGACAATCTATTTTAATACAGCATTTACATGTAGAAATCATCTTTGCCATTGCTAGATTGGTTAATTTCAGCTGCTAAATTAACTTTACAACCATAACAATTACACTGATAGTGACTAATTCTGATTCTTCTAAATCAAGCCCCTTAGATTTCTATACTGAATAGAGCTCTTAAAACATGCATTTAAGACTTTTATCCCAAGTATATCTTATAATATAAATAAATCTAATACTTAAAAAGTAGACTGTAATTCAATTTTTAAAAATTGAACAATTTCAAATGCAAACTGTGAAATTCTTTTGACAGGACTCTTTCCTTTAGCTAATTTATATTTTACTCTTTTTAATAATATTTTGAATGACAGTATAAAAGGAACATACACTTCTTAAAAATGTAATTTTGTATTTGGAAGACTCAACAATGTTAGACAATTTCTTATGAGACTCAGCCTTCTCATCTAGCCCTTAGACCTTTAAATACAATAATTCTCCACTCTTTTTTACCCTGAAGAACATACTCTTTAAAAATACATGGGCAAAGACTGTGTTAAGTCTTTACCTGGCCCATTCAATCATCCCCTGGACTTATTTCTTTTCTTTAGTCTCAGTTTCCGGGGTTCTACCCAAGTTCAGCCTCCATGCTTCCCTAACAGCACATTTGGCTTCTGCAAATGTTCGTAGTTTCACTGCCGTGTATGGTTCCTTACGGAGACACAGTCCCTCCACTAGCTTTGGTTCTGTGGAACCTTCACCAACAGGGCTAACCGAAGTGGCAAGTCTAAGATGATAAACTTGAACTAGTCTACCTGTAAAACAATACAGTGAAGCTATATGTAACACAGCTTTTCCTTGGATTTTCCATGGCACACAAAGCTCATTTGTGGCTCAGGGACTGAAACTTGCTGGTTCCCTTTACTGCAGTGCCGTCCACTTCACTCTTTAGGCATTTGGCTCTACGCATCTGTCTGAACTCATCCTCAAGAGTACCGCCGCTCCCTGCCCCACTTTCCACCCCACCACTGGATTCTATTTGCTTCATTAATAAAAATCCCTATGCGAAATGACCTAGTCTGTCTACTCCTACTGGAAAATAAGGCACACAGTGAGAAGTCCTTTGTCTCTCTCCTTGGTTATAATCATTGCCCAGAGCAGTGATGGCACATGGCAGCCTCAAGATAAATATCTGTGGGGTGAAGAAATAGTATTTAGAACTAGTGAGATAGTAGTTTCACTCTAGTTTGTACCATTCAGAACTTGCTAGTGGTGTTGTTTTTTGGCCCAATGATTGCATTTTTAAGAGGTGAAGGGGCTTATAACAATTTCTCTACAAAACCTTGTATTAAGAACATATGTAGGTATGTCTTAGAGAATAAATATTGTGCATAAAATTATAACTTTGAAAGTATTTGGGAGAGTTGAGCCAGGGGACAGGAAGTGAAGATATCCTATGCAGCCTGGGAAAGCCTAACCTAGAATTAAAAAGACACTGACTACAGAGTCTGATGAGAACTCAGGCTAAAAGTGTCCAAACTCCTCTTCTTCAGATAAAGGAAAACAAATCCTAGAGTGTTTATATCAAAATATGCCCGAAGATGTTATAGATCTTGAGATGCAGCGGTAAGACTGGAATCCAGGCTTCAGGACTCAGTTTTTTTTTTTTTTAAAGATTTTTTTATTTATCTTTAGAGGGAAAGGGAAGGAGAGAGGGAGAGAAACATCAATGTATGGTTGCCTTTCATGCATCCCCTGCTGGGAACTGGCCTGCAGGGAACCGGCCTGCAACCCGGGTATGTGCCCTGACTGGGAATCGAACCGCGATTGTCTGGTTCGCAGGCCCACGCTCAATCCACTGAGCTACACCAGCCAGGGCTAGGACTCAGTTTTTTTAAAAAAGATTTTTATTTATTTATTTTTAGAGAGGTGAAGGAAAAGAGAAAGAGAGGGAGAGAAACATCACTGTGTGGTTGCCTCTCATGTGGCCCCCACTGGGGACCTGGCCTGCAACCCAGGCATGTGCCCTGACTGGGAATTGAACCTGCGACCCTTTGGTTCACAGCCCGTGCTCTATCCACTGAGCTACGCCAGCCGGGGCTCTGACTCAGTATTTTTTAACGCTAGAATTTTCTTTCATTTCCACTAAAAATCACTGAAAGTGTTTGAGGCTCCATTCACTCATTCATTCATTCATTCATTCACTCACTCACTCATTCATTTATTCCACAAAAATTTATTGAGTGCTATCTGTTAGCATTCAGGCAGCCAGAGATGGTGTCACATAGATGAGTTCCTGGTTCTTGCAGAGTTTACATTCCATCCTGTGATGGAAGAGAGATGTGACGAAACATGACTACTGAGGTCAGTTAGTCTTGTGGGGATATTTTGCACTAGACGTAAGAACTGTTTAGTATTGAAAGCAGGATATTTTGGTCTGAAAACACAAGGGACTGCGTTGTGAAGCAGGAGAAGAGCTCCACCCACAGAGGTGTTCAAGCAGACAGAGAAAGGATTTAGAGGGACTATCCTGCAAGAGAGGAAAAAAGTCAAGTTCCATTTCCTCCAGGGTCTACTTTGCTCTTTTTCAAAGCATGCCCAAATGCATGGTTCATGTGTTATGAACGTGTTAATGAGCAGTGCAGTCTCCTGGGAAGCCTGCACGGGCCTCTCCAGTCTCCAGTGGCCCAACTGGCCTCAGAGCCTCCACGACTCATGGGAAAATGGGGTAATTAACAATTTCCCCCTCAGATTACTCGATGTAGACCTGGAGCACTGCTGTGTTCCTGTAATCAGTCAGATTATGTTCAAGACAGTAAAAAGAGGGTCAAAACACATTATAATTTTACAAACTAGGGGGCTTGTCCCAAACAGGTATTTTTAAAACGCCTCCTGTGTCTTAGTGGTGCCTGACTAACACTGTTCAGAGGTGGCATACCAGAACCTGGGAAGGTGTCACACCCTGAGTGTGATGACATTTGGGCCTTGGGTCAGAGGCTGGGTCTGTCTCAGGTTCCCAGGCCCCTGCAGTGTGTGAGATCTGCTGAGACCCTGCTCTGTTCTGATCTTCTCCCTGCCAAGTGTCACTTTGGAAACGTGGTTTAATAAAAAAATATATGTCATTGAATGTCAATTCTGGTTTTTTCTGAATAGTGGTTGCACATGTAATATTATTTTGAGGTTGTGTTTGTTGCTATTCTCCTTAATTTGTCCTCCAAACACGTGTTTGAAACCGAAAAATGTTAGTACTTTTCAAAGTATAATTTCTTCTACCATCCTGTATTTCCACTCTGATCTACATGTTTTTGTTGAGTGATAAATACATTGATTAAAAGGCTACATTAAATCGAGTTTAAGAAAAATTGGATCATAGAAACAGGCGGCATGCAGCATATACTTCTGTTTCATGTCATTCGTTTTGATCTGTTGCTCATCCAGATGGATTACAACATATGCCACTTTGATCACTAAGGATAAATAATGGGAAGATGAACTTACAGTCTGAGCAAAATCATCTTAACTTTTACATGAACTCAACTTCAGTTTTCTGTAAAAGCAGATTATGTTAAATATTCATCTTGTCATGCACCAACTTTGCAGTCAAGAATCTGTTCCCCAAGATTGTATGTGTCCCAACTGGGGAGCGAACCTGCAGCCTAGGCATATGCCTTGACCGAAAATTGAACCTGCAGCCTTTGGTTTACAGGACTATGCTCTAAGAGCCACATTGGCCAGGGCTCTTTGAACACATTTTAAAGCATCCATATTTGAGCACAGAATTTGCTTTAACTTGTACAAAATGCCAAAGGAAACATAGAATTTCATTATGCTTCTCTTGCATTTGATTTACTTGGAATGGTACTCTCAGATTTGGAGTTTAGCACAATAGACGAAAATGCAAATACCTTACCAGATGTGTGTAGGAAGGGGGGGAATATGATCCCTGTCCTCTGACAGGGTGCGAGCTGCATTCTTCCCTGAGACATGCCTTACCATTCTCTCCTTGTCAGAGCCTCAGAGAAGCACTGCAGGGCACCTGCCCCAACTGCACCTGGGTCTCTCCTGAGAACAAACCCCAGCCACGGGCCTGTGCCTACCTGCAATGCCTAGCTGCTTCTCCTTTGTGAGTGCAAAAATCCAGGCTATTCCAGGACCTCTATGTCCTACAGGCCAAGCGCTGCCACAGCACCATTGTTCTCCCCACTTTACACAGGCCAGGGCAGCCCCTCCTAATTAATGTGCAGTGCTAGACTCAGTAAATTTGCATAAATGGTTCCTTAGCTAGGAAGCCTCAGGAGAGCCTAGGAGGTCTCTTTCTTTTGTGGTATTTTATTTTCCAGGACTGATTTCATTTCAGAGCTGTTTGTGGGATGAGGGGCAGTTGGAAGAGGAGTGGTGTTGAGTGAGAGAAGAAATGATTGCCAAGTATTAGGATTTGGGTGGTTGCATCTACAGTCTCATGCTTCCCTTAAGTGCAAGTAGTATAGTGTGGCCATCTGGGAAAGAAGCCCTGGGACTGCATGAAAGCAGAAAGCGTTCATTCAGTGCTTGGCATAGACTAGCTCAGCAGATGCTGGCAAGTTATAGTGATGTTTTTCATTAATGCTCTCTGTATGCATTAACTGCTAAAATATTATTTAATAACAGTAATACATGGGAAATGATCGACATTTTTCTGTAGTTTAGAGAAAAAACACGATACATTATGGCAATTGTCTTTGCCAAAAATACTAAAACATGTTCCCAAATGCTGAATTTGGAAGTTGCCCAGGGAGAAATTTAAATTTTTCTCTCATTTTATTTATTTTGATCCTTGTTTACATAGCAGGAGTGTCTTTAAGTGAATGTTAAAAATGCCTTCCAAAAAAACAAAACAAGTCTTATTTTTCTGGGTACATAAGGAACATATACATAAGGCACAGTGAATTGGGTCCAAGAAGCCTACAAGAGACTATTTGCAAATAAAGGATTGTCATGATACTGGATATAAGAAGTTTTGAATTTGACTCTATGGCTAGTTAATACATGCAGCAAACAAATATTTACAACACCCGATACTTGTTCTTGGGATGAGAGACATTTCCGACTGCACAGGAGGCACTCTTAGGGATGCTTAGTGGATATTATATGGAGTAGAAACTAACTTTGAGACCTCTCCAGGAATGACCACTGTGATGGTTAATTTTATGTGTCAAACTAGAGGATATCTTTGACTGAGACTGACATTTAAATTAGTAAACTGTTCTTCATACTGTGGGTAACGCCTCATGCAGTCACTTGATGGCCCCACCAGAACAAAAAGACTGGACTCGATCAAGAAAAAATCTTTCAGTAGACAGACTTTGAACTTCATCTGCACCATCAACCCTCTCGGATCTCTGCCCACTGTGCACTCTGCAGATTTTGGACTTTCCAGACTCCATGAATTGCACAAGCCAATTCCTCATAGTAAATGTCTTTATATATACAGTGTGGGCAAAAGTAGGTTTACAGTTGTGAGTATGCAGAACAGAATTTATACTTGTATTATTATTTATTAATAATTGCATTATTTTCCATACAAACAGCTATGAACATATTTCTCCCATGTACATTGTTGCACTCTATATATACACACACACACACACATACATATAAAATGTCCTGGTTCTGTTTCTCTGGAGAACCCTGACTAATAGAGCCTTTGAAAGTTTCTCTTTGTTGGCTGTAGCTGGAAGAAGGCATAGAGACCTAGGGGACTAGCTGGGTGATGAGACAGAAGGTAAGAGAGCCAAAAAAATATTGACAGCTGTGGATTGAAACACTGCCCGTACAGTGTTTTGATTGAGACAGTTATGCAAATTTCAATAGTGATTTGCCTTTCTTAAAACATGTCTTCAAAGTTAAATATAAATGGACCACAAGGAGTGCCGTGCATGGTGAGACTGAGTGTTGACTACCGATCACCAGTTTTCCCTTGCCTTCGTTCTTGCTGCTTATTGCTCCTGACTGAGCTCTATCAAGAACCATGCTTGACTCTGTCAGCGTGTTAACTGAGTACAAGATAATTTGACAATATCACTCTCTGCTTAAGTGACTTTGATTACTTCCCACTGCCTTATTTGTAAATCTAATTTTCTTGTCATGGCACACAAGGTCTCTGAATGATCTAATTCCAAAACATATTTCTCCTTCCAGGTCTCACTAGGGTCCTTTCACTCTCTGATTGGGTAGACTTATTGATCTGCTCCTCACTGTCTGGATATACAATTATGCTGGTATTGTCCCTCTCTTCCTTGGATGTTCTTTTCCTGTTCATTAGTGGTTGGATTTCTAAGCCCAAGTAAAAAAGGGACCTCAGTTGCAAGGTATTTTCCATTTCCCTGAATAAAAAATTTCTGCCCTTTTGGCTGTCAGGGCACTTTTTCACATCTGCGATCATACCGTCACATCAGTCTTTGCCCCACACCACTCTGACTCTCCTGCTGGAGCTTGAAGTAGACGTGCCTGGTTGCAATCTTGGCTGTACTGCTTGACACTAGGAAGCTATGCCCTCACTAGGGCCCCATTTCCTCCTTTGGAAAATCATGAAAATAATACCACTATTAGGAAAATGAAATGTTTAATTCACAAGAGTATTTAGAATGGTGCCGAGCATACAGGAAGAGCTCTAAAATATTAGCTTCATTTATCTCTTGTTTCTTAAATAAATATTAATAGTTATGTGCCAGGCGTTATGTATCACCATCATCCTTACCATTACTGAGTCCACTTTATTTTTGAATGGTGAACATATAGCCCAATAAATGTCACACAGATGTTTATTATATGTTTATTGATATGAGAATTGTTTTGGTCATTAGGCTTAAACACTGGGAAATTGGATGCTCAGTTTTCATTCCATTTATTAGGTGAAGAGATACAGCCTATAGTTATGAAAAGCATGCTTTATACCCTAAAGCTGTTTCCCTTAATGGTTGAGAATTTAAATAACCTAATTAAAATAAAATAATATCTCCCATTTATGCAAAATGACTATGTTTATAAGGACAACACATTATGAAATTACACTGGAAGCACCGATTTATAAATGGCACACATGTACATTTTTATCGTAGTGTAATATAGCAAGTGCTAGTATAATTAGATATAAATTTAACCTTTGAAATGTTAATAACCTCAACTCTTTGAAACAACATCAGTATAACTTTGCATGAGTTACATGTGCAACATTCGCTGTTAGTGATAACATACAGCCTCAAATGCCAAATACACTTAAATTTTATATTTTTATGTTATTGTCAAGCACCTCCCATTTTCTGGTATGTGGTAAATTACACTCAAAATTATGACAATCACAAGTGAGAGTATGTCCTTTACCATATAGAGATAATGTGCACATTCTTAGGTATCAAGTGTAAGGACCTACTAGGTGAGTCTACCACAATCTGCACTACACATGCAACTTTAGTAATAAATCATACTCATTGTTATGTGCTCTGTTCATGTGGTTTTCAGATGCCTAAATCTGTCCATTTGGGGATATTTGACATAGATCAAGTTGGTTTAACTACACAGTGTTACAGTCTTTTTAAGCTAAGAGTGCAAATATTTCAGTGCAATTTTAGAGGTGAACAGGTCAACTCTTCTGCTTAAAATGTTGGGGTGGAGCTAAGAAAAATATGGGTCTGGGTTCTTAATGCTGCTATTTGGCAGTGAAAGTTGTTCTGAATGGGCCGAACATGCATTATCGGCACATTGGAAAGACCAAGGATTCCAGGGGAACCATGATCCCTAGTGAAGTCCAACTTATGGAGCCAATGGAAAAGAAACCCACTGAAATGGATTGCAGATTCACTGAGACAGGAGAGCCATATAAGTCTTCACACAATCAGAATTGTCCCCAAACTTAAATTTCCCAGAACTGATGGTATAGTCCCTGAAACATGATTGATGTCCCCAAAGACACATCGGTGGAAGAAGCTCTAAAAAGAACCTGTATGTCCTGTCTAACAGTGCTGGAAGAGGAGGTGATGGAGGCGGTGAGTATCCAGGGGATTTGGAAAAGCAAGGAAGTCTGTTGGTATTGAGCCTGGGAAGCACAGCTGCTCCCCTTCTTGTCTTAGCCTTGAAGTCTGTAGCCACCTCCTCAGATGCCAATAAGGAGCCATGAGTCCAGAAAAATTTTAAATTTAAATTATAATTGAATCTTAAACTTGCAACCATTATTCCTGCCACCTTTTTGAGTGATAAGACAAATCTCCCCAACCCATGCATACAAGGGTAGATAAGTAGATAAGTAGAAGATAGAGTGATACAGTTTTAGTTTTTGTTGTTTTATATTATTTTTTGTGGTAATTCTATAGCATTTTAAAGTTATATACTCTGTGTTTAAACATCTCTACCTAAAACAAAACAAAACAAAACAAAACAAAACAAAACAAAACAAAACAAAACAAAACAAAACAAAACACCCTGAGTTATGTAGAAATCCAAATGTGACTATATCACTCTTCTACTACAAGGTATTGGAAAAGTCTCTTTGTAAAACTATAAATTCAAATAAATGACTGTTTACCAAAAGGAAATTGGAATTTGTTTTAGAATTTTACAGTCTAATCTCTTTAGAGGAGAGCAATGAAGCCCAGTCCCAAGGAGCCCCAAGTCTGGAACCAGACTGCCCAAATTTAGTGGCACCAACGCAGTCTGTGGCTCATGTTTCTAATCTGCAAAATAGGGATATTGCAAGTAATAATCCCCACCACACAGGGTAACCATGAGGGTTTTATGAGTTGATGTAGGTAAAATACTTAGAATAGGACCCATCCAACACAGTGGCAAGTCTATGCCCTAAGATCTCACTCTCTAATAAGAAACCTGGTCCACACTTGAATGGAGCACATAGAATATCTGCTGTTTGGAACAAAAACTCACCCTCCTCACTTGTCTTCCATTAGTTTGGAAGTATCTGGGATGCTATGATTGATTCCTGTTCATCATGTTTTTCCAGCTCCAGGTGCTTGCTTAACAAATGTCTATTGGCACCTCCATTTTTGAAACCACTTGAAAATCTAACATCGGTGTTTAAATCCTTTATGATACTCATGCATAATTCTTAAGCTTGTATAGACTTTTTGCCATTTAGCACTATGGCAAAACCATCAATAATTCACACTTTAGATTGACTTTTATTTAATTTAATCTAAAAAAGTTGGGTACCCACTATACATACATGTCAAGCACTGTGTTGTTGGACACTGCTGACACAAGAATAATACCAGAATGATCTCTGGATGAGCTCAAATTGGATCATTTAATGTTCAGAGAAAGTGGTAGTAACCACAGGTGCAGGTGACTGTGGAAAGGATCAGGAAGTAGAATTTGGGAGACGTTCTGTTCCTGTTCTGGACTTCTAAACAAGATTTCTGCTTATTTACTACTGAACAATACACCACCTCAAACTTGCTGGCCTAAAACAACAAGTTATTTTTATTTCTTATAGGTTTAAGGGTGTACTGGGCTCAGCAGGAGGTCCTTACTTGGTGTCCCTTTTGCAGTGGCAGTCCCATTTCAGCTGAGTGCAATTCTTCAGAAGTTGGGCTAGACTGGTGCCAGCCAGTGCTTCTTCACTTCCAGGTCTTCTTCACTCCCAGATTCTTTCTTCACTCCCAGGTCTTGGCTTCTTTCTTCACTCAGTGTATCATCCTCTAGAGTCTCTCCTTCTTAGTTGGGCTTCTCGTAGCTTAAATGGTCTCAGAGAAGTGCTGTCTTCTGAGAGATTAAGTGGAATTCCAAATCCTGGAAATGATACAGCATTTCTAGTACCTTGTCCTATTGGTTGAAGCAGTCACAGGTCAAGTTGCAATTCAAGGGGAGGAAAGACCCCGGTGTGAATCGATGGAAGCGGGGTTTATTGGGTGGCCATCTTTCGGAAACTGCCACAGGTCACTGATAATTCTGGAAAATGTTGGATGCGGCCTAGATGATCTTTAGAATATGGTTGCTTATAATTCCACCTATGATCCACAAAACTGCCCTTCATAAATTGTAACTTACCCAGGAGAACAGTAAAATACACCTAGAAAGAATATCATACATTCTCTATTCCTATGACATTTTGTTTTCAGTGGTTTATCAGTATGAGCTGTTGAAAAGAAAAACCAAAAACAGCCTCCCAGAAAAATATATGTTTATGGAGCATTTTTGCTTTAATTTCATCTCTACGATCAGAGCACACTAAAACCCTAGACTATATCACAATCTCAAAGTGATGTATATAACCAATGCATTTTTGTATATAAGTTTTTTAAAGTCATCAAAACCTTATAAATTCATTTCAGTGTTTTGTGGGGGAACTTTTTCCCCATTAAAATAATTATACCTGAAAAGCATAATGGTTCTATTTTGATTCAGATGTCTTGAAATACAATGTTCTGTAAAGAAATACAGTATTCTCTAGGAAATCCTTTGGAGTGGAAATAAATGTGAATTTTTAAAGAAGTTTTTGAATGTACAGGCTCTGTTGCTCAGAGTATTTATCTCATGAGGTCAAGAGCCAGATGCCGTATCCTAGTATGAAAGTCATTAAAGTTTTACCAAAGAAGCAAAACAAAATTCTAAGCTCTAAATAATTAAAAAAATGCTTTTAAAATAGCTTATTCTCTAAAAAGGCGAGAAGGGTTTTTATAAAATTTTAACTTATATTAAAATTCTTATAAAACTTTTTTTCACTAGAATGCCCAAATTCTTTTTTCCTTAATATTTTACTGTAGCATCTAAATAAAGGAGAGTGGAAATGTTTCTATTTCATGCCTTAGTTTCTTTTTTATACTATTCCTATTTGAATGCCTCAGCAGAACATTTTCCTCCACAGTTATAACACATCATAATATGTTTACTTCCTGCTACTCAAATGTAGGTCACAGTCATTGCTTATTTCTTTAAATATTTTATTTATTTATCTTTAGAGGGGGAAGGGAAGGAGAGAAATATCAATGTATGGTTGCCTCTCGTGGGTCCCCTACCGGGAACTGGCCTGCAACCCAGGCATGTGCCCTGACTGGGAATCGAACCACGATTGTGTGGTTTGCAGGCCCGCGCTCAATCCACTGAGCTACACCAGCCAGGCCCATTGCTTATTTTTTAAGCATTTCCTCCATCAGCTAATTAAAAGGTGTGAACCTGTGAATTCCCACAAAAGACGTTTTGCTTCATCTGTCATCTCCCACCTCCATGCAGAGGCTTCCTAGATCCCTGCAGAGGAGGTGCCAGCCTCAACATCCCTCTTAGTGCTTGACCACACCTAGCCCAGGGTCCAGAATAATGAAGACCTGCCACAACTATTGGTGAATGAATGAAGACCTTTGTTTCCTTAATTGAGTGGAAAGCATTCCTGGTCCAGAATGACCTCAAGTTGCCTTTTGAGGATCTAAGACCACCTGAACAAGAGATGAGTATATTAGTTTTTAAACTGTAGCCTCTTCCAACTGGAACCATCTCAAAGCCTAGGAGATTGAGTTTTTGGAGTGAAATTATTAGAAAAGTTTTTAGAAATAAAATTTAATATAGATACTGACAAGTTGTATTGAGTATTGACTTCTAATAAGTCCTATTCTGCAGGTTAGTATAAGTAACATTTTAAACATTTTAACAGATTAGGTTTTTTTATTTCAAAGTATAAAAGAATATTAAAAGTTTCCTTTTCCCTCAGAAAACTGGGTTATAACAGTAATATTAATGGAACAAATGAAAACCACTAGTGCATAGTGAAACAATGAGTTTTCTAAAAACGGTAATGTATTATGCTAGTTACAGCCTTTCATTGTGGACTTTCAAGGATGCTAATGAATTAGTTATCCTCCATGCATTAGTACCTTTAACCTCACTATGTCAGAGAAAGCATTATGAGTCTTTTTCTACCATTGGGGAAAAGGAGTCAAAGAGAAGTTCCATGAAATTTTAGATCAGAGAATAGCATTTGCCTTTGCTAAGGAAGATAATAAGCAAGTTTCCCGAGTGTGTCGGTTGTTTGTCCCTTTGATCATACAATGCTGCTCCAGCTAATGGCAGGTTGTGGCAGAATGAGGGGCCAATTGTGGGGAAGGGTAGCACATGACAAGTGTTAAATGAATGGCATCATGATGCCATACTGTGTAATGTTCTTTCATTTTTTATCTGTTCACATCCATTTCCATGAACTAGTGATTATAAAGTCAATGGTACTCAGCGAGTCTCACAAATTAACAAAGGTAGAAACATTATATTTGGCTTTATCATTTGAAGTGAAGGCATTAGTAATCATTTCAAATACAAAAAATAGCAATGTCATATTTATTAGTCCTCCCCAGGACTATTGACACTCAGTAGAGCACATATGCATCTTTATTTTATGGAAGGTCAATACTGGATTAATTGTTATTTAACAGCTATTCTGTAGGTGAGTGTATAAGACTTTTATTGCTGCTGTTATGAAGTGAATCATGTCCTCCAAGATTCATATATTGTAGCCCTAATACACACTGTGTCTGTTTTTGGAGATAGGGCCTTCAGGGAGATATTTTGGGTTAAATGAGATATTAAGAGTGGGCCCTTAATCCAATAGGATTGGTGTCCTTATAAGAAGAGGAAGTGACACCAGAGAGCCTTCCCCACACACATGGAGAAAAGGCCATGTGAGGACATGGTAAGAAGGTAACTTCACATCTGTAAGCCAGCAAGAGAGCTCTCACCAGAAACCAACTTTGACAGCACCTTAATCTTGGACTTCAAGCCTCCAGAACTGTTATAAAAGAAATTTCTCTTTAAGCCACTCAATCTGTGGTGCATGGCAGACTCAAAGAGCTGCCGAGTGAAAAACTCCACATCTTACTGGCTTCAACCACTGATGATGTTCTTTGCTCACAGTTTTGAGGGACAGGCATTTGTGTACAGTTTGACAGCCCTTCTGCACTCCGTGTGGCAGGACAGGTGAGCTGGGTGAGGAGATTTCCAAGGTGACCTCGCTCACACGTCGGGACCTTGCTGCTGGCCATTGGCTGGAAAGCCACAGTTTTTCTCCATGTGCTTTCCTCTTTCCGAAGGTTTCTCATTCTCCTGTGATAGATGGCCTGGACTTTTTTATGTGACAGATGGGTTCCCTCTTTGTGAAAGGAGTAGCTGTTAATCCCTTGAAGGCCTACATTCAGAACTCTCAGAATGTCACTTTTCCAATTTTATATTGGTCAAAAAAATCAAGTCGTCCTGACTAGTATGAAACTAGTGAGAGATTTTGTGCCTCATTAAAAAAAATAGAACATTATCAAGAATAACTTTTTTTGACAATAATTTCAGCAGGTTGTAGACTGCAGTAAACTTTAAAAGACCAGCTTAAGTCAAAGACATGTAAGTAATATACAGCAAGAAAACAATAAAAAATGTTGTTAAAGATGAATATTATTCTTTTCTTAACAAAGATGAAATTTTAACATCGTGTCATCCCAGGTTCTTCTCAATATGAAAATAATCAGTACAGTGAATATAAATAAAGCAACTTATAAGTTTATATAAGAACAAAAAAACATATTCATCCATTAATTTAAAAAACTCATAATTACCAATTAAATGCTTATTGCCTACCCACCAGCTTCAAGGTACTGAGTCTACAGGGTTAAACTAACAAACTTTTGATCCCTAAGGAAGTCACTAACAAAGTCAATTAGAGCTTTAACTTTCTAGTGGGGAGAGACAGATAAGGGGGAAAGAATTATGTGTTAAAGTCAGGTGGTAAAAAATGGAAAAAAAAAACCCACCAGAAAAGCAGATAAAGCAGATGGGAGAGGGAATATTTTCTGTTGTAAATAAAATGGTCAGGTTAAAGCTGCCAGAAATGGTAAAATTTGAAATCTTCAGGCAATTAAGGAGTTAGACATGCAGATATCTGGAAGAATAGCCTCCTGGGCAAAGGTTCTAAGACAGGAATGTTCTGGAATGTTCTAGCAAGAATGGCGACATACAATGAGGAAAAAGATGGAATTGCAAAGTATCCAGGGGCCAGACATTCAGTCTTTCAAGCTATTGTAAGGCTCTGATTTTTAAGTGTAATGGATTTTTAAAATTGAATTTATCGGGGTGACTGGTTTGCAAAATCATACAGGTTTCCAGTGTACAACTTGACAGAACATCGTCTGCACACTGCATTATACACCCACTGCCCCAAGCAAAGTCTCTTTCCATCCTCATTTTCCCCCCTTTTGCCCCCTTCACCTGCTTCCCACCCCGTTTTCCTTCGGCGATCACCACACTGTTGTCTGTGTCTGTGTGTTATGTATACATGTTTTTTGGTGAATTCCCTCACCTTGTTTCATTCAGTCCCCCTGCCCCAACCTATGACAGCTGTCAGTCTGTTCCCTGTATCCATGCCTCTGTTTCTACTTTATCAATTTAGTTTGCTCATTAGATTTCACACATAAGTGAGATCATATGGTATTTGTGTTTCTCTGACTGGCTTATTAGGTGTGATTGAAAATTGAGTTGTTTAAAGGATCTCTCAAGGCAGTATGGAGAATAAACTGTAGAGAAACATAAGTTGAACAGAGAAGTCATTAGGAAGCTTTTCAGGAGTCTGGAAAATGGGATAATAGAGATTGATACCTAGGTGATGATTTGCATGTACAGGGAGCAGCGCAGACTCACCACATACAATGAAAGGGGAGTGGATCTGCTTACTGGAAGGAAGTTGGCTATAAAGCTATAGTCCAAAATGACTCTTTTTTTTTTGCCTGAGTACGTCAGTGATGAGTTAGAACTATTTCCTTAAATTGGAAACAATAGAAAAAGAGCAAGTTTTGGTATAAATGAAAGCAAGAGTTTAGTTTTTATGGAGAAGTAACTAACATTGTCTCTTGAACATAGTTAAGTAGATGCTCAATTTGATTTATATCTTCTCTCTCTCCCTCACCACTTTTCTTTCTACAACACAGGGGTATCCTTTAAAACAAGGTGCAGGTGGGGGTGGGGTAGAAAAGAGCCAAGGCTAACGGCAAAACAGAGCACTCTGGGTAGGAAGTTTCATGTACTCAAGCAGATTTGAAATCAGTGGATGGTATGGTTTCCTGGGCAACGCTCTGCCAGACACTCAATTTTATGCTGTTGGTTTTAGCTGCATGCACTTAACCAACAGAAACCCTAAAACTGCTGCTAAGATTAATTGCTCATTACAGTCACTACAAGTGTACACAGAACTTCAGAAAGAAATTTTTCACATTACATTGATGCCTGCAGAGTTTCATAAATAAATGATCTAGAACTTGGTAATGTGGTTTAATTACATAGGCTATACTTTTTTTCTCAAAGAAAAACTATTCTCAGCCATAGCTGTGAAATTTCTGTTGGTAAATTTAAATTTAAAAAGTGTCTTAAAAGATGCACAAATTCTGCTTGTGACCTTAATATAATTCTCTAACAGTTGAAAGTAGTTAATAAAAGCCACATAAAGTTTTTATATTTGGGGAAAAAATCAAATCACTTTCTGAGTTTTCTAATAATATAGTTGTAATGCAGATAAATATTCTCAGTTAAATGATATGGGTGAGCAGCAGAGATCCTTGTTGATTGAATAGTTAGCTTATTTTAACTAAATATATAACCATTATAGTATGTGCAGTTTTAAAGTTTTTTTTTTAATTATTTTTTTTATTGATTATGCTGTTACAGTTGTTCTATTCCCCCTTTATTCCCCTCCACCCTACCCCCCATCCCCACCATCACCCCCCCTTAGTTTATGACCATGTGTCTCAAGTCCTTTAG
The DNA here is from genome assembly GCF_021234435.1 of Artibeus jamaicensis. Taxonomy (NCBI): domain Eukaryota; kingdom Metazoa; phylum Chordata; class Mammalia; order Chiroptera; family Phyllostomidae; genus Artibeus; species Artibeus jamaicensis. The sequence continues at coordinate 24,672,770 of NW_026522047.1, forward strand.
ATTCTATATTTCCCATGCTATTCTTGCCCCCCCATCTATTTTCTATCTACTGTCTATGCTAATTTTCTGTACCTTCTCCTCCTCCCACTCCCCTGTTGCTAACCCTCCTTGAGATCTTCATTTCTATGTTTCCACTCCTGATCTAGCTGTCCTTTTAGTTTGCTTTCGTTTTAGGTGTGGTTGTTAATAACTGTGAGTTTGTTGTCCTTTCACTGTTCATGTTTCTTTAACTTCTTTTTCTTAGATAAGTCCCTTTAACGTTTCATATAATAAGGGCTTGGTGATGATGAACTCCTTGAATTTGATCTTATCTGAGAAGCACCTTATCTGTCCTTCCATTTTAAATGAAAGTTTTGCTGGATAGAGCAATCTTGGTTGTAGGTCTTTAGATTTCATGACTTGGAATACCTCTTTCCAGCCCCTTCTTGCCTGTAAGGTCTCTTTTGAGAAATCCGCTGACAGTCTGATGGGGACTCCTTTGTAGGTGACTGTCCCCTTAGCTCTTGCTGCTTCTAGGATTCTCTCCTTCATTTTAATCTTGGCTAATGTAATTACGATGTGCCTTGGTGTGTTCCTTCTTGGGTCCAACTTTGGCTTTGGGACTCTCTGAGCTTCCTGGATTTCCTGGAAGTCTATTTCCCTTTGCCAGATTGGGGAAATTCTCCTTTATTATTTGTTCAAATAAGTTTTCCACTGGTGGCTGTGCCTTTCCCCTTTCTGGTACCCCTATAATTCGGATGTTGGAGCGTTTAAAGATGTCCTGGAGGTTCCTAAGACTCTCCTCATTTCTTTGAATTCTTGCTTCTTGACTCTTTTCTGTTTGGCCATTATTTGCTTTCTTCTGGTCCACTCCATTGATTTGAGTCCCAGTTTCCTTTTCATTGCTATTGGTGTCCTGTGCAATTCCATTCATTTCAATTAGTTTCGCCTTCATATATTTGTCTAATTTGTCGGTATAATCAACCAGTTCTGTGAGGATCCTGATCACCAATTTTTTAAACTGTGCGTTTGTGAGTTTTGCTATTTCTTCATCACTTAGATTTATTTCTGGGGCTCTGAGATCCTCCTGCGCCATTCTTGGTCTGTTCGGGCCCTTTAAGTATGAGAAGCGGCGCCTTGGATTCCCAGGTCGCTGGGTTGTGACGCTGTATGTGGGGGCGTGGCCAGAGCGGGGGAAATGGTGACCCCCTCTGCCGCTTCTCACAGCTGGGTGCGGAGGAGCAGTGCCTTAGGTGGTTTACCTGGGCCGGGCCACTCAGAGTCGCTGGGTTATGACGCTGTATGTGGAGGTGGGGTCAGAGCAGGGAAATGGCGGCGCCCTCCACTGCCGCTTGCCGTGGGGACCTGCTGGCCTGGTCCAACCGCCCACTCCCTCACCTGTCCACCCTCGCACAAATGCGCGACCTCAGTCAACACGCAGCCCCGGCCCGGCTGTCTCCCCCGCGGTCGCTCGCCTGGTTGCTCGCTGGGTCGCTCACCAGGTCTGACCCTGCGCATGGATTCCTCGGGCCTGAGTGTGTCTGGCCGAGTCCTCCCGTGCAATCCCGCTCCGCCAGCCGCTGGTTTTGCCCCTTACCGGTCAGGCTGAAGAATTTATTGTTAACGGACTTCCGAAAAGTTCAATAGTCCGTGTTCTGGCTGTGTTTTCTGTTGCTAATATTTAGTTTTCTCTAATCTTGGTTGTGGGAGAAGGCACGGCACATCCACCTATGCCTCCATCTTGGCGGAAGTCAGTTTTTTGAAGACATACATTTTAAATGTTTATGTAGCTATTCACTACAGAAAGGTTTTTTTTGTCATTTTATGTTTATTTGTTTTTTTTCAACATAACTTATCAGTTACCTCAACATGTAAATTATGCTATTTATTTAAAATAATTTGTGTATCATATTTAAAAACAAGGGGGGTGGAAATGGGAGGGAGGTGGGGAGAGTGGGGCTGGGCTGGGATGGGAGTAAAAGGCAGAAAACTATACTTGAACAACAATTAAAATTTAGAAAAAAGAAAAAATTAAAGCATATAAATTTTTTAATATCTAATATGCTCCATTTACTGAACTCTTATTTTGTTGCCCTTAAAGAAAATATTCTCCCCAGTGTCATATTTATTGGTTTCTTAAATAAGCAAATAACTAACATGAAAATATTAGTAATAATTTAGTAATGGGCTAAAGACCTATTGTTTAGTCTGTTAATTCAGGCTGTGGCATTTTTGGCAACAGTGTGGGTTTCCTTCATTGGCCAATTCAATAGTGACTTTCATGATGTGATTTCCCAGGTAGAAAGTGATCACATTCATGTGGCCACTTCATTCAAAAAATGTTTTTGAGCTGCTACCATATGGTAGACATTTTCAACAAATACCAAATGACTAGTTTAGATCTGGCTTGTGAGTATGACTTGAACAAAATTTTTCTTTAACTTTTTTAATTTGGAAAAATTTAAGATTTACAGAAAAATTATGAATATAGTACAGAATGCTCTCATATACCCATCACCCAGCTTGCCCTAATTTAACATCTTACATAATTTTAATTTTTACATATTGCTTTGTCAAAATTAACATTGGTAGTATCCTATTAACTACAGAATCTTTTTCAAATTTTACCATTTTTTTCCCACTCATGTCTGTTTTCATGTCCCAGGATTTGATCTAGGATATCACATTGCATTTAGTCAGTATGTCTCCTTGTGTCTTTCTACCTGTAACAATTTTTGAGCAGACTATTGACATCTATTTCCAAGGTAGTTGAATGTGTAGAGTTTCTAACACGTTGCACAGAAATGAGATTTGTTTCACTCATGGATCAAATCGCAGAACATTGATTGTCCATCATAATACACTGTTCTTGGCACCAGACTATAAACATGACTAGGATATTCTTATCCTAGAGAGGCTCATAATCTATTGTGAACAAAGAATTCCAGCAAGGACATAAGGTCCATAAGAGAGGAATAGGGAAGATAGAGGGAAAGTATCTGACGATGACTAGAAACTCAGGTCTTCGAGGAGACCGAGGCTTCTCCAGGTAAACGAGTGTGTTTGAGACAAGTAACAGCATATGCAAAGGCCCGGAGGTGAGAAGTACAGCACAATTACAGGACGCAGTGGTGTGTGGACTGAGTGAATGAGTGACAAGAGCGCAATGTCCAGGAGAATCAGATCCGAAGGGCTGCGTGTTCTGCTCAGAAGTGGGCTTCATTTCATAGGCAATGAGAGCCACTGGATTTGTTTTTAAATAAAGCAAGTCCTGGAGAACTTTTCCCCTCTATTATGTGACAGCACTTGTTTAGGATTAGATAATTATGGAGAGTTATTCCTGTCTATTCAGTTTTTATTCAAAACACTGTTATTCTCAAAGATTCACTTTCCATTAATGTTTAATGAGGATCAGGAAAGAGTTTAGGAGTAAGACTATCATTCATAAACACCTGCAGAAGTTATGTCTTTCCATAAGTATATTTTAGTGATAACCAATAAAGATATATCTACATTTACCACTAATGTCCACATTTTCATATTTCCTACAAGTAAGAAATATGGTGGGACACCAATAGCCAAGGCAACAAAAGAAAAAATAAACAAATGGGAGTATATCAAACTAAAAAGCTTCTGTTTAGCAAAGGAAACCATCAACAACATGAAAAACAGTTTACTAACTGGGAGAAAATATCTGTAAATCATATATCATATGCAGGGTTAATATCCAAAGTATATGAAGAACTCATACAACTCAACAGATAAAAAATTCAATTTGAAAATGGGCAGAGGACCTGAGTAGACCTTGTCTCAAAGGAGACATACAATGATGGCCAACAGGCACACGAAAAAGCACTCAACATCACTAATTATCAGAGAAATGCAGATCAATGCCACATCGAGATGTCATCTCACCCCGGGTAGAATGCCTACTGAAAAGGGTCAGAGGTAACAAATACTGGCAAAAATGTGGAGAAAAGGGCAGCCTTGTGCACCATTGGTAGGGATGTAACATTGTGTAGCTGATATAAAAAACATTCTGGAGGTTTCTCAAAAAATTAAAAGTAGAGCTACCATAAAACCCAGCAATCCACTTCTATATATTTATCTGAAGGAAATGACAATGCTAATTTGAAAAGATATGTGCACCCCCATGTTCATTGCAGCATTGTTTACAATAGCCAGGAAGGGGAAGTAAGCTACATGTCAATTGTGGATGAATGGGTAAATAAAACATTATGCATAACACAGCATATAGATAAAGACAAATAATGTATGACCTTACTTATACATGGAATCTTAAAAAAAAAACCCAAACAAACCCAAACTATAAACTTGTAGATACAGAGAACAGATTGGTGGTTGCCAGAGGCCAGAGGTGGGGTGTGGGGAGTGGGTGAAATTGGGGTGAGTGATGAAAGGATGCAAACTTCCAGTAATAAAATACATAGTAAGCCCTAGGGTTGTAACATACAGGATGGTGACTGTAGTTAATAATATGGTATTATATCTTCAAAAGTTGCTAAGAAAGTAGATCTTAAAAGTTCTCATCATAAGAAAAAAATTTTAACTGTGTGGGGATGGATAGTAACTAGACTTATTGTGCTGATCATTTAGCACTATACACAAATATGAACCATCATGTTGTACATCTGAAACTAATAAATTTATATGTCAATTATGTCTTGCTAAACTATGAGGCAGAGATGGACAGAACTGAGAACTCTGGAGGAATATAAAGCACATTGCTAAAATCTGGAATTGTTTTTCTGAATGTAGACAAGGTATTGTTCTATAAAAAGACTAGCATTTTCAAATTACAAACAGTTTAATAGTTTATTGATATCTCCAAATTAAGCACCAAAAGAAGGAGGATTTTCTACAAAGTACAAGGATCAAAATTATAAATATTCAAGCCATGCTATTTTCTTGTCTGTGTGTTAGCAACCAGGATTATGAAGTATCATTTAGACCTTGCTTCTCAATGAGTGTTCAGCATCGTCTGGGCACTACTGAACCGGGACCTACCTGCATTTGTAACAGTGTACCCCTGTGATTCATTGTACATATTGGAGTTTTAGAAGCACCAATTTAAGACATTGTTTGTTAGATTTTAAAATTTTCATGAAGTATGTGATAGTCATAAATTAACTCATGACTATAGTTTATTTTTAAAAGAAGAAAACTTGTCAAGAAAATGTGCATGGTAAAATTCTCCTAGAAAGAAAGAACATTGTGCAAGATTGTCAACCTTCTTTATTTTATTTTCTTTTTTTCTAAATATATTTTATTAATTATGCCATTACAGTTGTTCTATTTCCCCCTTCATTCCCCTCCACCCTGCACACCCCCTCCCCCACCATTCCCCCCTTTAGTTTATGACCACATGTCTCAAGTTCTTTAGATTCTATATTTCCCCTACTACTCTTACCCTCCCCCTATTTTCTACCTACCATCTATGCTGCTTATTTTCTGTACCTTCTCCCCCCTTCTCCTCCCACTCCCCTGTTGCTAACCCTCCACGTCATCTTCATTTCTATGGTTCCACTCCTGATCTAGCTGTCCCCTTAGTTTGCTTTTGTTTTAGGTGTGTTTGTTAATAACTGTGAGTTTGCTGTCCTTTCACTGTTCATCTTTTTTATCTTCTTTTTCTTAGGTAAGTCCCTTCTTTAAATCCACACTTTATTTTTACCTAAGATCATGTAGGGGACAAATTGGAAACCTGTTTTTAAGCATCTATAAATGTCATCTCATTATATTTTACTACTTCAGATTATGTATTTTAATGACTGAATGAAATTTGTTATGTCCGCTGAGAAAGTTTTAGATATAAAACTTTAAAAATTGAATTTTTTAACCTACCATTTTAATATTTGAGTTTATCATAAGCTTAAACAATTCTGAATTTCTTAGTAACTTAATTATACTATCTTAATATCCTTTATGATTTTGGTAAGAACTGTAATTGCCTATTCTATTTTCAATGAAATTTTAATGAATCGATGTTGGAAATTGTTTTCTTTTCACAGGATTATGTCCTTTATTTAATTATATCTTTATATATTTAAAAGGATCTATTTAGGGCTTGTTATATATAAGCTATTGTTAGAGCTACAGTGCTTTTTGGCTTCAAGAAATTAGTATCAAAGTCTGGAACACTTATGAATAATTTTGATTTGTTTATTTCTCTATTGTTATTCATCTCAGACAACAGTCAGCAAACTTTTTCTGAAAGGGCCAGACAGAAAGTGTTTTAGATTTTGTGTCCTGTGCAGTCTTTTTCTTGGCTCTCTACTCTGTCATTGTAGTTCCTAAGCAGCTATAGCCAGCACATTCAGGTATTGCCATAAAAATTTGCTCATGAATACTGACATTTCCATTTCATACAATTTTATTTTTCTTTTGATTTTTTTAACCACCTAAAAATGTAAAAGTCATTTTTAGTTTGTGGGCTATGCAGAACAGAGGGGGCTGGATTTGGCCTTTAGGCCATAGTTTGCTGATATCTGATATAAGATATTGAGAATATGAATGCATATTGATGGGGGTTTTACTATTAACTACAGATTTCTGGGGAACCCAGTGAGTTCCTTGTATCTAAACTATGACATTGACATTATATTTTTGTTTATTTGAGAAGAATCCAGAGGCTGAAAAAAAAGAAAACTAAAAATCATGGTGAATACAATGTACTATGTACTAAACACTGTTTAGCACTTTATCATTTCATTCAGTTTAGACATCATCATATCCTGATGAGGTAGATAACATCACCGTCATTTTACACATTAGAAAGATTGAGGCTTAAATAACTTCCCAAGGTTATACAAGGTCAATGGCAGAATTAATCCAAGTCTGACGGCAAATTCTGAGATATTTTTACTATACAACACTGGCCACAGTGACTCACTCGTTGGGAATGCGTGTTCTCTATTAAAATGATTTATTTTTGGAGGACAATAAGGGAGAGTGTCATAAGAATATGATGTTTGGGACCTTGAGGCAGAATTCCGACAAATATTTGGATGATAGAGGAAGCTATTCCAAATATAGGGGTGCAAAGCTGGGGAGAATATAGCTTAGGAGTGGGAAAATAGACAGATAAAAGACCACTTGGGAATTCCCCGGAGGCCATGATACTGTCTTTCATTTATTTTCCTCTTCCCCTTTGTATATTTTAGTCTTTATGGCCTGATGAAAATGAATTGGTTCACATTTTTCTTTTTTACTTATTTGTCTCTGTTATTTAGCTCAAAGTTTCAAGAAGTAAATGCATTGCTGCTCACCCGGCTATTATGTGTCCCCAAGAGAAATTTCAGGAGGAGCCTCTAATTTTCCCCAATCGTACTCAGTAGTGTGCTGTAATAAAAGACAAAAAAGGTGGCTGGTAGAGGGTGTATCTTTCATATGCCATTACCTTTTGTACTTTCTCAGAGCAGATTACAGCCACAAAGCTATTTAGATGACATGCAAATTATATCTGGTCACAGTATTTGAGCCAGATAATTAATACAACATAGGTGGTGTGGTAAATGTTCCATTAATACAACTCTGCACATTAAGCAGACACACTTTTTCTTGTACGGTGAGCATGCTGAGAAACACAATCCATATTTTCCTCTTAGTAACTCAGTCTCATACTTAGTATGTGCTTAATTTTAAGGCATTTTAATTGTCCTTTGCTGAAGAATCCCTCATAGTCAAAAGAGCTAAGTAAGACAGTGAAGAAGTTGGTATGGAATATTTGCACTAGAGTTTACAGTCAATGTTAGAAAAATGATATGAGAAAGTTGTACCCTAATAGAGATTTCATGTCTTTGGGTTGGCATTTTCTATAGTGTACATTATTTTACATAGGATAAAGAAGGAATGAAAGAATGTGTCAAAGAATCTCTCTCAAATGAAAATTAACAATATTCAGCTTTGATGCAGCGGATGGAAAATATGACTTTGTATTTGGAAGACCTCACTCAAATATATTTTTCTCATGTCCTAGTGTTTATTTTGGAAAAGTAAGCAATTTTCATGGAGTTTTAAAGAGCTAAGAGATCACTAGAGACTTCATTGCAATTAATGACTATTTTTCGAGATTGGAGACATATTCTGTTCTTTATAAATGTTAAATTATATGGTGAAATGGAAAATATGGAAACATGATCAGGAGGTATTTCACAAAACTGTTGGTTTTTATAATGCATTTTATGAAAGAGTAACCTGGGGACTATACGCTTATGAAAGATCATCCTAATATCCCTTTAACTAGAGCTTGTTGAAATAGCATGTATTCGGGGACCTATAGCCATGAGTATAACTCTTTCCTAAATGGTCCTAAGTGATCCAAGCAGTCTCTAGATCTTTAAACTCAACTAACTGATCCACACAGTCTGCCCAGGCAGGACCCAGAAAGCCAGCTGTGAATAGCAGTACCTGCCTTTGACCCTTGTCCTGGCCCCCTCGCTACTTTAGCTTTCTTATTTTTTTCTTACTCTCTCTTCCTTTGTCCCTGGACTTCCGTCATTGCTCCCTTGGAAGCTTTATTTCAGGACTACCTTTTAGTCAGTCACATAGTTTTTCTCTCTCTTATTTGTCAGGACTTTTTTTTTGTATTAGCTTCTGTTTTAGTTTTAGATTGTATATTCTTCTCAAGGAAGTATTCTGTTCACTTAAATTGGCATATTTTCAACTCTACTATCCCTAACCTTACCACAGACTGAGACTTATGTTCATAGTTCTTTGCATCCACATAGAATCTGCTTCATAGGTGAGCATTCAGGATGATGATTAGTTTAAAGGCAGCAGAGGAAGAATTGGAGTTGATGGTAGATTTAGACAAAATTACAGCTATGTTTAAGGACAAGCACAAATACAGGGCATTATTTCCAGAAGTAGTAATCCTTTTAATCTCCTTTCCCCTCGGCCTCTGTCAAGATCAATTTCCTTCATTTTATCTAACATTTCAGTTGAAGTTCAACTCATTTTTTTCAGCACGCAATGAAAGTGAGCAAAGTAATACTTTTATGTGTTTTCATTCTTTCGATAGCTTATCCGTTTGGTACGTGACTTGACTGTGTCAGAGACTATGACATCACATGCTTTTGCAATATCCAAGCACTGTCTAAATTAGCAAAATGCCCTTGGCTCACTGCCTCCCTTCTGTGGAGCTGACCTCAGGTGAGGTTCCTTCTAACTTCAAGGAGAAATTGATTTCTGTAGATCAATTTCTTGAAAATGCACTCTGAATAAATTGGCACACTCATGTAAAAGAAATAACCCTGTAAATTAGTGTATTTTACCACCCTAAGAAATCATTTATAATAGTTAAGCTTCATCGCATGGATACAGAAACCTCATATATCTCATGTTACAGAGCCCTTGAGTGGGTCAGATGGCTCCAGGATCAAAATCTTGTTCTTCATTCACTATCCCCTAGACTTGGAGTTTCTGATTTTTGGCTTCCACAGTCTTCAGTCTATTATGTGAAGCTTTGTTTTATTGATGCTTTGATTGCTTCACTTGCTTGCTTGAGTTTCCATGGTATTTCCACATTGCTGCTGACTGCTTCATTACATGTGGACTTCTCTTTTCATTTGTTCTTATTTTGTGTTATTTCCCCATATCACACAATCATGACAGTGCTGTAGTTAGGTTTTCTTCCATGTCTTTACTTTCATTGTTTGCTCCTTTTTAAAAATTGTTCATCCCTGCCTTCTACCTTCAACCCTACCCTCTTTGGCTTTGTCCATGAGTCCTTTATACATGTTCCTTTGATGACTCTTCCCCTATTTTCCTCCATTATCCCTCTCCCCACTCACCTCTGGTTACTGTCCATTTGTTCTTTATTTCCATGTCTCTGGTTCTATTTTGCTTGCTTGTCTATTTGGTTGATTAGGTTCCACATATAGGTGAGATCATATGGTATTTGTCTTAGAATGTTTTTTCTCCTCTCTGCTTAACTTCATCCTGTACATAATTTTAAGTCCAGTTCATGTCCTGTGTACATAAGGCCCTTTCTGAGAAACAAGTTCTCTTGATCAGTCTTTAATTTTCTTTATGCACATCATTTTGACTGAAATACCAGGCAATTAATCATATAGTATTTTTTTCACTAACTTGTGTTGTTTCCCTAACTTGATTGTAAATTTTATATAGGTAAGGAATTAAAGTTTTTGCAGCCAATTCTGAGAAGCCACTGTTTCTAATGAAAATAAGTGTGCACTCTGTACAAAATTAAGATAGCTATAAGTAGCCTAACCTCTAAGAATTTGCTTCTTAATATGAAAAAATATGTCTCCAATAATACAGCCTCATCTGACAGTAATATTATTAATGAGCCATTAAAACATAAAATGCACCATGTAATGTAATTGTAGGAGATTGATTGTTTAATATGCTATAGTGTTTTTATCCCTGTAATTTTATCACTAGATTTTGGTTTTGTAATTCATGTGGATTTATAATTCGCTGTATGTAGTGGAAGACACAACGTGGTGAAGAAATGAAGTAGAATGGTGAGAAGGTACATGTGACCAAAGGGGAATAGTAATCACTAGGGATGAAGGCAGTGTGGTCTGCACTGCGGAATATTGCTGTGTGCATTCAGAATTTTGCTAATAGTCAACAGAAATGGAGATAGTTAGATCACATGTTTCTATTTCTTCTGAGAAGCTATAAAACAGCTACAACACAGTTTGTAGCCTACAGATATGCACAGAAAAAAATAGGGTAAAAATTATGATCTAAAAGGCAGTGGCTGCTGGACAATGTTAGCTGGACTCTGCTGGTGTCCTGTTTCTATTACAAAATGTTCCCCATAGATTTGGTGAGGAATGCACCACACAAATGTACTGTGTTACAGCTCTGGATGTCAGAAACCGAAAATCAGTCTACAGGGCTGTGTCCCTTTAGGAGGCTAAGGAGAGAACCTATTTTTTTGGCTTTTCTAGCTTTTAGAAGCCTCACACATTTCTTTGCTTATTGTCATACTTTACTGTGACCTCCTTCTCTGACTCTGACCCCCTTGCCTCCCTCTTATAAGGACCCTGTGATTATGGGCCCACCTTGAGAATCCAAGTTAATCTCCCCATCTCAAATCCTTATTGTATCTTTGAAACCCCCTTTGCTGTGTAAGATAATGTATTTATAGGTTTTGGGGTTTGGACATGGACATCTGTGGAGGGATTTTGTTCTGGCCCCCATCGGCTGCTAAGGGTATCATCTTCCCATTCCGATTACAGGAAAAAGAGTAACACAAAACAAGTTTAAATCTGCGATTTTTAGACTACAATTAGTAAATGATATGAAGTGGAATTCCTTTTCCAAATGAGTTTAGATTAAACATATTGAATGACAGCACAGCCTTTAGTGGGAATCTGTGAGTTTTGTTTGTGTAGAATCCACCTCCCTGTCTTCTCAGGGACAAAACCTTGGTTTTCCCTTGGAAACCACTGTTCTCCTACCATTGTTGTCAAGTGCTCCTCTGTTTCCCAGCCCCAACATAAAATAAAATTAGTGGAAAAATAGGAACGAAGTTGAAGAAAACAACCACCACAGCAATATCAACAACAAATGAGCAAAGATTAATTAAGGTGGAGGGAGATGATATGATAAGAAAGGAAAAAGAAAGAAAAAAGATTATGAGATATCTAAAGGAAATAAAAATGATTTTGAGAGGATAGAGGGAGAACCAATAATAGGAGTAAAGACTAAAAGCCAGGCTAAGAGAGGAAAAATAAAATTTAAAGTGAAAATAAGAAAGAGCAGGAAGAAGGCAAAATCTCAGATTTAAAATACAAAAATAGTGAATATCTAGGAATAAAATTGAAGAAATGCAACAACCACCACCATATCAATGACAAATGAGAAAAAAATTAATAAAAATGGAGAGAGAATAATGATATTATAAGAAAGGGAAAAAGAATGTGAGATGACTAATGAAAAGAAAAATGGTTTTGAGGGTCCGGAGGAGAAATAGTGAATGTGGAATAGAAAGGCATAGAGTGGGAAAAAAAATTTAAAACAAAAAAAAAGAAGAGGAAGGAAGAAGGCAAAATGGGGTAAGATAAGGGAGGGGTAAAATATGAGATCTGATATACAGTGGACAGTGCGAAGCATCCTCTGTACTCCTGGGCTTCAAAAAATTCAAATCAGTTGAGATTCCGTTCATTGTTCAGGCTGCTTGTCAGAAGAGCAGCTGAAAATCCGTGCTGGTAGCACAAGCAAACAAGCTCAGCTTCCATCTACTCAGCCATCATCTTCCCAGCTTTGTCTCAAAGCCTAGAGGTGGGCATCTAAGCCTGATTGAGCCAGTGACACAATTCTTTCCTAGAATTTGAACTGGAGAGGAGTGACAAGAGAAGGAAAGGATTCATCATGGTGGTCGCCACCTGAAGAGATGTCTCTCCAGCCTCACTGGGGGTGTTTTGCCGGGGCGGGGCTTGCTTTGTTTGAGATCTAAGTATTTAAACTTTGCCTTAATTGTGTGAACTAAGTAATAGTATTCCAATACATTCCTTATTTTTTTTCTCTTAGTTAACCGGAATTGGTTTGGGTTGTTTATAAAGTATCTGTCTATAGCTGACACCCAGACTAATCCAAAATAATAATCAGACAAGAATGCTAAAGAAACTTTTTATTTTTTTGAATAATAAAAATAGATTGGAGCTCTTCACCAAATAAGTACAATTCCACATTGGACAGGGGGTAACGGTAGGTGCTGTAGAGTCCAAAGGAATTAATAAATAAAAACAAGGAAAGACCTAATTTGACAGAAATAATTTTAATTCATTATAAGGGAGATGTTTCAATTTAACAGAAATGTCCAAAGTAGATCTGGGAAGATAATGAGTTCTTCCGTGTTAGTCCCTATGGGGAGGAAAAAGTAGGGGAGAAAAATGTCTTGTTTTCAAGACTGTTGGTGAAGATGAATTTCCCTTCAATTTTCCCATCACAGTATATTACACCTTCACTGTACAATTACTTGTCAGGGACATGAACTTTTATGACTCTCTCTGCCCAGATAATAATTCACTCATTCCATCAGCTAGTTTCTCAGGAGCACTGGCTTGTCAACCTGGGTAACACAAAGTCAGGAAACTGTCCAAGAGGCTTATAGGACAGTTGCCTATTATATTGATGTACATCTTACCAGGAGTTACAGGGAGACAGAGAAACACTTTCTTAGCCAGAAAGGCATGTTTCTAGAAGAACACCTGGATATGAAAGGGATCATTGAAACCCATGACTAATTTCTTTGCTTCAGTACTTTATAATACTGTACTTAGAATGACTTTCAAATTAACCGTGCTTAATTTGACCAATTTTCCAGGTCATGATGATGTGGAACATTAGCACTTCACAGATATTTTACAAGCGCAGGCTGTGACTTATGAAATATGTAACATAAAGTAATAGAAAATAAATACTTCAACATGCCATTTTATCCCTTAGGAGCCCACATGCAACAGTTTTTATTGAGAAAGCATTTCTAGTTGAACCACCCCTTTCTAAACGCACGCATTGTTTACTTGATTTTGACCAAATAGGTACATGCAGAAGAAAGTTCTTTGGCTTAAGTAACATAATATGAAAAGAAGTAGACAGGTTTTACTTTATTTTATTTATATGAAGTAGTTTTGAGTGTAAGTGAACACTTTTTAAAATTGACTCATGAATTTATATTGTAATTTAAAAGCACTTTTCTAGCATTTACTATATGCCAAGAACTATTTTAAGTGCTTTACATATACCAAATCCTAATTTAATCACTGCAAGAGCTCCGTGAAATAGATACTATTATCTTTTCTTCACAAATGAGAAAACTGGGGTACCTAGGTATGCTATTCTAAGGGGACTAACCAGTAAACTTAGAAAAGTCTCTGAAAAAAACAGTAGTAAAGGAAATCTGTCCATTGGGCAGAACTTGGAGTGCTGCATTTTCTGTTTTGTATGGATTGAGAAATACCCCTAAGAGGTCACACAGGTGCTAAGTAGCAGGACACAATTTGAAAGCAGGGAGGGTCATCCAGAATCCAAGTATTTATCCTTTGCTGCTATTTAACATACACAGCTAATTAAATCAGATAGCTATGTCTCCTAACCGGTGCTATTTCTGCTATGCTTATTCCTGTCTGTACCATTTCTTATGTTCTTACACTTTCATGATTTCTTGGAATATCCTTTTTCTCCCTTTAATTTTTTTACTTCCATTTAATGCCCAACTCAGTTTTAACTTTTTCTCAAAATGTTTCTTCTTCTTTTTAAAATAGATTTTATTTATTCATTTTTTTAGAGAGAGGAAAGGGCAGGAGAAAGAGAAGGAGAGGAACATCAGTGTTTGGTTGCCTCTCATGTAGCCCCTACTGGGGACTTGGCCCTCAACCCAGTCCCTGATTTGGAGTCGAACTGGCAACCCTTGGTGCACAGGCCTGTGCTCAATCCACTGAGCTACACCAGCCAGGTCTCAAAACCTTTCTTTACAGCCATCTCTATGTTTTTGTACTTCTTTTCACTCTTAAAGCTCGCAGTGTTTGTATCTACCACCACTGCTCAAGGCCTAGCTTTTTTAACAGCAAAGATAAATACAGGCTCCAACACAGTACCTTTCTCAAGGGGGCCCAGTCAGGTACCTTGCTGCTGAGTGATTACTTTGGGTACCTTCCAACAAAGAGGAAGCCGTAATTTTCCCTTGCTGGAATAGGTATCCTGGGGGGATATATATATATTTGCCTTCCTTGCCTGTAATGCTTTTACTAGCAGGAGCATCTGTGGTCTCTTTGCCTTTATTTTATTTCTGGGAAGTTGCCTAGGACCAAAGTACTCGTACAGAAAGCTGCGTGCCAATGGGCTCATACCCAAGGAATTATCTGGTCTTACACCTTCCGTGTGAAGCAGGTAAGTCTCTGACAGAATGGTGGAACAGCCCACTGAAAACTTAATTACAGAGCAGTTTAGAGATTATACCCTTAAAAAAGTGAGGTTTTATCTTATAGGATGGGATCTGTTTTGAACCAGTGACCAATATATCATTTTCTTCTATAACTAGAATATACAGGACTGGAAACCAAGGGGCAGGAGATGGAGTGGCATCACTCATTTTCTCTTAATAACCCATTTGCAGATTTTTTTCTTGCATTTCTTTTCCATAACTTAGATACTACAGGTTTGAATTTCTTACTTCCCAAAGTGCTTTCATCAAGGATGCAACAGTGGTTTCATTGAATTAGAATTTCAGACCACCACCTGGCTCTTTTGTGCTTCTCATGCCATGGAACCAGCAAGCACGTTATTGCACAGGCTGGCATGATGGACCTTAATTACAAAGGAGGAACTGAGTCCCTTCTGCTAGTGGGAGCTGGCAAAATATATTTGTGAGCCCAGAAGATTATCTGTGGTACCACCAACCCCATTGGCAACAACAAAATAAATAAGAAACCTTATATTTGGTGGCTTGAACAACAGACATTTATTTTCTCACAGTCCTGGAAGGCTGGGCGTGTGAGAGCAAGGTTCTGTCTGATTTGGTATCTGGTGAGAGCGCTCTTCCTGGCTCTCAGATGACCACCTTCTCTCTGTGTCCTCACATAGCACACAGAGAGAGACACATTGTCTCTTCCTATTTTTATAAGGTTACCAATGCTATTGGGTTAAGGGCCCAACCTAATGACCTCATTTAACATTAATTACCTCTTAAAAATTATATCACCAGTTCAAGTTACATTGAGGGATAGAGCTTCAATGTTTTGAATTTTGGGGGGGGGGACACAATTCAACCCTTCGCACTCCCTGGCCCTCCAAAATTCATGTCCTTATTACATTACATGCAAATGCATTTAATCTATCCCAGTGGCCCTCGAAGTCTTAACACATTCCAGCCTTAGTACCGAAATCAGAAGTTTCATTTAATATAATCTAAATGAAATGTGGGCTAGACTCAAGATATGATTCATCCTGAGGCAAAATTCTTCTCCAGCTGTAAACCTGTGAAGTCAGACAAGTTATTGCTTCCAAAGAATGATGTGGAACAGGCATAGGATGGACAAACAATTCCCAGAAACATCCAGATACAGTTTGACCAAATATCAGTATACCATGGCCCAGCCAAGTTTACATATAAAATAATTGTCGCACATGACATCATGTCATTCTCAAGGGTCCAAGCCCTGATTCCTTCCTTCAAACTCTGAAATGGCATCATCACCTGGACATCATTAAAGCCTGAGTCCTAACCCTGCTGGACCTGTCTGTTGACTTTCTGAGGTATTGGCAGCCACCCGTTGGTACCTTTCTCAAGTGATTAAATCTCAGGTTTTTGTTGCTCCTTTTCTAAACTTATAAGGATTGAAAACCCCGATATTTCTCCCTTCATTTTTCCAGCTCAGGAAATGATAGTCAGTTATTCTCTAGCAAGTGTACCCTTTTTGTTTTTCTAGTTCTCTAATCCCATTTAACAAATTCTCCCTATTAAAATACCTGATGTCATTTTTGTTTTATCTATTAGACCGTGGCTGATATACCATAAGTATCTTAGTTCAGGCTGCTATAACTAGTTTACACAGACTGCATAGCTCATAAGCAATAGAAATTTATTTTTCATAGTTTGGAAGGTTGGGAGTCTGGGATCAGGTTGCCAGCCTAGTCAGGTTCGGGTGACAGTTCTCTTCCTGACTTGCACCTGTCTGTCTTCTCGCTGTGTCTTGTTCACCTGGCAGAAAACAGAGGGGGGAAGCAAGATCTCTTGTGTATTTTTTTAAGGGCACTCTTCCCATTCACAAGAGCTTCATCCTCTTGACCTAATCACTTTCTGAAGGCCTCATGTATGAATACCGTCACATAAGTACTTAGAATTTCAACATATGAATTTTGGGTGGAACAAACATTCAGTCAATTGCAATAATCTTGGTTTTCCTCAGAGTGTCCTAATTTATGTCTCTTTTTCCAATGTGTTTTTTAATAGTGTTCTCTTTCACTCTTCAAAGTATCCTATCTGAACAATAAATTATATGATGTTCTAAAAATAAAGAACTGTGTGTTAGAAATAAGAGTACCTAGATAATCCTGGCTCTGTAAAAATTGCACATGAACTTGGGCAAATTGCTTATCCCAAAGAATAGGTGACTATTTCTACCAGTTATTATAGTTCTAGAATTTTGGATCTTGCCTTCCACGATGCTATCATACAATATTTCTTACTGTACATAATGTGTTACTATTGAGATATTGACATAAATCTGAGTAGCAGGAGAAGGTACGAGAAATAAATGAATTCTAAGCAGTGTTATGAGAAGCAAAAATCTGATTGATAAAGTGAATTGGGAGAGGTTTTCTGAAACATGATTATTAAATCAATCTTATTTAAACATCAAGATTATTGCAGCAGAAAAGGATATATATGTGTATCTGTTTGATAATTTCAATATATATATGACTCCAGATAAAAGTATAATAATATTCACTGATTTTTTCTCTGCAGGCACTGGTTATATTCTTTGCATGAACTAATTTACTTAACTTTTATAATAATTCTCTGAGACAGGCATTATTATGATCTCCACTTTATAGATGTAAGATTCAGAGGGTTTAAGTGACATGTTTGAATATATATAGCAAGGAAGTAGTGATACTGAGAGTTATACCCAGTGCTCTAGTATTCTAATTTCTGTACCATACTTTTAAGTATCAAGGTCAGTATAGCTTTATGTGAATTGATGGAAGCGTAGGCAGGAATCACCTTGCAATATATGTCTAGCAAATCAATGCATTGTATACCTATGTTTATGTAATAGATCAGTTACTATATATCAATAAACCTGAAAAATCAATATAGCTAGATTCAGAAGAAATATAATTACAATTCCAGTTTGATTAGAGAAAATATACTTAAGCTCTAATAAAAAAATATTTGGGTTCTTCATTTTTGGAATTAGAAGAAAACTTCCTGTTGAAGGTGAGAGTTTCTTAGAGTCTATGGCTCTAGAATTTCTGAAATTAATCATCAGATTCCCGGGCCCCTAACTTCCATTAATTCTGCAATCATCGGATGTTCTGATTCAGTAGGTCTGAAGTGAGACCCAGAAATATGCTTTTTCACTACATTCTCAGTGACTGTTTTGTCCTCTAAAGGTTGAGAGCCACTATTTTACAGCTTTTGGGACATCAAGAAAGCAATGAAGTACCTGACAGACATGCTGTTCTTAGTTGCCATAACAAAATACTTAGACTGGGTGGCATAAGTAGAGTTTTGTTTACTCTTTATTCTGGAGGCTAGAAGTTTGAGGTCCAGGTGTTGGCATACACCTGGTTTTTTCTGAAACCTCTCTCCGTGGTTTGCAGTTAGCCACCTTGCCACTGTGCCCTCACATAGTTGTCCCTTGGGGTCTATGTTATCTGTGTCCTAATCTCTTTTACTAATAAAGGATGTGGGTCACACTGGATTAGGGCCCACTGTAATGACCCCATTTTCAATTAATTTCCTCTTTAAAGATTCTATCTCCATATACAGTCATACATTGAACTACGGGGGGTCAAGCCTTCAACATGTGCATTTTGGGAACACAATTCAGCATATAATTCCCACTGACCAATACATCCCATTTGTTCAGAATAATCCCAGGTTATGTCTGATGTGCTAGGACCATTTCCATTAGAGCCTCTTTTAAATCTCAAGAATGTTCCAATTTGGACCATAAATTATGTGATCTCTCTCTTTAAATGTTACAAAGTTACTTAATTAGTAGCACTTTTAGCTCTCTTATTTTTTCTTTTGTCCCACTGGCATTTTGAGGACAATTTTTATAGTATGAAAAATATTAGAACAGCGTTTTTCAGAAGTTATATTAAGGCAATTATGTTCTTAAATTATATTACATTGAAAATTAAAAATCTAGGCAAGGAAATTAAAGTGCTTAGAGTAGATTTTACTATTCTCTGCATGTGTAATTTTTCCCGATTTTCTAACTCTTACATATTACATTTTCATGGCCAGTCTTTATAATATTAATATCTAACAAATCAGAATTTTAATGTTTTTGTTCAAAGGCTGCTACAAACAACTGAAATGTCATTTCAATCCAGAGTTATCAGTTAAAAAAAAGAGCAATTCACCTTTCTGAAGCTGTGATAATTCACTTTACATTACCCTAAATCAATTAAATCCGCTCTGTCCTAGTTCTTTTGATCTGTAAAACATGAGTCATAATACCATCTACCCTACAGGTATAACAGTTGTGAAGATCACATCAACATAAATGCTTAGAAGATCCCTCTGCCCCACACCTAGTTCTTCTTCCCCATTCATTTTCTCATTATCACTCTTCCAGCACTTGCCACACTGCTTTTCTTGTATTTCTGTTTTGTTCTAGCCACGGGGATGAGAGTCTGAGACAAAAGCACTGTTTTGGTATTTGTTTTTCATCCCTTGGACCCAGCAAAGTCTTACAGTAAATATTTATGGAGCCAAATAATATATTAATGAAAGAAATGAACAAATGAAGTTGATAAAGACAATTTTCTCTATTGTAGGGAATTACATAAAAGAATTACATAAGAGATTATTGAAGGGCTTGAACATCTAAGCGAGACTTTTCTAACATGAGTAAATCATACATGAGCCATTCAAGCATTAAATGCTTCATTGAGAAGTGGGTAATTATAAAAAGAGGAGAACTTAAACAACATATAAAAAAAGAAAACAACACCTTTTCCTTCCTCATATTTTATCTGGCAGAGAAAAAAATTAAATCTTGGTATTGGTACAAAAGTACTTTACTCATGAGTCTTTGCTTGCACATTCTGTATTCAAATAAAATGCTAATCTGAAAAATCAGCTTGACCTCCTATTTCATCTTAGAATCCTTATAATATATAGATATACATTAACTCCAGGGTGCATTTCTGGTTTTACCAAGAATCTGTAGGAGTTCTATCTTTATTCTTGAGCATAATTTCTATATTACTTGTTTTAACTTGTATATAGTCTACTCTAAAATTACTCTGTACATTTTGTGGGAGATGTTAACTGGCTGTTCTACATCTTGACCTAGATGGTAATTGCATAATTATGATATTTATTAAATGCAGCAAAGAGCACAATTAAAATATTTCTACCTTATGTATATGATACCTCAGTTAAAAAGTTTATGACGTCTGTTTTTGTATTACTTGCTTATTATTTATATACTGAACTTGAAAGGAACGGAGAAAAACATCAGAATACTTTGAAATTAAATTCTCCTTGGGATAGGAGGTGTTTTGGGAAGTATAAGTACTAATCATTAACTTTTTTATATTAGAAAGTTTACTTTTGCTTTATTTCTAGGATGCATTTATTAATGTCAAATTTTCTGTTCATATGTTTTAATGAACAAAGCAAGTAATGATTAAACTGTATGCCCCCAAATGACAGTTACTCTGAGAGATTCAGTCCAATAAAGATCTGCCATACTTAAACTCCAGTCTTGCTCATCTTCTTAGATTCTACTCAAGTATTTATCCTCTATTTTAATAGGAAAATTATTTGATGTCTTTTAAAGTTCAGTCTCTGAGCTTCTTTGAAGTGGTAACAGATGCAAATTTTCACAGGTAATTATTTCTTTTGAACAAAATTGTGTAAATATATCATGTTGAATACAAAAAGTAATATAACAATGGATTGATTTAGAAAAATTATTTCCTTGACGGATGACAATTTCATCACAGTAATTAAAGATAGAGGTGTTAACTAGAGAACATATCCACCTGGAACACTCAGTTATTCAGGATTATCTGGGATGTCAAAAAAAATGGGCCATTCTGCAAGGTAAACTTGTGAGTCCCTGAGTCCCCAACAAGTGCTGACTATCTTTACTTCTGGTCTGAGTGACTTCAGGTATGAAATAAACCTTGTATTGTTTTCCTTATTATGCTTTTACTTCCCTCCCTTGAATGGAATTAGTCTGCCAGAAGCTATTGTCAGGTATATAGAAAAACAAATGGCAAAACTGCCAGTCTTTGGCCAAACACAATCCTTTCCTGTAACAAGGATTTTAAGTTTATCAGCAATTGAGTTCTGCTTCTGGAGACCAAATCCAGATCAATCAGAGAACAAGACCAAGGGAACTACAAGTTTCTTTAGTACCTTGGAAAATCCTTGAGGCAGGATTCTGCAGAGTTTTGCTCATGAGTACAAACCAACCCATTGTAATGTCATTTGATACTTGTACCTATGGGACTGAACCAAAAATAAGTTGGCTTATGGAGGTAACAGTGTATCTATGGAAATAAACTTTGTGTAATCAGGTACCACATTGTTATTAATTTGTTCTTCAAGTCTATTACATTATGAATTAATTATAAGTGGTGAGGGTTTAGCAAAAGACTGCCAGCAGAGAGCATGGACTAGGCAGTGAAACTTTCTAGGTTTGATGTCTACCTCTGGTGGCCTTGATCCAGTTTCTTATTCTCTCTGTCCCTCAGTTTCCTCATCTGAAATATTTACAAACACCTCATAGTATCAAAATGACCAAATGAATTTATCAAGTTGTAAGAGAATTTCTGGGCACCATACATGTTTTGTTAAATAAAATAATAAAACCTCAAAAGAAATTAAGTCAAAAAAAGGGAAAAGTACTCATAGCCTCACGATTGACAGGGCTTTTCACTTTGTTACTGTGTCTTCTCTGTCGTAGCTCCTTGCCCTCTGAGACTTCTGTGCACATGAATCTGTATCATATGCATTTTCTGAGGTATTCTGTCCATGTTTTATATGCACGCTCTGCCTTTCTCCTTGGGTCATGCTGTCTCCTTACTTGTAATGCTTGTTCTCATTTTTTCATGTCCCACGTCCAGCCAGCCTTCCCACATCCAGCCAGCCTTGAAGGTTTAGCTCAAATGTGTTGATTCCTTTCATTACTCTCTGAAAGAGGATGTTCATTTGTTTCTCCTCTCAAATTGTAAAGCATGTTTTTTTAAATGACATTTATTACTTTTTACCTAGTGTTATGGCTTTTTGAACATGGTGCTTCATCTCCTAGGTTTGTGGACGTGGAGTGCAGCTCTCTGCCTCCTCCGTGCATTGAACACAGTCCTTCACACGTAGGTGCTGAACAGACAGACATTCAGTGAAGGGATTCATGAAACTTGACTTAAACAAATTTTAACATTAAAATATATTATTTACAAGAATAAGATATTCTAAAAATTTTGACAGTTTAAATACTCATAACATTAAGTGATATAAAACTCTAAACTGTATAACTCTAGTTTTCTAATAAAATATAAATCTATTTATTTAACTTTTATCTACCTACCTACACATACCTATCATGAAAAGACTGGAAAGAAACTTCCTAGATGTTGACAGTATTTTTATCTGAATGATAGTATGCAAGTGATCTAAATTATTTTTTACATTTTTGATAAAATTTCTACAATTCCATTACATCACCTTTATAATCATGAAAGCTTAATATTGC
This sequence comes from Artibeus jamaicensis, assembly GCF_021234435.1. NCBI lineage: Eukaryota > Metazoa > Chordata > Mammalia > Chiroptera > Phyllostomidae > Artibeus > Artibeus jamaicensis. Next base: position 24,695,194 of record NW_026522047.1, read on the forward strand.
AGCAGCATAAATGCCTACGTAAAAATAAAATTACTTTTGGTTGAAAGTACAAGAAAGGCACTATTATCTTTGAGTAATTTAACTTAAGATTAAATACATTTAAATAGATTAAATTAATTTGAATGACTTACCTTCTGGCTTTCAGCATATTGATCTTTGACTCCCTGGGATGTGATAGCAACTAAGTTAGTGTTCCTCTTCCCTGCTTATTCTAAGTACAATACCCAGTTTGTAATAAAAACTGAAATGCTCAGCTTAGATAGAGTAAAAAGTCATTTTCATTAAGAAATTTCAGAAAAATTACTGAATATTTTTGAGGCAGAACTTTTAATTGTTGAAAGCAAAGTATATTTTTAACTTGCTGTAAACCACAGAAAACATGTGGATGAAATTCCAAAATACTTCTAGAGAACTGGAAAGGAAGTTGGTTATCTGTAGCTTTAGAATATTTCTTTCAATGATTTATTTTGAAAATTGGTTTCATAGTGGTACACATTTAAAGGAAGAATTTGTACACATTTGTTGATTTGAAGGGAAATTATTTGTTCTTACAAGAAAAAGTGTTTCAAAATGAATTACATTGGTCTTTCAAAATGTATTTCAAACATATTATATTAAGTATAATCATCTTGTGAAGTTAAGAAACCTTGGGTCACCATTGCTCTGCAAATACATATTTTAACACCTTTTCTTGGAGTTCTTTAAGACCTAAAGACCTATGCATACCTGATAATTGTTTATGTAAAGGATTCCTTGATTTTAGACAGTTTCCTCTATCTTCATAGCTTTTCTTGGCATACAGTTTTTTTATGATTCACTCAGTTGGGCTGAATTTGACTTTATTTGTGAGTAATTTTTCTCTTAAATAGCATCAAAAAGTGTTATTGAAAGAAAATGTATTTGTTAGATATGATTGAAAGAAGCAACTCTACAGTAGTAATGTGAAAACAAAGGAGCCGTTTGCTCAATGAAGAAGGTCTATTGATGTGTGCCATTGGGCATTAAAGGGAGACTTAATTACTCTTCATGAATTTCCTTTATTAGTTGAGTTATCTAGCTAATGTAGTTATGAAAATACATTAGAGAGACACATTTGAAATTCAAATGATAGAAAACCAAACACCACTAATTCAACACCCAAGTCACCCGTTGTTCACAGAACTGCAAATTACAATAGCTGTATGTCAGGAACAGATGAATTAACTTAGCTCAACAGCTTTCTGGGTATGAATGGGAAGCCTGACTTCCAGAGATCTTTTGGTAAACCACAACAGTCCTGAGTGACTCACTGTACAATGGCCAAAGGAAACCTAATTTTTGTTTAGTACAGAAAGTAATCTAAATTAAAAACCCTGTTTTGTTAGTGTTGTTGTGTTCTTTTTTTATGTTGTATGAAGTACAGAGTTCTTCCAAGTGTTCAAGGTTTTGAGTATGTTTTCCCAAGTTGGAGATTTATTGACTAATTCAGGATAATAAAAGAAACAATAATCACTTTCCCCCCCAAAATTTAATTCTCTTTTTCCTGAGAATTAAACAGCTTTAGTAAATCACAAATAGATTTTTTCATTATCACAGTATTGTATTAGTATCTTTTTTCATTCAACACAGCTATAATATCCTGAGAAAAAATACAGGCATTGGAGAACCTCTGAAATATGTCTCATCATATTGAAGATAATTACATCGTCTTACTTTTCTCTCCTGCAGTTCTGAGTCATCACGTGAGGGTTCTGGTAATGGGCAAAACGTTTGTGAACACCACCATCTGCAGTGGGTCTCCTTTTTCTCAGAATTGCTACACTCTGCTCTTTTATTGAACACAAATATCTCTGGAACTGATGACTTGAAATCAGCCTCACTTAGGCTCATAACCATTGTCAGTCTAATACCCTGAGAGGATTTGTAGTTTTATCCACAGGCAAGGGAAAGCCTAAACAACACCAAATGAATGAGGGTCTCCCCAGTCTCCAAACATCTCTAGGGGAATTAGATTCTGGGACAACTCATAGCATTTCTTCTTTAGTATTTTAAACTCAGTTAACCTAAGTTTGCTCTCCTTACAAAGACGTTTATTATCATCACTTTTCCTGTATCTTCCTTAGGCTTGATCCTAGGTTTTGGAAACTAGTTTAATTTATTTACATTTATTCTTATATATTTATAAATAAAAACTTTTCAAAAGATAAATTTTCCTCTAAATATAGCCCGGTTACTTCCCCTACATTTTTGTTTGTAGTTTTATAGGCTATCACAATTTAAAAAAAAATCTGCATTCATAACTTTTGCTTCCTCTTCAACCAAAAATATTTTTCAAAACTCTTTCACATGTAATATAAACTTCTACATTGTTGTATTGTTAAAATATTTTACCTATATAATTTCTGATTTGGGGAATATTTTTAGGCATTCTTAATGCCTTAATAGCTGAGAATCTTCTTAAATATTTGGCATGCACTTGATGTGTACTCTTTTTAAGTAAAAGCCCATTGTTTTTCTGAATTTAATCTTAATCATCAAAAATATTTACTCTATTCTTATTACTTTCTGTGTTTTTTTTAATATCGAAAAAACAGCCCCACTTAAAAATTTTTCATACCATAACAATTGCATTTTTGTGAATGTTTCCTTTTATAAAGGACAGTTTTATTGCATGTATATATTTAATACTATGTGGGAAGAGGATCAAAGTTTCATGACTATTTATGGGGATTGTTTTTCTTTTACATACATTGCTTTCTAAAAACATTTGTAAAAGTCAAGCAGTTTTTTTTCTGAGAGAGCTTTAAACCCCTTAGCTTATAGTAGGGCAAAATTACATTGGAAAAATCTACTCTTTCAAAGGTTTATCATGATTATATTTATTATGAACATATGAATGTCACTTTCATAAAGTGGTATTTCTCTAAGGATTTGATCAAAATGCCTGTAAAACAAAATAAAATTAGTCCATAATTAGGAACACTTTAGAATACATTTAAGGAGGCTATCCTTAGTCACTTTCCAATGGACTGTCTCATAAATTTTGGTATCTATTCTTTTCTAAATGGAAAGAGAATAAAAATTCTTATACCACTATATAAGTTATGTAAAGCTTGAATAACTTCAAAAAGATTATTTATTTATATGAATCTATAAAGGACAAATAAAAGAAAGTAGATCACTGTGCTGTTGGTCAGTACCTGATAGCACCTCACCCTCTTGTCTGCTTTACCAGCCTGCCACCTCCTACTGTGCAGATGTTAAACATATAATCAGGGGGAATGCAAGGCAAAAGTCTAATCAATCAACATTTGTAATTCCCAAGATATGCTGGGTTTGTGCACTTAGACTACAGTGCCAGTTACAATAAGTGACAGTAAGAAATGTTGGGGGGAAGGAGCGCCAGTGTCCAGAAATCAATAGAATCTGATTCTGTTGATTCAAATATAGGGTATTGATTCTGTACAAGATAAAATTTAGTTTTTCCTCAGTTATATTCCTCTTTGTCAAAAACATATTAAATTTTAGCAAGTTGTACAGTCTATGTACCCTAGTTTTTAATGAAAATGTGGACGAGGATGAGGAGAATTTTCTGGCACTTTTTCATGAATAATGTCAGATTCCATGGAGGCAGTGGGATTTTCAGACTTGTTTGTAGGGGAGGAAGTGTCCTTGAACAAGCACAATGGTTCTAGGCATTAGAATATAGCCCTGAAAAAGATTGTTAACATGTATATAATAGGGTTCCGTAGAAGGCTACCTTCTGAGTAAAAGCCAGCACAGTTTGGTTTCAAACTAAATTAAAGCGGAAACACTGGCTGGGTAGCTCATTTGGTTGGACTGTCATCCCAGTGTGCCAAGGTTTCAGTTCCGTTCCCAATGAGGACACGTACGAGAACCAGTCAATGAGTGCCTGAGTGGGTGGAATAACACATTGGTGTTTCTCTCTCTGCCTTCCTCTCTCTAAAAATCAATAAAATTTTAAAACAAAACATTAAAAAAGCACATTAAAGCAGAAGCACATCCCTTTTTGGGGACACACAAATTTAATCAAGAACTGTATAATTATCAAAAATAGACAATTGAACATCAAGACTGCAAGCCAATGCTAAACATCATTGTGCATGTGTTTTTCACACAAAAAGCAGAAAGTATAAAGGGACATTTTACTACTATGTGGTACATTGACTAGTTAAGGAGAATAAAATAAGTAAGGAGATCTTTGATTTTTATAATTTTGTAATTATAGCTAACCAAGGCCTTAATCCCTAAATGTTTTAAAAATTCATTCACATGCTATTTATTAACAGACTCTTTTCCACAAAGAAATCTTGTATTTGATTGTGATAGTAGATAATTTTACTTTTCATAATTTATCATTTATATAAGAAAAGCCTGTATGTAACTTGCTTTAAAATAGTGTATCTTAATTTACATAGTTCTTTATATTTGTCATAGTGTTTTTACAGACTTGTTTCATGTGACATTATCCATAGTAGCTTCCTAATAACGTTCCTGTATTCCCGCACCGTTACATTTTGGTTTCCATGGATTTTACACTAGACTTAGGGCCACTAGACAATTTTGAAAATGCCACTCTTGCACTGACAGGCCATATGATTGTTTTCTTTTGTTATGCTTTGCTTTTTCCACTACAGCAGACAGGAAGAATGGATGTTAACGGTCTTAATGGTCCGTGAGTATCACCACATCATTGCGTCGAAGCTAACAAATGATCATAACCAGGAAAATGGTCAAAACAATCAAATTAGTAATTTCTAAATCCAAATTCAGAAACAGCTCTTGTGGATTTTAAGAACAATTTCTTGTATGCAAAGGTCTTCTTCCTCTCATACCTGTCTTTGAAGGCAATCCCAAACGTCACTTCTCTCGCCATTCCATAGCCCTCCTGTAGTCTTCTGGATAAATCTGCAACTAAAAGTTGCTGGTTCTGTAGGGAATAATTATGTGACACTACTTTCTATCGTCATTGGTTCGGCTCCAAATAAGAGACAGTTCTTTGTTAATATTCATTCTCCTTTTTTTAATCAAGTAAGAGAACCTCCAGTTTTTAGCTGGGCACATCACCACCTAAAATAATGACCGTGTTCTGTCTTCCTCTGAGCAAATAGGTGTGGCCGCGTATTTAAGTTCTGCCAGTGGTTTGTAAGCAGAAATGCAAGCCCGGGTTTCCTTCCCATTTTTCCTTCCTCCTGGCTGGAGTGGAGACGTAGAGGCTGGATCTGAAACAGGGAAAGGGCCTGCCTTCCTGAGGTTCTCACACGCTGTTCTACCAGCTCCAGACTGAGGCTGCTTTTGTTGTTGTTTGTCTTGCCTGAGAGAAGAAATATCTGTCTTTTTAAAGCCACTCTGTATTAGTTTGCTAGGGTACCACAACAGAATACCACAGACAGTGGTTTAAACAGTAATTCTGGAGGCTAGAAGTTTGGATGTTGGTGTGTGGGCGGGGTTGATTTCTTCTGAGGCCTCTCTCCTCGGTTTGCAGATAACCATCTTCTCTCTGTATCTGCACATTGTTTTCCACTGAGCATGTCAGTTCCTTTTATAAGGACACCAGTCATAATGCATTGGGGCCCACCTGTGTGACCTCACTTTAATTACCTTTTAAAGGCCCTATCTCCAAATATAGTCACATTCTGAGTACTGGGGGTTAGGACTTCAACGTGCGAATTTTGGCAGGACACAATTTAGCCCATAAGACATTCTCTTTTATTTTTCTTATTTGTAGCCAAACATATTTCTATCTGATATAACATAAAGGATATTCACATGCTGTAATTACTGGTGCAAGCTGAATCATTAGGTGAGCTCCCTTAGTTGTGTGAGCCTGGTAGGCTTCCTAGAACTTTTCTTCACAGTAACACTGACCTCTCACTCAGTCTCAGATACATAACTTTCCCTGACACAGAAAATCTTTCCTATGGAACTTACTGCAGGACAGAGGGAGGATAGAAAGTGTGCTTCCTGTGTTCCAAGCAGAAAATCAGACCCAGAAGGTACTAAACTATAAGTGTGCAGTTATTTTTTTCTCAAACTCGCCAATCAGATAATTCAATTACTCTGACCCCAGCAAGATAAATGATGAAAGAATGGAGGCACAAACCAGAGGTCTCTAATTAAAAATTATCCACGTGGAAACAGTAAGCAAGGGGAAATGACTTTCTCCTTTCAGTGACGCTGAATAACTAATACTTTCCATGCACCTACTGTTACTGATATTTTTCATGTTGTTTAGAACTTAATTTTTTATTAAAGGTTGATAACTTATTGTGAGTCAGAAGTCTTGAGCATGTGACATACATATTTATCAAAGTTGTTATTAATTATTCAAACTGTTTATTTTAGGAGAGATTTTTTTCCCAGTCCCTGCGCAAGATTACTATTTGGGAAACTTAGTGAAATTTGTGACGGTCAGATGGTACAAACAGAAGTAAGTCACTACATAGGGAAGGGAACATACCATTGAGAAAATGTTGAAGCCACTGGAAATGACACCTCCAAGATTTAGTTTATTGGTTGGCATGGACCAGAGTTCGCAACTCTGGCCTATGTGCCAGATTCTGCCCCCTGACTGTTTTTGCAAGTAGTTTTATTGGAACACATTTTTTATATAATGTCTGTGGCTGCTGTGTGCTAAAACAACAAAGTTGAGTCATTAGAAAATAGATTGTGTGGTCTGCAAATCCTAAAATATTTACTAGATATTTTCCTAGATAGCCCCTCTTGAAAGTATTTGCTGACATGGGCATAGAAAACAGTCATAAGAAATACTTTAAATTTCTATTAGTTTGCCTCTCTAAAATGTTCAATTATCATTTTTAATAAGCTGCATGTAATTTAGTTATTCACAAAAATTTTGGTGGATGAATTCATATATAAACTAAATCTATATTTCTCCACAAACTGAGAATTTGGCACTTATATGTAATGTAAAATGTTTTGCTATGCTTAGAAAATTATAAGATACATCTTCATCTAGGCTAAGAACCAGTGTTCTAGTTAGAATACAATTAGATTATTTTATTTCTGGTGCATCCTAATGAGAAAAAATGGGTTGGTAATTTAAAATAGATTTAACAGGGCACTTAGTAAAATTTTTTTCTCAGTATATTGATGGTTTAGGATATTTACTCAGTAACATGTCTCAGTTTCATTAATGTCAAATACAAGTTAATTCTCAGATAACTATTTTTTAAAGAAATACTTGCAAATAACCTGATTGTTTCACAGTGTACAATAATAACTTTTAAAAAATCTCTTAAATAATTTAATCTGCCTTAGCCAATTTTTTCCTATGAAATGAAAGTTTTTTAATTTTTCAAACTCCATTCAGAGTTTATTTAGTCATAAAATATATCAGATTGTGGATGATAAGCCTTTATTTTTAGCTCAAAAATCTGAATAAAACTTGTTATTGAATGCTATTTCATATGAGATAAATGGGACTTATTGTGCTATACAGCATGACCTTCCATTGGACTGCTGAACCCACTCCCTTTCAGAGGGCAAACATTTTCAATTACAGAGATGGAATTTTCTCTCTCGACCCTGAGAATAGTTTGTGGTGTGTTTCATGGTAATTATAGTATGAGTATGGATTAAACATGATTGCAAGGGTCATTTACATTTTCCACAGTAGGATACAATTTATGAGCTTGCCATGACAGACATACTTATGTTTATGCATATGAGAGATAATGTTAAGCCTCTGAAATTGGAATCCTGGAGTGCTGTAAGAGTTCATTATCATCTCACATTCAAACACTTACTGTTTCTATTAGTGCTGGTAGTTTTCCATAGTAACTACTACCTGAACAAAATTTAATTACGTTATTCAGCAATGTAAATTAAATTAAGTTAATCCAGAATGGTCTGTTTAAAGGATATTATACTACAGTATATCAATTAGCACTGATTATTAAAAGTAATTTTCAAGTATAAGAGGGCCACAAGAAACTATATTACTGGGCAAAATTATAATTAAAAAAATAATGCAGTGTGTTATTGATTTTCTTAGTGTTCTATTTTAGCAGAATGAGATAAATATTATTGGCCAACTGGTTTTATATAATCTATTTTCCCTATAGGCTATTATCCATTTCAAGTTACTTTTGGTGAGTGGCATAAAATAGGGGCTCAGTTTTACTCTTCTTGCATGTGAACATCCAGTTTTCCAGCAATATTTTTTGAAGACTCTCTTTTCTGTTGAGTATTCTTGACTTTCTTGTCAAATATTAGTTGACCATACATGCATGGATTTATTTCTGGTCTTTGCTCTATTATGTTGGTCTATGTGCCTGTTTTTATGATGGCATCATATTTTTAAAATTATACTTGCTTTGTAATAATTTGAAATCAGGAAGTGTGATGCCTCCAGCTATGTTCTTTCTCAGGATTTCTTTGACAATCGGGAATCTTTCATGGTTTAATGTGAATTTTAGGATTGCTTTTTTCTGTGTCTGCATGATATGCCATGTGGGGCTGAAGGCTGTTCTTAACAGCTGGGCTGAATTCCCTGCCCAAGCACAGCTGTCGGATGGGCTCTTTGGCTGCTCACATTCTCTGGTCAGGCTTCCTGACTGCATGGGACTGGAGGCTATATTCAGCAGTTGGACAGGGCTGTGAATTGTTCCTATGCCCAGATGAGGATCCTCAGCCAGTGTGGCCCATTGGCTGGGGACCTGAATCAGGTGGATCTACCCACCAGGCTTCAGTCAGAACCCCAGAGTTGGCTCTGCAGAGCTATTGGCTAAGATCTTTTCTCAGGTGCTAATGCAGGTGTGCTTGTACAATGGTCTACTTGGTGGCCCATGTTCTGGGGCTAGGCTTCTTGGTCGGGCAGGGTTGGATGTCATAATCAATAGTAGGTGTGGTTTTGAATTTGTTTTTTGTCCAGGTAGTTCTGTAGAGCAGTCTCCATGACCTATACAGTTGTCTGGGGACCTGAATCAGGCAGAACTGCTCACTGAACTCTCTGGCCAGATGTGCCACCTGCCATGCTCAGCAGATGTCAGAGCAGCTGGCTGGGATCCCCGCTTAAGTGCAGCTTTCAGGAGGAACAAATGCTGCTAGCATCTGAGAAGTGATTACTCTATGCACTGCCCCACCTTCTCCATTTCTGTCTAATCCTCAGTGTCAAGTCTCAGAAATTTTCCGGTGATCCCTGTAAGGTGAGACCCAAGTGGGACTCCTGGGAAGAGCCAACAAATCCCAGAATGCTGGGGAAGATGGATGTCTACCTCGGAGTCTTTTTTCCTCATTGGAGAAAATGGGCTGGGGTGTTTTCTCTTGGTGAAGCACTGTGCTGGCCTGGGGAAGGAGCAATGTGGTCAGGGTGTAGCTGCTTCTCACACCCTTCTAACTTAGTCCTTCTCAGTCTCTGTGGCCCTGAAAATATGGATTAGCATAATAAGCATAATATATTCACTCTCCTTCTTATGGTGTCAATAGAGTTCCCTTAAGTAATACATGCAGCAAGATTTTGCATATCATAGGTACATGGTTAATATTGTTGACTGAAACATACTCTCTATGGCAAGGTGCATTTTCATTTTGCTATGTGCCCGAGATGGTTGAAGATTTTCATATTAGCTCCTGATTAAAATACTTTTGTAGGCACAGTGTAGGCTGAGTTTGGGTCTTCATCTTGATTACTGAGCTTTACTGCTGAATTAATCCTGTGAGATGAGCCATCAAGACGGCATGCACTATCCTGTGCATGCCATGTGCAGGCGTCCGCTCATAGTAGCATCTGGATAAGTGTCTTGAGAATGAAATGTATTATGTGCAGCTAATGGAGTTGTAATTTTTAGAAAGATGCAATAAATATATTTTAACAGCAGTCTCCAGGTTCCTTGTTTTATTCTCAAGATACCTGGCTTCATACGTTGGTGTTGGAATAAAATGGCTGAACCAGGCACCTGGATCTCTTGTATGAGCTTCCAGATGTGTTACCCTGAATTAATAAACCTTGGTGAAATTACATAGGTGTCATACTTTCCTAGTAACTGACACAGTTCAGTTTGACTTAGTGTCTAAATAGGAGAAAGGAAGTAAAAAGGACAGGACATATGACCAGATCACATAAGAAATTATTGCTCCATTTATTCCAGCCTGTCAACTAATCTAATTTTTTCCCTCTTTATACACTATTATTATCTTATTTAATTGAAAATGCAATTTAAAAGCTAAGATTATTGTGTTCTGATCTGAAAACTGTACAAATATGTATTTGATTGGTTTAGAATAACATTTTTTATTCTGTTATGATTTGGGTCTTTTTTTTCTGTTTGAAATAACATACTCTTTCCTGCCCCCCACCCCCACTCACATGTAGAACTCAAGATGTGATTCAGTGCTTATCTTTTCAAAGTAATTTTTTCCTAAATTAAGTAAGAGTTTGTACATTTCTCCAGAGCATATCACTATGGAGTCCAGTGAACAACACTATGAGAACATCTTCATGACTGCTTACATGTCTGTCCCCTCTACCAGGTCTAAAGCAACTTGAGGAGAGACCATATCATATTTATCTTTATTTCTCTGATCATAAAGAAAAAAGCTTGGCCCACTTCCTCCTTCCATTCCCTCTCATTTCTTTCCTTTTGTACAGCATAACTTCTTTAACCATGGTCTAATTCATTGATCAGAAGCAATACCCAGCTGAGTCCTGCACAAATAGCCAACCTACAGATTCATGGGCTAAAGAAATGTTTGATATTTTTAAAAACACGTCTTTCCTTATATTCTTTCCTTTTTCCCCCATTTTAAAAATGAATTTATTGGGATGACATTGGTTAATAAAATTGTATAGGTTTCAGGTATACAACTCCATATACATCATCTGTATATTGTATTGTGTGTTCACCATGCCAAGTCAAGTCTTTCATCACCATTTATCTCCCCTACACCCTTGCCTATCTCTTCCCACCCTCCTTTCCCCTCTGGTAATCACCATGCTATTGTCTGTATCTATGAATTTTGTTAATGTTTTGCTTAATCCCTTCACCTTTTTTACTGCAGCCCCCCACCCTCTTACATTTATCCTGGGTACTCTGTTGAATGGGAACATTGACACATGAGGTAGGCAACATCTATTATTCTTTCTTAAAATAAAACTAAATAAAATAACACACACAGACAAAACCAACCAGCTTTTTAAAAAGTATATCCCACTCATTTACAGTGTATTTTGTTAACAAAGGTATAAAACAAAGAACTTATAATAAAAATATATAATTAGAAATCATACAAAATAGGAAACAAATCTATAAGAAAATCTAGTTCATGTGGTTGAGCCTAAAATTTAGCTCTGAGCTTCCAAAAGCAAGACAAGTATGTAAAAAGGACTGCTATTTGATTTTTAATATCAGACAACAGAAAATATCTAAGTTATTGCAAGAAAATACAGGTTATTAGAAGAATGCAGTGTTTTTGGCATTAAAACTATAAAGGTATTATTTCATGGAACCAAACACAAGAGTTAAGGCTAATAAATCAGAATATCTGAACAATAAATTTATAAATTATGCAAAAATATTCTTCATAAGATTATTTTATGTATTGGTTTTCAATGGAAGCTAAAAGCAAATGATGAAATTATACTGAAAGATGATTTGTTGGTAATTTGGAGTATGTGTGTTTTATATCTGATATCAAAGACAAGCTTTAGATACCTGATCTCTAAAGGACAAGAACTAGTGTGTTTATTAAGTAGTCTTTGTCAAATACCAGTTTTCTTGCCTAGGACAGGATCTAGAGAGTCATCAATTCAGTTACAATTTCTGGCCTTACCTGAGTCACAAACAGATGCAAACATGCTACCTTATTGATAAAAGAAGGAACATATTATTTGGATTCCAGCCACAGACATAACAAGCTTTCTAGTTTCTCTTCTAGGTCCCCTCATCTCCATTCTAGTCTCATTTTTCTCCTTCATTATGAGCAATAGTCTAGCTCTCAAGGTGAATCCTAATGAGCCTGGATACTGCTCAGATTCTCCATCGACATCCCATTCCTTTCCCAGTTGCCCTTTAGGGCCCAGGGGAGATGCTCCCGTCTCTGTGAGCAGAGATTGATGGCAAGAGATAAAGAAAAGCCAGTGGTCAACAAGAAATTCCTCATATGCCAAATGGAACAAAAATATAAATACTCAGTAAAAATCCACAATTTTAGTGTTTCAGAGATAAAATATAGGAATATTACTTCATGTACCCATTGGCTAAATTTTAAGCTTTTCATAGAAAACCATGGAGATTTAGCATCTTAGTGTCTTTTTTTTCTGTCTGAAAGACATGGAGTTAGTCTGAATTATTAAGACACATGTTAACAGGGAAAGTATGGAAAATACTTTTAGCTTTTCATGTATGTTGGAAGATTCAACAATAGAGTTTTCTGATTGTCACTAATTAAGCTGAGTGTATAATAGAAAACACAAGAAGTACATTTAGCTATGCTGTTATCAGGTTGCTCTTCCAGAGATCAGATTGAGAAAGAGACATCAGTAAATGTGGGTCCTCCTACCTAAAGGATTTAATTTAGAGTCCAATAATCATCTTAGCCTTCATGTACATCACAGTTGGCATCAGAAGGTACTCAGAGGTAAAGCAACAGTACAGCTTTGCCTAAACCTGTGGCAATGTCTTTAGAGATTTGGATTGGATGCATTTACACAGTAGAACTCTCCCTACCCCTACTTTTAGCAGAAATTTATTTTTAAAATACTTTATTACCTCTTTTTCTTTGATATAACTGCGATTTATATTCTTGAAAAGAGATGCAAAATGACCTTGAGATCGAAATGAGTGCAACATTGGGAAGGTCATGTTCTATTTCAGAAGTTTAAGTCATTAAGTTTTATATAAAAGGTTTAGATGAGAATAATTTAAAAAGCATAGTGTTTGCTTTAGATTCAGAACATTGTTCAAACAGATCATTAACTGTGTTAATGAATGTCCATATTAGGCATTCGATAAATATTTGCTGATTAGAATTGAAAATTGTATTAGGCTTGAAATTTAGACTTACTTTATAATTTTTTCACCTTCTCGATTCAAAATTAATGGACAATGTTCATTATGCCCCAGTGTTTTCATCTGTAGTATTATGTACACGCAGCTTCTTTAATGAGTGATTGTAACTCCATTAAAGAAGTGCCTTCATAAAAACCTTAGGAATCATTATAAACATACCTGACATTCTTGCTCTGAAACACAAACATCAAACTTTGTCAATGATATCTCCTAAATAAAATACAGGAAAAAAGTGAGGCATAATATAAACAAATGTTTTGCTTTTATAGCAGAGCAGGTTATTCTGTGCTGTGCTTAGGCAATGTAAAATACAATTTCAAAATTATAGGTACTGACCTACTACATAACTGCAGGTATCATTACCACCAAGGTAAAAGAACCAGAATTAAGAGGTTAAAAATGAGTTAAAAAGTGTACACACACACACACACACACACACATTTTAAAATTAAAAAATATCCAGAATTTGTCTTTACTGTTAGTCCACTTGGAATGGAGTGTAGGGCTGTTTGCTTCCCAGTAGTAGAGGGCTCTTCTCAAGGTCAGCTGCTGCGTGCTTTTGGCAGACAGTCCCAGACATTCTGAGTTCATTGTCAGCAGCACTGGAGACATTGAGGGTGTCAGCATGGAGGCCTTTCAGCTTAGGAAAATGAAGTTTACTCATTCCTGGCCCTGCCTTCTCGAAGTTCTAGTTCAGCCTTGAAAACTCTGATGAAGGTTGTCTCAAGATATCCCTGTTTAGTCTATGAATTACAAATGGTTTAGTTGTTGATATCAGAAATACCTGTTTAACTTACTGTCTGAAAAAAGATAAGCATAGAATTGTTCAATTTGCTATTGTAGTTTAAAAATTTATTACTATTTTGAATAAATGAATTGAATATTTTTTAACCAAAGGCTTTTGATTAGTAATGAATATAGAGTTTATGTAGAATATTCAGCAGTCATAGAATAGTAGTTTCTTTTCTACATAAACTTTTTTAATAGTTCATGTATTATTGTATTTTTATTCCATTACCATGTATATTCCCATGCCTTCTTCCACCTCCACCCCCCCACAATCCACACTGTTGTCCATCTTCATAGTATGTAAAGACTTAAGTAAAATATGCCCAGCGATTGAAATAATTATACTTAAATGTAACCTGTCCTATTAAAAAACTACAACTATCTATCATCTGAAGTGTGTAAATCCAGATATACTTATTCTTTACTTAATATGTATGCTTATAAGAATCACTTAACTTTTTCATTTGGCTAATACTACTTTTTGTTCTAAAATTGTATGACAAATAAAACTTTGAGGAAAATTTCTTTAGATGCAGCCCATTTAGAATTCACATAAAACTTTGAATCATAGAGCCCCCCCCCAAGACATGCTGAACAACTTCAAGTTAACCAGTAGTTGAAGGTTCACTTAAATTAGAATGCTCCCTGTATCTCAGCAGCCATGAATCACTCTTTCATCATGGCTTTGTCAGGGCAGTGTCAGGATTCAAAGTTGAAGGTCCTGGGAAGGGGTGGAGATAGAGGAACCTTCTAATGAGAAATTCCTACTCTAATTGGGCAGGTGCTGAGTGTTAAAGAAAATTCAGCCAAAAAAGAGGAGTAAGATGGTGTGTGCATCAAATAGACAACCTGTGGACCTGTTAGGAAAGTCTAACTGGGGAAATGATCGTTTGCCGGGGAGGCTGCTCACACATGGAGCAGATCCATAGTTAGAGCTCTAGCCCTTGTCACAGGAGATATTATGGAAAGTTTGTTAACAGAGAACAAGTTCCTTTTCCAAAGCAGTAACTGTATATTTAGCATTTATATCAATAGGTCTCAGTTTTTAGAATTATTCCCTGAAAAAGCTAAGAGCTTGTATGGTTTCCAGTAGAGAAAAGGTGGGGGCAGAGCAGGGGGGAAGAAGAGTAAGGGAGAGGGGGGCCCCGAAAAAGAACACATGTACAAGGGAAGAAGGACTAATTAAAAACCGAAAGTTACAATACCTACTGACACACAAGTGAAACATGGAGAATTTTTTTTAGATACTTAAAGTCAGCCTTAAAAGATTGTGATTTGCCTGAATCGACATTAATCAGAGTTTTTGGGGTCTTTGGTCTATTTTGAAGATATACTAGTTATTTGTGATCATTTCTAGAAATGGAGGTCATGGGGAACAGCCTGTAAGGTATGAAGGGAAGAGGTGCCTTTGGAAGTATAACTTTAAAGGCAGTGGGCTGGAGAAGACGACATGACTCTCAGAACAGGAGAGAGGGGCAAGCACTGAGAAGGGAAATAACAGCCCTCGCCATACCGTAGCCCTCACTGAAGCGCTGAAGTAGAAGTGATGGTGGAGCCGGCTTTGGGGAGTGTTGCTGTAAGTATGGGAGGGGATTAAGACAAATGGTGTTTGGAGGCTGTAAGGAGCATCTGTCTGTCTGCAGAGGGAGTAATATACGTGTTTACTGTGATTGGCAGGCAGTTGGACACTTTGTAGATACAGAAATTATTTTCTTTTGCTAGAAAGATTAAGGTACAGTCACTCTCTAGAATCTGACAGTTTGGGCTTTTCTAGAACAGTGCACTGAGCATTTCCTCCCTGAAGCTCTTTGCTCTGGTGGGGAAAAGGCATTAAAGATGCAATAGGTGGTTGTAACAAATGTATGCAAATTACATTATGATGGAAATTGGGTGTCTGAGATTTTCTCATTAAGAGAAGGGCCAACAATCAGTACCTATAAAATGCTTCCTGTCTGCAGTTCCACACATTCCCTGTTTCAGTGCCACTTACAGTATTCTGTGAGCCAGAGATAATATTCCCTTGGTCTGCGTGACCAGCTCTCTCTAATTGTGGTATAAAACCAATGGAAAGGATTTGCATTGCCTTCTTAATATTTAATTTGATTTCTTAAATTAGCATTCTCTGATGGTAATGTACATATATTACAGCTGCTAGAGCTAATTGAGAGGCCCCTGAGGGGTCTAAAGGCAGGCTTGACATTAGTCATGATGGTGTGTTTTGATGTTTTGCCAGTAGCATCTTGTTTTAGTGTACTGATGAGTAGCTCTAACAGTGCTTTGACATGAACGGCCCTCCATTACCACAGACTTTTCATTAGCCTTCACTGAGGAGGTATTTGGGGATATGAGAAATACTAAAGAGCAGGGTCTCCCCCACCCCACCGACAATATATTTTTCTGCTTATCCAGCAGTTTTACCGCAGGATCTATCACTTAAGTGATGTGGTATAACTTCATTTTCCACAGGAGTTGCAATTTATTTGGTATTAATTTTGAAGAGCAAGAGCTTTCAGATATAAAGACAACGGGAGCCAAACACCTAAGACAGAGGTGTAATTGCAGTGCTGTTTATTCTGAAGTTCCTAAAATGGGTGCTTCAGTAAATGGGATAAAGGGGGAGATTATAGATGTCTTGGTTATTCCCATAAATTTTGCAAAGCCTCTGAATATCTGAAATAGAACACAGCGATTGCTCTACCGGGAAGAGAAATACCATTCCTGCTGTAAATCTTCACTGCCCAGGCCTTTGCAGCCCATTTGTCAGTCTGCGCTTTTCCATAACAATTTTAACTCTGAAAAAATATCCCCAGGGCTGAAAACTTATTAAAACTCTCTGTGTGGAGTAAGTAGGCTGCCTTGGGTGCTCTATAGAGCTGCAAAGAGAGAGAAGGCTGCTCCTACACCTGTGGGCAATAAATCTAATGAGAGCCACAGGCAAATTAAAAGGACGATGTGTATAACACAGGTGGCCAAATATTAATAAAGACACTGACATTCATAAAAAAGGGTGAATGAAACGTTGGCCATCAGGTTAGTGAGCTGTTTTACACCAGGAACAGGGCAATTCACTGGCCCTACTGCTACTAATAATAACTATCACTGAAATCCTCTGTATACTGGGCAATGTACTTACCTCATATTAAGTCTTTACCATAGCCCCATACAATAGTATAAGCATGAATTGATAGAGAAGGGAAGTTTTTTTTAATTGACTTTATATTTTAAGAGCAGAGCAAAATGAAGGGAATGTACAGAGAGTCTGTGTACCCTCCACCTACCCCCCCCCACATGCATGGCCTCCCCCATTATGGACACCCCCCCACCAATTGTTACATTTGTTACAATTGAGGAACCCGCATTGACACACCATCACCGAAATTTCTTAGCTTACATTGGGGTTCACTCTTGGTGTTATACATTCTGTGGGTTTGGATGAATGCATAATGATACCTATCCATTATTATATATATATCCCATTATATATTTGTTGGCTTCTTTTACTTAGTAATACGCATTTAAGGTTTATCTGTATTGCTTCATGGTTCATTTTTTTTAGCATTGCATAATATTCCATTGACTGGATTTACTACAGTTTATCCATTTACCTACTGAAGGATGTCTTGGTTTCTTTCAAGTTTTGGTAACTATGCATAGAGCTTCTATAAAAATATGTGTACAAGTGTTTGTTTGGTAATAAGTTTATAGATCCTTCGAGTAAATACCAAGAGGCACAACTGCTGGTTTGTAGGGTAAGAGTATGCTTAGTTTTGTAAGAAACCACACACTGTCTTCCAAAGTTGCTATATCGTTTTGTGTTCTCACGAGCAATGAATGAGAATTCCCACATCCTTGTGGATGTTGCTCCACATCCTTGCCAGCATTTGGTGTCATCAAGTTTTGGCCATTGTAATAAGTGGTATTGGTATCTCATGGAGTTCCTATTCTAGTCAGAGTAGAAAGGCAATAAAAATTAGTATTAAAGACTTGCAAGTAAAATCTGGACCAAGGCAACAGATGAAAACAAACTGGGAGAGAAAACAGGGGTGCTGGGAGAAGGGAATCAGTGGCAGTCTCACTGAGCAAAGGCAAGTGACACGGAAGAGTGAGCTATGTCAATAGCAGGAAACAGACTTTAAGGCTGAGGACGGGTCCTGACCAGCAGCATGCTTGGTGTGTTTGAAAGACAGCATAAATAGCCTGAATTACTGCAACATCCACCCTGTTGCTGTTTAGTAAGGAAGGGAAAACTGGGAGAAGCAGGCGTGTGGGGAGGGGGGTAAAATTCGGAGTCCATTGTTGTCTATGTTGTGTCTGACTTATTTATGAGACATCCCAATGGCAATGACAAGAATTTAGTAATAAATATGAACCTGCAGGTCAGGAGTGAAGGCCAGGATATAAACATCTGGGAGTCATCCACATTTAGAAAGAGGACACATTACAAGTGTAATGTGATTGTTGAGTCCCCTTAAGGTAAGTTACCTTAATTTAAGTGGAGACCAATTAACATGGTTGTCAGTTTCCCCCCAGCATCTTTAGGAAGGCAGGAACAGAGTAGACATCAGATGGAATTTTTACCAATGTTGGATTTTTCCAGGCATGAAAAGTCCTAAGAATGAAAGGAATGTGAGAGTGGGTGGGAGAAAGTGATCATAACGACGGGCTATGGAGTTTAAGTTTGGTAGGGATGGAGGTGAGAATATAAATTAAACAAGGGAGAGAAAAAGATGGTGGCTTGGTTGAGATAGGCCATGGTGGAGTGAAGGAGATGAGAGCAAACAACTTAGAAGTTACTGTGTAGAAAATGGAGACAACTGTACTTGAAGAACAACAATAAAAACAATAAAAAGTTACTGTGTTGTCATGGTTATCTAGTGGATATTGTAATTACCAAGCATTTTTCAGTAATAGTGGAGAGAGTGAGCAATGAGATAAGAACTCAAATATTTAAGAAAAGAAGAGGAGTGAACCAATGGTGAATTGGCTGCAATTGCATGAATATGGATGGCATGGTTTGGTAGCATGCTCTTGGAGGCTGAGGATTTTCAGGGAGGAGGGCAGGTGACTCCCAGCTCCGATGTTATGCACAGGGGCTGCGGGGGTGGAGTCGTCATTGCTCATGTAAGGTAGTAATTTCCCCTTTTGTTCAATTCCTTGTTTTTTCGGGCACTAAGGAAAATGACCTTTTTTTTTTATCAGGATATTGCCCTGATCAGTGATAGGAGTCAGGAAGACCAATGTGTCAGCTGTGGTTAAAACAAGTTAGAGGCAGAGGAGAAGAAAGGAGAGAGCTGAAGAATAGGGCTGTTACAGGAGTCTGGGGGAGATGGTATAAAAATTCAGGAAGAAGGGTGCCATAGCGGGACATTTGGAGGAAAAGAAAGAAAAACTCTGTGTAAGGAGGCATTCCAAGAAGGAACCGAGTGTTCTTAGATTCTCAGAAATACCTAAAAATGGTAAGGATGGAATGCCTTATACTGACCATTCATGGAACAGGAAAGTGAAGCACAAAATTATAAAATAGTTTATTCAAACTGCACAACTAATTACTGTGTGGTAGACCTGGGGCCGGAGTTCAGCCGTCCTGACATCCAGACGGTGCTACAGGACAAACAAAGCAACTGAAGCCCAACCGAACCCTGCAGTTTCTGTTCCTGGTGTCACTTTATTATATCATCATATTATTGCGGTGATAATTAACTGCATGCTCATAAACCCTGACTTGAATAGAACAGGAAATTATTCTTGAATCTTTTTTTCGTGCATTATATATTACACCTTCAGTAGAAAGCAAGAGGACACAGTAAAAAATAGGAAAGTGTAATCAGAAGGAACTGTTTGCACACTGCATTTTATGCTTGGTCTTAGAAAATCATTTTTATGTCACTAAAAAATGACTTCAACGTGTCCATCATTGCCACTCACAGTGAGCACTTTGCTGGAAACCTGTATTTCCCATTTTCAGCTGTGTGCGTGTTTATTGTTGGTGGCAGGGGTTGTGTCTATGGTAGGACTGAATGGTGAAGTCAAACGGGTCAAGGGTTAGTCCGCAGGAGGCAAGAGCCTTGCCTTGTGCCCTGTCTCATCTAAGTGATAACTCAGGCCCTCCCTGAGCATACCTGCCAGCAAGGTATGCAATTAAAGTGTCTGCTTGTAAATCAGCAAACTCAGAAAATAAAAGTGAAAAACATGCTATCCATTCCTGGCTGGGTAGCTCAGTTGGTTAGAACATCATCCTGATACACCAAGGTTGCAGGTTTGATCCCCAGTCAGGGCACATGGAAGAACTGACCACTGAGTTCTTAAATAAGCGAAATAACACTCCATATGCGTCCTGATCATAACAGAAGATGGCTTTCTTCCATGGCATTAAACAGGAAACCTCCCTAATTTTGTAGGACAGCAGATTTAGAAATGGAAACTCTCAAATACATTAGCTGTCCTTTCTTCCTCTACCTCCACTGCACATCTTTGACACTGGAAGTTCAGGGTCTAACCACATGAACAATGGACTCTGGAGAAATATGCTCACCCTCATTCTTGGTTCCAGAGGCAAGTGCTGTGTTGATGTTGAAACAGTTGCCTTTCCATAGCAAACATGGTGCTTACCATCAGCCAGGCATCATTGTTTCAGCCAGTTCAACAAGCATGCAAGAAGTGTAGCTATCTCAGGAAAGCAGCTTGTTCTAAAATGATTTATTCCTAGTTGAAGGGGAATTTAATTGGCATTTTGAAAGAGGTAAAGGTTGTAAGGGCAATAATGAATCTAAATGATCTGAGTAACTGTTATCCTAATTACATAAGTAGACATTGTAATCATTTAAATTACTGAAAACTTTGGTGCCTTTGGTGCTACACATCTTCTAACGCATTGTCATCCACGCTTCTTCGTAGGTGGAAATGTGTATATGTGTGCATATGTGAATGCATGTACTTCTCACCTTTCAGCAAGATGGTTTCAAAGTTACTTTAATTTCTACTGATCTCCATTTTTATGGAGGTGGGCAGTGCAGCTTATCTCATAACTGCTCATTAATTTTTTTGATTCTGCATATGCTAATTATGAATCTATAGCTTTGTACTGAATGTGTTGGGTATATAGCCAACGTTGCAAATATTTTAATAAATTTTTTAAACATATCTTTGTGGAGATTTAGACAAGTAAATAGACACCTTTATGTTTAAACAACATATAAGTGCCAAATGCTACAAGCTAGATACTATAGTCACATAGAGGAAAATTGCCCAAGCAATCGAGCTTTGGAGAGAAGTTTCCTCTCCATTAGCTGTCCAGAAGGATGACAGATGTTATCCCACTGTCCCTGGTAAGAAATAATATTGCTTTGTACTTGAGATTTCAGTGGCCTTGTAATTTTGAACCATCATCTTGCACTTTTTTTTCTCCCTGGGATTATGCAAGAAAAATGAGGAAACCAGTGAAACAATTTAATTGAAGTGTCAGAAGTTGGCATTAATCAAAGTTACTGAGAACATCAAGAGCGTTCCTGTGCTGTGGGAGCAGTGATCAGATTCCGAGCAGGTAATCAGTTTCTGTGGTGGCTGAGTCATTCCTGCCGCCTGTGAGCGCTGCTTTGATAGTGCCGGCACCTTGCGCCTGACACAGGGTGGTTCTCTGGTTCACTCCGGCATGCTGTAATGAGGCTTCAGTGAATGTTTTAGGGAAGTCACTAGCTATCCCTTCATTGTGAGTAAAAAGAAGAATGATTGCTTTTAATTTATATATTTATTAAAACAACACTTAAGGCTTCAACTAGTATCCAAGGCTCTGTACAATTCCTTAATGTTTTCTCATGTGAGTTTTAGAAATAATATTTAGATATTCAAAAGGGGGAAGAGAATATTATGTACATTTTTGATAATGATTTAGCCAGGTTCCCTTCCATCTGTAAGCTTAATGTGCCCAGAGACAGTTCTCTATGGGTGTCTCACATTTCCATGCACCCTGTGAGCAGAAGCACTGTCTTTGTTTTGAACTGTCTTTTCGAAGATGTTTGTATAACAAGCAGCCTTAGGAGATAGAAATGGTGTCTCCATCCAGAGCCAAGGCAGGTTTGTTCACTTCCAGGGCAAAGATCTGGTGGGCTAACTACTCATTATAAATGACCTGGGTTTCCGAAGCCCAGGCAACTCACTGTCTCTGTAGGTATCACCAAATCCTCTTTGCGTTAGAAATTTGGGCTCAAGGACCTGGCACAAATATTAATCCTCTGGCTGTTTCTCTTGTGTGAGTAATAAAGTCATTTGCATATGAGGCTGGAATTCCATGTCTCAGGTCAGCATGCCTGACACTGTGGTGCCTAGTAATTAGCTTATGAAGAGAACCTTCACAGTTCTTAACATAATGTTCTCTTAAAGTGCTTCTCGTCCACCATCATCTTCTCTCCTTGTGGTGAGAAAACCATGGACATGCATGAAGGAGTAATTCTGTTTTAAAGTAGAAGTTATTAAATTTAACTTTTGTCTTATAGCTATATTCTTTATGACAGGTGGTGTCAGGCAGCAAGCTCAAGCCTCAGTGGGGCATCCGGTTGGATTGTGCTCAGGCTTGAAGTGTCTGCTGTCATTTTAAACATAGCAGGGGGAGCACTGGGGGGGGGGCCTGGGGTGGGAGTAAAAGACAGAAAACTGTACTTGAACAACAAATACATAATACATAAATAAATAAATAATAAACATGCAGTTTCATTCATATATGCTGCGTATTACATGTCTGTTTAAGGTTTTAGGGGATTAATTAATGAAGTAATATACAATAAAGAAATAATTTAAATAACCGCTCTCGATTATGCATTTAAAAGGTTTCTATTCTGGAAGAGAACTGGCTAGGATATAGTATTTGTGCTTTTTCCCCATTTTTCCTTTTTGAACTTAATCGTGAAACTCAGTAAGTAGATGAGTCCATTCGATATTTTTATTTATTATTTTCTGCACGTTTCAAATCTAATTGTCAAAATGCCAGTAATCTGAGGGTATTTTTGTTTGTTCATCTGTTTGTTGTTAAATCTGTGGGGACATTTACCGTTTCATTGAAATAGGACAGGTTAATACTGGATAGTGTCATTTGATGATTGGGAAATACAAGGCAGGACACAGTCTTATACCAAAATCATTTGCTAATCAAAGGCAAAGCCATCGTGTGTATTATTCATCATCTTTGGGAGGAAGATTATTAAGTAATACATATTAGAGGAGGAAAATACAAAAGGGCAGAGCAACTGGTGTGCTGTCTGTGGTTAACTTGCTGTGGCTGCACTCGGACTGGCCCTCCTCCGATGATGAAGACGCCGATGCTGCCCTCATGCACAGTTGTGTGCAGGTCCGGGGCAGAGAGATCCGGGTCCTTAGCCAATAGTGCAGTATTTTACGGGAGTGCGTCGTGAAGCCCCTGCTTGTCATGTGCAATGATGACAGTCTTTTCTGCCTTTTGTTTTCTTTCATTTTTAGGAGTTGAGAGAGTTCATAAATTTTCATAGGCAAAAGAACTCCTTTGTGACATGTATTTTGAAATAAATGCTCTGGCTGTGTAGGCATACCTTGGTTTATTGTGCTTCACAGATATTGTACGTTTTTATAAATTGGAGGTAACCCGGCTACAAGCAAGTCTATCGGCACAATTTTTTCAACATCCTTTGCTCACTCTGTGTCTCTGTGTCACAGCTTGGTAATTCTCACAGTACTTCAAACTTTTTCATTATTATTATATTTGTTATGGTTGTCTGGGATCAGTCATCTTTAGTGTTACTATTGTAAGTGCTTTGGGTGACAGCACACCGTGCCTACAGGAGACAGCACATTCATTTGGGAAGTGTTGTGTGGGTTCTGATTGCTTCACTGACCAGCCACCTGCCATCTCTCTCCCTTTCCTTGAACCTCCTCATTCCCCGAGACACAGCATTGAACTTAGGCTAATTAGCAACCCTACAATGCCTTCCAAGTGTTCAGATGAAAGGAAGAGTCTCAAGTCCCTCGCTTTAAATCAAAAGCTAGTAATGACGAAGTTCAGTGAGGATGGCAAGTCGAAAGCCTAGACGGGCCGAAAGCTAGGCAAGTTGTGAATGCAAAAGAAAAGTTTTTAAAGGAAGTTAAATGTGCTACTGCAGAGAACACACAAATGATATGAAAGGAAACAGCCTATTGTTGACATGGAGAAAGTTTCAGTGGTCTGAGTAGATCGAACTAACCACATTTCCTTAAACCGAAACCTCCTTCACAGCAGGGTCCTAAGCCTCGTTAGTTTTATGAAGGCTAAGAGAGGTGAGGAAGCTGCAGAAGAAGAGTTTGCAGCTAGCAGAGGTTGGTGCTTGAGGTTTAAGAAAAGAAACCACCTCCATTAAAATAAAGGTGCAAGGTGACGCAGGAGCTGGTGTGGAAGCTGTGCAATATTACCTAGTAGATCTGGCTAAGGTAATTGACGAAGGTGGCTACCTAAACAACAGATTTTAACTGTAGGTAAAATAGCCTTTTCTTTCCTTTCTTCCCTTTTTTTAGAAGCTATCTAGAACTTTCACAGCTAGGGACAAGTCATTGTTTGACTTCTAAACTTCAAAGGATAGGCTGACTTGCTTATTAGGGACAGATACAGCTGGTGACTTCATTGAAGCCAATTCTTATTGACTATTTGAAAATCCTTGAGCCCTAACCAGTATGGCTTAGTGGGTTGGTCATTGTTCCACAAATCAAGGAGTCGCCAGTTCAATACCTGGTCAGGGCACATGCCTGGGTTACGGGTTTGGTCCTCTCAAGGCATGTGTGAGAGGCAACCTAATGTTTCTCTCTCACATCAATGTTTCACTCCCTCTCCTTCTCCCTCCCTTCCCCTATCTCTAAAAATCAGTAAATAAAACCTTAAAAAAAAGAAAACCCTTGGGACCCCCAGGATTAAGCTAAATTTATTTCGCTCTAGAAGTAAAATGACAAAGCCGGACGGCAGCACATCTGTTCACAACGTGATGGTTTACTGACCATTTAAAGCCCATTGTTGACACCTACTGCTCAAAAAAAAGAGATTCTTTTCCAACATTCCTGCTCATTTGTAATGTATCTGGTCACCCAAGAGCTCTGATGGGGAGACGCACAATGAGATGAATGTTTTCATGCCTACCAACACAACATCCATTCTGCAGCCCACAGATCAAGTAGGAACTTCAACTTTCAAGTCTCATTATTTAAGAAATAAATTTTGTAAGGCTATAGCTGCCATAAATAGTGTGATTCCTCTGATGGATCTGGGTAAAGTAAATTGAAAATCTTCGGGAGAGAATTCACCATTCTAGATCCGTTAAGAACATTCATAATTCATGGAAAGAGTAAAAAAAAAATCAACATTAATAGGAGTTTAGAGTATGTTGATTTCAACCCTCATGGATCACTTTTTTCAAGACTTCAGTGAGGAAGTAAATGAAGACCTGGTAGAAATAGCAAGAGATCTAGAAATAGAAGTGAGGCCTGAATATGTGACTGAACTGCTTCAACCTCATGATACAACTTTAACGGATGTGTTGTTGCTTTGCATGGATGCCAGAGAAAGTGGTTTCTTGAGATGGAATCTACTCCTGGTGAAGATGCTGTGAAGATGTTTGAAATAACTTTTCAAACATCCAAAGAAGAACTTAGTATATTACACAAACTTAGTCGATAAAGTGGCGGCATCACATGCTACAGAGAAACTGTTCCTGAAGGAGTCAGTGGAAGTATCAACCTTTACTGTTGTCTTATTTTAAAATAACCTACACCCCTTCCCTCAGGCTGAGCGAAAAAACATCTCTCCCTCTCTCCTTCCTTTCCCCTATAAAGATAAATAAATAAAATCTTTAAAAAAAATTATTAAAAAAAAAAAAGAAATAGCCACAGCTGCCTCGATCCCCAGCAGCCACCATCCTGACCAGTCAACAGCCACCAGCCTTAAATAAGACCTGCCACTGGCAAAAAGATGACAGCTCTTTGAAAGTTCAGATGATGGTTGGCATTTTTTAGTAATAAACTTTTTTAAATGAAGGTCTGTACACTGTTTTTCTAAACCTAATGCTATTGCACACTTAATAGACCACTGGATGGCGTAAACATGACTTTCGTATGCATTGGGAAACCAAAAAATCTGTGTGGCTGACTTGACTGGGATGCTTGCTTTGTCGCCATGGTCTGCAACTGATGGTCTGCCTGTATAGCCACTGGAAATTTATGTTGACCTTTGGAAATGAGAATGCAAAACAAAAAATAGGAGCATTTAATCGGGAATCACAGTGTGTTGTGTTCTTTAGTTTGTACCTTTTGTTGTAGATTTCTAACTTACGAATTCAGATTTAAAATCATTCAGCACATGAGCTACTAAAGCCATTTTTCTCCATGGGGCCTAAGTACAGAGTGAGGAAGACAAGTACTAACCTTCTCAGGGTAAAAATTTAATTACTGTTTTACACTACCGAGATCAAGCATGGAAATAATCATTACTGAGTCATACACAGCAACTCTCAAAATGGTGACCTGACAAGATTTTGGTGACCTTTTCTGTCCTCACATGGTGTCCCCTGGGCTTTGGAATTTATTTTAGTCTCTGGTGTTTGAAATATAGATTGATTATACTATTAGCATAAAGTCAAAAAATAAAATAAGTATAGGCAATGTTCCTATATTTCAAACTTGCCTGACATAATCTGAATATGTTCACATTTATTAGACACTAGTCTATTCCTGGTATTGTACTAGACAGAAAAATTGGTCAGTTTTGAGGTCAGGCAGAAATTTTCCCAGTGATGACAGACAGCTGGCTTGTTCCAGATTAATGAGATTTCTGGAATTAAATAGTATAAATTGAAAAATGCACAATTATTATTTTTAAAGGCTTATTATATCACATACCATATTGACCCTAAGTGCAGTGAAAAATAAATATATTAAATAAGTAGTACATATATAAATAAGAATATTTGTCTGTGTAACTATGAAAATAGGGAGTGCTCTGAGTATTTAAATGGGAATGTAAAACAGAGAGGTCATTTTACAGGTAATAGAATTGGTGATAAACCATACTCATTTCCCTATATGTGTGAAACATAACTCCTAGTGCCTTCCAGATCACTGGATTTTCATCTTCCCTAAAAAATACTAGGATCAAAATTTATTCCATGAAAATATACTACCTAATACCTCTCTTTATTATAATCATCTGCATGTTAGCTTCTGGATAGTGATCTTCAACATTTTTCTCTTTTCTTATTCAAAGTGTAAAGCTCTTTTAAAGATTGCTCCTATAATAACTGATCCTTCCAATGATCTTAGAAATCATTTCTTTGTCCTTCTCATCTCCTCTATTCTTCCCCTACTAGGCCACTTCTTTCTATGGCCATACTTACACCAGGTCTGTTCAGTAGCACTTTCTGCAGTGATGAGAATTGTTCTGTACTTCTGCTGTCCAGTACAGTAGTTCTGTAGACTGACTATTTGTGTCTCCCAAAGTTCATATGTTGAAACCCAATTCCCATGGTTATGGTATTTAAAGAAGACATCTCTGGGAGGTAATTTGATCATAAGGATGGAACCCTCGTCAATGAGATTAGCGCCCTTCTAAAAGAGACCACCCTCATCTCTTCTGCCATGTGAGGATACAGTGAAGAGATGGCCAACCAGAAAACAAGTCATCATCAGACACTGAATCTGCTTTCAACTTCAGCATGGACTTCCTAGCCTTCAGAACTGAGAGAAAGATATTTCTGATACTTATAAGCCACCCAGCCTATAGTGTTGTATTGCCTGAATGGAGGAAGACCAATAGCCAGTAGTGACAATGGCCATTGAACACTGAACTGTAGCTAGTATGACTAATAAAGTGTAGTCTAACCTTATTGAATTTTAATGAATTTAAATAGCCACATGTGGCTACCATATTATATAGTGCAGCATAGATTTTGCCCTTGACAATAACTGTATTGACTTCTTAATTTCATTTTCATGCATACCTTTCCTGACCACCCTGCCTATATTACTAGCTCACATTCTCTAGAACACATCTCCAACAGTTTTTGGATATCCTGCCCCTAGAACTTGAATCCATTGATCTTAACCACTTTTCTTCATCTTTAGCCAATGAGCTTATTATCCTCCTTACACAACTTAGATTTTATGATTATTGTAATCATATTCTTTGTATATACTATTCACAGCAATTGCTCTTCTTTTCCTTTTGGATAATTGGTTGGAAAACCTCCAAGTCTAGTGAAATCGAATCCATTGGCTCCTCTGGACACTATCCTGTGCCCTAAATATGGCTGGAGAAAAATATACAAGCCTCCCACATATTTCTATAACTTCTCGGCTACTTCCCACAAACAGACCCATAAAGCTACTAAGAAATTTGTTTCTCTAGTTTATTCACTCTCACTAACCTGATCAGCCGTTTCATACTGTGATCTCTTTCCTGAGACCCTGAGGCCTCCTCTTCCATTTTCCCTTTCAAAGGATGCACTTGCTTTCTATTTCCCTAGAACAGAAGCAATCAGAAGAGAACTAGCAGAATCTCCTCTGCCATCCTCTATCCATCAATTAGTCTGTGCTCATATACTGGACACTTCCCTCCTTTTGCTGGGGATTAACCGATAAGCACCCGATCCCAAACCTTCATAATCTTTCTGTAAGATTACTGCAAGGGCCACTTCATTGGTCTTACTGAATTTGCTCTTGCCATGCCGTAGTCTCGTCACAACAAAGCAGCTAGTGCAATCCTTTTATTTTATTTAATTTAACTATTCAAGTACAGTTTTCTGTCTTTTACTCCCATCCCAGCTCCCCCCCCCCAGTGCTCTCCACCTCTCTCCCATTTCCACCCCCCCTAGTTGTTGTCTATGTGTCCTTTATACTTGTTCCTGTGAATCCTTCCCCTTTTCCCCTGAAATTCCCTCCTCTCTCCCCTCTGGTCACTGTCAGCCTGTTCTCTATTTCAGTGTCTTTGGTTATATTTTGCTTGCTTGTTTGATTTGTTGTTTAGCTTCCTGTTAAAGGTGAGATCATATGGTATTTGTCTTTCACCACCTGGCTTATTTCACTCAGCATAATGCTTTCCAGTTCCATTCATGCTGTTGCAAAGGGTAGAAGCTCCTTCTTTCTTTCTGCTGCATAAAATTCCATTGTGTAAATGTACCATAGTTTTTGGATCCATTCATTTACTGATGGGCACCTAGGTTGCTCCCAGCTCTTGGCTATTGTAAATTGTGCTACTATGAACATTGGGGTGCATAGGTTCTTTTGGATTGCTGTTTCAGGGTTCTTAGGATATACTCCCAGCAGTGGAATTGCTGGGTCAAAAGGCATATTCATTTTTAGTTTTCTTAGCAAATTCCATACTGTTTTCCATAATGATTGTACCAGTCTTCAATCCCACCAGTAGTGAACTAGGGCCCCCTTATAAGAACAAGGTATATTTATATTCCTCAGCTCATTCCCCACTACTACTCAAGCCTGATCACATCCCATGCTCAGATTCACCCTCTGCTCCAGCCACACTGGTTTTCTTGCTTTTCCCAGAATATTATCAGATATGTACTCCTTTGTATTTGCCATTCCTTTTGTGTGCAGGAATGTCTGTCGCCATCTCTGCATCTTTGTGGTGCCCTTCTAAGGAAGCCTCAGTATCAAAAATGTTTTGCCCTTGATGGCTGTCAACTGGAGCCTACCAGTAGAGCTTCTGGAGGTACTTGAGATTCACAATAGTTTAAACTTTTAAGAACTTCACTTTGTAAAAAGCTGTTCAGTATTGACAGTCAATATCTTTTGCAACAGAGTTCCTGACCTTCCCTCCCCAGACCTTCCAAAGCATATGTCAGTTTCTGATGTCCTCTGTTAAAACACTTCATTCTTGAAACACAAAGAATGGCTTCTGCTTTCATGCAGTTAAATGGTTGGATATCTACAAAGCACTTTGTGTCTCACACATGATACTCTGTAAATGCTGTTATTTTAATACAATAGATAAGGTCATCATAAAGGACTTGGGTCCTTAGAGCACGGCATTTTATTTCAGATCTCTCTGTTTTCTCTATTCTTTTTCTTCTCCCTGTTGTTTTGAAAAGAAAAAGAAAAAAACTATCGTCCTCCTGTGTTTTTGCTTTATTCTCGTACTGCCTTCACACTCACCACACTTCTGACACCAGATCTGCAGGAGTTTTTTCTGCACACAAGCAATTCTCTGCAACACCAGCTGGGTGTCCTGTAATTTTAACTCGATTCTAACACCATCTGCTTAGCGATAGTATCGGATCCCACATGTTAGAGGGCTCAGGCCCACAAGATCGCTCTCCCCCCACTTCAGATGCCACTAGTAAGTAGTAGGTCCCCAGGTTACCTACAAACTTCTGTCCAATTTAGCTGTAAATTGGAGATTCCCGTGGCCCCTGCTTTGGGTTGGATTAGGTTGCTGGAGTGGCTCGCAGAACTCAGGGAGGTACTTAGTTATATTGGTTAGTTTATTGAAGGGTGTGCTAGAGAATACAGATGAACAGCCAGAGGAACAGCTACATGGGGTGAGGTCTGGGAAGGTCCTGAGTACAGGAGCTTCTGCACCTGTGAATTTGGGGTGTGTTACTCTCTCAATCTGAAAGCTCTCAGAAGTCCGTACTATCGGTATTTTTATGGAGCCTCCCTCACATGGGCCTGATTATTAACTCCATTTCCAGCGCCTCTCCTCTCCCTGAAAATAGGCGGGTCTGGCTGAAAATTCCAAGCTCCTCATCATGGCTTGGTATTTCTGGTTAACACCCCCATCCAGGGTCCATCCAGGAACCAGCCCTGAGTCACTCTTCCAAGAACAAACAGTGCTTCTAGTGCTCTTATCACTTAGGAAATTACAACAGTTTTTGGAACTCCGTGCCAGGAACCACAGGCATAAACCAATACATAAATTTTCTGTTATTTCACATGTCACCCTCTGATTCCTCATTTAACTCCAGCTTGTTATTGAAACTCAATTGAAGCACCAACCCCAGCTCAATAGCATGTATACCACACCAGAATAATTGATATAATTTACTGTGCACATTGATTCACTTAGATACATGCTTCCAGCTCACAGGGACCATGTTTAATAATGTTGCATCCTCAGTATTTTGAACAGTGTCTCCTATGTAGTGCAGAAATTAAAAAGCAGCAACAAAAGAGTGCTTGCTGCATACAAACAGGGCAGGTGTCAGAGGGATGCTCTCCAAGAAGAGGGACTTAGGCTGCCTCCAAAAACAAAAAACAAACAAAAACCCACCAAAACTGTCAGAGAGCTTGTTGTGTCTTGATGAACTTTCAACTTTTTGCCTTAAGAGCTTAGAAAATGATTTGGCCTGCATACCAATACTTGATTCATTCCTCAGGAGTGGACTCTGACCTAATTAAATAGATACATGAAACCAGACTGCAGCTCATCAATGAGCAATGAGAAATGCCTCTCACGCAGACACAGATATTCAAGATGTAAGTGATCAGTGTATTCTCTTGCTAAAGACAGACCTATGGAAGGGATTCAATAAATTCATATTGAATTCATAATGAATCAAGGTTGAAATGTGCAGATGACAGTTGGAAATGGGGGTGTATTTGACAATGTGGAAATGGAGAAGTCTTGTAGGCCTGAGAACGTAGTTCGGGGGAGAAAAAGATTCAGGGCATAAAGTTGGGTAACCTTCGAGCAGGATTCCTTGTACCTGAAGCCTGATGTTGTTCTGTGCTTTCAACTTACTAGCATCAAAGATCTTTCAGATTTCTCCTGCCAAAAGCCTTTTCTTTTAAACCCTCACCAAGAAAAATGCAATATACCTTTCCTATTGGAAGTGATAAATCCTATGTAGTTTTCCTCCGATCACAAAGGGTCTTTCCTCCTTCAGTTATGCTCATTTTTTCCCTATGTGAACAGAAGAATCTCCAACCTCATCCTGTTTTCTGTTTACTGTGTTGAACTTACCTAAGCACAGAATTTGGATGAATTTGGTAATTCCTTTTGGCATCTATTTTCCTTACAAACTACCTCACAGTGGTTTAAATCAGGGGTCTTCAACATTTGTTATTGAAGCACTTTATTATTTCAGAATGTTATTTTCCAAATATCTTTTGTTTTATCATATTTATTATAAAATATACATTATTATAAAAACAAAATTGATAGCAGTAATGGTAGGATAATATTATGAATATAATTAATGTAAGAACCTATACACTTAAAAATGATTAAAATGGCCCATTTTGTGTATATTTTACTACAATTAAAAATTCCAAAGATAAAGTAAAATAAAAATTAAAAAACATTCTCAATATATTTTATTTTGTCTTATTTATTAATAAGTGATATAAAATAAGCTATATACAAGAAGCTATTTAATGGATCATTATATTGTATAGACTATGAAACCTACAGAAAAAGAGAAATAAAAGGGTTGGTGAGAATGTGAAAAAAGAGAGCTCTCATGTACTCTTGGTGGAAATTTTAATTGGCATAAACACTATGGAAAACAGTATGAAGTTTCCTTAAAAAATTAAAAATATAATTACTGTGTGATCCAGCAATTGTACTTCTGGGTTTTTATTTGAAGAAAACAAAAACAATAGTTTAGAAAGATATATGCATTCTGTGTTCATTGTGTATAGTAGTGAAGATTTGGAAACAACCTAAGTGTCTATTGATGAATGATTGGATAAGGAAATTGTGGTGCGTGTGTGTGTGTGTGTGCGTGTGTGTGTGTGTGTGTGTGTGTAGTGGAATAGTACTCAGCTATTAAAAGAATAAAACCTTGCCATTTGTGATAACATGGACTGGCCTGAAGGGCATTGTGCTAAGTAAAATGTCAAAGAAAGAGAAGTACCGCCTAATCTCTCTTATATTTAGAATCTAAATAAGCAAGCTCATAGAAAACAGATTGGTAGTTGCAAGAGGTGAGAGCTTGGGGAGTTGGAGACATGGGTGAATTTTTTTGTTTAGTTTAAATAAAAATGTTTAAAAGCTATGTGCAATAAGCTATGACTACATCCATCCACATAAGAGTAGAAATTGAAAAGTTAAATAGAGCTAAAATTATATATTTAAAAATTTTTGTTTTGGTCCTGGCTGGTGTGGCTCAGTGGATTGAGTGAGTGCAGGCCTGAAAACCAAAGGTCGCCAGTTCAGTGCCCAGTCAGGGTGCATCCGTGGGTTGCAGGCCAGGTCCCCAGTTGGGGAAACCTCACATTGATGTTTCTCCCTCCTTTCTCCTCTCTCTAAGAACAAATAAATAAATCTTTAAAAAAATTTATTTTATATTTCTAAATGTTATCTGTTGTGATGGATTCATACAATCATTGGTTAACAATGCAAAGCCCAAAATGCAAAAATAGCAGGGTATACCACACTCGGGGCATGAAGTATATTTTGAATAGTAATCTTACAATTTGTAGTTCTTTGGGACTCCATTTAAGATTTGATTAAATCATCACTATTTTGTGTCTGTAATGCACCCGATGAAGATCTTGCTATCCTTTTTTACAAGTTGTTTCTTGTTCATTTTTAATCATCAGCCTATGTTTCTTAAAGACATCTATAAGCCTCTTGTTGAATGAAGGTGAATTTACTAAATGAGATTAAGTGATCTGAAGACTCACTTAGCAGGTTATGACTAAACTAAGAGAGACCTGATGTGCTGAAAATAACTGGTTGAGTGCCCCAGCCCCTGTGTACTCCTCCATGTGAGGGACACACAGTTTCCCCTTGAGTGTGCCGTGCACTGAGTGAGAATGCTTGTTCCAGCCATTGCTAATTAATGCTCAGTAAAGCTTGGTTTTCTTTCTATGTACATTATGTAAATACATATTTTTTTTCTTCCTAAGGCCTACATACTGGCCTGCTTGCTTATTCTACTTTGGACTCCCATGGATTGTAATGGAGAGCTTTTCCAAATTTACCCCCAAATGTCACCAACTGCAAAGAAAAGTACCAGTAACTCACACTCCTGAAGATTGGGGCATTAGCTTTAAAGTGACATTTACGGCCCTGGCTGGTGTAGCTCAGTGGATTGAGTGTGGGCCTGTGAACCACAGGATCATGGTTCAATTCCCAGTCAGGGCACATGCCTGGGTTGTAGGCCAGTTCCTAGCAGGGGACTCATGAGAGGCAACCACACATTGATATTTGTCTCCTTCTCTTTTTCCCTTCCCCTCTAAAGATAAATAAACAAAATCTTTATAAAAAATTAAGTGACATTTACTAATTTTTTTAAGTTTTCATGTTATATTTTAAAATCTTTAAAAGTAAAAATAGTTTGAGCATTCAGTCATATTGATTTTTAGATAGAGTACTTTTTTCAATGATTAATTTTTCTTCTAAAATGTATGTCATGTCTATCCCCTGGCTGTGCCCTGGTATGTAGATAACTATGTTTATAGAAGTTTGAGAAGCAAGTTTGAGGATTTACTTGCTTCTCAAACAGAGAAGCTCATTAAATATGTTCAGGGCCATTTTGAATCAATCATCTCTCTTTGTGGTTATGTTTCAAAGCCCTGGTGACCTTAGCAATACCTGTGAGTATTCCAGGTACCAAGAGGTCTTGGAACTAGAGACTGACAGAAAAAATGAGAGGCCAGGGGAATAGAATGAAGGGGCCAGGACTGGGGCTACCTTACACCTCTGTCCCCACGGCCTCTCGTGGGGAAGGGAGCTGGGGCCACTCCACTGAAGAGGTTTATTTATGTACAATATGAAGAAAAATGAAGGAATGCTCAAATGTATCATAAAATGTAGTACATTTTAAGATAGAAAGGGAAACAATTTATTTAGGTGACACAAGAGATATGTTATAAGGATTAAATTTATGTAATATATGGCTCTCTTCTCTCTTCTTTCGGAAACTCCTTAAGTAGGGATGTGGTCTCCAGGTGTGAGGGGATGAGTTACCCCTAAAAGTATCTCTTAGGAGATCATTTAAACTGGACCATTTTACAAAGTTACCATTCCCCACCCTACTTCAATAAAGGACTTGGGCACATCTGGCAATCAACCACCAAATACTAAGTTGGCAATTGCTGTTATGGCAATAATAATGCCAAAGGAAATACCTTTAGTCACCAAAGACCTATGGGCATCAATTATGTGATGGGTTCATTCCACGTTCCTAGATTTGATACAGACTGGGGTAGGCTGGGCTCAACACGGCAGCAGACAGGCTGAATGTTTACTGGCAGTGCTTTGTAAATAGGGTTGCTAGGTTTCACAAATGAAAATAGAGTTAAATTTAAGTTTTAGATAAAAACAAGTAATGTTTAGTACAGTGTGTTCCATGCAAAATGTAGGGCATACTAATACTGACAAATACTATCTCAAGTTCAAATTTAACCAAGTATATTATCTGATGACCCTCTTAATATACCCCTCAGGGAAAATATACCCCAACCATAATATCTCTCTCAGATCTCTAGTATTGGCACTCAATACTTTGTTACCACATACTACAATATCTTATCATGTTTTCATAGCACATCTTAAAACTCCTTAATTAAAAGTTGGACCACGTACTTGAACCTTCCAGCAAATTAAGAGACAATAAATAATATGATTAAGAACCCTTAGTGACTGGGTGATTGTGAGCTTTTATTTATATGTAAAATGGAAAATACCTCTGTAGATAATTCTCAGTTTTTAAATAAGGATCAATAACAAATTAAGTGGAATTTGTTTATATTTGTAAGTACAATGGAATATCCTTGTTAATACTCAGCGATAGAAGATGGAAGGAAAAGGATGCTAACATCTGCATCCCTTTTCCAATCTCAGTTCAGAAACAAGGCTTAACATTTATACAGTGAAGTGCTTAACTGATTTTCCTACCTTTGGTCATAATTACATGCGATATGGCCATCACCCATTTCCAGCTAGATAATAGTGAGAGGAAAAAACAAACCTACCAAAAAAAGTGAGCTAACAGTGATCTTCAGGGCGCCATGTGGAAGTCCCCAGGGTCATAAGTCAAAATAAAAAGACAGTAATTTAGACAACATTCATATAATGATGAAACTGAAATAGAGGGAAATCTGTTCATACATTCACAATCCTTTTAGCAATATTGTAGCTGCTTAGCAGATTAAAATGGCACCTAAAAGCAAGAGCCTGATTAACTAGCTCCTAAGGTTCTGCCCTTCCCTGGGACCTGGGACCTTCCAGGCTGTCTGGGAATTTATGACTACCCTCCACAGTGTAGGTTAGCATTACTGCGCCATCTTTGCTTTGGCAAAAAGAGGTTAAGTGAATTCAATGGCTCAGTTATAATCACAGAGTCCCAGAGACACAGTCTTATGTTTATTTCAGTTAAGAAAAAAAGCTTCCTATAATCATGAACTCTTAAAAGGAGTTTCAAAACCAGATATCCAAAAATTTTCCCTTTGATCTCTGCTCTGTGCTGTACTATATTTCTGCAAATAAAATGAGGAGCAGGTCTCTATCCCTGTGGATAATGAAAACAAATCAGTAGATTAGCAAATGATATTGCAGACAGTTCCCACAGTCCACTGTTAATGTAACTTTCTTCATGAAGCAACAAAGAAATTATTATTTCATTTATAGTTGTTTTCACTGGGATAGCCTCAGAAGCAAGATATTTCATTTTCACGACGCTCCCTTGAGGGGGTGACAGTTAAGAAGCACCAGACTACCGTGTTTCTTCCTGTACCAGAGGTGGAGCACAGGCTGCTGTCAGATGTAATGGATAATGCCCATCCGCACGCCCGTGACTGCTGTTATTATTGGTGTTATGGGTCCAAGTAAAGTTCATAGAAGTGTTTCTGTTCTTAAATCTTTCCGTTGGTTCATCGTGTTTTCTATATTTCATATATTCCTTATCTTTTCTCCCACCTGATCCCAACCAGATTGACTCAGTTTGGTTTATAACTTCTCTTCCCCTGTCCTTTATCATATAATTCAGTTGTTTTGTGGATGAGACAGCTCGAGGGCAGGAAACATGTCACATTTATTTTCCCCAGGAGTTTAGCAAAGATCACAGAGTGGATGCCAAGCGTTATGTTTTTTGGGTAGTTTTATTGCTCAGTCTTCACAGAGTGAATCAGAAACATTCTGTGAGTTTCATCGAGCCCTTGGGTGGGATGAGATCATGGGGGGTGAGGCTGCAGTGGTGTCCAGCTCCCCAGTGTCTGTTCTCCTCTGTTGCCCAGGATGATGTCCATGTTCCGGTATCCTCAAACCTTTCTTTATCTGTATTTATTTCTGATCCCATATGTACCAAACTTCCCACTCTCTTCTTGAAGTGATTCCGTCAGTGTGGGGTGACGGTGGCCCATTCACATGGGTACGAACAGGACACCTGGAGCAAGAGTTCAAACGGAAACTCAGGATAGGTGTTGAACGTGCAACAGTTTTAAATCAAGCTAGTGCATTTGAAATAAATGTTTAAATAAACATTTCTGTTTATCTACATGGAAAAATGTAACTTTATGGAGGAAATTGCTCTTAGAAAGTATAAAACTATAATCCAAAGAATAAAAAGAGTAAAATGTAACTATATTCGAAATATAGGAAATTCAAATATATTACAATGTCCATTATATAAAATATAAAAATTATTTATATTACTTATTGAGAATCATATTTCTAAATATTCAGTTATCTAATATAATTAAAATGTGAATTATAAATTATATTTGATAAACGTTAAAATTAGAAAGCAAAATATTTTTTAAAAGATTTTATTTACTTTTAGAGATAGAGGAAAGGAGAGAGAAAGAGAGGGAGAGAAACATTAAAGTGTGAGAAATATCACTTGTTTGCCTCTCACATGCCCCCAGCTGGGACCAGGCCTACAACCAGAGCCAAACCAGTGACCTTTCATTTTGTGGGATGATGCTCAAACAAGTGAGTGGTGCTGGCCAGGGTGAAGGCAGTATATTTTATTAGTGAAAAATATTAATCAAATTCAGTTTTTGAAGTTTCTTACATTTTAAAAAAGATCTTATTTATTTTATTTTTAGAGAAACTGGAAGCGAAGGAGAAAGAGAGGGAGAGAAACATCAATGTGTGGTTGCCTCTTGCACGCCCCCTACTGGGGACCTGACCCACAACCTAGGCATGTGCTCTGACTGGGAATGGAACCTGCAACCCTTTGCTTCTTAGGCCATGCTCAATCCACTGAGCTATATCAGCCAGGAAGTTTCTTACATTTGTTAAATAATTTTATAAAAATAAAAATATTTTCATTTCCATGTGTACCTAGTTGTTAATGTACTGACCAACATTAGGTTTTATATATAACACAATTCATGTATGAAGTATTTATATATTAATCTATTGATTTAAGCATTAATACTTATACTATAATAATGTTTACATACCTGACTATATATGTAGGATTATGCGATTTAAGAATATTATAAATCATTTAACATTTCAGAAGTTTCCTTAATCCACCATGGACAGCTGCTGCAAATGCCTTGCTCACCAGTCATCACCTCCAGCACCATGAACTAGGACCACAAGACAAGCAGAATTTCCAAGCAGCCTCCATACTATATTCACTGACTTTTAACCTCAATGTTTGATTTTAAAAACTATGCACACTCAGCACACATACACACACACCTACAACAGCTTTCTCTAATAGGTGATTTTTGAATTATCAAAATTATTATACACATGCTCATTATAAAATGCAAACAATATATAGCATATAAAATAAAGCAAGTTTCTTTAATTACTCTACCCCTTTCCATAGTCTTTTCCAGTAACTATTGTTAACAGTTTGATCTAAAAGTTTGTAGATATTCGCACATGTATAGAGCACACACGTACATACACACATGCCTGCATGCACATGCACTGGTTTTAAATGTTTTTCTACTTTAAACAATGCCTCATGGGCATCTGCCTCCTTCTTTGTTTAAAATATAAAATTAATTATATTGTATCCCATGAAGGATGTTTGAGGTTGTTTCCACTTGGTAATAATTGTAAATAATGGTGCCATTAAAGATAATTATGTAACCATGCTGTAAATTTCGCTGGGATACACGAGTACCACTGTGCCATTTCACAACCACGCAGGTGTCTGGAGCATCCCACACCCCATCCCCAGCGATCCTGTCTCATTGCCTCAGTTGCCACAATCTGAACCCCAGGAGCCCCACCCACATTGGCCCATAATAGAGGAACTACAGGGCTAATTAACATGTGGCCCACAGGCAGTCTCCAGGGCTTTTTGTTCCCCGACAAAGTGGCTGGGAGGGAAAAGTGAGAAACACAGGGGAAAACATTTCCAGAAAGCTTGGAAAACTGCCTGTGAATCCACATCTGAAAGTACACACCCATCTCCTGCACTCTCTGTGCTCCACACTCGTTCCTCTGCTGCACACCCATGTGTGTATGCACATACAGGAAGGCTTTTCTAAGTGTAACCAAACCCCTGGAAGGTTTTAAGCAGACATTATCTAATTTACATTTTTGAAAGTTCGCTCTGACTGCTGGGTGAAGAGTATGCTGTACGTGGGCCAGAATATCGGCAGGGAATCAAGGGTGGTAGGAACGTAAGTCGAATTTCATATTTTCTAGATACCTTGCATGTAAGATGGTGAATAGCGCATTGGGGACAACCAAACTTGTGAGAGGAGTCATCCAGAGTTTATTTACGGACATGTTAAATTGAGATGTTAAGTAGGGATTTGGTTATATTAACCTACAAGTGAAGGGAGTAAGAGGTTGGGGTGATGATAAAATTTTAAAATATGTAGACTATTTTCAGTAGGAGTGTAAATCAGTGGTCCTCAACCTTGTGTGTTCCTTAGCAAAAAACAGTGTCTACAAACTAATTGAATAAAAATGTCAGATACATTTCTCTTGCTTTCTTTCTCCCTCATTTTCCCTCTCTAAAAAATAGATTAGTTAAAAAAGAATATCTGACCCTGAGATCACAAGTGATGACAGATAAAACGAAACTGTCATTATCATTTATACAGTGCAGTTCTTAGTACAGTCTCCATGTAGTTAAGCATAGCTAATAGCTATTTTTCAGAAAGCTCTGGAGTTTTAAAAATATTTTGGGGTTACTTTCTGCTTCCTAAAACTTCAAAAAATTGGTTTTCATTAAGAAGTAGTTTTACACAAATTTGTAATTGAATTCATGAAGTTATTTTATTGTGGCTGATTAATCCTCAAACACTATTAGCTTAGCATTTTGTTCCACATAGCCTTATCAACTATTAATATTTCTTCTTGTAATTAGTTTGAGAGTCTAGCTAGTTAATTTTCTGACAGCTAATGAGCTAATGAAAAAATATTTCACATCTGCATGCAAGATTGTAAAAAATAATCAGCAGTATACTATATAAAAAAAGCAAAACACGTTGCCTTATATTTTTATCTTCACCTCTTCTTTCATCCATCCATTTTTTTTG
Source organism: Artibeus jamaicensis (assembly GCF_021234435.1). Classification (NCBI taxonomy): domain Eukaryota; kingdom Metazoa; phylum Chordata; class Mammalia; order Chiroptera; family Phyllostomidae; genus Artibeus; species Artibeus jamaicensis. Next base: position 24,735,417 of record NW_026522047.1, read on the forward strand.
ATGGGGGGCACAATACCATGATTTTTAATAGTATGTCTGTACGAACTATGCCAATCACTACCAAATCTACAACCCTAACCTGAATCTCAACCCTGTTACACAAGAATACATCAAATTTCCAGCAGAATAGTTTTTTATAGAGGCCATGCTGACATCTCAACACTCCCTGCACTGAAAAGGGAGAGCACTTAGGAGGTCGTTTTAATAATGCAAACAAGAATTGACAAACCTGAACTGTTAGTGGCAGTGAGAGGTGAAACAAATTGGGTTCGAGATACATTCTGGCGTCATTCAGTGGCTGACTAGTAGCATGGGGAGGTCAATACCATGGATGCCATTCACATTTCTAGATTAGGGACCTAAGAGAATGGGAAGTCTTAAGAAAAATGAGTTTTAGGTGATAGAACAATTTGTAAAGAGAAGATAAGTTCTGTTTTAGATGGCAAACCTACCATTTCAGGACATTGAGGTGGATAGACTTGCAGTCGGCTGTTGAGACTGGATGTGGGAAACAGCTTAGGTTACATTCTCAAATTTGGTCTTCCGGTGTCTGATTCTGCTATCCAGAGTTTGTCAAGACATAGTTTCTCTGGGATTTGCTTCATCTGGGAAATGAAGAGATTGTGTCTGATAATTGACTAAGGCTTTTTTTTAAAGTTCCAATTTAATATTTTACTTTATCTACTCTATACATATGTCTTTATGGTTCTGTGTTCTCTAATTCTCTATCATTCTCTCGGCCTGAAATCTACATTCTTCCCTTTTCCAAAGATTAATTTATTCCTCAGTCTTCAAAGGTATGCTAAATTGCCTCTTCTGCCCTGTTCAGAATCAGGTAATTATTTCTCTGGATCCCAAACAATACCCCTCAAACAGCCTATTGAAGAAGTGAAATTAACTTCACCATCTAGTATTGTTGGCATCAGTTTTAACAATGTACCAAATCCTAATTAGGCAGATTATATGTGTAAGATTTTGTAGCTTGGCTTAAATATGGAAAAACTGAGTTCAGTTTGCCCACGTTAGTACCTGTAAGACAAAGGGGGCAAATAAAGCTTTCAACATTTTTTTAATTAAAAGAGAAGGTTTGTAAGCCCAGTTTCCATTCTGTCATTGAGCCAGGTCAGTCATGCTATGGAATTTGTGAGTGGTTCTCATTGCATGTAGTGATGGGGAATGTCATTGAGGGACTGAATTTTCTGCCACATTGTGATTTTAATCATCACAATTTAAGGTCAGTTTGGAAGAAACTGTGACAGATTATTGAGATTAGGTATATTTTATTGCTGAGTCTTGCTGAGTTGCTTTTTTACATCAATGGTTTTGGAATTGAAGAGTTCTAAGGATCTCGGTATTATGGACTGCCCAGTAAATCAATTGTGTGTGTCACAAAAGCAATCTGATCACGTTTAACTAAAAACTAACTGCAGAAAAATTTTCAAAAACAGTGTAGCTGATATGTTAAAAATAAGTATGGGTATCCATAATCAAATTGGACATGTGTATTAAGGTAAAGCAAATACACTTAGGCTCACTGCAACATAATGAGTTGTACCAAACTGACTAAAAGTAATGGAAAGAGGAGAGTTATAGAGATATTATATGAACATGCAGTCAAAATTTCTGAAGTGATCTATACATTTTATTGTATATAAAAAGTATTCCATATTTCTGTTGAAATGCAAACCTCACGGTGTGTGTGAGACATGGGGTTTTTTTTCCTATACCTTTGGATCCATTTCAGGAAAAACAGATAGAAAACTTTCCTTAAAACAAGACAAAATATCCTAAAACTAAGTATATAATGTGCTGAAGTTTCCAAGAATTTCAGTATTGTAATGCTTCTATTTGTCTGAAAATCTGTCTTCTGTAAACTTGTGTACTAAAATGCCACCTCAGTGGTATAAATTGCGCTAAGAATATAGGTAGCCCTAAATGAACATCATCTCCAATAATTGCTTATTAAATACCACATTTCTCGCTAAGCATTTTCTGAACATCAGTTCATATCTAGTATATGCCCATAGCCACACAATTTTACGTCTATAGTGCTGACATAATTTTTAAACCTGATTTTCTGTTGCTACAAAACCTACACTTTACTAGCTAGCAGATTATGCTTCATCAGGACATCGGCTGTGAGTGGGACCCACAGCACAACGCTCTGACTTTGCGGCCCACTGACAAAACATCTCAGTCACTTGGGTGAACCTCTGTGAATACCTCTTTGGGACTCATGGTATTCGGTGTGTAAAACTGATGGACTACCATACCAGCTATTAAAATGGTACAGCACTTCTCCAGTTAGTAGATAATGTAGATCTTCGTTCTTGCCATATGGCCCCCCTAGCATCTCTAGTAATCCATCAACCAAAGGGGTATCTGTTCCAATGGGTAGTGCCCATGCCATATTGGTTATTAAGTATTCTGAATGTCACTCAGTTGGAAACTGTTGCTCTAATGCCTAGATCTCTCTCTTTTGCTGGAATGAAAACTCAGCCTGGACTGTGTTCATATTTATACCGTTCTAATGTCTGGAATATAGAAGGAAATACTTTGTTAAATTGAATTTAATTATTTTAAATTCTTTAGAAATAAGAGTTGAACCAATATTCAGGTTCCAACTACTGTCTTAGCCCAGGTAGTCTGGAAAAGCTTAGCTGATGTGGTTTTTTGAAGGACACAGTTCCAGAGCAGCACAGTGGGGGGAGACACATAAAAGATACTGCCTTATCGTTCTTCCCATAGTTTAACAAGAAGACTTGACCAGTTGTGTTGTACAAAGAACATGCATCCGGCTGGAAAAAACACATGGAGAACACATGCCCCAGACAGTCCATGAACAAAGAGGAAAGGCAAGAAGTTTTTTTCTTTTTTGTCATTTTATGTCTCTCACTGACCTTAGTTCTCCCCTGTGAGCATTAACTCCCACACACTTCTGGATTGTGTTACCAGGCCCATAAAGGCAGATGCTGGGGAAGCCTGGGCTCCTGGGTGTTTATCATCAGGTAGCAGGGACTGTGAGAGCAGCTGCTGCCCCCCCCCCCCCCCCCCCCCCCCCCCCCGCCACCATGAGAAGCCTGGTGGGTGCCACGCTAGAGTCCAGCCCTGACAGCAGCCCGACTCTTGAGAGGAGTCCGAGATGACCAGAGATATTAGAAAATGAAGCCATAGCAACAGAGGCCCAGGGGCTCTGATGTGAGCAAATGGCCAAGTTCCAGGGGCTAACGGAGTCTGGACTGACTTATCAATAAGAACCAAGAGAGTTCTTATTGATAAGAGGATTTCATTTCTGTTTCTAAAAGGATTTCATTTTCAACACTTAAACTCAATCCCCTTTCTTCATACTCTAACTGGCACTACCACTACACTGAGTTGTGAACTTGCTAGAAAGGAAGCAGCAAGGGAAGGGTATGCAGGCTTCTCTTGTGTCAGTCTGATCAAAGGAGAGATGTTGTCCTTTAGCTGGAGAAGCACCCTGAGGAGTTGAGTTTGGTTAATGAGTTTGATCTCCCAGTATGACTTTATTATTTTAAAATAAATGCTGAGGAATATCACCACATACGACCACATATATGCATATTTTCTGGTATTCTGATACAGAATATCTTAAAAGGATCTTTTAAAACAATTGTTGTGTGTTTTTCCAGATTTATTATGATACAGTTGACAAAACTATATATTTAAAGTCTATGATATGATGATTTGATCTATGTAGGCATTGAGAAATGATTACCATAATCAAGGTAATTAACATATCCATCACCTCACATGATTACTACTTATGTGTATGTGTGTGTATTGAAAAGGATGAAGATCACTCTTAGCACTTTTGAGGCCTGTGACAGTGTTACTAACCAAAGTCACCCTGCTGTACATTGGATTCTCATAACTTACTCATTGTAGACCTGAAAATTTGTACCCTCTGACCAGCACCTCCGCATTTCCCCCGCCCTCTGAGCCTTGGCAACTACTGTTCTACTGGTTCTGTAAGTTTGACTTCTTTTTCTCTTAAAAGTATCTTCAAAGCAAAACATGGATTGTTTTGGTATAAACACTTCTCCTTGAATATGAGTAACTTACAGTTGACCATATTTACCTTTTACTTAAATGTATTGCATTATATCATCTCTTCTGATGTGGAAACAAAGAAAATTACCTATCATGTTACCTGTTTATTGAAGAAAAGGCTAGAATGACTTTCAGTAGTTGTTATATCAGATAATTCTTTACTGAGAGCTTTTAACTTCAATCAAGTCTTCACAGAACCCACTTTTATCTTCTTTTATGAGTACAGATTAACTATTTTTCAAGGATCTACTTGTGTAGATTTAAATGAAAAAGTGTTCTTTGGCATTCTGTTCTAATCAAGTGTTGTCATTGTCTTCCCTTTGGGCAGACAATCAACTTAGTTTCACTTCAAGGTGATATATCTTCTCAGACAGTTCCAAAACAATGCAGGATACCTAGGTTATCTTATATTAAAATTCAAAATGTCACTTACTCAGACACATTTAGACTTAGTTGCCCTAACTCTCTATAGTAGGATATTTAACTGCATCGAATGGGTTGATTTTATATTACTACTTGTCTTAAAGTTTTTGTTTTAAGCATCTTCATTTCAAATTCTTCAAGCTGCTTTTTGACTAAATTAATTAATAACAAGCTCCAGTATCAAATATCCTTCACTGGCTAATAGAGCTCAATTATTTTGAACATTATAGGTAATGAAATTAGAAATCAATATTTTTAATAAACTGTCTAAAACAAACTTTGCCTGACATTTGATTTTGGATTATAGGTTAAATAGGAGCCCTTAGATTCAAATATTAACCAATGAAGATGTGTTATATAGAAATAACTAGTAAGTAGTAAAGGAATTATCACAAACTTTTCATGTAAAGTCCATGAAAATAGCAAATGTACATCCTGTGACCATTATGTCCTGTTTTTATAGAGTCACATACATAATAAACCAAATGTGATATATTTATTCTACAATGTTTATCTTTTTTGTCAGTTTGCTCTTCTGTTCTGCCTTCCACTTTTCCATTTCTTTTACTGTGAAGTCCCCTAGGAGGCAAAGACTTTTGTGTTTGAAGTTCTCTGAATGTCTTGAAATAACCTATCCATGGTACAAATAGCGTATCTGACCATCTCAACATTTTCATCTGGCTAATGAGTGAGAGGTCGTTCTCATCTAAAGAAATTCCTAATAGACATCTTCCCTGTGCCAGCTCTTTATTTCATGTCCAAAAGAACTCTGTGAAAAGAAATTTCTCTCTTCTGAGTCTTTGTATTCAAAAATGAAATTCTCTAAATGAGCCCCACACAGCACAGTAAGCAAGAAGGTACTTAATAAGTACAGTTTTGATATTTGATATAGCATTTGGCATAACACCAGTTAGATATTAATCCCACTGTTATACTCTACCCGAACAATTTGGCATCCCCCGCCAATTAGATCTTTTACTAAACACCCCTGCTTGTGCACAGACCTTGTAAGAAATAATGCTGCTTCTTTACTAACTCTTCAAATATGATTGGGAATGAGAATCTAACCTAATATATAAAAAAGTTACGTTCTCACATATGAAAACCCATGGTTTATGTTTCGTTGATGGTTTTATTTAGGTTCAAGCCATTTAATCTTCATCCTAGCAAAGATGGGAAAGGCAACATCTCTGGGCTGATGGTTGTTTTTTTAATTTATCCCATTTTGTGTCACTTTGTTGTTGGATAAATGTGAGCAGCATTCAGGGAGGAAATGTGCACTTCAGATTTTTTTGTCATGTAAGTTAAATAATTCAATGAATATTTTCCTCTGCAGTATGTAAAACACTATTTATAATATGCAAATAAACAAAACCAAAGGAAAAAATGGATACTAGGCAGAAATGCAGTATCTCTGCTTTATTTGGCCCATATCCTAAGTATATTTACACAATGCAAAAAGAATAGAAAATGGGACTTGTTTGAATGATAAAGCCTCTCAAATGGAAACCCTTTATGACACATCTTAAATAACAAGTCATCTGGAGCGTCTAGACCCTGGGTGTAATACAGAATCTAGAAAAATTTTATGTGAAAAATTGAAGAATAATTATCCTTTGAGTCATTATTTTTTCTCTCATATTATTATACTTTAAACCACATAGAAACCCTATTTAGCAGGAAAACTGACTGTTAATCATTGTGGAATGATATGTATTAGACCTTTGACTCAGTAACTAAATTGACTTCCAAATTTCTAGAATAAGACCAATATTTTAAATACATAAATTTCTTAGGCTTTGCATCTCTCTCTCATTCAAAGATGGTCTGGGGACACCTTGCTATTTCCTAATGATACCAATTTCCACTATTATTTCCACCAGTCTGCTCACGTGTAGACTGAGACACCAGCATAAGATTTGGACAAGGTATTATATAAATTTACCCAATCATGAGGTAAATAATAAAAATAGCTACATAATTCTGTGTAATATAAACATTGGTTTTATATTTCTTAATAACCTTAATAGTTTTGATCTTAAAAAGACATTTTTATCATGTTCTTTAATAGATAAAACACTCAAAAAATCTCTCTTATTTCAGAATTTTTCTGTCTCCCTTGGATTGTATGACAGATACTATATGGAGAACAATATTGCCATTGACATTACCATGTCAATGGTAGCAATATATAATATGCAACTTGTGTTTTTATTTGATAGCCAGTTCTGGGGTCCCATATATTATAGCAGTCCTGGAACTGCAGTGTCTCCGGTCCAGACTTTATTCTGCAACCCACTGCATGTGCCAAATTGAGTCTGTTTGCTCATTGTCTAAGCAAATTGGCCGGTTTATGCTTGTTATTGGGATCTACCATTGCCAAAGGTCCTGAAGCATCTTTACAACACATTTCCTAAAGAATAGCCTGCTACTTTTATACCTAGCTGCTCAGAAGTCCTTCTTAAGATTGCATTAATCTTCAAGCTACCATAGACCCGGATTATGGTTGGGGAAATAAAGCATGACACTTCAGTATGACTGAACTCATGTAACCCTTGAACTTTACCATTTATTTCTTCCTGCTTTTCTCCCGCTTCTCTAGAAGTCCATCCCGGCCCTCCCACTTTGGGGGGCACTGTAATCTCGATCCTTCTAGGCTATTGCTTAAAGCTTGGGATATTTTTGTGCACTGTGAATTAAATTTTAGGAAGCTGCATAGCATATTATAAAGGATTTATTAAATGTCACTGAAAATGTGTGGTCAGGAATATGGCAGCGGGGCATAGTGGCATATCAGAGCTATCTGTTTCACAAGACTTTCCATTTTTTTCTGGAAAAAATATCCTCTGAAGTTGAATACACTTTCTTGTCATCACACAGGCCACCTCTGGAGGGATATAAAATCCACCAAAGTCACTTTTTAAGTTTTATTGTGTCAAAAAACAAAGCTCCCTTTTCTTCTTTTATTACCCCTGTTTCTTCACAATGAAACGATACATTTTAAATGTCAAACCTGTCTTCACATGGATCTTCACGGATGCTGTTTTAAAAGTTACTGTTTACATTTCCAAATTTAGCTCTCGTGGAATCAGTTCCAAATTGAGCATTTGTTTTTGTATATACGTATATTGATTTCTTGTTTGAGGTAGAATTGGTAACATCAGAACTCTGCAAAGCTCATAATTTTTGATGCACTCAAATTAGCTTTTGTTTTCCTCTTCCTCTTTTAGCATTGACTGTTGAGTAATTTTTCACATTATATCTTATATTTACAGTTTTGGCACCAGCATTCATTTTGTCATCATAGTAGTTTGAGTTTTTTTGACTTAGTCTCACAAAATGTCCCTCTGTTTGTGATTTTAATTTTAACTTACATTTTATAGCATTTTTATACATTGTGTATATAAACTTTCCTTAAATGATACGTGGAATGTTTTTATTTTTAAGCACTGCATTTCTTCTTCCTATTTTCATATTGGTTGAACATTTTTGAGTATCTGTTGGGTACTATGATTTGCTTTTGGCCCTGGAATATGAAAGATGAATTTAAAAAATACATTCAATCCCTTTCTTAGAGAACTCTCAGTGTAGGTGGGGAGGCAGACAGGGAACAGATAATAATAATGCCCTGCAAAAGCCAGTCTAATGGTGAAGTCAATAAACTATCAAGTTCATGTAGACAGGGAAGCAGTTAAGTAACCAGGCAAGATATTGCAGGATTACTGATGAAGCCGTCTGGTAGAGATGGCATGAGAAAACGGTGGGAGCAGGGAAGAGATATCACAGGGAGATGGGTACGAAAGAGGAGACTAGACTTTTCAGATAATCATCTTTGCAGAGAAAAGATTTTTAAAGTAACGTTTGTTAAAAGTTAATATATCTTTTATCACTTTGAATTTTAGATCCTGGTTTATAATCAAACTGTGATTTTCAAACCTGGATATTACTGAATATTTATGTGAGTATTTTTAGAATTTGGACAGAGTGAGTTTTGTAGCAGAAATTCCAGCGGATAAAATAGGAAAGGGAAGGAATAGCGGGCCATAGTCCTCCAGCATGAACAAGACAGAGGGAATGTTATATATGAATTTTTTAATCTTAAAGAAAGAAAACATACAGAAAGAAACTACTTTCACATAAATGATAAAAGTCCTTCCCCTAAAATCCTAGAAATTCAGGCAAGTGCATTTACATTTGCATACAGTTTTCACCCCTTAGCTATCAGAATTCCCCATCTGTGTTCAATAATGAAATAACCCAGCTATTATCGTTTTAGGTGGGACAAAGAAAGATGTTTAAAATATTTGATATGAAATGTTCAGTCATATCTATCTGTTACAAAGTCCTGTGCCTTTCAGAAACTTGCCTCGAATAATGAGTGACACAGTCATCTTGAAATCAGCTCAAAGAGCAAGACAGTTAGGAAACCAATCTTCCTGGAAGCCATATTTTCAGCTCAATGTGGCTGGCAAAAACTATATATGTGGAAGTTTTAAGCAAAACATCTAGACATCTTAATGACTTTCGACATGTGAGACATAAATCCCAGGATGAATTATAAAGTTATTACAATCAAAACTTAAGTCCACATTGCAACACATTTTCTCAATAAATTTATCTTTAAAATAAACTTACTACTAAGTCAATGGCTTGCAAAACTTTTCATGATAAAAAGTGTTTTAACACTGGAAAAAGTCAGAAACCCATATTACATTTAAATGCTCTTAAATGTATTCACAAAACTACTCAAGAAACTCTAGCTTCTTTTTATTTTTTTCTTTTATTTCCTACTTACACCCAGTTTCATGTCCTTGGTAAAGAGAATCCTTGAGGGCATGTCTGGTGCACATAGCAAAATATATTCTTCAAAGGCTTTAATTTCTATGAATTTCACTCTTTCATTAAATTCTCTCACTTCTAAGAGAGATAGGGTAATGGTAGCCTGTTTTTAGCCCAGTGGTGATTATTTTGTGTAGAACTTTGAGAAAAATCAATTTGGTCACTTTGAATCTCAAACAAGTAATACATACTCTTCTGCCAGTCTTTTGTCATTATTTATTTCTCCTAAGAAGGTAAAAATAACTCCAGTCAAAATTTCTAATTTCATCTACAGTCTTTCTCTGTAATAAGTGGCATAACCATATAATTTACAACAATTTGTTAGAGTAATTAAGTCATTAACCTTCAGCTGTGTGCACTTGTCAACTGGTTATTGATTAGAACTATATATTGAAATAAAGTGCAGTTTTCACAGACCTGAAAAATAACATTTTATTTTTTATAATAAGCCTTTTATTTTATAATAGTTTTAGATTTACAAGAAAATTGTGAACATAGTACACAGAGTTCCCATGTACTTTGTACCCACTTTCCCCTATTATTAACCTCTTACATTAGTATGGTACATATACTGCAATGAATGAACCAATACTAACACATGAAAATTAACTAAAGTCTGTCTTTATCCTGATTTC